>NW_026294540.1:11696949-12344449 GCF_007827085.1 Peromyscus californicus insignis | reverse complement strand
ACCAACTTGTAGCTTACAGGTTCCATCAGTGAAAACCAGGCGGGAACTTGGGGGGCAGGAGCGGGAGCAGAGGCCATGGAGGGGTGCTGCTCACTGGCTTGCTCCCCATGGCTTGCTCAGCCTGCTTTCTTGGTAGGACCCAGGACCACTTTGCTCATAGAAGGGCCGGGCCTTCCCACGTCAATCACTAATCAGGGCAATGCCCCCACAGACTATAGGCCGATCTCACGGCGACATTTTCTCAACTAAGGTTCCCCAATGACTCTAGCCTGTGTCAAGCTGACAGAGAAACTAACCTGGTCCTGTCCCGTGGAGACATGGAGCTAGTCATCTTGTCACGGTGTGGAAACTGGGGGCTCACACACCAGCCAGATAAGCACAGGCCGTGGGGATAGGGGCTTCACCAGACCAAGCTGCCTCTGGGAACCAACGGAGCCTGTGAACATGCCTGTCACTTCGGGCCTGCGGTTGGCACAGTTTGCAGGAGACCGTTGACCCTTGGTGTCCCCAGGGTCCGATGCCTAAGCGCCCCCGATATGACTGTGGTAGGGTACCCCGTGGAACCCAGGCACAGCCTCTTGTGGCTCCGTCATCTCTTCTCCCATGATCCCTAGCGCAGTGACCACACACCCCCCTCCATTCCTGTGGAGCCGCTTCAGCGCTCGGCATACAGCCCAAGGCAAATCCAAGTTTTGCTTTTTAGAACTTTCTGGAGAACTCTGTATTTTACAGTTTCCATCCACGTCCCGCTGAAGCAACAAGGCAGGCAGTGTAGCTCAATGGCAGAGGACGTGTGTGGTGTGCAAGGGGCCCTGGGTCCCTTCCCTAGAACCACAGAGGAGGGGACAGGAAGGGGCGGGGGTGTGAGAGAAAGCTGGGGAAAAGGGGAGGATCAGAGGTGGGTGAGACTGTGCACCTCTCATCCCAGCGCTTGGGAGGTGGAGGCAGGAGGATTGGGAGTTCAAGGACAGCCTCAGCTACATAATGAGTCTGAATAATGAGCTAGCCTGGGCTACACGAGACCCAGAGACCCGAGGTCGCCTGTGAAGCGTCCAGCGGCTAGGGCGATAGGCAGCATCTCCCTCGGGGCCTCTCTTCCTGCTGGGGCCCGCTGACCTCAGGCCTCTCTCCTTTCTCTGGCAGCATCCTGAGAGCCATGAAGCTGGCCTCCAGCGCTTGCAGCCTCCCGCAGGTACATGTCCCCGCCACCATCCCTGCCCCCCAAAGCTGGCCGCCCCCAAGCCCGCACCAACCATGCCTTCTCAGCCTTGCTTCCCGTCTCCTCAGGCCCTGACCAAGCCGGACGACCCTCTGCTCATGGCCAAGGAGGCCTTCTTTCCCACACAGAAGTTCCTGCTGGAGAAGCCAGCGCTGTTGGCCAGCCCTGGTAGGGGACAAGGGACACCCTGAGGGGCACTCGGGCTGGGGTCTGGGCAGGGATGCCCCTGGACTTTTTAACACCCCAGGGCCACTGCCATCTATGAGGCAGGAGAACCGAGACCCAGCCTGTGAGATGAACACCCGCTGTGTGATGCTTCCCCATATTCAAAGTCACAGGTAGTCCCAAGGCTCCCAATGGCTCCCCTCGACCCTGAGTCCAGCTGGACAGTGGGGCTTTAAGAAGGAGTCAGCGGGGGAGGTGTCCATACCCCCACCCCACAGCCAACCCCCCCGGGAATGGCCCACAGCTTAAAACTGCCTTCTCCCCACGAGTGGCTCTGTGACCTTTTAGCCTTGTGACCCTCCCCAAGAATACAGCAGGCGCCTAATTCATCCCCTCCCTTCTAAATTGAAAGTGCTGGGTGGCCTGGGTGACGTGGGCCCAGAGGGCCGAAAGACACGTCCGAGACAGTGAGCGTATCCCTGCTTGCTAGGGTCGTGTTCCCCACGGCAGCAGGTGGCTCCCACAAACCAGCATTTGAAGGGGGGTCTGAGGAGGTGGGATTTGAGGATGGAGGGGAAACAGCCAGTGTGGGTGCTGATGATCTCTGAGGTCTATAGCCTTTTCCCTCCTTGTCCCTCCATTCCCCGTACCTCCTGCCCCTGCTCCCTCTGAACCCGTCTCTATCCCCTCCCTCTCCGTCTCTAATCATCATCTCCTGCCTCTGCCTATCCCTCTCCTCCATTACCACCGGCCGCTCTGTCCCTCTGTCTGTCTGTCTGTCTGTGCATCCCTCCTGGTGTTCTAGAGGAGGATCCCTCGGAGGACGACTCTATCAAGAGTTCACTGGGCACGGAGCCCTCCTACCCTCCTCAGCTTCCACCTCCACCAGGCCCGGAAGACCCACTGTCCCCAAGCCCTGGGCAGCCACTGCTGGGCTCCAGCCTGGGTCCTGATGGGCCAAGGACTTTCTCACTGTCCCCCTTCCCCAGCCTGGCACCCACGGAGAGGCTGGCCGGGGACCCCCTGCTGCCCAAGCACATAATGGGCCCTGCGGCTGCCTTCAAAGGGGAGGCGGGCAACCTGCTGGCATTCCCACCGGCCTTCTATGGTGGTGCCAAGCCTCCGGCGGCTCCCGCCACCTCCGCGCTGGGCCCTGAGCCCGCTGGGGCCCCGGAGGCTGTGGACGGGGCTGGGCCCGAGGAGGAGCAGCTGGACACGGCCGAGATCGCCTTCCAGGTGAAGGAGCAGCTGCTGAAGCACAACATCGGCCAGCGTGTGTTCGGTCACTACGTGCTGGGGCTGTCGCAGGGCTCGGTGAGTGAGATCCTGGCGCGGCCCAAGCCCTGGCGCAAGCTCACGGTGAAGGGGAAGGAGCCCTTCATCAAGATGAAGCAGTTCCTGTCGGATGAGCAGAACGTGCTGGCCCTGCGCACCATCCAGGTGCGGCAGCGAGGTGAGCCATGCAGCAGCCCCGCCGCCGTCCAGGGTAGGTGAGCTGCCGCCCGGTGCCTCGATGTCCACCTTTCCAGGGAAAGATGTATGGCCTCACTCCCTCCTTCACTGGGCCACGCCCCCCCACTCTTACCCCCAACCCTCCCTGGGCAGCCCAGCCTAGGATCTGGGCCAGTTCCTCTGTTTCCCCATTTGTCAGCTCTCTGGGGAGGGGCTAAAAGGACCCAGAACACTAACCACTGCACCCAGAATAGCAGGACTGCTCAAGAAGCTTTAGCTGGCCGGGCGGTGGTGCCACACACCTTTAATCCCAGCACTCAGGAGGCAGAGGCAGGCCTGGTCTACAGAGTGAGATCCAGGACAGCCAAGGCTACACAGAGAAACCCTGTCTTGGGAAAAAAAAAAAAAGTGTTAGTTATTGCCATCATCGTCATGGTCTGTTACTGTTAAGCCAGAGTCCGGCTGGGCGGCGCGTGGCTCAGCGCTAAGCGCCGACCTAGCACACCCAAGGCCCTGGGTTCCAGTCCCAAAGCCAGAGTCACCATGCCATCTGTATCATTTGTCACATAGAGTAAGCTGTGGCCCTGCGCGCACACACACACACCCAGGACAGTCGGGTCCACACCCTCCTGCCCACCTGCAGGGCCTGACTCCCCCACCCTGCAGGCCCCACAGCCGCCATCTTCCTGCCTTCCCCAGGCAGCATCACCCCGAGAATCCGAACACCCGAGACGGGCTCAGACGACGCCATCAAGAGTATCCTGGAGCAGGCGAAGAAGGAGATTGAGTCTCAGAAGGGAGGTGAGTAGGCAGGCCTAGGCCAGTGACCTCTGACCCTCGCCTGCACCTCACCTTGAGGCTGCTCTCCTCCTCCACAAGGGGCAAGGCCACCTCCACCTGTCATCCCATGAGCGCCCCGAGGGCCAGGAGGACCTTCCTGGAGCGCAAACGTGGGCATGCCACTCACTGCTCAGGCATCCTCCGTGGCTCTCTACTGCTCTCAAGATAATATCCCAGCTGCTCAGCAAGACATCCAGGCCCAGTCTTTACACCCCTCCGCACCTCTCAGAGGACTCCTGCTAGACCCTGACACTACACCCTTACCCAGGACGTCTAACCAACACCCACTCAGGTTCTTTCGTTTCACCACCTCCAGGGAGCCCCCCACCACCACCTAATCCAGATGTTTCCGATTTCCCACTGTGACCTACTGTACTGAGTAGACAAATTGGCTCTGCTGTTAATCGGCTGTGTGCCCTTGCACTAACGACCTGGTCTCTCTCTCTGCCTCCCTCTTCTCATCTTTAAGATGGGGATGGTATCAGCCCACCTTTTTCTGAAAGCTGTGGGGGGGCATCAAGTGAGGTCAGTGTCCTTGGGGGGGGTCGCAGGGGGGGGCAGCCTAGGTACACAGAAGAATGTGGACAGAGCGATACAGTCAAAAACCATCTTCCGCCGGGCGGTGGTGGCGCACACCTTTAATCCCAGCACTCGGGAGGCAGAGCCAGGTGGATCTCTGTGAGTTCGAGGCCAGCCTGGACTACCAAGTGAGTTCCAGGAAAGGCGCAAAGCTGCACAGAGAAACCCTGTCTCGAAAAACCAAAAAAAAAAAAAAAACCATCTTCCAGCCGGGCGGTGGTGGCGCACGCCTTTAATCCCAGCACTCGGGAGGCAGAGGCAGGCGGATCTCTGTGAGTTCGAGGCCAGCCTGGTCTACAGAGTGAGATCCAGGACAGGCACCAAAACTACACAGAGAAACCCTGTCTCAGTGGGGTGGGGTGGGGGGAGAGATCTTTTTCTTCCTTGTTGTGATTCTGACCATGCCGCTCTGACCATGTGGCTGTCCCTGCCACTGGCTTGGGGACTTCTGCAGCCAGGCCCAGTGTACACACTTCCCCTGCAGTCCACCCTGGGCTGCCTGGGATGCTGGGTTCAGCTCTCCCACCAGTCGTGTGGTGTCTGCTGCCCCCTGGTGGAGGATCCTTGCAAGTGTCCCAGTTCCCAAGTCCTATGAGGTACATGTGTCCCTGAGTGCCGCTCCAGTGAGGGGCCCTCTGTCCCTGGGAGAGGCCGCAGGAGAGGGAACACCACGTCTGACAGGCAGGAGTCTGCACTGCCCCATGGTCTAATCCTCAGAGCCACTCATGATACATTTTCTTTACAATAGTTTATTTTTATTTTATGTGCATTGGTGTTTGGCCTGCACATAACTGTCTGTGAGGGTGTCAGGTCCCCTGGAACTGGAGTTATAAACAGTTGTGAGCTGCCATGTGGGTGCTGGGAATTGAACCTGAGTCCTCTGGAAGAGCAGCCAGTGCTCTTAACTGCTGAGCCAGCTCTCCAATCCCTCATGATACTTTTTTTTTTTTTTTTTGGTTTTTCATGATACATTCCCCCCCCCCCCCCCCCAGAGCTGAGGACTGAACCCAGGGCCTTAGCTCTACCACTGAGCTAAATCCCCAACCCTAATTTTTTTCGAGACAGGGTTTCTCTGTGTAGCTTTGCACCTGTCCTGTAGACCAGGCTGGCCTCGAACTCACAGAGATCTGCCTGCCTCTACCTCCCGAGTGCTGGGATTAAAGGTGCACGCCGCCCATCATGATACATTTTTAAAGCTCCAACCGCATGCTGGACAGGGCTATGGATACGGGTGAGACATAAATGCAGCCAGGCCTTGAGTTCAGTCACACAGGCTCTGGGTGCCTGAGGCCACAGTGCTCCTCCCCCCCCAGGGCCAGAAACAGACGGGGGCAGGGGGGTTTTGAAGTCAGCAGCAGAGCTGAGGGAAATGTTCAGGCTTAGTACAGGGCCAGCAACAAGGGACTAAGCTCCAAGGGTGGGCACACGCCCCCACTCCCACTTCTGCATGCCCCGAAAAGCTGGGAAGGGTCAAGCAGACAGCACTAGCCATCACCGAGGCGGAAGGGTACTGGACCAAGTGCTAGCTCCAGGAGTCTACGTGAGGGAACCAAAGGCAACATCCAGAATGGAGATCGGGGAGGGATGTATACAAACTGCTTATGACAGTGACAGGCAGGCTAGCCAGGCGGTGGTGGCGCACACCTTTAACCCAGTCCTCAGGAGGCAGAGGCAGGCGGATCTCTGAGTTCGAGGCCAGCCTGGTCCACAGAATCGTTCCAGGACAGCCAGGGTTACATGGAGAGATCCAGTCTTGAGAAACCAAAGGCAGGCGTGCCTTCCACATCCCGGTAAGCAGCCACACTCCCCATCTCAGCCCGCTGCTGGACGGCACTTTGAAGTCCCGTGACAGGCGTTTCCTGGGTCGTCCTTCACGCCCTTCCTGTTGTAAATGTTTTTCTAGGTCACAGCTTGAATCCGTGCTGTGTTCCTTTTCATGACTGAATACTGTTCTATCACTTTTCACTGGAAAACACACACACACACACACACACACACACACACACACACACACACACACACACAAAGGAATGGCTGTGTGGTGGGTCCCAGGATGGAGGCCATAGGGAAGGGTCATGAAGGAAGGTCTGGTGACCTGTCTGGCACAGAGGCAGCACCTGATCATATCCTGATCACTTGCTGTTCCTGGGGCACAGGCGAGTCTGCCCTTGCTTTGTGGCATTCTCTCAGCTCACTTCCTGTGTGGCCTTCTCCTTGTATGTGTTCCTTCACTTATTCATATAGCCAATTGAGCCTCTGCAAACTGTGGGCCTCACCAGTGTAGAGAGTCCCTGTGCCTCTGACCTGGCCCTCCCCTCCTCTTCCCTTCCCTCCCCTCCCCTCCCTAAGATAGCCATCAACCTGTTTTTTCCCTATCAGTCCATTGTGTTTGCCATTCGATAAGATTCCCCCTAAGTCATGTTTAATTTACTTGCTTGATACTCTTGGAGAAGTGTTACACTTCCGATCATCTTTTTTTTCTTTTTCTTTTTTTTTTTTAAGTCTGAGACAGGGTTTCTCTGTGTAGCCTTGGCTGTCCTGGATCTCACTCTGTAGGCCAGGCTGGCCTCAAACTCAAAGAGATCCACCTGGCTCTGCCTCCTGAGTGCTGGGATTAAAGGCGTGCGCCACTGCCGCGCCCCCCCCCCCCCCCCCCCGGACTCATCTTTTAGAACTTTATGTCCTAGTTTATGTTACTAAGATGCCTGCCTGGCTTTGCAGGGAATTTCGCTGCTGTGTCGTATTCCACTGAATGCACACTATCATTCTTGTCATCCAGTCTTTTTGTCTTTGGACATTAGGGTTTGGGCCATGATTTTGCTATTATAGAATGCTTGAAAGACCTACTTTCTGCGGTCCAACCGCCTCTTTCTTGACCTTGAGGTTTTACACATGGGTTCTTAGTATAGATAAAAGGCATGATTTCAGTTTGGGTTTGGACAACTGTCTTATCTCCAAATTCATTCTTTTCTACGTATACTAAGATTTTGCTATTGGCTTGATTTTGTTTGTTTGGTTGGTTGGTTTTGGTTTTTTCGAGACAGGGTTTCTCTGTGTATTTTTGGTGCCTGTCCTGGATCTCACTCTGTAGACCAGGCTGGCCTCGAACCTGCAGAGATCCACCTGGCTCTGCCTCCCGAGTGCTGGGATTAAGGGCATGTGCCACCGCCACCCGGTGATTTTTTTTTTTTTATGAATGCTCCCTAATATTCCACCAGACTGACAGACCATCACTTACTTGACCAGTCCCCCATTGTTGGACCCAGGTCGGCCCCCACATTTAGGTGGTATAAACACAGATACCACATGCTACTTGGCCCTGATGACGGGCCCCTGTCCATGCTGCCACCCTTCCCCACAGGTGAGCCCAAGAATTCCACAGCCTCCGTGAGCATCCCCAACGGCACCGCCTCCTCCAGCACCTCGGAAGACGCCATTAAGAACATTCTGGAACAAGCCCGCCGCGAAATGCAAGCCCAGCAGCAGGCCCTGCTGGATATGGAGTCAGGACCCAGGGGCCGCTCTGTGCCTCCCTCTCCTCCGGAGCGGCCCTCGCTGGCCGCTGTGAGCCAGAACGGGGCCCTGGCCTGCGTGAAGCAGGAGGATGGCGGCGGTGGCTGCAGCAGCAGCAGCTGCAGCAGCAGCAGCAGTAGCAGCAGCAGCAGCAGCAGCAGCAGCAGTAGCAGTGCGCAGGCGCCGCTGGCTGTCCTGTCCCCCGCGGCCTTTGTGCAGCGGATTATCCGCAAGGTGAAGTCGGAGATCGGCGACGCCGGCTACTTTGACCACCACTGGGCGTCGGACCGCGGCCTGCTCAGCCGCCCCTATGCCTCCGTGTCGCCCTCCCTCTCCTCCTCTTCCTCCAGCTACTCGGGACAGCCCAATGGGCGAGCCTGGCCCCGCGGGGACGAGGCAGCCATCGGCCCTGAGGATGAGGCAGCCGTGGGCGAGGATGAGCCTCCCAGGGTGGGAGAGTTCAAGACCGAGGCCGGGGTCCCCGAGGTGGGCAGCGGGAGGCTGCCCTACTACCCGGCCTACGTGCCCCGCACACTCAAGCCCACCGTGCCGCCCCTGACGCCCGAGCAGTACGAGCTGTACATGTACCGGGAGGTGGACACGCTGGAGCTGACCCGCCAGGTCAAGGAGAAGCTGGCTAAGAACGGCATCTGCCAGCGCATCTTTGGGGAGAAGGTGTGGACCACGGGGGTGGGGGGGAGCCTGGGGACCCAGGAATAAGGTCCACTGTGACCTTGGCCCTAAGGCCTGTAGTCTGGAGGGTGACCCGGGTGGGAAGCCACGCCGCAGGAGCCCAGTCGAATGTCTGCCTGGCGTCTAGCCATCCCTGGACACTGGGCCAGTTAATAGCCAGTCCCCTGCCCTCCACACTCCTCTGGAGCTCCCATGGTCCAGCCCCTGAAGATCAAGGACTCAGCCTGGCCCAGTGCCTTAATGACCCCCAGCTGGTGTTGGAACATCAGGTTTCAATAAGGGTCACGGAACCAGAGCTGGGAGAGAGGGGTCACGTGGGAGTTCTGTACACAGTGCCGTGCTGAGGGTGGAGAACAGGTTCTGAAGGGCCTGGGAGGGGCCAGGAAGGCCACATCCAGGACTTGCTAATCTGCCTTCCACTCGTAGGTCCTGGGGCTGTCCCAGGGCAGCGTGAGTGACATGCTGTCACGCCCAAAGCCATGGAGCAAGCTGACACAGAAGGGCCGAGAGCCCTTCATTCGCATGCAGCTGTGGCTATCAGACCAGCTGGGCCAGGGCCAGCCCCCAAGCCAGCAGCCCAGCGCCACGCAGGGTGAGTACAGGGGCCAGGGCCACCGTAGGCTCTACCCCCAATCAGTAGGCTTGCTTGCCCACCTCTGCCCCTCTCTCCATCCCCAACACCATTTTACAGCCCCCCAGTGCCGTCACCTGGGACATGTGTTCCTAACCCACACACACCCCCTTCCCTTCTCTGTTCCCCCTGGAAAGAAGTTTCCACCCACCAGAAGTGCAAAAAGCTTGGGCCTCAGGCATTTAGAGCTGTGGGTCAAACGCGGCCAGTGGAGGTCCCCCCCCCCCCCCCCCCCATGATCACACTGGCCAACTCCCTTGAGATCTGGTGTCGCTCTTCCGAATCTTTCTTAGCTCGGGCCTGGGCTAGTCAGCTGATCATTAATGAGGTCATGGGCAGGGTGGAGCCTGAACTCAGCAGGGGAAGAAAATGGAGGCCCAGAGAGAGTTGCCTGGAGTCACAGGGCCAGTAGGCAGGGCTGCTGGGGTCCTGGGGGTGGCACTTATTTCAGGACACATGGCAGCAGGCAGGATGGCCCACCTGCCCCTGCGACCATAAAGAGACAATGATCCCAGCCCAGGACCAGAGCCTAGACTTGATAACCTCACCTGCAAGGTGGGGATCCAGCGAAGCCATACCTTGAGTCACTGAGATAATCAGGACGGCCAGCAGGGTTACAAACCAGAGGACAGTGTTAGGTGACAGAGTCCCAGGTCCCAGGTGACAATTTCACCTTAGCCAGAAGACTAGAGCTCCCCTGTCAATTTGTAGCTGTAAAACAGGGATGGGCCGGTTGTGGTGGCTGGTAGGATTTGCTGAAGGAAGCGGAGGCAGGAGGATCACGAGTTCGAGGCCAGCCTGGGCTACACATTTTTGGCCGGGCAGTGGTGGCACACACCTTTAATCCCAGCACTAGGGAGGCAGAGGCAGGCGGATCTCTGTGAGTTTGAGGCCAGCCTGGTCTACAAAGTGAGTTCCAAGAAAGGCACAAAGCTACACAGAGAAACCCTGTCTCGAAACCCACCCCACCCCCAAAAAAAACAAAACAAAACCCAGGGACGGGCTGTTAGTAGACAGGCAGGCTGTAGACAGACAGACAGTCAAAGCAAATGGCAGACTAACAGTTGGCAGAGTCTGATAGGCAAGAGAGGCTGCAGACAGGCAAGCATCACTCTGGGGCAGAGGCAGGGGGATTGTGAGTTCGAGACCAGTTTTTGCAATGTATGGAGGCCCATCTCTCAAAATGAAGTTTTTGAAAAGAGTCAAACTGTTACTGTTCATTGGTAGAGGCTCTGGTTCAACTCCCAGAACCCCAAAAAAAGGAAAAGCTACCTACCACGAGGCCCCCTGAATAGTCCCTTCCTGGGATGCACTGTGGGGGCCGCAAGATGCCTTGGTTCCAGTCTCAGCTCTGACAAGCCATCTTGTCCAGCCACGCCCAGTGGCAGTGACCACCCCCCTGTCTCCTGCCTACAGCCAGTCCCACTGAGCCGAGGTCCTCACCGTCACCTCCCCCAAGCCCTACGGAACCTGAAAAGACTTCCCAGGAGCCCCTGGGCCTGTCGCTGGAAAGCAGCAAAGAGAACCAGCAGCCTGAGGGTCGGGCCAGCTCCTCCCTGGGCGGGAAGCCCTTCTCAGGCAGCCAGGCTGCAGGGGGCATCCAGGAGATGGTGGCCATGTCCCCAGAGCTGGACACATACTCCATCACCAAGAGGGTCAAGGAGGTCCTCACAGACAACAACCTAGGTACGTGGTGAGGCCCGGCGCTGCCTGCAGCCCTAGACCAGCTTTTCCGGGCTTTGAGCAAAATGCCACTGGGACTTTCCAGTGACCGTGGGGCCAGCCTGGAGGTTCCATCCAGCCCTGAGCGTGCAGGACCCCATGTGAGGCCCATGACTCTGACCAGGATTCCTGCTGAGGAAGGAAAGGGAGGTGATACAGCTTGGCTCTCAAAACCGCCCTGCAGCAGGCCTTAAGAAGCCGCCCCGTGGTGGCGCACGCCTTTAATCCCAGCCCGTGGGAGGCAGAGGCAGGCGGATCTCTGAGTTCAGCCTGGGTTACAGAGTGAGTTCCAGGACAGTCATGTCTCAAAAAAAAAAGGAAAAGAAAAAAAGAAATCCATTCACTGAAGCAATGATGATGCTTATCCTTGGGATCAGGGATCAGGGTGACACCTTCCTCTGAATCACAGATGCATGCCAGCTCTGTCCCCCACCAGGTACACATACAAATCCAACAACTGTCACTACGGTTTCTGTTGTGAGAGGAAGATAACGTTGTCCCCAAATACCCAACACGATCTAGGCACAGTACTCATTTAGTAATCCTAGCACTTAGGAGGCTGAGGCAGGAGGATTGCCACAAGTTCGAAGCCTGCCTGGGCTACAGCGTGAGACCTTTTCTCAAAAAAAAAAAAAAAAAAAAAAAAAAAACAAGAGTTAAAGGTCAATAACAAAGGCTAGCCCATCGGTGGTGACGCACGCCTTTAATCCCAGCACTCGGGAGGCAGAGGCAGGTGGATCTCTGTGAGTTTGAGGCCAGCCTGGTCTACAGAGTGAGTTCCAGGACTGTTATACAGAGAAACTCTGTCCTGAAAAACAGAGAGAGAGAGAGAGAGAGAGAGAGAGAGAGAGAGAGAGAGAGAGAGAGAGAGAGAGAAAGAAAGAAAGTGAAAGGAAGGCTAAGCAGATGTTCAGCTGATGAAAGGCCTGAGTTCCAATCCCTGGCTATGTTAAAAACCAGTCATGGGGGCTAGAAAGATGGTCCAGTGGTTAAGGATACTGGTTGCTCTTCCAGAGGACCTGGGTTCAATTCCTAGCACCCACATGTGTAGCTCACAACCATCTGTAACTCTAGTTCCGGGAATCCAATGCCCTCGTCTGACCTACGAGGGTACCAGGCATGCAGTGGTGTACTATGCATGCAGGCAGAACATCCAGACACATAAATAAAAATAAAAACAAACAAGAACCTGGCTGGGCATGGTGGTACACATCTGTAACTCAGAGTTAGAGTTGGGGCAGAGACAGATCCCTGGGCAGCCAGGAAATGGTGAGTTCCAGGTCCGGTCAGAGATGCCGTCTCCAAAAACTGAGGCTTAGAAAGCCGTTGAGGAAGACACCCAAGGTTGACCTGTGGCCTCCACATGAAAGTAGGAGCCAGGTGTGTCCTGCATCCCTGTAATTGGTACTTAAGAGCCTGGGGCAGGGGCTGGAGAGATGGCTCAGAGGTTAAGAACACCGGCTGTTCTTCCAGAGGTCCTGAGTTCAATTCCCAGCAACCACATGGTGGCTCACAACCATCTGTAATGAGATCTGGCTCCCTCTTCTGGCCTGCAGGGATGCATGCAGACAGAACATTGTATATATAATAAATAAATCTTTAAAAACAAAAAAAAAAAGAGCCTGGGGCAAGAGGATCGCAAGTTTGAGGCTAGCCTCAGCTACGAAGCAAGATTGTTCTCAGAACACACAAAATCTAGAGAGGGACAGGAGTGGCAGGAACAGGGGTAGCATGGAGCGTGCCCGACATGCATGGGACCTGTGGTTTGACCCCGGCACCCTCCCCACCAAAAACAGTCTATAGCCCTGATGCCCCTGGGCAGGCGTTTCTCCAGGCTGATCCCGGGGGATAGAATTAATGGATCAGAGGTCAGACGCATTGGAAATTTGGATAGAATCTACTAGGGTATCCTGGGGGGGAGGGGTACAAGCGCGTATACAGTACAGGGTGTCTGCTGGCAGTCTGGCGGGGTGATCCCCCGGGAATGAAGAACTGTACTGACAGAAAAGTCATTTTACGTTGTTACTGTCCTGTGCTGACCCTCCCCAGTCTCTTGTGCGGAAGGAGTCCTGGGCCACCCTCCCCAGCCTGCTCCTCCTCTGACCCTCCTGGGAGTGGGTCTCTGTGCCTGGCCTGGGGTGACAGTTGCCCTCTGCCCTGTCCCCAGGGCAGCGGTTGTTTGGTGAGAGCATCCTGGGGCTGACACAGGGCTCCGTGTCGGACCTGCTGTCGAGGCCCAAGCCCTGGCACAAGCTGAGCTTGAAGGGCCGGGAGCCCTTCGTGCGCATGCAGCTGTGGCTGAGCGACCCCCACAACGTGGAAAAACTGCGGGACATGAAGAAGCTGGAGAAGAAAGGTGAGAGCCAGGCTGGGGTGGCCGGGTAACCAGGTCCCAACCACGCTCTGAAGACGCCCGTTTTGCAGCAACCCAGATACTCACATCCCCCACCAAAGTCGCATGTGGCGGCTCTCGTGCCATCCACACATCCAGAAGTGGCGCACAGTTTTTTTTTTTTTTTTTGAGACAGGGTTTCTCTGTGTAGCTTTGCGCCTTTCCTGGAACTCGCTTTGGAGACCAGGCTGGCCTCGAACTCACAGAGATCCGCCTGACTCTGCCTCCCGAGTGCTGGGATTAAAGGCATGTGCCACCACCGTCTGGCCCGCCTTGTAGCTTTATCACTGCATCTCCGTATTGCCCATCCTGCTTGCTCTGCATCTGGCTGCTACCCGCCTTCTTCCCAGCGTTCTCTCTGCCCCGAAAATCCTGCCTAGCTATTGACCATTTAGCTTTCTTATTAAACCAATCACAGCGACATATCTTCACACAGTGTAAAGGAATATGCCACAACAGCCTCTGGAGAACCTTCTAGATCTAAACCACAGCAGAGCTTTGGTTCACATTTTGCTGCTGTGACGTGGTACCAGGCATCCTACAGTAAGAGGGTTTGTTCAAAGTGGCCCCTCAACACAGCGAACTGTTCTGAAACTTAGTGGCAAGACTTCTAATAGTCTGGCCGGCCACAGAGCTCCCCGGTTTGGACGCCCTCTGACCGCAAGCACCCCCTTACGGCCTCTGGAGTGGCTGTGCTCCAGGAACCCCCCCGCTAACCTCAGCTGGCCTCACGAGCCGTAGAGCAGGAGACAGGCCAGCATCTCAGCAGAGCCAAGGGAGCAGGAACAGGGGATGGGAGTCGGGGCACGGAGGACTCTGCTGGGCTGGCTGGCCACTGTCCCTGGAGTCCTACCCTACCACCCCTGCCAAGTGGCGAGTGAGTGCGGTGCCGACGGCCCACCAGCCTGCCCCCTCTCCCCCCAGCCTATCTGAAGCGCCGCTACGGACTCATCGGCACAGGCTCCGACAGCGAGTCCCCGGCTGTGCCCTCAGAGTGCCCCAGCCCCTGCCAGCAGCAGCCCCAGGAGCTGAGCCTCATGCAGGCCAAGAAGCCACGCGTGGTGCTGGCGCCCGCCGAGAAGGAGGCGCTGCGGAAGGCCTACCAGCTGGAGCCCTATCCCTCCCAGCAGACCATAGAGCTGCTATCACTCCAGCTCAACCTCAAGACCAACACTGTCATCAACTGGTTCCACAACTACAGGTAGCGGGGGGGGTGGGGTGGGGGGTGTTTGACATAGGGTCCCCGAGTGGTGGAGAGAGGGGGCCGTGGGGACACAGGGACGCAGAGGGTCACAGGGGACACAGAGGGTCATAAGGAAGGCCCCGGAGGCTCATGGGGACACCTGAGGGTGGTTCGGGCCTATGGGGCTGCAAGCTGGATCACGAAGCTGTTTCTAGATTCCTGGATGCACTAACCGTGTCACCTCCAGCGGAGGGACCCTGAGCCCCGTGTTGTAAGCTGTAAGCAAGGACCATGGTGCATCCTCCCCGCCCCCGCCCCCGCCCCCGCCCCCGTCAGTGCTGACGTTTATGGAAAGGCCTGGCACAGCCACCACTGACAGGGTGACTCTCACTCCCACTCTGTGCAATGGCCTCTAGGAAGGAACAGATCAGGCCAAGATCTGAGGCGTCTCCAGCTGGAGCTAGCTAGGGTCTCGTGGTCTCTCCTTTCCGTGAGACTGAAGGAACACCTGCCCTACTGGAGCCTCAGGCATGGCGGTTCCTCTAAGCATGGCTCCTTTCTTTCTTTCTTTTTTTTTTTTTTTTTTTAAGATTTATTCATTCTTAATTTATGTGCATTGGTGTTTTGCGTGTATGTTTGAAGGTGTCAGATCCCCTGGAACTGGAGTTACAGACAGTTGTGAACTGCCATGTGGGTGCTGGGAATTGAACCCAGGTCCTGTGGAAGAGCAGCCACTGCTCTTAACCCCTGAGCCATCTTGCCAGCCCGCATGGCTCCTTTCTTAGGCCTTTCCATTCTCCAGGACGGGTCTCAGAGGTCCCAAGTGCTGTGGCTTTGGCGAGGCCACAGGGCTTCCCGAGGCTGTCCTAGAGGACCCCCTGAAGGAAGCTTGGTAGAGATTGTAAGGATCATCTCTGAGGCCCTACCCACTCTCTGAGCAAGAAATGTCACCAGTGTCCATGTGGCACTGTGGAAGAGAGTCTATCCATCCATTCTGGGGCAGAGAGCTGTCCCAAGATCCCTAAGAACGAAGAAGGGGAACGTGTGGGATGCACACACCCCTCTCCCCAGCCTGCCTGTAGACATCATACACACCTTAGCTGTGTGGCCTTCGGCAGGTCACTAACCTCTCAGAGTCTCATGATGATTCTACAAGATGACATGTCACTCCTGCCCTGCCCCAGTGCCAAATCAGTCAGATGGAGCCACTTTAGGAGTGAACAACCTGTACAGTAGAGCTTTGTACCCAATGCAGACTGTAGAGCAACAGGAGACATGAGTCCTTTTTTTTTTTAATTAAAACTGCTCCGCCATCAACTCAGGTCTACCACTGATGAGCTCTTACATTTAAACTCAGTCCATTTCTGTGGATCTATATGTGGCCACATTTTCCGTGGCTTTACCTGTGTATCATTGCATGCTGCTCCCTGGACGGTGGGCTGGCATCTCCTGACTCAGCCTTCCTTTTCTCAGAATTCTCCTTGTCTGCTTATCCTGCCTATACTTCCTGCCTGGCTACTGGCCAGTCAGCTTTTTATTTATCAACCAATCGGAGCAACACATTTACAGCATACAGAACGTCCCACAGCACCTCTCCTTTCTGTCTAAACAGAAAAGGTTTAACTTTAACATAGTAAAATTACATATAACAAATACATATAGCAAGAATTACAGTTACAATATCTAGTCTGTTTATATTTGGCATATTCAAAGAAAATATTCTACTTATCCTATATTTGTGAGTCTAAAGTTTCATATCTACCTTATCTTTTATCATAACCAAGAAAAACCATAATTATAACTATCTAGTCTTCAACTACATCAAATATACCCCAGAAGGATATAATATTACCTAAGTAAACAGGAAGAGCATTGTAAGCAACTTCCAAAAGAGACATGAGTCCTAACAGCTTTCTCTCGTCCCCTCCTGAGTGGCAATGGGGACATCACCTCTGCTTCTCATTTCCCACAGGAGCTGAGCATTCTATCATTATCCATCGCGTTCATTCAAAAACATACACACAGTGAGCTGGACTCTGGAGATCAGGGGTTCAAAGCCACCCTCCCAGAGCCTGATAAGCATATATACATCATGAGCCAATTAATTTCACCTTAGCCTGATTAATATGGCAGAAGAGAAGGAGTAAGGGCTTAGGGAAGAGAGAATCTCACCTCCAGAAAACTTGAACAAAGAGGTGATATTTGAGGTGGGTTTTGAAAGATGAGTAAGAGCGATCTCTGAGCTCAAGGCCAGCCTGGTCTACGTAGTGAGTCTCAAACCAGCCAGGGCTGCATAATGAGACCCTGTCTCAAAAAAGAAAAAAAGAAAGAAAAAAGAAAACCAGGCTTGCCATAAGTAGGGCCCTGGGTCCCATATGCACTTTTAAAGCCATACATTGGGCCAGTAAGCTGGCTCAGAGGGCACTGATGCCTCCTGACAAGTTTGACAACGCGAGCTTGATCCCCAGGACCCACGAGGCTAAAGGAGATTGCCAAGTCCCACAAGGTGTCCCCTGACTTCAGACACAGACACACATACATACACTATGGTGTGTGTGCGCGCGCACACACACTGGATAAACAAATGTAACTTAAAGTTTAAAAAGAAGAGACACATACGTCCGTGACCCCAAAGCTGGGCAGGCCGAGACGGGAAGCCCCTAGGCTTACTGGCCAATCAGTCCAGCCGGTGTGTGAGTACCCGCTTCACCGAGAGAGTGTCTCAAAAGCCAAGGTGAAGAACGATGGAGGACGAACCAGACAGACCTCTGCCCTCCACGGCCCCCAACACATTGAAGAGCAAATAAGGTGTATGAGTACTGGTGGCGGCACCTCCCTAGTCTTACTTTGCTATGGCTGTGATAAAACACTGACGAAAAGCATCTTGGGGAGGAAAGGTCATTTGACTTATCCATCAGGTCATGGTCCATCATTGAGGGAGGTCAAGGCAGGAACTGAGGCGGAACCCATGGGGGGAGCCTGCTTATTGACCTGCTGACCTGGTTGCTCCCTAGCACATGCTTAGCTAGGTTTTTTTTGTTTGTTTGTTTGTTTTTAAGATTTATTTATTTATCATGTATACAGTATATACAGTAGAGGGCGCCAGATCTCATTACAGATGGTTGTGAGCCACCATGGGGTTGCTGGGAATTGAACTCAGGACCTCTGGAAGAACAGCCAGTGCTCTTAACCTCTGAGCCATCTCTCCAGCCCTAGGTTTTTTTTTTTTTTTAATTATACAGCGCACACCCTCCTGCCTAGGGATGTGCCGCCCACAGTGGGCTGGGCCCCTTATATCAATTAACAGTCGAGTCAATCTCTCGCGGACACGGCATGGGAGACAGTCTGATCGAGGCAGTCCTTCCGACGAGGTTGCCTCTTCCCAGGTTCATTCTAGGTTGTATCAATTTGACAATAAAAACTAATCTCACATCACCCAGTATGGACTTCTGGCCTCCTCCCACACCCCCTCACGTACACACAGAAGTCTCAGTTACAGCGGCGGAAGGAAACGTTAACGACGACCTAGTGTTTGCTGAGTACCTAGTCTGTCCCAGGTACTGGAGGGAGGGAGGCGGGCACAGCCCTGACCAGCTGCTGAGTTACACAGTGTGGCGGTCTGCAGTGAGCTCTGGGAAGAAGGAGCAATGGGTGTTGTTAAAGAGCAGGACTGGCTGGGCGGTGGTGGCGCACGCCTTTGATCCCAGCACTCGGGAGGCAGAGGCAGGCGGATCTCTGTGAGTTCGAGGCCAGCCTGGTCTACAGAGCGAGATCCAGGACAGGCACCAAAACTACTCAGAGAAACCCTGTCTGGAAAAAACAACAACAGAAAGAAACAGGGCTGGAAATCACAGCTGTAGACATGGGTGTTGCCCAGGGTGATGGTAGAATAGGGGGGACACTGCTCTTGTGGACCGAGTCTGGGGTCAGCAGCGCTCACCCTTGTCTCTACCACAGGTCCAGGATGCGTCGTGAGATGCTGGTGGAGGGAACACAGGATGACCCAGACTTTGACCCAAGTGGGGGTCCCGGTGTCCTGCCACCAGGCCACACCCACATAGACCCCACCCCGCAGAGCCCTGACTCAGAGGCTGAGGACCAAAAGCCCCCAATGAAGAGCCTGGAGCTGCAGGAATCTGAGAGTCCTGCACCCCGAGCTGCCCCAGACAGGGCTCTGGTGAGGATTAAGCAGGAGGAGATTACAGAGGTGGATGAGGACAGCCAGCCCCTGGATGTAGGGGATCCAGACAGAGGGGAAGGCAGCCCCAAAGAGGAGCAGACCCCCGCTCTGGGGAACACTGGACTCCCAGAGCTGGCCCCCGGGCCCTTCCTTTCAGACACGCCCAACCCAGGCTGCCCTTCATCGCACACCCCCGAAGAAAAGGAGGTTGGGGAACAGGTTCACTCAGACCCTCTGGGTTTCAAGTCCACCTCGGAATCCTCATGCTGCAGCCTGGAG
This sequence comes from Peromyscus californicus insignis, assembly GCF_007827085.1. Classification (NCBI taxonomy): domain Eukaryota; kingdom Metazoa; phylum Chordata; class Mammalia; order Rodentia; family Cricetidae; genus Peromyscus; species Peromyscus californicus. The sequence continues at coordinate 12,325,601 of NW_026294540.1, read as the reverse complement.
GGGCCACCGAACTCACCCTCTGCCATCTCTTCACCAGACCTCATGACATGCGTGTCACCCATCCCCTCCTCCTCAGCCCCCATCTCCCCGTCCCTACCTGGCGTCCCACCTGCCAAAGTGCCGAGTGCCAGCCCCACTGCTGACACAGCTGCAGCCTTGCACCCCAGCACCAAGGTGAACCCCAACTTACAGCGGCGGCATGAGAAAATGGCCAACTTGAATAGCATAATCTACCGACTGGAGAGGGCTGCCAACCGGGAAGAGGCCCTGGAGTGGGAATTCTGAACCGGTGGGGGGTGAGTGGTGTACCCCAGTGGTCACCTTCTCTCTCCTTCACCCCCTCCCTCTCCCAGATGGGGTGGGGCCAGAGAGGTAAGAACTCAGCCATGTAAATGTGGACAGCAATGTTAAGCCGTTTACGTTTATTGTTGTAACACTAGTTACCTGAAGTTGTGTGTGAGCAGATGCCACCGCCTCTTCTTTTTCACAGCCCTGCTGGTAGGAGGCACTGGGATCCTGCCCTTGTCCCCTCCCCCGCGGGAGGCAGGACCAAAACGGCACCACATTCTCACCCAAAAACTCCAAACTCTTTTAGAAAAATAAAGAAATATTTATAGACCTCTTTCAGCTATTTTAATAAAGGATCCTTTGGAATTTATCCCCAGCCGATGCTGTTTTGATATTAAAGAGAGTTATAAAATCAGATGCTGTCACTGCTGCTGTGGAGCAGACACAGACGCTGTGTAAATTTTTTTTTTTTTTTTTTTGCCATGAGATGAGATTAAAAGACAACTGTTCAAAGCCATCGCAAAGCACTCTTTAAGACGGACCAAATTCAGAAAAACCCTTGGACTGCGGGTTTTGGTGTTTCTTCCCCCCCCCACGCCTGTCTGTGAGACACAGCACGATGCTGCTGCCGCCCTTCCAGAACCCGTATTACAAAGAGAAAGTCCAAAAGACTCTAAATGAAAACCTCCATGCTGCTGAGGGTGGGACCATGCCGGCGGCCTGTCTGCAGGCTCCAGGTCGCAGGAGATCCTGTCGCTGGTGGAAATGTTGCCCTTAGCGAATGTAGTGTGTTTCACAAAGGCCTCCAAGCCCGAGTTAGAAACCTCCTGTGGATAGACAAAGTGTTTCCGGAACCTTTGGAAAACTGGGGTGTGGGGGAGGTACTCAAAGAGGGTCACTTATGTCAGAGTGACCCTGGCTCCCATCCTGAATCGTGGCCGTACTTGGAAGGTTTCTCCTAAGGTCTGAGCAAGGCCACTCTATTCCAGAAAACCCTGTGGCTTCCACCTTCCTTCCTTATTTCTAGAAGAGAAAGCGTTGCTTCACCGTAGCCCCCCAAAGCTTAGCAACCAGCTCCGAAAACTAGATCCATCCAGTCAGATACCTCAAACTCTGTTTCCCACCATCTTCTGAAGTTAACATCGGTGCATCTCTGGAAAGTGTCCAGGAGTCTGTGGAACTCGGTAAGGCCAAAGTCACTACGACACGGCCACCATATCCCCCCACCTCTTGGTCTATTTTCCTACACAAGACCTGCTTGTGATCAAAAAAATGTGACTCCTCTAACTCTGAAACAGCCTTCCTCCAACCTGATCGGGATTTCCAGGGAGAAAGGTCCCATTGGATGCGACGGCCTCCGTATCAGATCGGCTGTTGAGTCTCTCCAGCCTTTATTCCTTTCTTTTTTTTTTTTTTTCCCACACTGTGGAAGCTGAACTGGCCGTGATGATAAATGTGTGGGCATCTCTGTCGCCATTCAGTGCTCGAGGGACTAACGGCTCTTCCGATGCAGTGACTATCTTGAAATCATGTGAGCCTAAAGTTGGCCACCAGAAAGGAAAAAAAAAATAATGTTCTGGAATTTCTAACTCTCATGTGCCCAGCTGCAGACAGATGACATCCAACAGGCCCCGGAAAAACCTCTTTTTCCACACATAACCCTGGCTATGCATTGAGAAGTTTTCCACTATATACGTTTTTATCCAGAGGAGGGTATTTTTATATTTTGACACGAGGAAACCATGATGAGTATTCAGAGGAATCCGTTCTGGGACAAACGAAGCCTGTCTCGGCCTCTGCCGCCCCCGTGGCTACACACCCCCACCCCCAGGGAGACCCTGCCACTTCTCATCCTGAAACTGCCTGTTGTGGTGATCCACGCCACACGTCGAGGCGACTCAGCAGAATTCACTGTGGCTTTAGTGTGACGGGATCTGGTGTTGACCTTTGACCACAGAATCCTGGTTGTGCAGAAGCCCACGGACCTGCAAGAGATCCAACCAGTTCACATCCTACAACGGTTTGAAACAAGCAGACATACCCACAAACTGTTTCTATGAGAGATTGATGATGATGAACTTTGTCTAAAATTTTACAAAAGGGACACATTCTGTAAACACGTCCCTAAATACAGAATTGTATAATAATCCTGGGTGTCCCCATTTGTTCTGGAGCTGGGGTGCAAAATGGGTTCAGAGTCGGTCCTCAGAGGTGTCATACAAAATGAGTTTTTGTTTGTTTTAATTTTTGTTTGCAGGGTTTTGGTGGTGGTGTGTTTGTTTTATTTTGTTTTTTTTTTTTTTTTAAGACAAGGCCTCACTATGTAGCCCAGGCTGGCCCGGAACTTATAGAGATATGCCTGCCTCTGCCTTCTGAGTGTTAGGATTAATTTCTTTATTACTATTAGGGTTTGTGCGGTATGTGAGTGTGGATACGTGTGTGGAGATGAGAGAGCAGCTTGCCAGAGTTGATTGTCTCTGTGGGTTCCAGGGAATTGAACTTGGCCGTGAGGCTTGCGTGGCGAGTGTCTTCACCTCCTGAGCTCCCTCACCAGCTCAAAATCATATATTTAAAAATTAGGCCTTTTTTGATTGCTTGTTTGTTTATATATTTATCAAGACAGTGTCTCGCTGTATAGCCCTGGCTGGCCTGGAACTCAAGAGATCTGCCTGCCTCTGCCTCCTGAGTGCTGGGATTAAAGGCGTACGCCACCACCATTGGCTACATGATTTGGTTTTGAGAGACTCTCATGTGACCCAGGATGCCCTCAGACTCACTCTGTAGTGAAGGGTGACTTTGAACACCTGATCTTCCCTCCTGAGTGCTGGGATTATAGGCATACACCACCATGCCCAGAAATACTGTTGTTTTTTTTTAACTGAGTACCAGCGGTCAAATATGGGGGTGTGTCCCATAAGCACTTCAGTGCCAACTTCTGAAAACTCTAAACTCTGACTGTACTGGGCCACCATCTGTGGTGACTACAGCCAGCTGAGGAGTGGCCTTCCTTGCCCATGGCCTGAATGGGGACTGTAGCATCTGGTTGGTGACTGAGGGCAGGATCCCAGCTGCTCTGAAGACAGCCTGGGGTTGGAAGCCCCATTGTGGCCTCGAGGCTGGGTGGTTGGACTCTGGAGCCTGGGACTAGGGGTCAAGATTGAGCCTTGCTTTTATACCTGTGCCCACAAGCCAGGACCCTCAGCCGGTCTATAAATGGAGTGGGGAATAGGTCTGTGCTAAAAGGGCCTTCCCCAGACAGGCACAGCACTGCCCCTTCCCAGCTGTGTCATGCAGGCCTGTTTCCACATCTGTCAAGTGGGGTGTTGCAGCAGTAGCTCATGGTGCATTCTGGGGTGGCGGTTTGGAATTGTGTGGAGCTGGGTACACCTCTCCAGTGTCTGAACCAGGAGCTCGACAACCATGTGACTGTCATCTGAAGCAGGAGATGGGGGTGGGGGTGGGGGGTGGGGTTGTCTTGTCTCATGCCTCGACCATCACTCACCCATGAACCAGAGCCACATGGAGTAGCTCAGATGGTTCACTGGTAAACCTTTCTATAACCCCTGGTTTCCACACATCCTCTCAGGGGAGGACTTGGTGACTCACTCTCCCCACCATGGCTGGGAGAACTTGCCTGAATCCCGAAGGCTGGCTCCCAGGCAACACAGGGTGGGGGTGGGGAAGCTGTCCCATGAAGGGTGACCTGGCAGGCTGGCCCCGGGCGTCTCTGAGTCAGGGAGCCAGACTGCCTGGTTTCCATACCAGCCCCACTTCTGAGAGCTTTGTGTACATTGAGAGAATGCCTAAAGCTCTGTATGCCTTAGTTTCCTGGGCTGTAAAGTGGGGATGGCTATCCATTTCCTTTAAAGTGGGGATGGCTATCCATTTCCTTACCGGGCACCTGTAAATTTTGGATTACTGGGGACTAATCATTCTGGCCCCAGGTCACCACTCTTAGGAAGGTTGAGAGACTGATGGGACAAGGTGATATATTCCTGTTATCCTAGCTACTCAAGAAGCTGAGGCAGGGGGATTCCTGAGTCTAGCCATTCAAGAACAGCCTGGACAACATGGCAAGACTTCCTTGAAAATTCAAAACAAAACAAAAACCTAGTCAAAAATCCACATTCTGGGACCCCTGCAGGGAGTGCAGGCCTGGGATGTCACTTGAGACCCTACAGTAGCCAGGGGTTCTTGTCAGCTCTGGGGACAGGGGTTCCTTTGGGGATCATCAGCTTTGGTGTTGACATCACGTCAGCTGTCCTTTGCCCTGAAGTAGAAACTTGAAGGAAAACACCAAGCTGTGGAATTCTGATCTGGGGGAGGGAGAGGAGAGGGATCAGGATGGACTGGGAAAACCTGGAGGCCTTCCTGGAGGAAGCAGGTTTGGACGGGTGCAGAAGAGAGAAGTGAGCTGAATGGGGGGTGATTTGACATACGTTCGTCTAGCTAGTGTTTATTTAGTGACTACTGCATGTTCCGTGCCTTGGTAGAGGAACCAGGAGGGAAGTGCATCAGGCCTGGGGTCCAGGAGTTCTTCATGGAGAAGAGGACACCTTGACACAATGAACCGTGACAGGAGACGGAAAGGGGTCCAGAGGGAAGTGAGCGCAGAGGGTACCGTGGGGCCAAGAACCCACCAGGAAGAGGCCAAAGGAGGCTGCAACGTGGGGAAGGGGAGCATGGGAAGGACACAGAGGCCCGTTTGAGAAGCACCACGGGGCATGATGGGAAGCATGCTTCTCCGGAGGGTACTTACTGGGGAGCTCCAGCAGGCATGAGGCAGTGGGTGTTGCATTTGGATTTGCATCTTTAGCCAGGTGGGTCCCTCTGCCTGCCCTGACTCACCCCTACCCCCACCTGAATGAACGATTGTATTCTCCTCACTTCCCCCATCCCACCCCATCTGGGTCCATCTTTTTGTTGGTTTGGTTTGGTTTGGTTTTGTTGAGACAGGGTTTCCCTGTGTTGCCTCGACTGTCCTGGAACTCGCTCTGTAGACCAGGCTGGCCTCGAACTCACAGAGATCCGCCTGCCTCTGCCTCCCGAGTGCTGGGATTAAAGATGCGCACCACCACTGCCCATCTTTCTAAAGCTCAGCTCTGTATAGCCTTGGTGGGGTTAGTTGCTATAGAAACTGGGCCTTCACAGCACCCAGATGCAGAAGCCACCCCAAGACCCAAGAGCAGCGGGGTGGGACAGAAGTGACCTTGTCCAAGGTGGCCCACCGGGGAGCTAGCCTGTGACGCTACCCTGAGGCACCCACAGGCCAGCCTTAGAGCCAGGCAGCCAAGCCTGTGCTGGTTTCTCCCTCATCGATCACTTAGGACTCCTTTTCCTCATCTGTGAAATGGCTGTGACTGGAGACCAATGCTTGAACTCACTGACGAGAGGTACTGTATGACGCTGCCCTCCTTCGGTGGCTCCCAGTCCTGAATGCTTCTCTCCCGCAGTCTTGAGGCATGAGTCTGAGGCTGGCCGCCCCCTGCCTCAAAGTTCCATTCCCAACACCAAAAAGGAGACAAAACAGGCCCCCGGACTGATTTTACTCAGGGCTCCAGAAATACTGTTCTCTCTGCCTGTGTGGCTGTGCCCAGGCAGGGGGTGGATGCCAGTGATGTTACCAGCCAAGGCTCTGGACGCACTCAGCCAGCAGCCCAGTGCGGCTGCCCCTCTCCTCACTACCCTAAATCTCTACATCACAGCCATCCTCATCCGTTGAGACCACAAGGCCCACAGGTACGCATGCCCACCATCCCGATGGATCCAAGCCTGCATGTGGCTGTGGTAAATTAGTGCTTCTGGGAACACATATGCACACCGAGCCCCTCTCAGGTGCCTGTGTCATCCGTGGTTCTGTCTTTGACTCTCTGAGGAACTGTCCATGCACTGGGGTCCATCCCTCCACATTTCCACCATCGACCTTGGTCACTTTTTTTCTGATGGACACTGGGTGCCCCCCCCCGCTCACATCTCACATCTCATCGGCCGAAAATGGGTCAGGGGTCATTCTCTGGCAGTCAGATGGCAGCACCATGGCTGATCCAAGTGAATTAACCACTTGGGGTGGGTGGATGCGTAACCGTAACCTCTGGCCTGAGTGTTCCTCCATCACTGGTGACTTCTTAGAACATTCCTGACCCCACACAGTACCTCTAGATCTGTCCCTGCACGTCAGCACTGACTAACTGCCCCCAAGGCCCCCTGTCACTCGAAGGAGTATTTTGGTAAGGGCATACCTGTGACCCTGCCTCATGGAGCAACCCCCCCTTCCCCCCACCCCAATCCTGTGCCCAGCAGGTAGTCACCAGTGCCCTGACTCAGTCCCCACAGTCAGCTATGGCCCCAAGGGGAATGGGAGGACTCAGTGTGTGCTGCACCCAGGAGCACATGGTCCCCTGACCTTGATTTTTTTCGGGGGGAGGGGGCAGAGGGGGAAGGAGTCTCAAGACAGGGTTTCTCTGTGTAGCCCTGGCTGTCCTAGAACTTGGTCTATACACCAGGCTGGCCTCAAACTCAGAGATCTCCCTGCCTCTGCCTCTCGAGTGCTGAGATTGAGGCGTGTGCCACCACCGCCCTGTGGAAGATGGTTTTGACTGGAATACCCTGTCTATAGTCTTCCGTGTACCTGCCCCCAAGGCAGTGATGTCTGCTGTGACTCCTGGGTCCCCACTTCTTCACTGGGCTCAGGGGGGCTTTACAGAAGGGAAGCTACACAGAGAAACCCTGTCTCCAAAAAAACAAAACAAGAAAAAACATAGCAGACATTACTAATCAATTACAGATTCTTTCTCTCAGTTTTCATGTGCCAGGATTCTCTGCAGTCAACCCCTGAGCTACCAGGAACAGGCCAATAAGAAGGGTTTGTTGTTGAGACAGGGTATCACTGTGTAGCCCAGGCTGGTCTCCAGCTAGAGCGCTTCCTGCCTCAGCCTTGATTGCTGGGACAGGTGTGTACTATCATCAGGCTTCGACCCTTTCCCATTTACCATCCTCCCAACCCTTGGGTGGTTGGGCCCACCCACATGTCAATCATCTGCCCATCTTTTTTTTTTTTTTTTTTTATGCCCTGTGGTCCTCCATGCACCTCCTAAGGGCACCACCAGCCACAGGGTCAGAGGTTGACATTCCAGTTGACGCTCCAGCTGTGTGGCCTTGGCAACCTCTTTGATCCTCCGTTTCCCGCCTCACAAGATGAGGCCAGTGTCCTCCCTAGGAGGGGACAGGACTGCCTGGCTGAAGGACCCACCAGGCACATCAAGTGTGGATTCCGTGGGGAGGAAAATAATACAAGCAGCCATCACTTGACGAGTTTTTATTCTGGCCCTCGTACCCTTGTCCACGACTGACATCTCTCTTAGCCCTAGAATCAGCTGGACCTCATCTTTGTGCTTTGGGAAAAGAGGGCATCTCTCCCCCTGTCCCCCCCGCCCCCCTCCTCCCTGTACCTTTAGAGTTTGTAAAGCCATCCCAGACTGGAGTCTACACCTCAGCCCTCCAGCTGGGCCCCCCGCCAGGAAGTCCTGAGCCCCACCCAGTGGGAGAGTGGAAAAGACAGGGAGCAAGTCCCCAGAGGCACCAGTGCAGACAGAGCTCGGGACAGAGTGAGAGGTAAAGGCCAAGTCAGCTAGCTGTCTCCAGCTAGGGCCGGGGACAGTGCCAGCCAATAGTCACAAAAGTGGGGGAGGGGGAGCGGACACTAAACTTCACTGCTGGAGAAAGACAGACGCAATACTTCAAAGTAAAACCAAACCCACAGCCAAGCCCTGGTCCCTGAGCCAGCAGGGAGCCAAGAGGCCCTGGTGGCAGATGTACCTACAGAACCCCAACCCGGGGCCTCCCAGGACAGAGGAGCGATCGGGGCCAGGGTGAAATCTGTCCGTCTGATGCAGAGATTGGAGTGACAGTGTCCTCCAGTCCCCAGGGCAGGGCACTGAGGAGGACTGTAAACAAGACCCAGGTGGGGCAGGTTGTCCCCGCCCGACACTCTGGAAGAGAGCCAGCACTGTGGTGAGTGAGGACGGACCCAGCAGGGGGGCCCACTGGTGACCTGGGTGTCAGGGGGCAGCAGCTGGGCTCTCCTCCCGCAGGCATGGAATCAGGCGGAGGTGACTGTCTCCTCCAGGTGAGCCTGCGAGGAAGCTAGGCCACAGCCCAGGACTGGCGATCAGGTGGCTCTGAGGCCCCACAGAGTTGTGAGGGCTTGCCGGCCTGCCTGCCAAGGCCGGGCAAAGTCTGCCTCAGCTGGTTCCAGGCCAGAGGCCTTGGGGACCTATCCAGTTTAAGCTCCACCTTCTACCTGCTGCTTCAGGCCCACAGGAGCAGCCCAGGCAGCAGCTACTGGGCCCAGGCCTCCCTCCGGATCCTTGTGAGGCCCGGCACCAGGTGGACCCTGGGCCAGCTCCAGGGCTGTCCTGGGGCAGAGTTCTCTAGAAACCAGTTGCTTGAGTTCTTGAAGCATGTTCAGGTCCTAGGTTCTTCTTGGCGGCAAGTGCCACTGACCCCAGAGGTCAGGTCTTCTGGGGCACATGTCCTATGTCCCTTGGCAGCCCGGTTTGAGTCCAGGCCGTACTGTGCTTAGGGCCGTCTGTACTCAGGCTTCCCTCACAGCCAGCACGCCCCTTAGGGCTGGTCCTGGGTCTGAGTCCCACCAGAACCAGAAGGATGCCAAGGGACCTCCACGCCAGCTAGGCCAGCCTGGCCTCCACGCCACTGGCTCCTGAGGGCCCGCACCTCCAGTCCATATCGCTCATGCAGCTGGGCAAAGGACGCCAAGGGCCCGTTGGACGAGGCCCTGCGACGGGGGTGGCAGCGGTGGGCGCTGGGGGGCTGCAGCAGCAGGTTGCTCGGGCAGCGCGCTCCACACTGCCCGGCCGTTCTCCTTGGGCCGCGGGTTCGAGGCCAGGCTGCGGTTGGTGGGTAAGGCGTTGGCCGGGCCGCCCTCGCGCATGGCTGCCAGCTGCTGCTCCAACTCGCGCACCACCAGGCGCAGGTAGTGGAAGCTGGCCCGCGACAGCGCCTTCACCCAGCCCTCCAGGGCTGCCTGGCTGTCGGCTGCCAGCACGTAGGGCCGCGAACGACCTCCGGAAAAACGCACGGCGAAGGCAAACTCCTCCCGGGCGTCCACCAGCTCCACCGTGCAACCCTCCAGCAGGATGACGCCCAGCGGCTCGCGGCTGGCCTCCGCCTCGAAGTAGAAGAGCATGTTGCCCCGCAGCACGAACCAGCGCCGGTGCGAGCCCGCCCCGCGCCCGCCACGCTTGTGCAGGAAGCCGGCGTTGTCCACCGGCGCGTCGCAGGTCGCGTAGAAAGCCAGGCTGCGCTCGTTCAGCTTCATGGCCGCAAGGCCTGCGCTGGTCCCCTGCACCAGAGCTGATGTTACTCCTAAGATCATCAACTCCGGGGCCATCAGCAGCCACCTTCCGCCACACCCACCCCGGGGCCCCAGGTGAGTACAGGGAGGTAAGACTCGAACCCAAGTCTCACACACGGCCACTCGGAGCCCTCCTACTGCCCTTGACTTGGGGGAAAGCATTAAGCATGCAGAGCCTCGCTGGACACGTAGCACAGGTTAGCTCCATCTGGCAGTGAATGACCTTGGGTGGCCTGGGCTGGTGTTCTGGTTGCATCCATGTGTCAGATGGGGAAACAGAGGCACAGCGAGGTCCGCCACAAAGCCAAGGTCACAAAGCAAGTTGGCTAGAGCCTCTGCCGGTCCCTGGAGGTTCCAGCTCTGTGACGCTCTGGTTTGTAGGTCAGGTTGGTGAGAGAGGGAGCCACAGAGAAGAGCATGAGGGTAGGGGGAACGGTGAACACCGAGGCCCGAGGGTGAAAGCCTACCGCTGTGAGGCAGGGGGATCAGAGGTGGATGGGAAGAGGAGGAAAATACCCCGAGAAGATAACCTAGATAAAACAGGGGCGCAGCCCAGACGGACAGAGAGGCACAGGGCACACTAACATATACCTCCCCAAAAGTACACACTGGGGCAGGGGTGGGTAGTAGGACTTACTGGGAGGTGGCACATAGGTTAGAAGTGTGGCCACTTAGAGGATGTCCTGTACCCTGTGGTCCCCATCACAGCCTCACTTTGCTCTCAGATGGCAGCCATACTTTCCAAGGGACGTATGTAGAGAGCCTGGAATGCGGCTGGCATTCAGCTAATGTCTACCTCTTCTGTCTGAGTGGCAGGCACTTACCAGAAGTCAGGAGGAATGAGGTCTGGGTGGTGGCTCTGCGGGGCCAGTCTGTGCTACCTGACAGGTGGCGGGAGAAATGGCTGCCAGGCAAATACTTATTTTCACGCCACCCACACGGCAGTCAGGGACAGCTTCCTGCCGAGCCAGAGGCTGGGGCCTGCCTGTCCCAACAGCGCTGGGGCCTGGGTCCCTGAGGGCTCTGGTGTGTGTAATCCCCACTCTGCCTCCTTGTGCTGTGTGGCTCCTTTAGAAGCCTGTTTCTCCCTGCGTAAGTGACTCGGGCATCCCGTCCCCAAACAGTCCCAGGTGCCCACCCCGCTCTGCTCACTCGCTTCACAGGTCAGCTCAGGCCCCAGGCTGGGTCACTTCGGTGCGCACAGTCAGCCTCTCTGGACCTCCAGTTCTTCATCTATAAAATGAAAGCAAAACCGTCTTAAGTTAAGGTTACGGCAACGAGACTGGGGACCCAGGGATGCAGGCCCTCTACCATGGTCACGTTAACAGTATACTTGGCTTCCCTCACGTCAGTCCTGTCTCAGTGAATGGCCCCTGGTGTTCCTCTCTCTCTAAATCACTGAGGCCAGGTGATCCCCCCGCCCCGCCACCTCCCCCCTCAATCTTCTAAAGCAATGGATGTCTAACCCCACTATCTCTAGGTCCCCATCGACGCTCGCTGGAACCTCTACAGCTGTCGCCTGCCTCCACCTTTGCCCCATCCTATCTTGCCGCCTCAAGGTAAGAACACCTCCCAAGGGCCCTCCCCTGGGCCTACAGAGGGATTCTTATCTCTCATAACTTCTACTCACTTCTCAGCACCCCCACCCCCACCCCCACCCCTCATCTCAGCTCCTTTCCCAACCTCTGCCTGCCTCTCACCAGATCCCAGCCACTCGGGCTGCCTTTCTGTCCCTCAAATGCACCAGACACTTTCCTGCATCAGGACCTTTGCCCTTGGCTGTTACTACTCTGCCTGGGGGTGCCCTTCCCTACCATACGGTAGGCTTCACCGCTGCCTGGGGGGAGGTATCCTCCAACCGTAAGAAACCACCAGGCACTCTACTACACCCCAGCTGAAGATTACCTGGGTCATTCATGCCTGCTCTGGGAGGGGAGGGTTTTTCTGTCTGGATTTGACTGCCCAGTGTGTAGCAGGAACTCTTGGGAGCCTACAGGACAAAGCAAACCTTTGTCAACAGGAGGGCGCTGTGACAAGGGGTAGTTAGTCACCATGCCCCGTTCACGGATGGGAAAACTCACCTGCCCCAAGAACAGGGCTCAGAGCATACAGCCCAAGTGGGGCACTAACCTTGGGGTCATTCTGTCCCACCAAGACTGACAATAACTTGCCTCCAGCCCATCAGCCACCCACGGGTGGCTGCTCAGATGGAGCCACCCTGGCCCGAGGTCACCAGCAGACAGAAAGCGCACAGCCAGGTTCCCAACCCTTACCTGCTCCAGCTGAGCAAAGAAAATAAGGCAAGCTCTAGCTTCCTCTGCAGGGAGCAAGTGCCCCCCCCCCAGGTTTTCCCAGCCACCCTGCTCTCCCTCCAGTTCAGAGTCTGCTGAGGGCACCACACTACTGAATCAGCGGGGCCTCGGCCTGATGCTTTAGGGACCGAATTCCTGTCCAAGTTGGTCCAGGGTGGAAGACCAGTCACAGCCACTTCCCAGACCCCAGATGCCTCAGCGGGCTTCACGGAGACTCAGAAAATGAAAATAAGGAAACACTGTGACACACTGTAGGGAAAGTATTCTAAAGTTGGCTAAACACCCAACGTGGTGATTCACACCTGTTATTCCAGCACATGGAAGGCAGAGGCCAGCCTGAGCTACACAGCAAGACCCTGTTTAAAAAAAACAAATAAAAACGGCACATGCCGGGCATGGTGGCGCACACCTTTGATTCTGGCACTCGGGTTGCAAAGGCAGGTGGATCTCGTGAGTTCGAGGCCTGTCTGGTCTGCATATATATATATATATAAGTTCCAGGCTAGCCCGAGCTACACAGTCTCAAGACGCTGTCTCAACAACAACAAACTCTATAAAAAGGCAGGGCTGGCAAAACAGTTCAGCGGATAAAGGCGCTTGCCGCCAAGCCTTCCGACCCGAGTTCGATTACTACAAACCACACCGGCAGAAGCAAAGAACCGACGGCTGCAAGCTGTCTCCTCTGACCTCCACACGCGCGCACGTAAACAAAAAAAAATTAAATATTAGAAAATGTAAGACAAGTGATGAGCCCACCACGCGAGGGGTTATAGCGGGCTCCAGAGCTAGGGCTCGAGGGAAACTGAGGCAGGGCACCACCGCAGAGCCGCAAACCCGGGCGGTGCACCACCGGGCCCGCGATGGAGGCCGCGGGCGGGTTCCCTGCGATGGCCGCGCGGATCCCGTCCCCGCCGCCGTCCCCGCCCACCCGGTCTCACCTGGCTGCGGGGCTGGCGCGACGGTCTGTCCGTCCCATGGCCCGGAACCGCTCGGGGGGGCCGGCGGCGAGCCGGTGCTTTGTCTCCCCGCGGCCGAGCGGCGGCGACCCGCGGACGCCCCTTTAACCCTGAGCGGCCCGCCCTGGAGGGGCCCGCCCCCCCGGGCCATACAAGCCCGCCCATTGGCCAGCCCCCACAGGTCCCGCCTCCGGATTCGCCACGCCCCCACGCGCGAGCCTGGAAACCACTCTTAAAGGGACCGTGCTGGGGTCGGGAGTCTCCAGAGGTCTGTCCTAGAAAAACGGAGGATCTGAGCCGAGGAGAAACTAGCGCAGCTTCAGAAGTTAAAGACGCAAAGCTTCCGAGACGGCTCGGCGGGTAAAGGCGCTTGCCGCCAAGCCTGAGGGCCTGAGTTCAAGCTCTGGGACCTATAATATGGAAGGCTCCAGAAGATTGACTCGCACAAGCTGCACTCTTGACTCCCCCACAAGCGCATTATGGCACGAGTGTGTTCACACACACACACAGAGAAATGTAAGAAGAGCTGGGTGTGCTAGTGCAGAGGCAGCGGCAGGTGGATCTCTGTGAGTTCAAAGCCAGCCTGGTCTATGTATCCAGTTCCAGGCTAGCCAGGACTCCCATAATGAGACCCTGTCCTTAAAAGAAAAAAAGTTTAACCCATGGCGTTTCTAGACAAAAATCAACACAGATCTGTTGTAAATGTGCAGGACACCGAGCCATCCCGGCCCTTGGCCCAGGTGAGGAGGGAAAGTTCTAGAAGTGAGCAGAGTTGGAGGTCCCCGGAACCACATGTGCCTTCCCAACAGTACCTCGGCTTCTCTGGGCTTCCATGTCTTACTCGTCAAAAAGAAAGACAAGGGTAATTTTTACAGGGTATGATTCAGCGGTAGGCTTTCTCAGTAAGTAGGAATTGCTAGAGTTTTACTTTTTTCCCTGCCCTTCCCAAAATAACACGGTTCCATCTCCCAGAATCCTTCACTTCCTGTTCTTTCTGCCTCCTCCTCCTCCTCACTTCCTTCAACTTTCCTACCCCGGGGCCCTCCTAGCCTGAGGCCAAGAGCAGAGCAGGACCGACCAGGATCCCTGCTTCATTCCACATCGTCTCACCAGCGCCTACTGTGTGCAGCCTGGTCCAGAGAGATATGGCCAGGCGTCCACCACCAGTTCTAAACACTGTGCGTGGTGTGAGGGCGAGAAGGAATAGGCAAGAGTGGGCGCCGGGCTGAGACAAACTCCCAGGAACTTCCACCCACGGAGGAGCAGCAACCTTGCAGAATGTGTGAGAGCCTTGGGAGACCTGCAGGAAGGGTGTCCCCAGGGGAAGGAACAGCAAGTCCCCTGGACCCAGAGAAGAGCAGTGTGCAAGAAGAGGAAAAAAGTTCGGGCTGCAGGCTTTTACTAGGATACATCGCATAGGATCCTGTGCACTTGGGGAACATTTTGCTTTCAGGAATGTACAGTAGCTCACACTTGTCATTCCAGCAGTCGGGAGGCAGAAGCAGGAGGATAGCTTCAAAGCCATAGCAACATAGCAAGACCCTGTCTCAAAAATATATTTTTTAATTAATGTAGTAGACCAGGTTGTCCTTGAACTCACAGAGAGCATCTTGCCCGCCTCCCAACTTTGGGGTGATTAATGGCGGGCACTATGATACCTAGCCTGTGCAGGATTTTGAGCTGAGATGCAGTCTTTAGGGGGCTGTAGGACAAGGGGGGGGGACGGCTTGGAGGCCAAGCATGAACCTTCCGCAGTGATCTGAGCGAGTGGTGATGGTGACTTGGAGGACCGTGGGAGAGCGGAAGTGGGGAGTGGGCAAATTGCGTGTTTTTAAGCTAGATGCACAGTTTGCTGGTGGTGCCTTCTCTATGGGGGATGCGAGAAGACTCAGAAAAGGAGTTAAAACGAATCCACGTCTTTAAGCCTGAGTAATGGACGAAACAGGGGAGTCTGGAAGGGAAGAGTCTAGAGTAGCTGTCAAACTAACTGGAGCAAGCAGGGATTCGTGTTGAAAAAGAAAGCCCACTCGGTACCTCACACCACAGGCTAAGGCTGACGCCAAACAGAACTCAACATGAGAGTGGCCCTGGAAAACCTCCAGGGGCCTGAAGGTGGAGGGCACTGGCATGTGTGAGGCCCTAGTGGGATCCCCTGGCGGGAGGGGAGACCCAGCCTTCCTGAGGGAGGAAGGGAAGTGCAGGGCGTTTACCCACCAACCCCACAGTTCCCCAGAGTTTTCTTGAGTGCGAGCAGCAGGAAATATTAGATAGAAGGATTTAGATTGTGGAGATAAACAGATAGAAAATGAAGGACAGCCTGGAGAGGGCCTGGAACCTATTCCAATGGGCTCTGCCTGTCTCTGCCCTAAGGCATTTATAGAGACGCCAAGGGGTGGAGCAAAAGACCTCCTCCCCCAGCACAGCCAAGTGCAGACCATCTCAGACACCTGCACTCAGGCCCGTGGTCCAATCATCCTCTATGCGGACCTGCTGGGTAAAGCCACGAGGAACCTGAGAACGGCCTCCCACAGGGAAGAAGGGAAACTCTTAATCAATCAATGGTCAGTTGTTGCTCGGTCAGTCATCAATCAGTCCTGTCAGTCGTCCCTAAGTCTGTCCTCAGAAGTCCTCAGTCAGCCTTCAATCTTCCTTCAGCCGTCACTTGGCTCTCAGTCGGACTGGTGAATCAGTCAGCTGCCGGTCAACTGTCAGCCCCCTCCGCCGTCACTCTGCCTGGCATCAGTCAGTCTAGAGATCAGTTGCCAGTGTCCAGAAGTCAGTCATTAGCCAGTCTGCCCCCAGCCGGTCTAGCATGCGTGAAACCTCAGGTCCCAGTTCCCAGCACCACCGGAAAAGGGAGCCTTCGACTCCATTCCCCAACCCTAGCAAACCTCAGACCCTTCTCTGTCTCTGTGGATTCCACATGGGGATTTGCAGAGTCCGCGTCATCCACTCCTCTCCATCCTTTTCCCTCTCCAGGGCTCAAGGCCAGCTCATGCTGCCGCTGAAGTTGGCGTCTCCATCCTTTTCATGCCTGAGCAGCATCCCATCATTGGCATGGAATGCACTTTGCTTATCTGCCCGTCCACTGAGGGGCCTTAGGCTGTCTCCACCTTCCGGCTGCTGGGAGTAGCCAATTCATCTGTGGCTGGGGACAGAAGATGGGTGGAAGGGACCATGAATCAGAGATGCCAGAAAGGGGAATTTGGGAACCTACGCTGCGTCTCAACTCCAGCACGCCCCCATCTCCGCAGTCACTTCCCCATCTCGACCCTGTCATTCCTCGTCAGGACAGTGGGTCCTTTCAGCTCTCCTTCTCCTCCTTGGGCACTCCTGGGCTCTAGGCTCCATTCTCCATGGAGCAACCTCAGGACTCCTTTTGAAGCTGACCTCAGAACAAATGCTGCCATTCTCTTGGTCAAAGGCATGGCATGGTTCCTCACCACCCCAGAACCAAGTCTGCCAGCCACAAAGCCTTCCTTGCACTGGTCCTGGCCACTCCTCCGGCCTCCTAGCACACTGTTTCCTTTTTCTCTTCTCCTACCCCCTCCCCTGCTACCTGCCCTCCCTGTGTTCCAGAATGCACTGTGCCCCACACCTCTTCCTGTCTGCTGTTCCAGAAGACTCCCCACATCCTCCAAGACTTGGCTACCCATTCTGATTCCCGAAGCTTCACTGGGCCACTTCCTCTTCAAGGAGGCAGATGACCCCCAGCCCTTCGTCCTGAGTACAGTACCTTCTTTCCTTCCTTTCAGTCATTCACTCAGCCAGTAGCATTTAGAGAGCACCCTGCTGTCCCAGGTACTCAGAAAAAAAGTAAAAGACAAAACAGAAAACAAACACCATGGCTGGTGGTGGCACACACCTCTAATCCCAGCGCTTGGGAGGCAGAGGCAGACGGATCTCTGTGAATTTAAGGCCAGCCTAATCTACAGAGCGAGTTCCAGAACAGCCAGGGGTACACAGAGAAACTGTGTCAAAAAAAAAAAAAAACCAAACCAAATCCTAATGGGATTAACTGTGGGAGTCTATTTAATAATCAAAGGAATTTATTTGGGGGTAAACTCAAAACCCCTGGATATTTATTGTAGGGTCTGGGAAAGCTGAGCTATGTCCCATGCTGAACTGTTTGGTCCAAGATCTCAGTATTTAAAACCACAAGGTAGCCAAGAGGAGGAGGCATATGTGTATCCCAGGTCTTAAGGGTCCCTGGTGACCACGCCCCAGGGGCAGGTCCCTCAAGGTCATGGGCAGGTGTAACAGCTACAGCTGTCTCACTGGGGCGATGCTTCAGGGCACGGCTCCAACAGCTACCCACTACAAAATCCGTCCCCCAAAAAACCCCACCATGATGGGCCAGCAAGATGGCTCCGTAGGTAAAGGTACTTGCCACTGAGACTCACAACTTGAGTTGGATCCCCAGTGCCCACAAAGTGAAAGGCGAAAACCAATTCCCCAAAGTTGTCCTGGGTCCTCCCCATGTGTGTTATGGGAAGCACAACAAAGGAGCAAATGTAATATGTCAGGAATCCAGGGGCTGGAGAGATAGCTCTGAGGTTAAGAGCACTGACTGCTCTTCCAGAGGTTGTGAGTTCAATTCCCAACAACCGTAGGGTGGCTCACAACCATCTCTAATGAGTTCTGGTGCCCTCTTCTGGCCTGCAGTCATACATACATGCAGGCAGAACACTGTATACATAATAAATAAATCTTAAAAAAGAAAAAAAAAAAGAACATTGCTGTGTTCTTTTTAAAAAAAATTTTTTTCAGGAATCCACACAGGTGGGGAAATGGTCAACCAATAAGACGCTTGCTGTGCAGGTATGATGGCCTTACTCCAGGGGTACAGAGTCCTCATCAAAGGCCAGGCACCTG
Source organism: Peromyscus californicus insignis (assembly GCF_007827085.1). Lineage (NCBI taxonomy): Eukaryota > Metazoa > Chordata > Mammalia > Rodentia > Cricetidae > Peromyscus > Peromyscus californicus. The sequence continues at coordinate 12,307,797 of NW_026294540.1, read as the reverse complement.
TTACCCCAGCATTGGAATGGCTGGGGACAGAAGGAACCCTGGGGCTGGCCAGCCACCAAGCCTCCCCCTCGAGCTGTCCCTAAGAACAAACTGTCTTCCATTACCGACATTTCCTGGCCCAGGACAGAAAAGACCAGAGGCCCCCACTTTAGGGCCGCTCTCTGACTCACACAGGGGACACAGGCTGTCACAGAGTAGGTTTGTAAAGACTTGAAGGCGGGTGACCTGAAGGCTGGGCTGACCACGGCTGTTCAGAGAACTTAGGCGCCCTGCACTAAAAGACACCGTAGATAACGGTGTCTAAGTCCCTTCCACCCAAGGCTCAGAGGGGGTGAGTAAGATTCTAGAGGTCACACAGGGCGATGCAGGCATCAGCAGAGGCCTACTAGATACCAGGCCCATATTCTCCGCTACTCAGAGCCTCTATTTCGGACCAGAACATGGCTCTCCAAGTACTGCCTTGCCTGAGCCAACTCTGTAAAGAAGATGCCCTTCCCTGGGATGGGGCTGCCCTGTGTATATCAGGAGGGAGGTGTTTCTCTTCCTGCTCTTCGAGGTCAGGACCTGGAGAGAGATGCAGCCTCGTAGCAGCGTTTCCAAGCCACAGCCAGTGGGTGGCAGGAGGACAGGGGCCGATCTTGAGGTGCTCAGGAAGTGTCACCTCCTAGAACAAGTTGTGAGCATGCTTTAGGGCTAGTTTTATGTCAACTTGACACAAGCTAGAGTCATCTGAAAGGAGGGAACCACAGTTGAGAAAATTTCTCCGTAAGATCCAGCTGTAGGGCATTTTCTTAATTAGTGATGGATGTGGGAAGGGCCCAGCCCATGGTGGGTGGTGCCATCCCTGGGCTGGTGGTCCTGGGTGCTATAAGAAAGCAGACTGCCAGCTGGTGGTGACACACACCTTTAATCCCAGCCCTTGGGAGGCAGAGGCATGCGGGTCTCAGTGAGTTTGAGGCCAGCCTGGTCTACAGAGCAAGTTCCAAGACAGCCAAGACTGTTACACAGAGAAATCCTGTCTCGAAATACAAAAGAAAGAAAGGAAGAAAGCAAGCCATGAGGAACAAGCCAGTAAGCATCACCCCTCCATGGCCTTGGCACCAGCTCCCGCCTCCAGGCTGCTGCCCTGTTTGAGTTCCTGTCCTGACTTCTTTTAGGGATGAACTATGATGGGGAACCCGTAAGCTCAATCAACCCTCCCCAGCTTGCTTCTGGTCATGATACTCCACGGCAGCCATAGTGACCCTGCACAGGACAGGAGGGTGCTGTTTACTCCTGCTCCGTATCAATGTACAGATAAGGAGATTGAGGCTTAGGGAGGTCACAGACCCCAGGCTGCTTTCACAATCCTGGACTTTTGGGTCACCAGCTTCCAACGCTGACCCGCCCGCCATTTTCCCTCAGTGTCATCATTGTTGCTCTAGGGGTTGGTTCCTGCGGTGCTGAGGGTGAACCCAAGGCCCTGTTCAGACAAGGTAAGTGTAGCACCACCGGTTTGCACCCTAAGACCTCAGCACGGGTGTGGTACAGCCACACAATGGAATTTTACTCAGCGGTCAACAGGAATGGAGTGTGACACATTGCGATAGCGTGGATGGTCCCTTAAGGGACAGCAGATGGACGCACAAAGGCCATGCGTGACTCTGCACCAAGTACCAGCCTCATCCTGGGAACCAGAGGACTCAGAGAGAGAACACCAGGTCTGTTTTTCCAGGAACTCAGGCGAGTGAATGGGTCCTGCATGAAAGACCAGGTGACCCTCTGTCGGAGAAAGCCACACCCCCAGGGAACTAGCTGGCTGGAGGTGGAGGTCACATCTCAGGTGGTATTGAAGGGTGTATAGGAGTTTTCTGAGCAGAAGAAAGGGAGGGGGGAGGAAAGTCTGGGAGAATGAGACAGGAGAGAAGGCCCTTGGCCCGGGCATGGGTGTTTGGTGGTTAGTGGTGAAAGATGAGGTTGCTGAGGCTGTGAAGGGTTTTAGAGAGTGTTCGGGGAGCACACCAGATTGGTGCCTTGCGAATAATTGATAATAACAACATAATAGCCCTTATTGAGCACTTAACCGTGTAACAGACTTCCATATGAAATCTGACTCAGTTTTCACTACAGTCCACTCAAGTAGAGTTATTTATTTGTTTGCTTATTTATTTATGTATTTGTTTGTTTGTTTGTTTGTGGTTTTGTTCTGTTTTGGCAGGGTCTCGCTGTGTAGCCCTGGGCTGGCCTGGGCTCACTCTGTAGACCAGGCTGGCCTCAGACTCACGGAGACCCACCTGCCTCTGCCTCCTGAGTGCAGGGATTAAAGGTGTGTGCCGCGCCACGCTCAGCTTAGAGTTATTTCTTATCCTTGCTTTTTTTTTTTTTTTGGATGAGGCAATGGAGGCAAGAAGATCTAGGTCATGCTGGGGGCATGGCTCCGTGGTAGACTGTTTGCCTAGCCCATTCGAGGCCCTGGGATCCATCCCCCGTGTTCCCCTTCACTTTCCCCTAAAAAAAAAAAAGAGGAGGGTACCAAATAATCGATGTTTTTAAATGCAGTCCCCTAGGTCCTTCACCTTGGTGGCGGCTGCAGCCGGAGGGGAACTGGGTCGCGGGGGCGCAGGCTGAAGCTGCGCGTCCGCCCATGACCAGCAGGGGGCGCGCGAGCCCCGCGTCCGCCACCGCCGCCAGGCTCCAAGCCCAGGAAGCGCGCGTGGATCCGGGAGGGGGCCCGAGCCTCCGAGCTGCGGAGCAATTAGGGCCTTTAATTACCGGGATTGGAAGTGGATGAGCCTCGCGGGGCCTCAGGGCACTGAGTCACTTCCCCGGTAACCAGATTCCCAGGGCTGGCGGAAGAGGGGGGCGGCTGCGCTTCCCTGCGGCCGGGTGCCGCTGGCCGGGGATTGGGCTGAAGCCAAGACCAGAACCTAGGGGTGGGGGGTGGGGGGTGGGGAGTGGGGTGGGGTGAGAGCGGGGAGCACGTTCCTGCTGGCCGTTCCACCTCGCCGTGGGTCTTGGCGAGGGCACCTGCGTCTCTGTGCCTCAGTTTCCTCTTCTGTCAAGTGGAGCAGAGCAGCCCCCTTCCCCTACATACGGTTGTTGGCCCCGAGCAAATTCTGAGTTGGTGGAAAACCCTCAAAATCGATTGATTCCATATGACCTAGGCGAGTGGCCCATACCTGTAAACCCAGAGACTCAGGCAGGAGGCTGCAAGTTCACAGCCAGCCTGGGCTACTTAGTGAGTTGCAGGACAGCCTAGGCTACAGTCTCAAAACAAACATAAAAAACACATCATTGATTATTCTCCCATAGCTGTCTTTATTTCCAGGGCTGGGTGCAGTAGATGGGGGAGCCCTGGGCTCTGAAGTCCCACCCTAGTCAGGAGTCCAGACTGGGGCCGCTGCAGTCCCTCGGCAGCTGTGTGTCCTTGGTCCAGCCACCCGGGCTTCAAACAGCCCGCCCTTCGTGGCGGGCATGGCCTTGGCTGGGCCCGCAGAATTCTGAGCGTGATGCCTGTCTTGAGCAAGGACTTGTGGCAGTTTTCCCATGGAAGAGGCAGAGAGCACAGAAAAGGGAACCCTCTCCCCAGAGAGGAAACAGAGGGAAGAGATAGGGCCGGGGGGCCCCGGAGCTCAGCAGATCGGACCCCCCACAGCACAGGAATCCGGCTTGGGAGTTCTGAGGGCCTGGTAGAAAGAAACCCCGGCAGATGTGTGCCAGCTGTGCCAAGGCCAAAGCTGCTTTCCTGAGCCCTTTTTTTCTTTCTTTATTATGTATACAGAATTCTGCCTGCATGTATGCCTGCAGGCCAGAAGAGGGCGCCAGATCTCATTACAAGTGGTTGTGAGCCACCATGTGGTTGCTGAGAATTGCTCTTAACCACTGAGCCATCTCTCCAGCCCCTTCTGAGCCCTTTCCGCCGCCCTTGCTGAATCCAGGGTATGGGGAGCAGTTTAGAGGAACACTCCGGGACCTTCTTAAGCTCTGTGTTAGCTAGCAACTGCTGTGTAACACAAACCCCCAGGTCTGCGGTTTGTTAGCTAACGCTCCTTCACTGTCTCATGGTTTTGATACCTCAGGGGCACTTTGACTCAAGGTCACCAAGGAGGTTGAAGTCTAAAAACAGAAACTGCGCTTGATAGCGGGGACCTTGCCTGGAGCACTTAGGAAGGCTGAGGCAGGAGGATCAAGAGTTTCGGGTCAGCTTGGGATACATAATTATACTCTGTCTCCAAAAAACATATAAAATTTACTTCAAGAATTTTTAACCAGGTGTAGTGGCGCACGCCTTTGATCTCAGCACTCGGGAGGCAGAGACAAGTGGATCTCTGTGAGTTCAAGGTCAGCCTGGTCTACAGAGTGAGTTCTAGGACAGCCAAGGCTACACAGAGAAACCCTGTCTCAAACACACACATGCGCACACTGTTTACACTTATTTAGTGTGTGTGTGTGTGGGGGGGCTGTGTCATGGCACCTGTGTGGAGGTCACAGAACAACGTGAGAGTCAATTGCTCCGTCTACTAGGTGGGTCTCAGAGATGGAACTCAGGTCATCAGCCTTGACAGCAAGCTCCTTCCCCTGCAGAGCCATCTCACCAGCCCAAAATAAATAGATAAACATTTTTTAGAGTTTTATTTATTATGTATACAGTGTTCTGTCTACATGTATCCCTACACGCTAGAAGAGGGCACCAGATCTAATTACAGGTGGTTGTGAGCCACCACATGGGTGCTGGGAATTGAACTCAGGACCTCTGGAAGAGCAGCCAGTGCTCTTAACCTCAGAGCCATCTCCCCAGCCCATTCTTAGAGTTTTTTATTTCATGCATGCTTGCGTTTTGCCTGCAATAAGTTCACCGTGTGTGTGTGTGTGTGTGTGTGTGTGTGTGTGTGTGTGTGTGTGTGTGTGTATTGCCTTCAGAGGCCAGAAGAGGGTGTTAGAGGCCCTGAAACTGGAGTTACAGGTTGTAAGCGGCCATGTGGATGCTGGGAATTGAACCCAGGTCCTCTACGAGAGCAGTCAGTGCTCTTAACTGCTGAGCCATCTTCTCCATCCCCATAAATATTTTCTTAATATTTTAAATTTATTCTTTGCAAATTTCAGACATATATAATTTATTTTTTCATATATAATTTCATTTGTTTCTCTTTATAAATAGTAATTTTTAAAATGGCAGGAAGTCAGGCATGGGAGCATACACCTGTAAGACCTAGTCTTGGGGATGCTGAGGCAAGAGGATTGCCATGGGCTTGAGGACAGCCTGGGCTACACAGAAAGGCACTCCAGAAAACCAAAACAAAAGTGGGAGATGTTGGCACTGCCTTTGGTGGGTCCTCTTACAGGGCCTGGCTAACCCTTCCTAAGATACCCCCCCACCCCCCACTCCCCACCCTCCCACTCCTCCACCTCCTCCCCCATGCCCCCTGGTTTCTCAGAAAACTGGGAATCGATCTACCTCAAGACCCAGCCATACCACTCTTGGGCATATACCCAAGGAATGCTCAATCATACCACAAAGATACATGCTCAACTATGTTCATAGATGCGTTATTCATAATAGCCAGAACCTGGAAACAACCTAGATGCCCATCAACTGAAGAATGGATTAAGAAAATGTGGTACATCTATGCAATGGAGTACTACTCAGCAGAGAAAAACAATGACAGCATGAAATTTGCAGGCAAATGGATGGAACTAGAAAATATCATCCTGAGTGAGGTAACCCAAACCCAGAAGGACAAACATGATATGTACTCACTCATAAATGGTTACTAGATATAAAGCAAAGAACAATCAGACTGCAACCCACAGAACCATGGAGGCTACATAGCAGGGGGGACCCTAGGATGACTGTGGCTTATAGTAAGTTTTGGTTTTACTCAATTACTGGGCAAGCCTCAATGAAACATTTCACTATTAGGATAAGAATTTGTACTGTATCAAGCTGATAATAGAAAAAAATAAATTAATGAATGAATTAACAAAAAGATCCCCCCCACCCCCACCATTGCTCCTGCTGGCTGGTGGCATGTGGCCTCTTGGTGAAGCAGCTGGAATGCCCACACTGAAGTGCTGTCTCTGCCCTCCCACTGCTGGAATTATAAGTGTGTCCCAGCACACCAGCTGCACATTTAATCTATTTCTTGACACAGAGTCTCCCTTTGTAGCTCTGGCCGGCCTGGAACTCAGGGTGATCCTCCTGCCTCTCTGCCTGCAGAGTGCTGTGATTACGGATGTGAGCCGTCATGGCAGGATGAGCTACCCATTTTAATCAACAGTGAAAACGTTAAGTGCAAGGTGGGTTTGGAGGCTCACACCTATGAACCCTTAGCACTGGCGAGGTGGAGGCTGGAGGATGACAAGTTGGAAGCCATCTGGGCAACACAGCAAAACTCTGTCTCAAAACCCAAAACACAGCCAACCCTGGCAGCACAGGGTTATCTCAGCCACTCCGGAGGCCGCGGCAGGAAGATCAAATGTTCAAGGCCTTCCTGGGCTAAGTCTAAGGCTAGCCCAGGCAAATCGACGAGACCTTGCCTCAAGCTAAAAAAGTAAAAAGCAGGTGAGGGATGTAGCACAGCGGTAGAAGGCCTGGGCTTGTGACCAGTGGGTGCATTTCAAGCGGTCAATCATTGCTCACTTCCTTTTTCTTGAGACGTGGCTCTGGCTAGCCTGGAATTTACGATGTAGACCAGGCTGGCCTCAAATTCAGAGTTCCACTTCCCTCTACGACGCATGTGCTGTGATTAAAGGCACTGGACACACACACATGATTTCTTCCTTTTTTTTTTCTTTATTATTATTTGTCCACTTACTTTTTTTTTTTTTGAGACAGAGTATCTCACAGAACTAACCAGTTTGATGGGGTTAGGTGGGCTGACCTACAAGCCCCAGGGGTCCTCGCCTGGCTTTTACGTGGGTGCTGGGACTTGAACTCAGTTCCTCCTGCTTGCACACCACACACTTGACCTATTGTGCCATCCCCCAGGTGCTACCCGGTTAGTTTTCCTTGCTGTTCATATTAACAATATGAATGGCTTGAACCGTTGACTATTCATACCCTCTCGGCTCTGGTTAACTTTCATTGATATTGTTGGGTTTGTCTGATTTGAGACCGTGTCTCATGAAGCCCGGGAAGGTCTCCAACTCACTAGGTCGCTGAGGCAGGCTGGCCTTGAACTGATCCTCCTGTCTCAGCCTCTAAATGGCTGTCCTATTCACCCACCACACCTGGCTGATATTAAGGTGATTATTATGTCCCTGACCCTGTTGACTTAAGAGAACCTGCTAGACTAGGTTCGGTTGTCCTTCTGACCTGGCCACCTGGGTCCCTGGCAGGTGGTCCCTGTGCCCCTGCCAGCCCTCAGCAGGAAGGAAGGGTGGGTGGCCCGGCCCCTGGGAGTGGTCAGCCAGCTTCCGGCAGTCCCCGCCAGCTGTGGGAACTGGCATGTCCTCTGTCTCCCCCCCCCCCCACTCCCCACCCCCGCCTCGAGCCCTGCTGGGTGGGAGGGGCCCGGTCCCCAAGGGGCGCCGAACCCAGAGTCGCTGCTGTCATCACAGGGTCTCAATGGAGGGCGCAGCAGCAATGGCCTTGGAGCCCTTTGCCCTTCGAAGGGAAAAAAAAAATGTAAATAAACAGAAGACTCTGACTTGCGCAGGGCTCTCAGGGAACCCGGACTGGGGCGGGCCCGCGGGTCGAGGAAGGAAACGGGTTTGGGCCTCGGAGAAATCTGGCAGGCAGGGCTGGCCTGTGATTAAAAAGAGGAAGAACCACAAGTCCCCATTTAACTCAGCAGGGCTGCAGTCGCCTGCGAGAGGGAAAGTGCTTGCGGCTGGCAGATTGCAGCCACCATTTGGCAAAGGCTGCCAGTACCTGATGCTCCGCGCGCGCGCCCGCCCGCCTGGCCGCAGCCAGGCTGCAGCCCCCCGGCTGCATTCGAGCCAGGTGCTGGAAGGAGTGTGTTTACGGGCCAGTCGGGCTAAGACGTCACCGAAGCGCCCTCCTTCCTCCTTAGATGCCGCGTCCTTCTAGGGGACACTTCCGATTGGGGACACCACCCCCACCCCGGGGCTCTGTGGCTGAGCTCAGCTGGGCCTTCCCTTCCTCACCATTCTCCATGGCTCCCCAGTGCCCTCATAAAGGAAACAAACAAACCAACGAAAACCCTCCCCAAAGCGGACTCCCGCACCGAGACCTCAAGGCACCACGTGCACGCGAGCCATCGCGTCCCTTCTTGTGTGGGGACCGTTTCCACTTTCTAACAGGGCACCTCAGGGGCTTCGCATTGGCCGTTTCTTTGGCTTGGGATGCCTTTCCTTCTAACTTCATCAAGCCCAGACAGACTCTGCTACCATGCGGGAGATCTTAGCTTAAGTAGTTCTCAAATAGTTCTCTTCCCGAGGCCCAAAGGCAGCCGCCCCACGTTCACAACGGGGTTGTCACCGGCGCGCGAAGGTGACACCTAACCAGCATGTCGCCTCCACGAGGGACTCACTAAACTCCTGTCTACAAACACAGTGCCTATCACATAATAGGTATTGCCTTCGCACGTTTTTTTTTTTTGCGTGTGTGGCTTTTTTCCAAGCCACCCCACCCCTTGCTCGGTGCGTCCGATTGTCGTGGAAATCCCCACCTGTGGGGGAGTCCCTTCCTGGGGCTCCAGCGGCAGGCTTGGGGACTGAAGCCCGGTTGGTTAAACTGTTTGAATGCAGTAACTCACTCCTTCCAGTCCCCGAGTGGGCTGGGGGTGGGGGGGGGGAACGGGACACGTGTTATTTCCATTTCATAGATGAAGACACTGAGTCGGAGAGGCCAAGTACTTGGTCCCAGGCAGCAAGGGGGAGGTAGTGGGCTCTAGGGAGCCAGTGGCTCGTGGGAGCCTGTCGTCTGGGAAGGCTTGCAGTGGCCCCTCCAAGCTGGGGGCGTGGGCGGCCTGTTTCCTGTTGCGGGAGGGGGAGGGGACAGGCATTCCTCTTTAGCCTCCCTCCCTAGTGTCGCGGGGAAGCCTGGCGTGCAGTGACTCCACTCCAGAACAGGGGCACCCCACTGTGTTAGCCGCACCCCCATGAAGGCGATCGAGCAAAGGTAAAAAGGGCTAAGGGGCGCGCAGACGTGGAAGCTCCAAGGGCTCGGTTGCCTGGGGTGAGGAGGAGCTCTTGGAGAAAGTTGCATCAAGCTGGAGAGCGGTCCGGGCGGCCAGGTAGAAAATAATAAGCCTCTACTCGGCCCGTTCCCGGGACTAGGCGGACCTTAGTTGGGGGAGCGGAACCCGAGTGGATGGCGCAGCCGAGGCAGGTCGGACGGGTCAGAGAGTGGGGCCAGGGCTGGGCTGGGCCCCCCTTTCCCCAGAGGTGATGAAAGCCGCGGTCGCAGTTGCTAGACCCGGTCGGGAGAGCGCAGATAAGGCCCGGCTGGAGGAGTCCGCAGGGGCGCGCCCCCACGAGGTCCCGAAGGTCGGGCGGCCACGCCCCACCGCGCGCCAGGCCACGCCCCACCCCTTCCAGGGGCCCCGCCCCGCTGAGGCGGGCGCGAGAGGGGCGGGGCCAAGCCCACTCCTCCCCCTTAGCGATTCCCTTCCCTTAAGGGGGCGCGACGCGCCTTGGGGCGTGGGGGGGAAACTGCGCGAGGAGGGCGGGGCCTGGATAAGCTCCACCCCTAACTCGCGGCTGGCGGTAGACGGGGCGGGGTCCGCCGCGGCCCCGCCCCCAAGCCGCCCTCCGCTGCGGCGCGCGGCTGGCGGCCGGTTCCTCTTTACATAACGGCGCGGGGCGGCATGGGCTCGGGCCGTCGTCTCCTCCCGGCCGCCCGCCCGCCCAGACTGTCCCGGGCCCCGGGGTCCACAGGGGCGGCAGCAGTAGCGGCCCGGGGGCGGCCCGGAGCCGCGTCCCCCGGCTGCTGTCAGGCGCTGGCGGCGGAAATGAGGCGCTGGCCGTTTTCCGAGCCGGGGTTTCCTGCCTGAGCGCCGAGAGGCCGTGCGACGCCATGGGCCGGCCGGGCCCCGACCCGCAGCTTGCGCGGTAAGCGCGGCCCGCCGAGCGCGTTGGAGGAACCGGGCGGCCGCCTGCGTCCCGCTTCTGTTTTCTGGCGTTTCCTCATTCTGTTTCTCTTCCCCAATCCCAGACCGCAGGGATGTGGGCGCGGAGGTCAGTGCTTGCAGCTGGGGCCTCCCGGAGAGGGGCCTGGCGGGGCGCCGCGGGAGGAACCGAGAGCCGCCCTGGGGACACAGCGTGCTTGGCCCCTGCCGGGGGAAGGGGTGGTGGTGGACACGTGTGTCCCTGACCGGACAGGCGGAGCAAAATCGGCCCTGGTGATCTAGAGGGGTGGCATACCGATCCCTCCAGGCGGAAAGCAGGCAGAGGTCGTGGCCGGGCAGGCCCATGACAGGCAAGGGTTTTATGCTCTTAGGACACTCTCTGAGCCTTGTCCCACAGGCCCCCACCGGGAGGGGACTCCATCTGGGCCAAGGGATGAATACATTTCTGGAACTTGTGCGGTCCCTATGGGCCACGGGGGCGGCCAGCTGGGGAGGGGCTGACCCGAAGCAGCAGCAGCAGCAGCTGTGTGGTCTGGGGCCCTCAAGAGCTGGGCCGTGGCAGAGGAGAAAACAGAGGGTCTTAGAGACAGAACTTGAATCCTTCCTCCTCTGCTTTGTAAGCTGAGAGCGAGCCGACCTCAGTTTCCCCTCTGTTAAGTGAGTAAGAGGAGATTTGCGGTGCAGTTTTAATGAGGCAGGTGTGTGGAAGGCACCTGTGCCTGCCTGGCCCTGGCAGAGATCTCAATTAGAGGCTGTTTGTTTTCACATCATCCTGTTTTATGGACCCAAGCTGTGGGACCTTCCTTAGCTCTCCTGAGCACCGGCTGCTCTGGGGTTTCCCAGATCTTTGGGCGGGGAACTCTGAAGGACCCAGGCAGGGTCAGATGACCGCCCCTTCCTGGTCTTGGTTTCTTCAGTTGACACCTACCTACTTGTGATGACCACCAGAGCACAGAATGGCTTGAGTCATGACAAGGGTGTTATCTGTTTGGTTGAGGTCATTTCTGCTCCTGTTCCTTCCTGACTCTGTGGCACCCAAGTCTGTCACCCAGTGCCTGGTCCTTCCTGTTCAAGAGGTAACCTTCATAGACAAGTGAGGTCCTTTGAGCAGCTGGGCTGTGCAGTCAGCTTGTGTTCCTTAGGATATCTCAATCCAGCTGGGCCACCCTCAGGTTTCTTCCTCCTCTGGGACAGAGCTGGAGGTACTTGGGTGCCCTTTCTGGCTTCCAGGCTCAGAGTGCCCTCTCTAACATGAGTGACTGATGGAGAGCTCTGGTGACCTCACAGGGAGCTAACGGCCCCCAGCCTGGTCTTATACTCTGGCAGAGCAGGCCTTTGGGGTCCAGTGGTATATGGGGTCCAGCCTATTGCCTCTGAGGCTAGTCAGCTTCTGAATCTCCCATTGCTGTGAATCTTTGGGTGGTCACTTAACCTCTCTGAGGCAAAGTCATCCGGAGTGGGAAGGGTTTTAACTGCTGTGGAGTCTGGCACACACAGAGATGGAACAGATAGCATTGTTGGAATGAGAGGCCTTTCCTATCACGTCCCCACTTCTCCTTGGGGGCAGCACACATGTAGAGACTCAGGCTCCTAGCTTCAGGTGTGAGGCCCTAGGCAAGTTACCTGACATCTCCTGAGACCTGCCCAGTGTGGACCAAGTCTCTGCCCCTCTAGGGTGATGGTTGTGCCATGTGGGAGCCTGCCAAGGAGTAGGCATTCGAACTAGGTCGGCTGTAGGTCTGCTGGCTCTGAGGTGTTAGGTTGGTGTTTTATCATCTCTGAGCTACAAGTGTTCTCAGAGCTCTGAAGTGGGGTGCTGAAGGACAGTTGTTCTGAGAGAGGCATGCAGTGTCGGCATGAGGTTAGTGCTCCGTAAGTTCAAGCTGCTGCTATTAATCCTGGTATGGGGTGACTGGTACTTAATTGCCAGGCTTCCTGGGAAAACGGTCCCTAGGGCCCCTGGGTGTTGAGCGGCTCTGGTTGGGCGGGGCAGGGCAGGAAGCAGCTTCCATCTGGAGTGTCTGGAGGGGCTGCTCGCTCCTGCCAGGCCTGTTCCCAGGCACCCACCCTCCCCAAGGAAACTGAGGCTGGCAGGCTGCCTAGAGGAAATGACTCAGTGGGGGTCACTGGCTGAGTCATGCCTAATTGGACCCAGGAGCCCTGCACCCCAGCTCCCAGCTTCCGGGGGCTTGAGGTCCCTCAGGGACTGGGTAGGTCTCAGGCCTGGCTGCATGTCCATGGCCACTGTTCGACACCACCTACTTGAGCCCCCATGATTTAGACAACCAGTGTCTCCTGGTCAGTGCTCTGGGTTCCCATTGACCACCCCTGGGCTGTCTAGCCCAGTGTCCCTCATGGGGACAAGAGACAGGTCCCTAAGGGACCTGATGGCCTGCCCCACCCTGGCCAGCCGGAAACCCAGCAGCTGAGCAGATGGCTGAAAGATTTTTCCTCCCACACAACCCTGTCAAGGGTCGGCAGGGGGGCCAGCCCCCCCCCCAGCTTCCTTGTGAGCCAGGCCTGGAGCCCCTTGAGGCCTGTCCGGATGTGCCCCCCCAGCTGCTGTGGGGGTGCAACTTGGTCCGCAGGGAGGCCTGGAGGGAGGATGTGTGTGCCCTGCTTGTGGGGCTGACTCACGGCAGCTGACTGGGGGCGGGGCCAGACTTAGGGGTAGGGGCTCAGTGTGGCTGCTTGAGGCAGGAGGTATACTTACCTTTCAGACCCCACACTGGTGGCATCTCCATAGAACCCAAGGACTGATCTGGTTGGGAAGGGGCACACAAGGGTCAGAGGCTGTTGGTTCATTCTCCTTAAAGCCCCAGGCAGTTGAGGAGCTGGGAGGCTCTCCCTGATAGTGAGGTACATCTTCTGCTACCACCTCTGTAACTGTCAACCCTGAGGTTGGTGAAGGAAGCCCTGACTGGTAAAGAGAGGGTATGCTACTCTTGGGGGCTAGCCCCCTGCTCTCCCCACCTCTTGGAGCCTGTTTGGGGTAGTGGCTGTCTGGTGTTAAGTTGCCAGGGGCAGGGTACACAAAGAAGTTAGGGTAGAGGAAGCCAGGTGACACTGGGCCAGCCTGGTGACCCCTGAATGGGCCTCACTGTCAAGTGGTCTAGCCTTAGTCTTTTAGGGACAAACTGATTCCTTTGCACCCTGTTTCTTGTGTGCTAGAATTTGAGTTGTGTGCATTGGGTCTTTTCAGCTCTATAGCATAGTCTGTTTGGAGGTCTCCTTGGAGGAGGTAGCCTTTAGAGGATGGTATGGGGCTTCCTGTCCCAGCATCTAGGAGTGGAGCAGGTACAACTCTTAGGTACATACACACTGAGCAGCCCTCCATGGCCTGCAGGTGGAGTACACACACTCACACTGAGCAGCCCTCCATGGCCTGCAGGTGGAGTACACACACTCACACTGAGCAGCCCTCCCTGGCCTGACAGGTGGAGTGCTCCAGGTGTCCTCTGCACCTGTGAGATGGGGGTGGTGGCCAAGCTGAGAGGCTGCTGAGCCATCTTTACAGTCATGGGCCAGGGTGGTCACAGAGTCCCCTCCAGCACCCTTCCATTCTCGATGACTGGACAGGTCCTCTGTTCTTGGGGTGGCTGTGCCCGAGCAGGAGCATCAGCGTAGCTGCAGCTCCTGGGGACCAGCACTGCCTGCCTGGGTTGCCTGTGGCTGTCTTGGGGCAATGAGGGTGTTCAGAGATGCCACCCACCTTGCTGACTGCAGGGAGCTAGCTGCCCTGCTTGTTTGCCATGGGGACTTGGGGGCAGGGGAACAAGCTTTCTAGGGCCCAGCTTTTCTCTCTTGTCCCTGCGGCTGAGCCCAGGTGGGTAGGTGAGGCTGTATCTTCTCAGTGGGGAAGGGCAGGAGAGGAGAGCCATACTGACGGAGCCCGTCACAAGCTGACCCTGGGGCTCCTGGGGCTGCCTTCTCACAGTTTCTTCATCCCATCCCAGGGTTGTCACAGCTGAGCAGCTGTGCTTCATCTCCTAGCACATGGAAAGTATTCAGTCACTGAAGGGGACCATCTTCCTGCTCCCTAGCCCCCCTGGCCACCCAGCCTGGAGCCACCTTGGCCTGGGACAGTCAGTGTTCCATAGCCGTGCCACCCATACTGCCTGACCCAGAACTGGGTGCCTCCTAAAGCTTGGGCTTTGCAGGTGGGAGGCCTGATTCACCTCCATTGCTCTTCTAAGAGTCAGGGATAAGCAACACAGCCATTCTTCTCTCCAGTCTGTGCTACACTGCCACAGCTCTTGAGTGCCACTGACAGGTACCTATCAACGCTTGTCTCCCTGTCCTGCAGCTGATAGACAGAGTGAATAGGCACAAGTTCCAGATGGAGGGGCAGGGAGGGTGCCCACAGGCAGGCTAGGGAAGATGGTGGCCAGTGGGTGGTGCTGGTCACTAGGCATCTGTCTACCTGTGTTTATCCTTTGACTGGGGTGTGGCGCAGTTGGTTGAGCTGCTTTATGTAGCCTGTGGGAAGCCTGGCTTCTATCCCTAGCACCACAGAAACCCAGGCCATGTCCGTAAACCCAGCTCTCAGAAGCTGGAGGCGGGAGGAGGCCAGCCTGGGCTACATGAGGCCATGTCAAAAGGAAACAGTTCTTTATGCCAGGCCTGCAGGAGGATGATGTGCCCAAATCCAGTTTGGGCTGTGTAGTAAGACTTCAAAGTTTTGTGTGTTTCATCGAGCCCCTGCTGTGGTGGGAAGTGGAGGAGAGCAGGTGTGCCCTGGTCCCAGGGCCATAGTCTGGTGGAGATGGCCGCTGACAGATCCCCACTGCTGAGGACAGTGGTGAGGACAGATTCAGGACTTGGTGCTTCTCTTGTGATGTTATGAAAGCAGACAGGCCTAGGGAATTAGAGGCAAGAATACAGCCCAGTGGCCCCTGCATTGTGAGGATGGGGCTGGAGCTACGATGTGTGCACTCAGCTTGTGGGTCATCCAGGCTATGAAGGCTGTGCCTGCCTCTCCTGAGTCAAGCCTGGTGTGTGGGAGTATAGCACTGACTAAGGCTGGGACTAGGTGCTCCTCATGGGGAGGTGGGCAGAGTGAGATGGGCTTGGTTAGATGTGGCCTGTTCCTTTCTGCCTCCTGGCTTTTACTCTACTGTGTGCAAAGCACCTACTGTGTGCTAAGGACCTTATGGTATTGTATGCAAAGTACTGACAGAGTGCAGTGTCCCCCAGTGAGAGCACGGGCCTCTGGACTAGAGCTGAAATGTCCTGTCATGCTGGAAGTGACTGGCCACCCTTACTTGTCTATTCTGGGTCTTCAGGGCACAGGCCACAGAGGAGAAATTGCCTGTGTGCTAGGGACAGCAAAAAGAGCCCCATTTCTGGGCCCAGCCGTTGCCCTCTAGTCCCGGCAAACTTTTTTTTTTTTTTTTTTATGATTTTTATGTGCATTGGTGTTTTGTTTTTTGGTTTTTCAAGACAGTGTTTCTCTGTGTAGCTTTGGTGCCTGTCCTGGATCTTGCTCTGTAGACCAGGCTGGCCTCCAACTCACAGAGATCCTCCTGCCTCTGCCTCCCTCTGCTGGGATTAAAGGAGGGCACCACCACTGCCCGGCGTGCATTGGTGTTTTGCCTGCATTTATGTCCTATGTGGGTGTCACATCACTTTGAGCTTGATCACACACAGTTGTGAGCTGCCATGTGGGTGCTGGGAATTGAACCTGAGTCCTCTGGAAGAGCAGTCAGTGCTCTTAACTGCTGAGCCGTCTCTCCAGCCCCCTAACATTTAATGAGCTGGAAATTGAGGTTCAGAGAGATGCAGTCTGGTGACAGTGTCCACACAGCCAGTGCCTGGTCCTCTTTGCAGTGAGCTCTGGGGGAAGAGGTTTGCTTGTTGTTTTGAGACAGGTCTCCTGAAGCCCAGGATGGCCTCCAGTTCACTGCGTAACCAAGGATGATCTTGAACTCTTGACCATTCCTGGGCTGGGATTATAGGCACATGCCACCACACCAGCTAAGGGTTAAATATCTTGCCTGTTACTATTGTACCCCTGGGGCCGAATGCAGTGCCTGGTACACAGTGTATTGTGTGGGATCAGTGGGGTGGGTGGGGGATGGAGGTGGGTCTTGTTCACGGGTCCTTGCATCTGGCCTGTGACAGGCAAGCTAGGTGGGTGGCCCTGTTCACTCAGGCTGAGCTTCAGAGATGTCCCTATGCCTGGCTCCTCCATGATTATCTTATCCAAGGACGGTGCAGGGGTGACCCACTGACATCTTGTCTTGCACCTGTGTCTGCCTAGAGACGCCTGCATCCCTGTGAATCTGGTCAGTACAGGCTGTATGCCATCTCTAATGCGGCTGTCCCCATGCTTGCTACAACATTTGAATGAGGACAGCATCCCACTGAACTTTTCCAGACTCTAGGCCATTCTCAACTGAGTCTTTGTTTTTGTTTTTTTTTTTCTTTTTCGAGACAGGGTTTCTCTGTGTAGCTTTGCGCCTTTCCTGGAACTCGCTTTGGAGACCAGACTGGCCTCGAACTCACAGAGTTCCGCCTGGCTCTGCCTCCCGAGTGCTGGGATTAAAGGCGTGCGCCACCACCGCCCGGCTCAACTGAGTCTTTGTAATAACTCTGGGGATGACTCCCCTTTTGACATGGGAAGCTGAGGTGGAGAATCACTTGAGGTCACTCAAGATCACGTGTAACTAGTGAGAGGTGGGACTGGGATTTGGACGTAGGCTTCAGAGTCCATGTCCCCAACCATGCGTTTTAGAGATGGGGAGTAACCAGCTATCTTAGACCCCTCCCCTGCATGCCAAACCTGCCCCTACAGTCTACTGTTTCAGGATGGACTGCCTGCCAGGCCTGTCTTGACCGCCATTAGATGTGTTACTGTGCTGGAGAGAGACGTGTGAGCCTTGGCTTGCATGCTCCGTATATAAGGTCCTACAGGGTGGACTGTTGGGCTTGATTTCGGGGTGACGTTGGTGCTTCCTGGAGGAGGGGGTAGATTGCCTCCTGCTACAGGGCAGACGCAGTGCCCTTGCTGCCCAAGCTTTGGGGCAGGGTTGTCACAACAGCAGGGAGCTGTGGTCAGGACTCTGGACATGAGCAAGTGTTTATTTACCCTGAAAACTTTTAGCTGTGGGAAACGGGTCTAAAATTACTCTTGTCAAACTGTCCCCTAAAGAAGTTGTACTGCAGCTGGGTGGTGGTGGTGCACACCTTTAATCCCAGCAGAGGGAGGCAGAGGCAGGAGGATCTCTGTGAGTTCGAGGCCAGCCTGGTCTACAGAGTGAGTTCCAGGCTGGGCTCCAAAGCCACACAGAGAAACCCTGTCTCGAAAACAACAACAAAAGAAGTTGTACTGCTTCACAGAACCCACCCTAGGTAGTGAAGCGCCGGTGTTTTGGTCTTCAACAGCCCTGGGTGTCACTGGTCAGTTTTACTTTGGGTGTGCTGTGAGTAGCTTGTTTCCTGGTGGGCAGTTCCCCTCATCCAAAAATTCACTCCCCATGGTCAACTGTGGCTTGAAACCACTAGATGGAAATTCCGGAAAACCCCATGCATGGCTCTGCGTGGTGCTGAGCTCTGGGAGCCCCTCTGGAGTAAGCAGCTCCTCCCCGGTGGCTCTCGCCTACCCACTGTATCCACCTTGTATGCACTGCCCGCCCTGCTTTGCTGGTTTCCACGTGCGGGGTTCCCGGGGTGCCCGCGGGGGGGCGGGGATGTTCCCTGGCTCACTGCCCTCTGTCCTGTCTTGCAGCCCGGCCGCCCCGCCTCGCTCTCCGCCATGAACGGGCCCACCGTGCAGCCGTCCCGCACGTCCTCGGCACCCGCGTCGCCCGCGTCCCCGCGCGGCTGGAGCGACTTCTGTGAGCGGCACGCCGCGGCGGCGGCGCGGGAGCTGGCCCGCCAGTACTGGCTGTTCGCGCGCGCGCACCCCCAGCCCCCGCGCGCCGACCTGGTGTCCCTGCAGTTCGCCGAGCTTTTCCAGCGCCACTTCTGCCGCGAGGTGCGCGAGGGTCTGGCGGGGCCACCGGGCCGCGACTACCGTGCCACTGCCCCGCATCACCGCCCCGCGCTGCCCAAGGCACGCAGCTCCGAGGACCTGGGCCCGCGGCCGGCCTGCGCCCTGCAGCACCTGCGCCGCGGCCTGCGCCAGCTCTTCCGCCGCCGCTCGGCTGGGGAGCTGCCGGGGGCCGCCAGCGACCCCAGCGACCCCGACAGCGACACCTCCGCCACCACCAGGCCGGGCCCAGCCCGCAAGCTGCTACCCTGGAGCCTGCGGGAGCCGCCGGCCGAGGCGCTTAAGGAGGCGGCGCTGCGCTACAGCCTGGCAGACGAGGCAGCCATGGACAGTGGCGCGCGCTGGCAGCGGGGTCGCCTGGTGCTGCGGGCCCCGGGTCCGGGCCACGGCCGCCTGCTGCAGCTCTTCGACCCGCCCAAGGTGAGCGCCCTGCGGAGTATGCAACAGCATGCCCATAGCTCGGTAGGCCTCTGTGGCCCGGACTCTTCCAGGACAGTGAGTCTGCGATCCTGGAGAGTCCAAGGTCACACTGTGGATGGGTTGGAGCAGGTTAGTTCAGAGTCTTAGGAAGTCCCTAAGGGCTGAGTGGCACCCCTGCCTACCTGCAGTTTCTTTTCTGAGACATTTGTTCCCTCCTGGCTGGTGGCCGGGGCAGGTGAGGCCACCATCCAGGTCTTTGTGCTGTGCGGCAGCCACATCCATCCCTCCTACGTGGGTGTGTGAGGCCCGGCTGCCTGCCTTGATTCCCTCTCCGTTCCCTGTGGTCCCATTCAGTGTGACAGACTGGCTGTAGGGTGACAGTGGTGTGAGCCCGACCCCGGGGCACTGATGGTCACAGGACAGATATTTGTTAGCACATAGTGTATGCTAAGCACACATTGGGGACTGGGAAGCTGCCTGTCTAATGGAGCTGTGGAAGGAGCGAGCCCCCAGTGAACATGCATTGGCACTGTTGCCAAGGAAAGGCAGGTCTGCTGGGGCGGCCAAGGGCCCTGTAAGACAGTCTTCCCCACCAATGACCGCTAAATGGTGGTGCTCTGAAGCTCTGAGTTCAGTGTGTGCCCCCAAGTGACCCAGAAGCACCTGCATTTCCTCACCCTCTGCCTTCTCTCTGCAGTTTGGATGTCTGGTTTTGTTTTTGAATAGGGTCTTACCTAGCCTAGCCTGGTCTTGAACTAGCTATGTAGAGGATGACCTTGAAGTCTGAGCCCCTTGTCCACCTCCTGGGTGCTGGGATTATAGGCATGCGCCATCAGGCCTATTTTATGTGGTGCTGGGATTGGACCTGGGCATTGTACGTGGTTAGCAGGACTCTACCCAGTCACATTCTCAGTCCCTATGTATTTATTTATTTTATTTTTTAAGATTCACTAAAAATTTTTTTTAAGATTTATTTTTTTAATGTGCATTGGGATTTTGCCTATATGTATGTCTGTGTGAGGATGCTAGATCCCCTGGGACGGGAGTTACAGACAGTTGTGAACTGCCATGTAGATGCTGGGAATTGAACCTGGGTCCTTTAGAAGAGCAGCCGGTGCTCTTAACCGCGGAGCCCTCTCTTCATCCCCATGTATTTAGCACGAATGTGCCCTCAGAGGTCAAAGGTATTCAGTACCCTGGAGTTGGAGTTACAGGTGGCTGTGAGCCCTCTCCAGCCCCTGTAGTGTTGAAATACTGTGTGCTCTTCAGTGCACGCACTAGCCCACAGCTGGTTCAGTGCTGGCCTATTGTTGAGTGGTTGGTGGTTTCTACTCCAGTGCTTTCCCCCTTGGAGATGGGGTCTTGCTTAGATCCTCTTGCGTCAGTACCCAGGGCTGGGACTACAAGTATATGCTCTCTTACACTTGGCTTTTTTGGGACTTTTCTGAATAATGTCACAGTGACATTTGCATATAAGTTTCTGCAGGGCATGTGTTTTCATTTCTTTTGGGTGTATTCCTAGAAATGGTTCCTGCCAACACCATGGCTTTTCCCAAGTGGCTGTGCCAGTTGGTGTCCCTAGTGGTGGCGGCTGAGAGACCCCTGCTTTCACAGCCTCACCTACTCTTGAACCTACCTGGTCAGTTCTCAGGAGCTTTAGTGTCTCATGCTTATTGTGATTGATTCTTGTGTCCTTCGTGTGTCTGCATGTGTGTATGTTTGGGCATGCAGGTGCGTGTGTGCACGTCTTTGTTCTCCACCCTATTTTTAGAGACAAGACCTCTGAACCTGGAGCTCATCAATTCAGCTAGCCCCCCTGGCCAGGGAGCTCCAGGGGTCTGTCTGTCTCTTCCCTGTGCTGGGCTGTGCCCAGCGGTTTCTGGATTGTTTTGGGTTGTCATGTTTGTGGGTCATGCTTTTCCAGCTGAGCCATTCCCTAAGCTGGTGTTCCCATTTCTTAGGACTTCCTGGAGCTTGAGTGTGGTACGGGCACTCCTTTATTGCAGACGTCATGTTGCACAGTGTGGACTGCCTTCTTACCAGCACAGGCTCTCCCCTTTTAGGTTGATTTACTCCTCTAATTTAGCCTGTGGCAGGGGCAGGAGGGGCCATGGCTTGTGTGTCGAGGTCAGAGGATGACTGACGGGAGTCAGGCCTCTCCTTCCACTACCCGGGTCTCAGGGATAGAACTCGGGTTGTCGGGCTTGGTGGCCAGCACCTTCCTTTACCTGCCGAGCCATCTTGACAGGTTACTTTTCTGAGACACCATCTCCCTGTGTAGCTGAGGATGGCCTTCAGCTCTTCAACCTCATATATAGGTATGTGCCACCACACTGGATAAGCAGCTTCCCATTTTAATGCTTTCTGTATCCTGCTTAAGAAATCTTGGCCCACCCAGGCTTTGTGAGCACTCAGTCTTTTTCCCTGGAACTTTCTTGTAGGACTTCATGATGTGGCCATGGGCATCTGGGCTGAGTTGGTGTGCGGGTTCTGGATATGCAGCTGTGTGCTGGAGAGACTGTCCTTCTCGCTAGAGTCCAAGGCCATTTGATGCTGAAGTGCCCATCTATGGGGATATGCTTCTAGAAGTCTTCTGCCTTGCTAACCAAAATTTCTTATATTGGCTATGCCAACATAAATGCTTATGTGAACACTACTGTCTAATTGCCAAAGTTTCCTTGCCTTTTATCCCCTCGCCCCAGACAGGGCCTCACTCAGTAGCCTGGGTCGGTCTAGAAATCACTACGTAGCACAGGCTGGCTTCCAACTGAATGCAATCTTCCTGCTCCAGCCTTGAGTGCTGGGATTACAGGCGTATGCCACCACACTTGACTCCTTGTGAATCTGGAGGGGAACCTGCTGACTGGCAGCAGAGGCCCCAAGGTGGAAGGTGTGGAGCATATTTGAAGGAAGAGCCAGGAAAGCTGCCTGGGTTGCATGGAGGCCATCCTGAGGACTTAGTGCTATGTTCCAATACGTACACAGGGGCGAGTGAACACTCATCCTTATTCGTAAGAAACCCTGGAGGGAGAAAAATCCTAGTCTAACTGGGTATGGTGGCACTACCTGTAATTCTCGTAGATGGGAAGTGAAGGCATCAGGTCAAGGTCAGTCTTTGTTACATAGCAAAATTGGGGCTAGCCTGGGCTACCTCAACAACAGACAAAAACCTAAGGCTGGGCATGATGGACACCCCCGCCCCCAATTATCCCAGTACTCTGGAAGCTGGGGCAGGATGATTGCGTGTCCAAGTTGAGCCTAGGATACAAAGTAAGCCCGTCTCAAAAAATAGAACCAGACATCTTGAGACTGTGACATAGGAGGGTCCCCATACCTGGTCTTACCTGTGTGGTCTAGTAGAGACCAGAGGACATCACTGGCTGAGTGGCCTCTGTGCAGTCTCAGGGCAGTGGCCACGGATGGTGTGTGGGTGCTGTAGACGTTGGGGCTGAAGACAGTCAATATTTCAACCAGTGCCTCAGCTGGAGGTGCCACCGAGGTCCATAGGGAGCCCCAGCCTTTGCACCTCCCAGGAACCAAGGCTTGGGGCTGCTGGTCCCTGCTGCTCGGCCCATTTGGCAGAGGTGGTTCCAGGCCTGGTGACTTCCATGGCACCTCTGCTGTCCTTATAAGGCAGGCATCCTGGTGGCTCTCCAGCCCCTTGGAGCAACTGGTTAGACCAGGCTTGGCCTTCCTTGGAGACAGGCCTACTGGTACACTCCCTGTGGCGTCTGCGGTGTCAGGAACTGGAGTGGCTTCGGAGTTCGCCCGGGTCAGGCCTGCAGGAGCGTTGCTTAGGGAGAAAGGTCTCACAGCCGCTGGTGGCAGAGGCTTAGTGTGGAGTGCTGTGGGAGGGGAACCGGTGTAAGGTACCCTAGTGCCAGGGTTTTCTTAAGTGTGGCTGTGTGGCCTGAAATAGGCACTTCAGAAGCTGGAATGGTGATGGTAGGAGAGCCATGCACTTGCTGGGCACAAGGACAGGGAGGCTAGGAGGCTTGAGGAGCCCAGGGCATACAGGGGCCTGGCCTCCCTTCCTCCCTGCTGTGTGGGAAAGAGGAAGCAGAAAGAAAGGGCTGGCCACTGCCGGCCTGGCGGTTTCCTCTGGGCTGGGGAGGAGGTGGCGGGGAGGTGGCAGGAAGCCCCGTTCTGTACCCACCAGCTCTGCCGGGTTCCAGGCTGTGCAGTCCTGCAGCCTCGCCCCCACCTCCGCCCAGCCATGGGAAAGGCACTTGACCCCTGAAAGACAGGCCTGGCTCTGGACCATTCCAGCTGCTGTCCCTGGTGCAGGGGCTTTCCCTGTCACAAGTAGTACAGCTGACTCGGCATGGAGCCCTGCAGAATCCCTTTGAGGGCCCATCATGAAGTCAACCTCCAGGAGAGACCGGAGGAGGCAGAAATGGGGTCTTGTGTGAGCTCCTGGCAGAGGGCATTAGGGTTGGGATTGTGTTCAAACCCACAAATGTGCAGAGCAAGCCCTGCCTGCAGAAGCCACACCCAGATGTCACAGTGCATGTCAGGCTCACTTGGGCCTCAGGGGCAGATGCCTACCCATCTCTGAACTGTGAACAGTCAAGGGGCTTGCTCTGGGCCTAAAAGGGATTGGAAAAAGGAAAAAAAAAAAAATAGAGGTCCTAGGGTTCCCAAGGGGCCTGTTCACACACAGCCATTTGAAAGCATGCTTCCCTGGTCAGCCCCAGGCTCTGTGACAGTGCAGGCAGTGGGGCACTCAGGCCTCTCTCTCTCCAGGACTGTGAATCAGGAGCGGAGCACGCATAGACTGGGGGAGATGCCAGTTAGTCGCCACCCTGGAACACCCCGGTTCGCTGCCACCACCTTCATGAAGTTGGCCCTGTTGCTTTGTGGGAAGCCATCAAGGAGTCGGGGCTCTAGGCTCAGTGTTCGGATCATGGTTAAGGGCAGTGTGGTGGGCACTGGGGAAGGGGCACGTCCGAGCTCCTATTTTGGCTTATGTCCGTGGGGTGTAGCTCTGGGCTGAGAAGTTGACTTTCTGGTTCTCAGTTTCCCAGGTAGACAGAGTGCTCTGGTACATTACCATCCTGAGGGGCAGGAACGACTTTGCGTGGAAAACTCCAGACCCCAGAGCTGGGTTTCCCAGGTGGGCCCTCCCCAGCCCTGTGGCCACACTGGGAAGTCCTCAGTCCACTGCTTTGTGAATGGACAAGGAAGCAAAAGCCCCAGAAGGGCTCCAGCGTGGCCCTCCTTCCTCCCTCTCTTCCGGCTAAGGCTGGGGTGAGTGGATGGAGACCCTCTGAGGGAGACAGGCCACCTGGCCTTGCCACCAACATAGGCTCAGCAAACTCTCCCTCCTAGGCAGTTGTCTGAAAGGGGCACGTGGCCGCAGAATGCTGGCACCATCTAGGAAACTGACAAGTGACTAAAACCACAGATGGACTCCCCGACATCCTCCCATCCCTGGCAGCTCAGTCGATGGCGTTATCTAACTGGGTCTCCACCTGGCTTCCTCCCAGAGGCTACCTCCTCCTCCCCTGCAGTGTACCAGGCCCTGGAGCTGGCAGCTGGAGGCTTCAATGTGGGACACTTCAGCCCATGTGGTCCAGTGTTCATCACAGAGTGTCAGGATGGCAGACAGGTGTATTCCAGCCCTGTATCACCTGCACCCAGTTCAGACACGAGCCATCTCCTGAGTACTGTTGACTCTGCACCGAGTACTGCATTATCTGAGTGTCTCCTTGGGTTGAGTTCCCAGAGAGCAGTGTTGGGCTCCTCTCCTTACCCCAGGGTCCAGATTCCATTGGACAATGATCTGCTACCAAGACGTTCACTAGTTCAGAGGGGCATGGCCATCACCACCCTCTCCTAGGACATTAGCTGAAGGACTCAAGCTGGGGGTGGCCTTTGTATATCTGCATTGCATCCCTTATGTTTCCAAGTCACATCCATTATCTTGTTCCTTTTAATGGCCAAATAATATTCCCTTGTATGGCTTTACCATATCTCCCCCAATTCATGAGTAAATGGAAATTCGGCTGTTTCCACTTGAGGAGTTTTGGCAGATAATACTTTGAACATGTGTATGATGTGTCTAGTAGGTTAAGGAGCTGCAAAATTACAACATAATGTGGTATTCCCACAAGAGCACAGACAGGGGTCCTCGCTGACTCGTCACTCCACATCTCCACATTGGCTGCAGCTGGCGGGACCTGAGCCAGGACTGGACTTGGTTCTATGGCTGGCTAAGGGTGTCTTTCCCACACTCAGTGACCATTCCAGTGCTCTGCTGTGTCCTTTCTCAGGGGCACTATCTTGTCACCCCACTCCCCACTTTTACACTGTATCTCAGGCTAGCCTAAAACTTGTAGTCAGTCATTCCATCCCAGCTTATGGTTTTTATTGTGTGTCTGTGCATGTGTACGCTCTGGTGCCTGTAGAGATCAGAAGAAAGTGTTGGAGCCTCTGGTGCTGAAAGTGATTGCCAGTCACCAGGTAGGTGCCAGGAACCAGACTGGGTACTATGCACCAGCACGAAGTGCCTCTTTTTTTTTTTTTTTTAAGATAAAATATTTATTTTCTATTTTAGGTACATTGGTGTTTGACCTGCATGTATGTTTGTGTGAGGGTGTTGGATCCTCTGGAACCAGAGTTACAGTTGTGAGCTGCCACGTGGGTGCTGGGAATTGAACCCAGGTCCTCTTGACCACTGAGCCATCTCTCTAATTTCAACACAAAGTGCTCTTAACTATTCAACTATCTCTCCAGCCCAATCCTTTTTGGTTATGAGCATGACTGGCCATCTGCTTGTTTTTTTTTTCAAGACAGGGTTTCTCTGTATAGCCCTGGCTGTCCTGGAACTCACTCTGTAGACCAGGCTGGCCTAGAACTCAGAGATCCGCCTGCCTCTGCCTCCAGAGTGCTGGGATTAAAGGTGTGCACCACCACATCCAGCTGCCTTTTCTCTTTAAAAAGGTTTATTCCTATACCATAAAATTGTCTTGTTTGAAGTGGTTTTTAGCGTAGTCACACAACTGTACAGCCATCCTATCCCAGCATGTCTCACTTGAGAAGACTGCCTCTCTCTGCATCTCTTCCTTCCTTAGGGGCGGTCCCGTTTTTTTGGTCATTTCATTGATGAGCTCGGGCCTGATGATGCAAGGCTGTCACTGAGCTCCTCTCCCAGCCTCCTGTGTACTTGAGGTCTCGGCAGGCCATGACTTTGTTTCTCCATACCTGGGCTCAAGGACAACATGAACTTGTGGAATTTGTTGTACCTGGTTTTTGTGGTGCATGGGAGGCGAGCACTCTGCCCACCAAGCTCCATCGGCAGCCTGCATTGTCTGTGTTGCCAATTTATATGTCCTTTACGTGTCATGGTCCTGATCCTGCCACGGCAAACAAATGGCTCACTTCTCTCTCCGATCTTGAACTCCCTGGCATAAGGTTATGTCTCAGAGCCATCACTTCCTTTCCAGCCTTAATTTTCACCCCAGAAAGGTTTCTGAGGACCCCAATATCCACCTTGCCTTGACAGAGTTCTGGGGCTCCCTTATGCTCGTGAAAGGTTCCTGTGGATTCCTTATGCTGGAAGCAGTTTCCTGAGGGGCTCTTAATAGGGGGACCCCCTCCCCAAATATAGCCTGACATGATTTCAAGGGGTCCCTTTAGAACTGTCTTGCCCCTTGGTCCCACTGGGTCTTTCTCCTCGGTCATACAATCTTCATCCCATGACCTAACAGCTGCGTTGTGTTGCTAGCCTGCAAAGCCCACCCCTTGGAAGCACGTTGCTGGGCAGCCCATGATGCAGTTCTGAGGATGTCCTCTGGCCAGAGCTACTCTGGCTATCGTGTGACCACTGCTTTCTGGCCTCGGGGACCACCCTGGCGCATGCTGCCAGAGCTCATGCTGTGCCTACCCAGGCCTGGTACCCTGGGGCAGAGCTCTTGCCAAGGGGCCTTTATGTTCCATCTTGACCCTGTAGGGAACCCGGGGGGAATAAAGGCTAGCAGGGCCAGTCCAAGCCTGGCTAGCATGTGCCATGAATCTGGAATTTGCAGACTTTCTTACTTGACCCTAAGTAGCCTAGAATGAGAATAAGGTTCAAGAAAGTGGACAGAGTCAGGAAAACGCATGGGCTCAACAGTCTGCTGCTAGATTTTGTCAGAGTCCCTCTTCAGACTGACTTCTGGTCTAGATGGCTTCCGGATGTCTCTGTAGTCTAACTGAAATCCATTTTGGAACAAAGTAGGGTGTTTGTGTTTTTGTTTTGAGAAACAAGGCTTCCCGTTATCTGGGAAGTTAGCCCAGAGCTCCTGCCTCCGTCTCCCTAGTGCCAGGTGGAGGGTGGCTTTTTGACAGGATTGTCCCAGCACTGGAGTGGGTGTTTTCCATCACCCCGGGTACGAGGATGGCACTGGGGGTGGGAGAAGACAGTTACAAATGGCAGGACTCAGTTGCCTCAAAGCCTTGTGGGACCTTTCTCCTGTCACAGGGTGGTAGTGGAGCCTGGCTCTAGGCTGGGAGCGGCTTCAGCCTGGGTGACACCAGTGAGGCTGTGTCCTGCTGTGAGATTCACTAGGCACATGGCTGTCTTGTGAGGATTTCACGGCAGCCACCAGGCAGCCACCGGCTCCTTTCTTGGGTAGGTGTGGCTTCCCTGGGCCAGGTGCCTCCAGGGCTGCGCTGGGGGTGAAACAGCCATCTGCTAAGATCCGTTGGGTCCCCAAACACATCCCTGCTGCCCCTTGACACTGAAACTGTGTGGCTTGAAGAGTGACCAGGAATCAGTACAAGGACCCAAGAGGAGGCCCCGGCTCTAGTGTGTCAGCCGCTCATCGCTCAGCAGGCTGGAGGTGCAGTGGCTGGTGGCAGGACTCCTGACTTCTGCCGCCTCCTGCTTCTGTCACTGCTGGGGCTACAGAGACAGGCAACTGCAGTGTGGCATGGCCCAAGCAGACAGAGCTGACCGCCATCCTGGAAACAGCTCAGGTCTTTTCTTCCATCAGAGCCACATCAGCTGTCAAAAATAAAGTTTGGAAAAGGGCAGCACCCATGGCCTGGGGATGTAGAGTAGGGGCAGAGGCTGTACCCTACATCTGAGGGGCAGGACAAAGTAGAGGGAGGTAGAAAGCCAAGATTCACTGTGGAAATGCAATCACTAGATTTGACACTGAGCATCCTAACAGCCAAAACCCCTTTCTGGGCCTGGAAGTAGACGGTATGGAGTGTGGTGGTTGGTGCCACTCTACTCCCACTGAGAAATCTGAGGGCCTGGCCACTCCAGTGCCACAGCTATCCTGAGCTGGGTCGAGGGAGAGCTGCTTATTGGCCAGGCTTGACCAGTGGGATACGCTGGTAAGGAAGAATCCAAGGCCTTCAAGTGTACTTAGGGTTCTGCTAGAGACCCCCCCATCCCCTCGATAGTCCAACCAGATGGGCCACAAGCCAGTGCTTGTGTGTCCTGCCCCTGGCCTAGTACAAGCTCAGGCACCCCCAGCAGGCAGCTCAGAGCAGGCACTGTGGTGCTGGGAATTGGGAAGAACCCCAAGTCTGGTCAGCACACAGCAATTGTGGACAAGAGTAGGAATCATTTGGCCCATCTCCAGCAGGCCCCCCCACCCCTCCATTCCAAGCTGATGGCATTGGGGTGGACTTTTCTCTCTGAAGCTGGGGCAGGGCAAGAAGCAGAACAAGCCCGGGTCTGACGTTTTCGGCTAGAGCCCTCGGAACTCTCTTGTCCTGGGACAAAAGCCACAGAGGGAGGGAACAGGCCTGTCAGGTCCTTCTTCCTTCCTACTGACCCGGCTCTCCCAGCAGCTGATGATGTTTTAGCTCTGCTGGAAGCTGGTCCTCAGCCATCTCAGCCAGCAAGACCAATCTTATCACCAGAGGAAATAAGGGCAGGGAAGTGGGGGCTTCCCTCCTAGGAACAACCCTGACCCCGAGCTTTGCCTGACAACTGGCATCTGTGGTGCCAGCCAAACCCAGAAAGGTGGCACCTTCCAAGCATGTTGTGCAGCTGACCGTGTGGGCTATCCCAAATCCGTTGGGCAGTAGGGTGGGGGAGGACTAGATGCAGAAGGGTGTCCTGTGCCTCCTTCCTCTAGTACTGAGAGACTCAAGACAACCTAAGAAGCCTTGAGGGGGTCAAAGTCTCCATGGGCAAGCCTTGAGTGGCCCCTTCGTTTTTCCTAGAGCTCAAAGCCCAAGCTGCAAGAGGCCTGCTCCAGCATCCGGGAGGTCCGGCCATGCACACGCCTGGAGATGCCTGACAACCTCTACACCTTTGTGCTGAAGGTAAGTGCCGGGGCTATGCCTCCTTGGGAGACGTCGCTCTCTCCTCAGATGCAGAACTGTATGCTGCCTCTCTGCAGGTGCGGGACCAGACAGACATCATCTTTGAGGTGGGAGACGAACAGCAGCTTAACTCATGGCTGGCAGAGCTCAGAACAAGCACAGGCCAAGGGTGAGGCCTGCCCCTGCCCAGCTTCGCTGTGATCCTCCCTGCTGGCTCTCTCCTCACCCAGACTCTTCCCCTACAGGCTGGAGCGCATGGACACAGAGTTAGCCCTTTCCTTCGTGGCAGAGCCTGGCCCAGCCAGCTCTCCAAGGGGAAGCACAGACTCCCTGGACCAAGGTATGTATGTGCCAGACCGTTGGCTGGGGGGGGGGGGGGGTCCTGGACACGTGGCCCCCGTACATGTTACCACCACCATCCTTCCGCTAGGTGCTTCACCTGGGGCAATGTTGGACCCAGCCTGCCAGAAAACAGATCACTTCCTGTCCTGCTACCCCTGGTTCCACGGCCCTATCTCCAGGGTGAAGGCCGCACAGCTAGTTCAGCTGCAGGGCCCTGACGCCCACGGCGTGTTCCTGGTGAGGCAGAGTGAGTCCCGGAGAGGGGAGTATGTGCTCACATTCAACTTACAGGGCAGAGCCAAGGTAGGGCAGGCACTGGTGGGCTGGGGTGGGGGACACATGCGGCCGGGGCCCGTGTAGCAGGCTGACCCCGTCCCCTCCACAGCACCTGCGCCTGGTGCTCACAGACCGTGGACAGTGCCGGGTGCAGCACCTGAACTTCCCCTCGGTGGTGGACATGCTCCGCCACTTCCAGCGCTCCCCCATCCCGCTCGAGTGTGGGGCAGCCTGTGAGGTCCGGCTCTCTGGCTATGTGGTGGTCGTCTCCCAAGCACCAGGTAGGAGCCCCCAAGTCTGTCAAGGAAGGGGCGGTGTCACAGAAGCCCAAGGCTTGTCTGGTGCACTTCTTCACTGTCGAGACTCACCCGTGTCTTCTCCAGGTTCCTCCAACACAGTCCTCTTCCCTTTCTCCCTTCCTCACTGGGACTCGGATCCGGGTCTTTCCCACCTCCACTCTGCTGGCTGTCCCCCCAGCCTTGGCGCAGAGGCTCTCCCCGGCCGAGTGACACCCCCAGAGCAAATCTTCCACTTGGTGCCTTCTCCTGAGGAACTGGCCAACAGTTTGCGGCACCTGGAACTGGAGCCTGTGGGCAGTGCTCGGGACTCGGACTATGGGATGGACTCCTCTTCCCGGAGCCACCTTCGGGCCATCGACAACCAGTACACCCCCCTCTCACAGCTGTGCAGGGACGCAAACTTGTGAATGTAACCGTCATCCTTCCTTCCCTCCAGAGCTCCAGGCTGCGGTCAGCTGTGCCCTCCACTGGGCAGCCACAGGCCCGTCAGTCAGCACAGCTCGCCCCTGGCTTTCCCACTGTTTACAGATGGAGTTCTTGTGCACAGGTACCACTAGCTGGTACCCTAGGCCCAGTCCCCAACCCAGAGGAGGGGCTCCAGGCCCAGAGCTGGCAGTGGAGACTGACAGAACTGATGACAGACTTCCTTCCTAGCAGGTAGGGTCATCAGGAAGCACACACAACACTACCAAGTCCCCCGGTCTCCTTCCTGTTCTGCTCTACCAGGACCCGTGCCATTCTGAAGTCAGGCTAAGCAGACCTGCTTCACTCACCCGAGCTAAGCCAGCACGCTAGTGTCCTTGTCTGCTCCTCCTCAGGACGGTTGCCTGCTATGGGGTAGCCACTGTCCTCCCTAATGCAGAGAATGAAGTGTGTCACCCTTTCAGGGACATCCAGGCAGCAGAGAGAGAGGAGGGTAGCAAGGGACGTCCTACCCCAGTGCCTTATGCAGAAAACACAGGACTGGTTTACAGCGGCTTTCCAG
This sequence comes from Peromyscus californicus insignis, assembly GCF_007827085.1. Lineage (NCBI taxonomy): Eukaryota > Metazoa > Chordata > Mammalia > Rodentia > Cricetidae > Peromyscus > Peromyscus californicus. The sequence continues at coordinate 12,277,200 of NW_026294540.1, read as the reverse complement.
AGGATGGGATGAACAGTGGGGAGACAAGCACAAATGGAAAGGCTCCTTCCTCGGCCTGTACAGTGGACCCAGGTTTATAGACCCCCCCCTCCCCAACACTCTTCAAGCATCTAGTGGCTTGTTGAACGTGGCTCCATTCTGAGTAACAAAGCAGCTGGCACCGTGGAGGAACTCCTCTAAGAGCTCACAGTCCACTAGTGTTCTGTCTAGGCAGCAGCAGGGTCCCTGGTGGAGGGATGTGCTCCTGCACATGCAATTCTCTGTGTAGACAGGGCTACACTGGTCTGGCCTTTCCCAGGTGTGAGAGTTCAGAGGGACTAGAGAGGGCAACTCCTGAGCACAAAGGTGCCAGTCGGTGCAGCCTATAGGCTTATAGCAGCGGCTTTAGGGAATGAGAACTTTTCTTGGACGTGTTGGTCGGAGGTGAGCGTGCTGAACCCCTTCTCATCTGGTTACCTCTGTACTGTGCAAGCTATGTGGCCCTGAGTGGACGGGGGGGGGGAGGGGCAGCCAGCTGTGCTTCACCTTCAACACCCACCATTGTGTTCACGGAGCAAGGCACATCCCACATAGCTGCAGATTTGTGTTCCATCTTTGAGAACTAGCTTTTCTTCATTTTCCACAAAAGTATGAACCAAAGATATAAGCAATATTCAGTCACTGGTCCAGACTCTTCTCTAAGCTGTGTAGGAGGAAAGGGGCTGGTTGGACAGCTGTGTCCCTGCTCGTGGCCGGAAGCTCAACCAACTTCACACTAGGGGCACTCACTTCTCCTGGGCCACCAGACACACAGCTCTCAGGTAGAGAGGAGCACCTCCGCCCCACGGCATTGGGACTCATCCACTGTGGATGGCTTCCTTTCGAAAGGCCTCTATTATGACAAAGTCTCATGGCTCTGGGACAGAGTGGCACTAAGCCAACACCTTTTCTGCTAGAGTAGGTCCAGGTGGCTTGAAGGGGAACTCAGTGTCAATACTGGGCACCATTCTCACCCCCGGTCGTCCTGACAGACCGCCATGGGAAGGTGAGGCCACACTAGGCAAAGGTGAGTTGGCCCTGTAGAGACTCTAGGTGCAGCTCCACAGTCCCTGCTGCTTTCTCCTGACTAGAACTACACACTAACAACCACCAGCACCAAAGAATTAAGTCAACTAACCTGCCTTGACTTTAGACCAGCAGTCCACATGGCTTTATCTGGTATCAACTCTTCTGCCTTTGATCATTTCTGGACCACAGGAAAAAGGAATAGTGATTATTACAGTTTTGGGCCACACAACACTATTTTTACATAAGTTTCTTAACCTGAAAGAAGGCTTCATCTCTTCCCTGAGGGCTCTTGTTCAAATGTTACCTTAATCAAACATCAAGTGATAGACTGTCGTCCACTGCCTCCTAATGAAGATCTAACAGCCAGTGTGGGGCTAGGCAACAGGAAGAGGGGATTTCAACTTCTATCATAGGCAGAAGGTGTTTGGCAAATCTTTGTTTTATGTACTGTATGAGTAACTTATTCTTGAATAATGCAAATTTTGCTACAGTGTACAAATCGCTATATGTGAATTAAAAAAGTTTTCAGAATTATGGCCATGATCTCTGCAACACCACTCCCTCTCCACTTACTTAGAGCAGACAGCTTGGTTCTCTTGGCTTTCCTGACCTCTGGCTCCCCTCCCATCCTGGCTGCAGCCCAGATGGAACCAGGGCTCTGTGCTACTAGCATGCACTCAGCCACTAGGGACACACCTCCAGCCTGGTCCAGTAGTACCTCCTGCCCCCTGCTGGGGACACAGCTGTCAACAGGAGACAGAAAGCATTGCAGACAGGGACTTTTGAAAGCCCCCGCCTCTGTCCAGTCTTCCTCCTGCGAAGCCTAACGCTAATCCCCCCAGGAGGGAGTCTCATCTTGACTTTTTCTAGATGCCTTGAGCCAGAAGCGAAGGTGAAGAAAAGTCATTGGTCAGCACCTCCTCCGGTAGGGTCTGCTCCTCACAGCAGCAGGGGTCGCCACAAACACACACTAACTGGGTATCAGTTTTTAAAACTTTTTTTATTTTTTAATTTTTTTTTTTAGTTTTTATTTTATATTATCTACAAAGTAAAAGTTTTCCCTTAACTTAAAAGTTGAACCACTGCAGACAGTGATCGCCTCATCAAACTTGATTTATAAATAATAATCCGTCTGTTTGGCGGTAAGAATTTACTGAACTTCTGTTGAGTTTAGTAAAAGGACGTTCCAAGTCTTGATTTTTTTTTTTTAAAGCGGTAATAGCAGCAAGAATCACTCTTGTTACTTCTTTTGCTAGCTGATGTGTTCATGACTCTCAAGGGCCATTAAAAAATAAATAACTTCCAGTTTCAGCAAGCAGAGCTGGGTACTTGCGGGACCCTGCAACAGCACATGGAATTATGAACAGCCACAAGTCCCTACATGCCTCTACTCGGTCCAGAACATCCTCCACTGCAAGTGAACTGTTAGCATTCCTATTGGATGGTAAATCAGTGTATCTTTAAAAAACAAAATCAATCAAGTTCTAGTTTTCTGTGCTTCCAGTTGGTAGAAGCAGGAGGAGGGAGGAGGGAATTTGGCCTTTCGGTTCCTCCAGGGCAGCCTTACAACTGCTGTTGGTGGTGGGCTTGTACTGTAAAAAAGAAAAGTGGCTATTTAAACAGAACACAGGCACCACTGCCCACCAGCCTAGTGTCTGCAGCACGTGACTGTCAACTATTCTTGTGCTAGCTGAGGAAGACTGGAGCTTTAATGCTGCCCCCACCCCCCAGCTGCAGCCAAGGTGGGGTTGGGGAGGGAAGGGAGGTGAGGAGAAACAAACCAGTCAGACGTAAAACCACTTCAGATACAAGTCCTGGACTTGCTGCTTGGGGGGCAGGAGCACAGGCCTTCACACCCCCTCCCACTAATGCTAGCCAAGCACCAATACTTTCCAAGTCACAGGGGAGACAGGTGTCGCCACAGCAGCCATCCAGTATGAGACATCATGGGCATCCTGTGTCAGGGCACAGGCTGGGGCTAACACTACACTCAAACCAGTCCGCACACAGCTCATCAGTGTTCTCCTCCAAGCTACAATCAAACTCGGCCATGGGCATGAACCCCCCACATCAGCCTATAGGGACTCAGGAAGGAACACACTTGCCCTGTCCAGCCTGTCATACATAACCAGGAAGGCCAACTGAGTCCTCGGCATGCATCAGCTACCCAGAATGAGGCTGCTGCTCTCAACCAACCCTGATGCCAGCAGAACACACACAGACTCGGCTCCGGAGGCCCTGAGCCCTGATGCTCCCTGACCATCACAATCCCTCCTGCGCACACTCGGACGGGCCTTGCTAGTCAGGTTTGGAGCCTCAAGCAGTGGTCCTGCCTGCCATTCTACCTGTGCGAGCAGAATGCTCGGGGTGCCCCGGCGGCCCCTGCACACACACGCCTCACCTGAAGGGTGCGTCATATAGGGGAAATGCGCTGTTGTCGAGACTGGAATGGGCTGTAGTGCACTTTGAGCGAGGGCGGCCTGGGGACCGCCGGGTGGCTGTGTCGTCATTAGCATCATTGGCGCATGGGCAGTTGGATGAGAAGGAACCATTCCTGACTGTACATGAGCCTGAAACAGAGAGCTCTTTTACGCATACAGGCAACATCTCCGTCTTAAACAACAAGTCAACTGTTCCTTTCAGTGGACTGGGACTCAAGAAGGGGCAAGATGGAGTCCTTGAGTCAAATCCTTCAGGGTTGGGATGGAGAAGTTGGCCACAGCCTCCTAGTCCCCAGTGTCTGTTCACAGACTATCACACAGGGCAAGGTCTTCACCAAGAGCAGGCCTCTACTAGGGTGGGAGGGGCACGTTCCTAACTCGCTATGGCACGGGGCCAAAGATATCAATGCCCTTTTCAAGTGAGAAAGCAACTAACAAGGAAGGGCCTGTGAGGAGACTGCCTGCCCAGCACCCTTAGCAGCTTCCTGAGTCTCCTCTTCCGCCCTCCCCCAGTCGTGATGGGTTCCCCAGAAGTAGGGTGAAGCAGCACTTAGGCCCCTCACTCTAAAAGCTTGGCTGATGGAGCAAAGGGCGCAGTTAATGGCTCCAATGAGATGAGAGTGACCTGAGGCTGGGTCAGCCTGGTGCCCTGGACCAAGGGGTAACAAGTCAGACAAGTGACGCTGGCTGACCTCAGCTCTGCAGGGAGTGGGCAGCGCAGGAAGAGGCTGCTTCCTGCCTCCCATCCTGTGCATTGCTCTAGACCATCACCCCAGCGATGCGCTGGTTCACACCTTCCAACAGGCCCACGGCTCTCCGCCTTCCCTCCAGTCTAGCCTCTGCCTCTTGTACACAAGCACGCGAGTGAGGTTTAGGTAAGCCCATCTCACACGTAAACTCACAGCCTCTGCTGGACACTGAGAGGACCCTGACTCTCTTAGGTCTCACTCCACCAAAGCACACTGGCCAAACTGGTCCCCTCCCCACTGTCACCAGACAATCAACACGAGGACATCCTATGGACCCTTAGCTCTGGGGGAAGGACACCTAGTAACAAACTAGCCTTCTGCAAGAGACCCAACTGCACGGCATCTCTAGCTCACACCTTGCCAGAGCCTCACTGGCGCACTGACAGGAAATGGAGTCATTCAGTAACCCTAAGTGAGACCCGCCTCAGGGAGCTGCGATCAAAGACACCTGATGCAGCCACCTTACACTAAACAGAGGCCTCCCCTGGCCTGGGCTGCCCACAGTCCACGGCCAAGCACTCAGGAAGCACAACACAGGACTGCAGCAGGTAGAGGGTAACCAGGCAAACAACTGAGACACGTCTCGGAATTCGTGTGACTAACATTCAAGCCAACAGGCCCAGTACAGTCACCTCAGAGACTCAGAGAGCTGAGAACCACTGAAAGCCTGCCTGCCATCCCTGCCAGGCTCCCGTGTGTGTGTGTGTGTGTGTGTGTGTGTGTGTGTGTGTGTGTGTGTAGAGGTGTCTATATGTGTACACATATACACATAGTGGTTAAGCTAGAAAGACGTAGCAAAGCAGACACAGAAAGGAAAAGACTGGGGTGCATTCCAGACTCAGAGTTTTAAGGTCTCAGCTGGGAAGTGCTAAGTCACAATTTCACTGATCCCATCACAAAATCATAGCAACATTCACTGAGGGCCAGAAGATCACGTACTAAGCAGGGAGGGGGAGACAGGCAGATGGCACCACACACAGGGTTTCCTGGCTTGGGGAGCATCTGGCTCCTTGCTGCTTATCTGACAACCACCAGACCCTACGTGGCCTTCACAGAAACTTGGCTAGTGCTGGTTTACCTGAGGTACGTGGGCCATGTGGGGAGGGGTGGTATATGCCGGCTGAACATGAGAAGGATGGATGGTGAAGACTGTCTGTTGTGCTGCTGGGAAACTGCTCTGTGGAGACTGTGTATTAGAGGCCGGTGTCATGGAAGGTGGGGTCGGTGCCAGCCCCGCGTGGTAAATGGCTGACTGCTGCTGTGGACTGGCCAGATGAAGAGCTTGGGCGGCCTGGTGCTGATGGTGCTGCAAAGCAACGGGAGATTTCTTGACTGGGAAGCCGTCAGGATGAGAGCAGCAGCCCGGCCCCAGCCCAGCCACGCCCAGGGAGCTGCAGGAAGAACACCAGGGCATCTCCTGTCCAGACGGTCTTTTCTGGGTTCTCAAGCCCGTGCACGTCTCAGCCTGGCAGTTCCAGGTCCAAACAAGCAGGTGAACAACTGATGGGACGCCTGGCCATCACTGCCCACTAGCAAATGTGGCTACAGAAGCCACAGGAAGGCAACATTATCAAGTGGCTTCAGGAATGCAATTCCAGACAGTGCTTTAGACTTAACAACGAACTTTAAGCTAAAGTAACTTTTCCACAATCGTGTTTCTAGCATTTACCCTTAGGGGATGGCTTACTTGACATTTTCAAGACCTCCCCTGTACCCACAACTGCCTGCAGCTCCGTCACGATGGCTGCTCCACACATCCTGATCACACACAGACTTGTAAGCAGCAGAGACAAGGAAGCAGCTGTCCACGCACAGGCCACGTCTCCTTACCTGAACAGGACTGGGTGCAGGATGACTTCCACCATGCTGGCTTTGTTGCTGTCCAGTGGGAGTGGCCGAAGGCTGCGGATGGGGCGTATGTGGATGCAGGGTGGCATTAGGATGCGCATACTGCTGAGCAAGGGAGCCCGTGGAAACTGAGGCAAAAGGAAAAGGAATGTGTACAACCGATACATGCTGATGACCACTGCCAGCCCGCTATGCTCACTGAATGCCTCATGACCACTACAATCTGACCCATGCCACTGACATTCTCTGCAGTCATGTACATCAGGCACAGTCTGGAAAATAGACATAAGGGCTCTGCTTAACAAGGGCAGCATTTAACTCACATGTTACAGCTCTGAACATTACATCAACACCTAGTTAATTTGAATTTACTCAAAATAGTCCATTTCTTTTAGAGGCAGAAACAATTCCAAAAATCACTCTGGCTCACATGAAGACAGGTGCTGCCTCTCTCAAGGCCATCCTCTGGCTACCCTCACCATGCTACTGTCCTACAGTCGCAGTGCCTACACTGGTGAAGCTGGGGGCAAAGACAAGGTCATTGCCATCTCAGTCACAGCATCCATTCCATTCCGGCTTCCTACTGAGGAGCTCCTAACAAAGCCTGGAGATGAAACTGCCCATCCCATCTTGTTCTCTAGAACAAGACCAAAGGAAACATGATGACCCTGTTAAAATGGGACTCCACCTTGGTACCAAACAAGATCAAGAATTAGATGAACCCTGCCTTCACAACAGCAGGCTGAGCATGAAAAGCCCGGGAAGGTCTCACTGCTCCTGTAACTCTGGACAGCTCATGGGTTCAAACTTGACAGTGAGAGGATGAGTGCTCTCAAGTCATAGGTCTATCAGCGCCGGACCCTTAGCTCTCCACAGCAAAGCTGTCACACGCAGATGCTGTCACACCATGTTCATGCTCTTCAGACAATACGTCAGCAAACACAGATGGAGAATGGCAAAGAAGCAAAAACGAGCTCAGTAGAGCTCCTGAGAACGGCCAGCATGGAGGACTCCGGCTGCACACCACCTCAGTGGTATAGAGCGTTTCCAGACAGTACACAGTCCTTATGTGTCACAGTGCGGTCTTGAATGGTGAATGCATCTCAGAGGGCAAAGCAGAATGCCAGAGCTGGGATGACCTGTGCACCAAACCACCAAGGCCACAGCTGTCACCGATGCTCCTCAGTATCCAGGTTAGACTGATGGAGGCGGTTTTGTTTAGACCCCAGTCAAGCTTCCCAGACTGTAAGAGTCAACAGACATGGTAACGAGAAAACCATGGTAGTCTAATGTCAAGTATTTTCAACGTGATGGGTGACTTTAAGTCAGGGAGTCACTGTCTTCTAACTTGCTGGATTGTTAAAAGCCACCTATAACCATCACAGTACTTAAAGCTACTTTTCTTCTTGGAGACAGGATCTCCTAATGTACCCTAGGCTGCTGGATGATGACAACTGGTCTAAAAGTCCCATTTTTAAACCACATACATTAAAACCCCTTCCGCTGTTTAATGTTTCCTTTGTAGCAATGCTAAATCCAACCAAGGGAAAGAAATCCTCAAATTCTACTTACGGGGTTTTATAAAGACAGTTGTTACAGAAGCTTAAGAGTTCTGAAATTTCATTAGTAATTAATTCCTAAGTATTCAGAACATTAAAAAGAGAGAGAGAAGGAAAAGGCGTAGAGACACAGCTCGAGAACAGAAAGGGAAAACAACAAATAACTCTGAAGGAAGCTCTAGCAAAAGGCTGCACTGCCTTCACCATGGAAACACAGCCACCGCAGTAACTGATTATGTCCATCAAGTCTCAGAATGTACAAGTCTTGATTCTGCCGTGTGGAAAGATAATTAAAGATTCTTATTCCTTTCTATTTCTTTCATACCTCAAGTTGGCCTGGAACCCACCATCCTCCTGACTCTATCAAACCATAGATGCTCAGCCAGGGTGAAATGGCTTTACTACTCACTCACTTCCATGTTATGCTGAGGATTGAAGCCAGAACATCCTGCATACTGAGTACATAGTCTACACAGAGTTAACACCCCTAGCCACGTTTATAAAATGTAGTCATCGGAAGGAGGCCCAATGGAGCCTCAACTCTCATTCTGTCGTTCAAACCCTCACACATCACGTCGCTCAGGATGACCTTGAACTTCTAAGAGAATATCTTGCCTTAGCTTCTCACATGATGGGGTTATGATTTTGCTCCCACACCCAGTTTTAAATTTTATGTTTATATACAAGGTCTTGCTACATTGCCTGGCTAGCCCCAAACTCTTAGGCTCAACCAAACTTCCTACTTTAGCCTCTTGAATAGGCAAGACATACATCACGTCCAACTTTTAACGATGTATTTGAAAACCTTAAAATTATTATTGGTGTGTGTATGCCAGGAGGCGGGGGTGGAGGAACGTGACAGGGCTTTTCTGTGTCAGCCAGCAGAGCTGGGTTTCTCCCTCTACCCTTACGTGGGTTCTGGAGCTAGAGCTCCAGTTGCAGGCCTGCACACACGGCGGATTTGTACTGTCAAGCCATCCTGCTGGCCCTATAGATACTTCTTTTAAAAAGATTTATTTTTATTGTCTATAAAAACCCCAAACTGAAACAGAGCTCACCTTCCTCCTAAACACCAAGTAACAAGTCCTTAGAAGTAAAAGCCAGAGTTGTGAGAAGCACAGCAAAGCTGAGAACAGGACTTTCAGAAGCATCACTAGAAATGTTTTCATCTGCTTATTTGCTGGCTCAGAGGGTCTAAAACAAGCACCTCACAGAGTAACTCCCTTGTGAGAAACTGGAGCAACGGGAACCTGACAGTCAGTCCACACTAACAGCGAAGTAAAGAGCGACACAGAGTGGGGAGAGGGAAGACAGGTGAGAGCAGAGATGGGTGAAGACAGGAGAACATGGAGAATGACAGGACCGCTCGGGAGGGCGGGGAACAAGGGCCTCAGCGTAGGGCAGGATTAAATGGTTCTGCTCTACCGGTTCATCTGACGACCTGGGAAGTTAAAAAGACTGAATCCTCCCTCTCAGAAGCTCTGAAATGGCTAGTCACCAGCTAACCCACTGCTTACAAGGCCTGAGCAGCCTTATGAGAGCTGCGAGAGAGGACAAAGTGTTTCTTGACCTAAATATTTACAATTCTAAATATGCCAGTCAAAAAACGTTTAACACTGACTACACCTAAAACCAGTCTCCTAAGTTAAGATGTTAACAGAAGCAACTTCAGTCCATAGGGCCACATGTTTGACCTCTAACAGTCTGTCACTTTGACCATGGATGCACAAGTCATCGGTGCTCCCCAGCACTGGAAAACACTGACAAGAAGAACACGATCCTCCAACTTCAACACACTAATTCCAAAAAGGGGATATGACTCAAAGGAGGACATTTCAGGGGAGGGAATAGGAGACACCTAACTAAGCCCAGGGGAAACGGAAGTGGAACGCCGTGGCGACTATAATCCCCACTAGCAGCTGTTGGGATTTTTGACTCCTTGAAAGTCAGGAGGGAGCTATGCTCAGGCTGTTAGTGCTCAGGGAAGATGATGAAGGACCTTCAGCCATTTACCAGGACAAGGACTGTAACAGAGACAGCAGGATGGTGAGGATAACTGCATGTGAGACCTCAAACTGCGCCCTGAAAGCTGTCCTCACGGTATAGTCAACAAGACTTTCCCAAGAGCATCTTTTTAAAGGACTCCATTTGTTAACTTATCCCGGGCACAAAAAAAAGGGGGGGACGACTTATTTTGAATACCAAGCCTTGGCACAATTAATAAAAATTTAAGGTCAAAATGTTTCCAAAACCCTGTACCTGATGATTAGTAGTCATTCCAAAATAACCCAGAATTTACTCCCTAGTAGAAAAAAGTTAAATCTCAGCGTTCTCTAGAACTCATGTTTCATACAAAGTGACATCAGCAGCATACATTTCTCAAGGGTCTGTACTACCAAACTCCATGATCTGCTTTATTTGAAAACACTGCCCCCCAAACAGGGAAAACCCATCTATCAAGTTCACTTAGGGAAGAAGGCAGTCTAGACCTCCTCCTGTTGGCTGCAAGGCCTGGGCTTCCAGAGGCCTACTCATTCTGAGGGAAGCTCCTGACACCCCACCATAGCTGCTCCAAGTACTCTAAGCCTCTAGTTATGAAAACACAAACAAGAAAGAAGAACTGCCTTTCCAAGTACATCCTCCACCCTCTGCTATAGGAACCCCAGTGAGGACACTTCTCTGCGGCCAGGACACTACAAAACCAGTGATTAAGCTTTACACTAAGTTTGTGGCTTGTACAAAACTGTATTAGTTGTTCAGAAAGTTTCCCTGAATAAGGTATTTCCCACACAGTTACACTCTTGCTTTGTATGCAAAAACTGCTTCCTAAAACAACGCAGCCTTTCTTTGTCCCCAACCTTATTAAGATGGGCCAGTTCTGTCAAAACTCGGAATTACGCAAACACAGCCACAATTTTTTTTTTTTTTTTTTAAACCAGGGAATGAATTTAGGGTCTAGTGCATGCTAGGGCAAGTATTCTACCACTGAGCTACATCCCCAGCCCCGACATGCATACTTTGAATGATTCTGTCTAGCAGAAGGAAAACACTCTCCAACAAGTTAGCTACTTTAACATGTATCGCTTAGTGTTTACTGTGTAATTAAAATTAGTATAAAAAACCCAACTCACTGGCAAAGTAGAAAGAAGGGCTTGTCTCCTTGTTGTATGGTAATTTGGGACATGCTGAATTTGGGAAATAGAAAGGTACATTAGCCTCTTGAGGTGTGCATTGCTGATGTTCTGGAAAGGCCGACACATTCAGTGATCTCTGAACTGATGCACGGTTCGCCTGGACAGGGGTGGGTGCCCAGCACTGTAAACAAGCATTGCTGCAGAGATTTACAAGCGAACAGGACTGAACCGGAAGGCTTTCCTTCTGTACTGAGGGAGCAAGTCCACACGCTGACTTGCTTAAATAAAAAGAATAAGATTATTATCTGATACAGAACCATTCACTGATAAAAAGACCAACATGGCATCCATCAAACAGCCTTGATATAAGCAGTGGACCGAGGTAATGCAATATTTAAGCAAATTCATGATATACAATTATCCACAGCAACACAAATGTAACTACAGACCCCTGGTAGTGAATCCTAAATTTCATGATATAAAAATATAAACACAAGCCAGACAGTGGTGGTGCACGCCTTTAATCCCAGCATTTGGGAGGCAGAGGCAGGCAGATCTCTGTAAGTGTGGGGCCAGCCTGATCTACAGAGTGAGTTCCAGGACAGTAAGGTTACACAGAGAAACCTTGGCCTGAACCCCCCCAAAACATATATATAATGTATACACACACACACACAATATTTATGTTCATTATACTTAAAAAACTTATCTGCATTAAACCACACGTTCAAAATATTTAGCTGAGTATGGCTATATACACCTCCAATCCCAGCACTTGGGAGGCAGAGGCAGGTGGATCTCTGGCAGTTCAAGGCCAGCCTAGACTACATAGCAAGTTCCAGGCTAGCCAGGGCTACATAGAGAGCCCCTGTCTTTGGAGAAGTGGAGGTGGAGAGAGGCAGAGCACATTCAGTTCTTCGTCTCATTACTGTTTCTGGAAATGAAACCATTGCTGGATCCCAACTCAGATGAGCAGGAGCCTGATGTGAGGGAGCAGACGTGAAAGTCACTTCTTAGGAAGGCAGAGGCAGCAAGATGAGGTGCTAACACAAGTCCTTTCTTAAGAGAGCACAAGGTCACACATGCTGTAGCCTCCTTGTCAAGAAGGCCCTTGCCTTGACTACACCAGTAACCACCAACAAAAAGGAGATGCCAAATTAGCACCAACAGGTGGGGTGAAGCACCACCACACCATCAAATCTGGAGTTCGCTACAAGTCAACGTAATTCGATTTCTTGAGTTATATCAAATACATACTTTTCAAAGGACATGGACTTAAAATCAGCATTCCCATACAACAGTTCTCAGACAGTATTTTGGCATAACTGACCAGAGGAAGAGCCAAACTACCTAAAATTACTGGAAGGTACTGACAAACTTGTATGAACAGATTGTGACTGCAAAAAAACACCCAGACAATTAATTCCCTAGTGTGCTTTTAAGGCGCTGCAGGACAAAGGCAACCCCTTCTGCAGTGCTGCGCTGGCTGCCACAGTGGCTGGTCCTAAAAGCACTGGAAACTTCAGCTCCAGACTTTGCTCTGATCCAATGGGGGCATGCCAGGAAATAGGAGCGAAGAGGTGGTTCTTCTCAATCTGCAGGAACTACCAGTGTCCACAATCTCACCAGCTCGCCACCCGAGCCTCTAACAAGCTGGAAAACTGCAGGAAAGCCAGCAAGAGGATCGCGAGAGTCTTTCCATACAAGGGCTGATCTGGTCCCAGGGAACACACACATCATGAGGAAAACAGAAACCAGGCCAGGCTGTCACTTTATAAATCAAGTAACGGGGACTTCTGAGACAGAATCTTCTAGCCACTCAGACTGGTCTTTGAACTTCTGATCGTCCTTTTTCCTGATGTCCACAGAGCTGAGATTTACATGCTCACCATGCCAGGAAAACAGATGGACTTTTTTTTTGTTTGTTTTTCAAGACAGGGTTTCTCTGTGTAGTTTTGGCACCTGTCCTGGATCTCGCTCTGTAGACCAGGCTGGCCTCGAACTCGCAGAGATCCACCTGGCTCTGCTGTCCGAGTGCTGGGATCAAAGGTGTGCACCACCACCGCCCGGCCAGTTGGACTTATTGAAAGCACAGCAATTACCCTATTCTTTATTTTAAACATCTAGTGTATAATATAATAATGATAATAATAATTGAAAACTCCTAAATAATAATGTGAAGCAAGCAGACTTCAGAATTTTATAAAGGCAGATGTTTTCCATGGTATATATCCTAACTCCTAATGAACCCCAGTGGCAGGCATGTACTGCTTGAATGCATGCATGTAGTTAAAAATACAGTAAGAATACTCAGGCTGTCCAATCCTAATCTCAATCAACTGATATAATGCTACAACCATCAAGAAGGATCAAAGTAGTGTTTACTAGAACCTATAAATGTAACTGTCCTGCATATGCTCAGTTAAGGCATAAAACTTAAAAACAACAACAACAACAAAAAACCCCTAGAAATACAATATCTGTACAGCTGCATGTATTTATCATCTGAGTCCTACAGTGTACACTTACTTCTCAATTTTATGAATAAGCGATACTCACTATGAACACACTGTGTGTTAAGTTTGTTAGAGTGTCATTTAAAGCTGGGAGTAATTCAAGGTGTGCTGGAACAAGCACACAAGCATACTGTAAGGTGGCCGGGCAGTGATAAGGTGTGCAAGTAGGGATGGTGGCACCCCTTTCCTGCAAGGCTTAGGCAGCAGGGTAAGTGGAAAGACCCCTACAAAAAGACTCTCTATTACATCACTACCTTTGTGTTCCTTTCGAAACAGGGTCTTACTATGTAATACCAGGCTGGCCTCGAACCCCCAGAGATTCGCCTGCCTGTCTTCCTGAGTGCTGGGATTAAAGGCGTGCGCCACCACACCTGGCTCATGTTATCATTTTTTAAAGGAGAAACATGTCAAGACAGAGGAACTACAGGTACAAAGTAGAAATAGTCTTATTTGTTTTTGTTTTAAGACTCTCAATGTCACAGAGTCAGGTTACTTTTACTTCTTGTTTTTGAGGGAGGGTCTCTACGTTGCCCAGGCTTGACTCTAACTCCTGGGCTTAGATGATCCTCCCACCTTAGTCTCCCCGCAAGTAGCCAGGATGTAGGGTCACCCCAGCCCACCTATCTCAGGCTATTCCTAAACAGAGAATCTTCAGGAGCTTTAATTAAAGCAAGCACAGTCGTCCACACAGAAAAGACAGTGAAATGTTTCTTACCATACATGGCATGCGTCTGCTCATGAGCCCCGAACTGAGCTGCTGAAGAAGATACTAAACCAGGCTGTGCATGTGCTGGTGGAGCCATCATTCTGGCACTGCCCTGTATGACAGGGCTGTACACATGAGGATGCTGGGTTCAGACAAAAACAAACAAACAATACATAAATAAAAATTATACCAAAATGAACCATGTAGATTTTAGTTGAGATTCTTTTTCTAAAGATTCATGGTGTGTGTGTGTGTGTGTGTGTGTGTGTGTGTGTGTGTGTGTGTGTACACATGCATGCACTAATGTCTGTATTGGCGCTTGAAGAGGCCAGAATATGGCATCAGATCCCCTGGATCTGGAGTTACAGGAAGCTGTGAACTGCCATGTACTGGGAACCAAACCTGGGTCCTCTCAAGATCAGGAAGTGCTCTTCACTACTGAGCCATCCATCACTCCAGCCCAGTCAGTTCCTATTCCTACCTTCATGGTTCCCAGAAACACTCTGGAGTTCTAAGTCTTCACTGGATGCTTCCTTTTGAAATTCTTTCTTTCGTAAATTTATGATTTATTTATTGTATGTATTTGGGTATGTGCCTACTTGTTTGTATACTGTACGTGTGCAGGTGCCCACGGCCACCAAAGGAGTGTGTCAGACCTCTGAAATAGTCACAGGTGGTTGTGAGCCACTGGAAATGGGTGTTGGACACTGAATCCTTGTCCTCTGCAAAAGCAGTATGAGCCATCTCCCGACCCAGCTCCCAGTGTACCAGACATGAATGTGGTTCTCACACACACACACACACACACACACACACACACACACACACACACACACACACGCAGGCAAAACAATTATACACATAAAATAAAGCATAAATCTAAAACAATTACTATAATTCTAACTTGCAGAGAAACATAAAAGGCTCCAACCCCTTAGCTGTCTGATACCATAAAAACAAAGCCAAAAACTCCATAAATCTAGGACCAGCCAAAATGAGCTGTTTTTCTAAAGAGTTACAGTGAGTGAGGCCTCCCGCCTTACCTGAGACTGATAATGTGGCACATGCTGAACTAGAGGCTGATTGGGAAACTGCTGAGGGCTGTAGGCGACGTACTGTGTGGAGTAAGCGGGTGGGGTGGCTACAATGGGGGGGCCTGCCGCTGAGGCAGGGTGCATCATGGTGCTTTGATGATGCTGGTCTTGTCGCTGTTGGGGCATATTTGGTACTGCAGGGAAGAAAAAGAAACACATGAATAGGAAACAAAACTTCCTCAGCACAATGCATGCACTTGTGTGATCCACTCTGATCCTGCCTCACATGGCTCCCACCCACCTTCAGCCACTCTAGCCTATCATCCTGCTCTCATCCTCAGGAATATGACTCATCCTTCAGAGTTTAGCTGGTCAAGTGGTCTTCCCTTCACCTGGCTTTCATCTCTAACATATGACATAGTATCAGGATGGGGGAAGGAAGCGGCCACAGGAGTGTGTCTGATACTCCGCATTTTATCAAGTGTTTTAAGAAAGGCACAAAAGTTCATTTCAGAAGAAAAATAAGAATAACAATACAAATCCAACGCCTACCACTCAATTCCCTTCTCACTTCCCATCCTGTTTGGATTTTGTCAGGACCCTGGGAATGCTCAACAAGCCCCCACCACTGAGCTACACCCCAGCCAGCCCTCCTTGCCTCCCCCAACATCACACACCACCAAAGGTACCAAGTAGCAGGTTTCTAATTAACATCCCCCATGTGCTTTTCACATTCCTACAAGGGTTCCTTTTCCAGATAAATGTCAGCTAAGAGCTGGGCACACCTTCCACCCAACACCCAGGAGGCAGAGGCAAGAGGATCTCCGTGTAGTGCTCACACACACCCCCCACTCCCCCCACTGTATCACCTGGGCCTTTCTCCCACAAATGCCTATCGGTTGTAACTGTCACACCTGTTTCTGATGTCATGCTAACTGAGGGGAGGAACCAAATGCCTCATGAGGGGTACGGCACCCCAAGAACATATAACATGGCTTGTTCACTAGGTGAACAGAATTAAAGCAATGATTTTTATCTATGTATTTATTATTTTAAATATTTAAAAAGGTTGGCTGAACATTTAATGACTACTGCTATTTGCGTTATCTATTTAGAAAGTAAACTTGAAAACAGAAGAAAACAAAATAATGAAATTTCCCAATAGAGTACTGGCAGTCCCCATGTTAAAAGGTGCTGAAATAAATAAATACCGAGTAACTTGTGGGATGCTTCCTAGCAGGCAGGAAGCAGTGAGCCCAGCCCTAGTGCCGCAGAAACCAGCAGAGCTGGTGTACACCTGTACTGTGGCACAAGGAAGTGGAGGTAAGACGAGCATGAATTCAAAACGAGCATGAATGCACTTTTGAGGCTGGTTTGGGATACATAACCCCTGAAGAGAAATACATTAAAAAAGAAACACACACACACACACCAGAGCTAGGCATGCATACCCGACCCCTACAGAGGATGTTCTACTGACTTGGCTGTAGTGGTTTATACAAAATTGAATGTCTACGCACCTTAGGTCACACTTTATATGGCCCACACTCTAACCATTCCACATGTCAGTGCCTTTTAACTAGGAGCAATTTTGCCCAACACAGCCCATGTGGCAGTGTCTGGAGACTGTTTGAGTTAAGTTAGGGGAGTACTACTACGAGGACCTAGTGGTTGCCAATAAGCACCCCAGTCCATAAAGGGTTTCTCCCTCTGTAGAAAAGAATGCCAGCCACAAATGGCAATGGTGTCAAGGGTGAGAAAATCTACTTTAAGCCTGGCATAATGGTTGCAGGCATGAAGCTCAGAACCTGAGTACAGGAGCCAAGATCAGTAGCTCAAACTCCACACAGCTACAAAGAACTGGAGGCCAGAGTAGACTCAATGACTCTGTCTTGAACAAAACAGAGGTATGTGTGTGATCTACTTTATGTTAATTCCCTGACTGGCATGTGTTCAAACATAAACCTACCAGCCTCACAGGATGCACAAAAGGTAAATGTAATTTATGGCGAGGGGAAATTGAGGTAGTTTTTATGCGAAGTTTCCACTGCCATGCAAGAAAAGGTCTCTCTTGTATGGTGTGTGGAATTTTACAACCAGCACTTGACTTTGTATATTTGAAAGGTATTAGAAATACCTTCGTCCAGCACCTCAGTTTGTTCAGGAGCGGCACAGCAGTGTAAGGATACAGTAAACACACAGGCAGAGACAGCTGCCTTCACAGGACTTTCTAAGTTATGACTTAGAAGATACAAAGTGCTGATATTCCCAAAACAGCAGTTTAGAAGGCAGTTACTGAGGGAATACATGAGACCCTTTACTTCTACACAGAACAAGTTTATTCTTGGATTTTCAACTCCATGATGGGAGACAATCTCCTCTAGGTTAATTTCTAACTTTACCGAGAGTCTAGTAAAAATGGTAGCTGGAAAAATATAAAATTCCTTAAGTTGATGATGCTCAAAGCATATAACACATTATTTTTTATCTTTAAAGACAGCTTTAAAAGGGCACCTCCTTTTCATTTGCATATGGTGTCCAAAAAAAAATGAGGGGGGTGGATAAAGGGTCTCATGTAGCTCAAGATGACCTTGAGCTTCTGATCCTTCTGCCTCAGTTTCCCAAGTGTTATCAGAACTATAGGTGTGTGCCATGAACACATTTACTGCTCATCACAATGAGGTGACATGACCCATCTTCACTGAAAGAACATGCACCGTTTATAACACAGCACAGACTGAAAAAAAACAAGAAACAAAAACCAAAAAAGCCCTATAGTCTGTGATTGCAGCAATTTGGGAGGCTGGGAAAGGATGACTGTGTGAATCCCAGGCTTCCTGGAACGCAGAGGTGGAGAGCAAGGCTATCCAGGACAACTTCAATGACTCTCCCCTCCTTTCCTCTCCCCTCCCTCTCTCCCTCCTTGTGCCATACATGAAGCCCTGAGTTCAAGTCTCAGCTATATCTTCAACACCAGGGGGAAAAAAACCAACTTTGTTCTGGAAATTACTATTATGTAGTAATAGAAGTTTCCAGGAAAGCAAGTAAGACTCCTTTAAACAAACACTACCCAAGGATACAAACAGCAAGATTCAGATGCTGGCAAGAAATTAAAAAATGCACCCACTGGACTTAGAAAGCAGTACTGAAGCTGTGGGCGGGGCAGGAGCTGCTTCCACACAGGAGCAACGCAACACGGCAGCTCACAGCCACCTATAACACAGCCCCAGGAGACCCAACACCCTCTTCAGACCTCAGAGGGTATAAAGCATGTACTTGGTGTATATACATACAGACAGGGAGACAAATACATGACAATGAATTCTTAAAAAGTAAAATAGAGTTGCTTCTCGGCCTTTTGGCTAAGATCAAGTGTAAAAAGTAAAATAGATAAATGGGGGGGCGGGGTGGATAGGATGGAAAGGTCTGTGGTTAAGAGTGCTTGTTGTGAGACGCTATCTTAAAAAAAAAAGAAAGAAAAAGAAATTAAAAAGCACTTGCCCGGTAATAGTGCCACATTCCTTTAATCGCTGCACTAGGGAGGCAGAAGCAAACGGATCTCTCAGTGTGGTGTACAGACTGAGTTCCAAGACAGCGAGGGCTACACAGAGAAACTGTCTCAAAAAACCAAAGCAAACCAAAACTGCAGCTCCATGGGATCTGACACCCTCTATTGGCCTCTTCAAGCAACTGTGAGCATGCACATACACATCTGTATACATGCATGCATGCATACAGACACACACACACACACACACACACACACACAATTTTGAGAACTGAAGAAATGGCTCAGAAGTCAAGAGGTCTGTTCTTTCTAAACCCAAGTTCAGTTCGCAACACCCATGTCGGGCAGTTTATTACTAACTGGTAAATAAAATAAAAAGAAGTGGTCACTAAAAAACAAAAACTAAACAACCAACCCCTCCTCCCACACACATACTGATTTCATCATAGAGACAGAAGGAATGGAAGTTCAAGGCCAGTGTGGACTACATGAAACTATCTCAGTCAATGAAATACCTGTTGTGCAACATTAGAGCCTGACACCAGATCTATAGCACCACGGAAAAGATAGGTACGGCTCATACCTATAATCCTACAGACTGAGCCAGGAAGATCTTTCAGGCTTGAGTTCTAGGTTCAGCAAGAGACCGTCTCAAAAACATGGTAGTCATATACTTTGATTGCATGACAAAGAAATCAAGTTCTCAGGTAGCTGGATACCCTTCCTTAGTCAGTGTGGTGGTTTGAATGAGAGTGGCCCCATAAGCTCATGTATTTAGAGGCTTGGTCTCCAGCTGATGTACTGTTTGGGAAGGACTGGGAATAAGTCCTGGCTGGAGGAGGAGTCTCCCTGTTGGTGGACTTTGAGGTTTCAAAAGGCCACACCAGGTCCAGGCTGTTCCAGTCTCTCTGTATGTGGCAATCCACATAAAGGACTTGAAGAAGGAAGCTTATGCTTTCTGCCTGCGTGCCATCACTCTCCATGGCAAGATTCATCTGTCCTCCTGCTGAGGCGTTCCCTCGCGGGTGTTAGAATCTACTTCCGGATCCTACAGACGGAAGACCAGCTGCTCCAGGAGTCCTCTGGGATTGCAGAGCCATCTGGTCTCGGGGTTAAACACCTATCTTTCTCTCAGGGGAGAAGCCTTGTTGGACTACCTGAACGACAGTCTGTAAGCCACTCTAATAAATCCGTGTGTGTGTGTGTGTGTGTGTGTGTGTGTGTGTGTGTGTGTGTGTGTGTATGTCTCCTTTGCAAACAACCTAAGGCCAAGAGCTAGTGCCAGTGGTCCAAAAAAAAAAAAGTGAAATAATAACCCTGTGGTTCTAGGCAGGCAAGCATTGTGATCACTTATTGTTACAGCAGATCAACATTTAATATCTTTTAGCACCCCGAGTCTCAATTAAGAAACTAAGAGGGGTAAGGAGAGGGTAAAGGACTTCTGTGCCAACTGTGCAGGGCTTAGTGTTATGTGAAGCAGAGGTATCTGGGATCTCATCTAGCACAGGAGACAAACGCAGATGCTCTGCCGAACCAGGTGTCTGCTGAGTACTGTTTTTGACCTTTATGCACACACACATGCACGTACGTATGTCTCAGTAAACATTTCATAGTAGTGGCTGGAGAGATAGTTCTGAAAATCACTGGTTACCCTTGTAGAGGACCTGGGTTAGACCCCCAGCACCCTCATGACAGCTCACAATGGGATCTGATGTCTTCTGGCCTCTGCAGGTAGTACATAAACATAGTAGAGACATACACGTAGACAAAACACTCATACACATAAAATAAAAATAAAGATTAAAATTAAAAAAAAAAAATTGCCTGGCAGTGGTGGCACATGCCTTTAATCCCAATACTTGTTGGGAGGCAGAAGCAGGTGGATCTCTGTGAATTTGAGGCCAGACTGGTCTACAGAGCGAGTTCCAGGACAGGCTCCAAAGTTACACAGAAACACCCTGTCTTAAAACAAAACAAAACAAAAAAATTTTAAATTTACAATGTTATTCTTTTTTTTAAAATTTAATTATTTTTATGTGCATTAGTGTTTTGCCTGCATGTATGTCCGTGTGAGGATGCCAGATCCCCTGGAACTGGAGCTACAGACAGTTGTGAGCTGCCATGTAGGTGCTGGGAATTGAACCCGGGTCCTTTGGAAGAGCAGCCAGTGCTCTTAATCACAGAGTCATCTCTCCAGCCCCTACAATGTCATTCTTAATTAGAAACATGAATAGTAATTCTTTTTTTCTTTTTTCTTCTTCAAGACAGAACTTCTCTGTGTAGCCCTGGCTCTCCAAGAACTTGCTCTGTGCACCAGGCTGGCCTCAAACTCAAAGATCCACCTGTCTCTGCCTCCCGAGTGCTGGGATTAAAGGCTGCACCACCACAGCCTGTCTTCAATATTAGTCCTTAAATCTAGTTTTTTGTGGTAGTTCCTAGTTTTGTTCACTAAAAAGAACGACAGGCAGTGGCTTACTAGTGAACAAACCAGATGACTAGGTTCCAAAACATAGTTCTTAGTAAAAGGAATTGGGGTGCTAAGTGGTGGTAGCATACACCTTTAATCTCAGTACCCGGGAGGCAGAGGCAGGTGGATTTCTGTGAGTTTAAAGACAGTCTGATCTACAGAGTGAATTCCAGGATGGTCAGGGCTACCCAGTGAGATCCAGTCCTAAGAACAAAACAAAACAAAAACAAACAAACAAAAGAACTCAGGGTTTCCTGGAGAAAGGCAGTCAGGATCAACCAGAGCTACTGTGACTTCAAGCTGCTGGGAGACAACTGGGTGTTTTAAACCTAGAGTGGAGGTGCCCTGCCTGGACGGGTCCCTCAGTCCAAGATGGTGCCCTGCCTGGAGGGACCCCTCAGTCAAAGATGGTGCCCTGCCTGGAGGTAGTTCCACAGAGGATGACTCTACCTAACAATGGACAAGAATTCCTATGCATTCAGAAGCTTCCATTTCACACAGCACCGGCAGATCCTGGGAACTGACCGACTCTTACTTTGCACTAGAATTGGGAGCCATGCTGCAAACTCCTGCACAGAAACTGCACACAGGTTCAGAGCAGTTGCAACTCTGCTAAACACCTCTCTCCTCACATGCTTCAGATTTACACTGAACCTGGAGAGCTAAGATTAGACTAAGTGATGGGAAGGACCAATCAATCCACAGCCAGTTACAACAGGGGAATGCTTACAGTGGGAAGGGATGGAGGTAGTGGGGAGCTGGGTGTCAGCACCACGTGTGGGGCCAGACACTGACGTGGAATATCAGTGCCTCCCTAGGAAAGCACTGATTCTGCCAGTCACCAGTGACCAGAGAACAGGCAACCTATGTGGGTACACTACAGAACAGTTTCTGCATTCCCCTCAAATAAAAGCAGCAAGAAAGGGAGGGCAGGGACCTACCGAGAGATAAGAACATGCAGGAACCTGATGATACTGTGATCTACTTCCCAAACAAGGCAGCTGTAGAAGGACATGCTTGACTCAACTAGCACCAGCTGGATTACATATGCTTACAGGGAACTATTTACAAGGTTAAAATTCAACACACACATAAATTAGGGAGACAAGGTGGTGCCCTGGCTGTTTAAGGCTTTGGCTTGTGCAGCGACTGAGTGGTGGGGTGCTATGATGGTGGCTTTACTTTTAATTGTCAGCAACGAATGACAAAATCTTGTTGTTACCCAAAGGAACTCAATGTCCCTAAATGACTTCCGACTCCATGACAACTCCTGTTCATCTCTGTCCTCTACTCTTTAGAGATGACCTTAACCTGGCTTCCCAGGCTGTTCTGAGAGATCCTCCTGCCTCAGCCCTGTGAGTGCCACATGTGCATCACAATACACAAATAGTAACAAACCACAAACAAAATAATCTAAAATTTCAATTTAGACTTCAGGTTGAAATTGTCAAAATTTATTTCTTTTGAAAGAAAATACCAAACAGGCTTATCAGTTCAGAGCATCTGATGCTCTTACAGAGGATCAGGGTTCAGTTTCCAGCATGCACATGGCAGCTTACAACTGTCTGTGGTAACAGTCGGGTTCCATTGCCCTCTCCTGGCTTCCACGCACCCATACAGCACAAGTACAAACATATAGACAAAATATTCGTGTGTGTGTGTGTGTGTGTGTGTGTGTGTGTGTGTGTGTGTGTTTTGCCTGCATGTATGTCTGCATACTCTGTGTATACCCTGTATGCATGGAGGCCAGAAGAGGGCATTAGATCCCTTGAGACTGAAATTACAGTTTGTGAGGCAACATGTCACTGCTGAATATCAAACCTGGGTTCCCTGCAAGAGCAACAAGCACTCTTAACCAATGATCCAACTCACCAGGCCTCAAAATACATCTTTAAAAAGAAGGCCAGATGTGGTGGTGCATAACTTTAATCCTAGCACTAGGAAGACAGGTGGATTTATATGTGTTCCAGGAAAGCCTGGTCTACATAGCAAGTTCCAGGCTAGCCAAGGCTACATAGTGAGAGAGAGACAGACAGACAGACAGAGACAGAGAGACAAAAGACAGACAGACTCTCCTTTCAAGGGAAGAGAGGCAGAAGGGACAAAGAGACATTTTTTTTTGGGGGGGGGGTTGGCAAGATAGTTCATTGGGTAAAGGTACTATGGTCCAGCCTGATGACCCAAGTTTGATACGCAAAATCCACAAGGTGGAACTCCTACAGGGTTCTCTTAACCTCCATGCCCGTGTGCCCATGCACACACACAAGAATATTTTTTACACGATTACCATCCAATTCCCACTCATCGAGAGTCACCTGAATGCTCACACCGGCCATCAAAAGCGAACACACACCCTATGAGTTTCAGGCAGAAAATCTCCAGGCCTCAAACTACATCGGGCAGAAACTCATAGAAGCCAACTATTCACTGGGCAGCGGCGGTGCGCGCCTTTAATCTCAGCACTCGGGAGGCAGAGACAGGCGGATCTCTGTGAGTAGGAGGCCAGCCTGGTGTACAGGACGAATAGGGCTGTTACACGGAGAAACTCTGTCTTGAAAAACCAAAAAAAAAAAAAAAAAAAAAAAAAAAAACCAAACAAACAAACAACAGAAGCCAACTATTCTTTGTACACTAGTGCTTAATTCATGCAGCATGCAGACCACAAGCAAACACAGGCAGGGTTATTCTCACCTTTACCTGCTCTATATGTCTTGGCTTGGTTCACCGGCATAGGCGTCATAGGTATTGGGTATAAAGGCTTAAAAGGATTGAAAACATATCATTAGATTCATATGATAACAATTCATGTTCTATCAGTGTCTTTTGATGTCATCTGGCCTGGGTTTTCCTGACTCCTTATGAGTTATCCAAAATTAAAATAATACAACTAAAAAGAACAATTCTGGCCTATGGTAAATGCAAGTCATTTTTCTGTAAACTACTCCTAGGACTCTGATCCACATGCTAATAATACACTAAATCCCTACCCTCTGCCCGCTCTGCCATCAGGTGTCCACTTAGTGCAAATCTAGGAGACTCATGCTGAACACAAACGATGGTGGCCCAGCCAATTCCAACCCGGGGGACTTACTTGCACGCCTGGGCTCACTGGGACTGGATACATCATATTTGGTGCGAAACAAACGGGCTGAGTGTACACTGGAGCTGGCTGCTGGTGCCCGACCATTGATGGGCTCGGCTGGGCCTGCGGCCGAGGTGACGTTGGCGTCGTAGAAGGCTTTGGCTACAAAATCAGAAATCAAATTCAACCATTTCACAATGAGAAGTAACTGTGAATGCAATCTTTAGAGCAGTCTCCCCATCATTCCACTGGTTTTGGAGACAGGGTTTCTCTGTAGCTGTGCAGCCTGGTTTGTCTCTAACCAGCACTTTCTATTCAAAAGACAAAACAACAACAACAACAACAGTAACCCAGAGTCTAGCATGTCAGAAGCTGATTCAATATCCAGGGGTTAGAAAAGGGAACACTTAGGCAGCAGACATTGCTCAGTGGTAGAGGACTGGTATAAACAGAGACTTGGTACATTCCCCAGAACTACCACTATCCCCTACCTCTCTCTATATCTAAGTGTGTGTATACAATTCTATTTCATTGTTTTGAGGAGGGTTTCTCTGTGTAGTCCTGGCTGTTCTTTAGATCAAGGGGGCCTTGAACTCAGAGATCCACCTGCCTCTTCCTCCCAAATGCTGGCACTAAAGGTGTGGGCCACATGGCCCACTATATATAGATTTAAAAATCACACACACACAAAATGATTTGTTAGAAAGCTAAAATATTTATCAATGAAAAAATTATAGAAAGCTGTAGTAATTTTATAAGAAACCAGAAAAGGTCTATCCATTCTTGATTCCTTTTCATTTCTGTGTTTTTAGACAGGGTCTCACTGTGTGGCCCACACTAGCCAAACTCCCGATCCTTCAGCCCAGCCTCCTGTTTGCTGGGATTCCAGGCATGCTCTGCCGCACCTCCCTGAGGAAAGCAGTGGAACAACCAGTCTCTTTGAGGCCAGCAGCCTCACTCAGCAGCACCCTTGCATTCTGAGCTCATCTTCACAGCCGCCGCTGTTCTAATGGCTGCACAGCCCACACTGCCGATCCACAAGGAAAAGCAATCTGTCTTGGTATCCCACAGCCGTGTTTGGTTAGGACAGAAGCACAGGAGAAAAATCATGACTGATCACAATGAATTCTCTGAAGAACTGACTTACGAATGGCCACAACTTACCTGAGAGAAAGAGCGTGGGTTGAACTCCTTTGCATTGGGATTCAATGTTGACTTCCTAACTTGCCTATATGAGGAAAGAGAAGAAAAATGGCCGGTGAAACCTGCATGGAACTCATGTTTTCTTCAACTCTGCCACACTGGTCAGGTTTCCCAGGATGGCTGACATAGTTAAGATAAAGGACTCTCCTGCAGCACTGTCCGTCTGTCTCCCTTACTGATGCACATCTGCTGCTCAGTCTGACAGACGCCAGTGGTACAAGAACTAACTGAAGCCAACTAAACCACACCCTCACGGCAGTCAAGGAGTATTACAACTGAAAACGCCCTAAAACAACAACAAAAAAAAACGAGTCTAATGGGGCTGTGAGACAGAGGCTGCCCTTCCACGGGCCTGAGGTTCAATTCATCCACTCCAGTTCCAGAACATCTGACACCTCTTCCGGCCTCCGAAGGTACCGAGTGCATGTGGTGTTCAGATGGACATGCAGGCAAAACACACACACAAATAAATCTATTGTAAGAAAACCCCATGCTTTCTATATGAATTCACAGTATTTCTAACTGTTGTTTTTAAAAAGATAGGGCTTTTCAGTGCAGCCCACGTTTGGCCTTAATCTTGGGATCGACTGCCTCAGCTTCCCAACTGATGGGCTAACAAAACCTGGGCCACCATGTATAACACATGTGGCAACTTTAACAGTGTCAAACTGGGTGGTGGTGGTGCACGCCTTTAATCCCAGCACTAGGGAAGCAGAGGCAGGTGGATCTCTGTGAGTTCGAGGCCAGCCTGGTCTACAGTTCAAGATAGCCAGGGCTACACAGAGAAACCCTGTCTCAAAAACTACCCCCCCCAAAATAAGATAACAAAACACCAAAAAACAAACAAATAAACAAACAACAAAGAAGCACCAGCAGAGTCAGGATTTTCTAATAACATGACTTGGGAAAAGCCATTGTTTTAATTAATTATTTTTAACTGCATATCAAGAAAAACTGTCAGGGCTGGAGCGATGGCTCCAGTTCAAATCCTGAGTTCAATTCCCAGGAACCACGTGGTGGCTCACAACTATCTATAATAGGATCTGATGCCCTCTGCTGGCAAGCAGAGAACTCATACCTAAAATATAAATACATTTAAAAAAAAAAAAAAGAATAAACAGTCACTCAACAACCTGCCGTTCTAGAAGTTCAAATACCTTTAGGTTGTTTGCTATCCAGAACACAAAAGCCCACTAGTCTATTTATTAGATTGCTTCAATATACCAGACGCACAGAATGAAGACATTTATAAAGATGAGCATACTGTATAACTGAACATTTCTGACAAAAAATGCCTTGCAGCATGGGCACCAGTACTGTGTACGCCCTTTCTCACCCGGGGCAGCAAACAGTCCCTGCAGACGGCAGGGTCAGGCCACAACTAGAGTTCCAGGATAGGCCTTTGACCTTTAACACTGGACTTCTATGTCTCCACAGAAGTGGCTTTTCTTACCCCCCTTGTTGGGTGCAAATCAGAATAGGAAGAATGTTAAGAATTCAATGACCGGATTCAGCGAGGATTTATTAAAACAGCTCTTAGTAGCAGCTACTTCCAAAGCCCTGTCAGCGTGCAGACAACTCCAAGTGCGAAGGAGGAAATCCTTTAAAGCAAGTTTTACTTGGATAGAGGATGTGCTAACCCCCAGATTACTCACTCAGCGGCGTCTTTTTTCTCTTCTCGGTCATCCTTCTCTTGTTTGCAGGCTGGACTGGAAGTCTGCACCCCCTGGGACGTGACCTCAGGCCCCCTCTTGTGCTCTGTGTTACTAAGCACAGAAGGGGAGATGCTAGGGCTGTTGGTCTTGCTGCTGCCGCTGGGACAGTTGCTGCTGCTGCTGTCAATGAAGGCATCCTTAGCATTTGCTTCCATTTTGTCTTTGATCAAATCTCGTGACTTTTCTCCCTCTCTACTTTTGCTTAGAAGTTGATCCATAGATTCAGATGTAGAACTTGGCTGTAACTAAATAAAAGAAATAATTTCCCATGAGTATAAGCAAAGTAGTATCTGAAGATAATGAAATACTTTGAAAATGGCTTTTTGTTCATATTTCCAGAATATGGCCTTTTTTTTTAGACCAGGTCTCTCTACATAGCCCTAGTTGTTCTGGAACTCACTATGTAGACCAGGCTGGCCTCACTGAGATCTGCCTTCCTCTGCCTCCCAAGTGCTGGAAGTAAAGGCCACCAAGCCTGGCTTATCCCAGCACTCAGGAAGCAGAGGAAGGTTTGTGAATTCTAGGCCAGCTTGGTCCATATAGTGAGTTCCAGAACAGCAGGACTATGTAGAGAGACCATGTCCCAACTCTCCACACTTATTAGCTGAATATGGTGGCTCATGCCTGCAATTTCAGACCTTGGGAGGCAGAGGCAGAACAGCTGGGAGTTTCCAGTCATTCTGGGCTATATAAAGAGATTCTGTCTGAGGAGCAAGGGAAAAAAGGTTAAATCTTTACTATAGGCTTCCAAAAGCAGCAACTGTATGGCTGACACTTGCTGTGGGATGTTCTGTATGGCAAATATGTTGCTCTGATTGGTTGGTAAATAAAACACTGACTGGCCAGTAGTCAGGCAAGAGGAAGTATAGGCGGGACAAGGAGGAGAATAAAGCTGGGAAGTGGAAGGCTGAGTCAGAGAGACACTGCCAGCCGCCATGAGGACAAACAGCATGTGAAGATGCCGGTAAGCCACGAGCCGTGTGGCAGGGTATAGATTTGTGGAAATGGATTAATTTAAGTTGTAAGAACAGTTAGCAAGAAGCCTGGTACAGCCATACAGTTTGTAAGCAATATAAGCCTCTGTGTTTACTTGGTTGAATCTGAGCGGCTGTGGGACGGGCAGGTGAGAGAGATTTGTCCTGACTGTGGGCCAGGCAGGAAAACTCTAGCTACAGACACTAGACAAGATGCACCAATTCTGATACCCTAGACACGTGAAGGCAGAAAGCCAAATGGGAGGCCAAAAGAAAAAGCAGCTTCTGAGAACGGAAGCCTCAGGAGACTAACCATAACCTAAACATAAACTAATTTTAAAATCCCAACAGTGTTCCGGTCAGTGGTGGAGCACACCTTTAATCCCAGCACTCGGGAGGCAGAGGCAGGGGATCTGAGTTCAAGGCCAACCTGGTCTACAGAGTGAGATCCAGGACAGCCAGGACTGTTACACAGAGAAACCCTGTCTAAAAACAAAACAAAACAAAACACCAATCAATCAATCAATAAATAAAAAATAAAAATAAAATAACCAGCACTCAGATACACTACAGAACGGAGACTGCTCTCAAAGAAAAGGAATGGCGGTCAGGACCAAACTCCATGTCCCAGGGTGGCTGATGATCTATCTACTGACCAGTCAGGACCACTGGCCGTGGGACTCCTCTGTCTCCTGATGCCCACGGTGCACAGTGACAGAACTGGCTTCAAAGCACCAGTGACAGGAGGGGCCGGGACAGAAGCCCCAGGGGAATAGGAACAGAGGAAGCACGGAATGGGTACTACTCATTCAATTTTACATTTAGTAACGTGATTTTTAAGAAACATTGAAGTTTCTTAGACACACACACACACACACACACAAAAAGTATGATCAACTCCTAGTGACTGACTGTTAATGTTACTGCTACCTGGAATTTAATGATTAAGCATTAAAAAATTATTAAGGAAAAATTTAAATTAATTAATTTTTAAAAGTCAAGCAATAAAAAAAAGAAATTAATGATATGATCTCAAATAAGTAACTCAATGCTACACCTAAAGTTCTCAGAAAACCAACAACAAACCAAGCCCAAATCAAGGCTAGAAAAAAAAAAAAAATGAAGATCTGGACAGGGAAAGGATTTATCACTAAGGGAGGGTCAAAGAGAGTTACAAACTAATACTGCAGTGGCTGGAAGTCATCTAATACATAAAGAATAGCGTGTGTGTGTGTGTGTGTGTGTGTGTGTGTGTGTGTGTGTGTGTGTGTGTGTATGTGTGTGCATGCGTGAGAGAGAGAGAGAGAGAGAGAGAGAGAGAGAGAGAGAGAGAGAGAGAGAGAGAGAGAGAATGAATATGGGGTACACAGGTGATGTGTAGAGGTCAGAGGACAATCCATGTTGGTCTCCTGTTCATTGCTGCATACATACTATGTATCCATCTTTACATAGGTATCTGTGTGTGGCTTTTCAAGACAGGGTTCCTCTGTGTAGCCCTGGCTGTCCTGGATCTGCTTGTCTCTGCTGAGATTAAGGTGTGTGCATTACGTCTGGCAACAGCCTTTCAAAAAGGTATCACCTGCAATCAACACCACACGGGCAGACCACAGACACTGGAAGGAATGGACAGTCTAGTACCAAACTTCCATATCTGCAAGCAACTCTCAACAAGAGTTGGGGGTAACACAGTCCATCTTCCACAGGTGAGAAAGAAGAGGCACACAAGGAAAGACAGTCTGACCCTCACTTAGCAAGGTGAGCTGTGCAGATGAGACTCCCCTCGGAGTCTTAGGAGAGCAGCGAGCGTTCATCCAAGACCGTGGATTTAAACAGCAAGACCAGACACCAAAGTCACAAGCCAAGTGGCAATGGTATCAGGAAAAAAGAACTAGATGTCATTAAATAAAGCTGTCTGCTTCAAGGAACGGAGGAAAGTGAAAAGACAACACACAAAATGGAAGAAAGGAAACTAACAAACCCAGATCTTCTGAGGGACACAGGACAGAGGATGGAGGATGGAGCTCTGTGTCACCCTGGATTCCAAAGCTAACACCACAGAAGTGTCAGACAGACAGCAGCAGACTCAGGTCTGTGCTCCACAAGAGTAATGACCACTAGGAGAGTAGGGCAGACTGAAGACTGAAGTCAGCATGGCTCATGACCATCACAACTCCAATTCCAGGGAACCTGTTGCCTCTTCTAGTCTCCAAGCACACTAGGCAAGTCCATGGCCCACACACATAAGGCAAACAACTCATATGCCTCCAAAAACCAAACCAAAACCAAACTAAAAAAAGTTTGACTTTCTGCAGGTTACTTAATAATGAGAGAGAGAGAGAGAGAGAGAGAGAGAGAGAGAGAGTGAGTGTGTGTGTGTGTGTGTGTGTGTGTGTGCGCGCGCGCGCACGTGTATTTTAAAAATGTATTTTTGTGAAATGGTCATATTAAAAAAAAATCACTATTTTCTTTTATAAATTCTAAGCAATCAGTCGATAGGGAACTTACCCTAAAATCATTCTTAAACTTCTTTAAATCATCAATCTGTTTTCTATGTTCAGAAACAACTGGTGACATACCTGTAAAACCAAAACCTGTTAGATTCCAATTTACTTCTGACCTTAAACTGGAAATTCTATTAGTATGGGATATTAGAAATGAGAACAGAGGCCAGGTGTGGTGGCACACGCCTTTAATCCCAAATAGGGGAAGAGAGATATAAAAAATGAGCACAGACCCATCACCTGAAGACTAACAGTTTCAAATATCTATTGTACTTGGCGCTTATTAGCATGTGCGTTGCACACAAACAAACTTTAGAAAGAGGGTATGCAGTATGGAGCACAAAATTAGATAGACACAGTTCTTCAACAAACTCTAACCTTTGTTTTCAGCTTTTGAAAAGCTAGGTGATGTTTCACTTGCTTTAATATTTTCCTTATTCCCTGCAGGCGAGTTCTGCCTCTGATCTTGAAGCCTGGAATCTTTAGCTAGAAAACAAGTTAAAAAAAGAAATCATCATCTGATAGACATTAGGAAAGAAAGTAACATGAGAAAACACCAAACCCTTCTAATTTTCATTGAAACAGAGGTTCTTCTGCCCGGCTAGTTATCACACCAAAACTCAGTGAGCATGTTCATACAACAGGCATGTGACACAGAGCAGGTCAGAACCTCTGATACCAGAGGTTAAATAATATACGCAGAAGAGCAGTACCATAGACAGGCCTCTTGTTTCCATAGAAACACCACTGTATATTCAGAATACAGCTCTTGGTCACACAGTGTTACAAAGGAAAGACCTCCAGGTCGTACCCTCAATAGACGGGGTCAGAGCTCTGTTGGATGCAGGGCTGGCAGGAGTGGGAGACGCAGCGGGAACAGGCATGGAAACGGCTTCAGCAGGGATGATGCCGGCTTGGGGAGAAGCAAGCACAGGCCCACTGGGAGTGTTTCCAATACTGTTCTGCCTGGGAGACCTGGGCCTGTGAGTTTTTGGAGATAACCTTGGAACTAGAAGCAAGAAGATACTCATTAAACTCTTAGAAATATGACAGAAATTACCAATATCTAAGTACAGCTGTGGTTTTCCCTCCTAATTAAATGTATTAACTTTGAAGTATTTTGAATAAAGCTCAAAACCAGAGTTCAATGGCAAGCCAAATTACACTGAAGGAAAAAAACAAAACACCAAGGACATCCACAGCAGTAAGTTACTTTTCAAGATGAGAGAGAGATCCCTACTACACTGGTCTCCTTCCATCAACACAGTAAATAAAACCCCTTTTAGCTTGCTGCCTAGCCTATGTGCTGAAGGAGATTGAGACACAATTAGCCTAAAGGTACAGCTAACACAGAAGGAATGAATGACTACAAAATAACTGCTTAATGTTTCATAGTCCATTAAAAACCTATCTGCAGAGTTCAGACTCAAGGGCTTAATGAAAATGCTTCGATTTGCATCACTTTAGTGACTTTCCTTTGTGAAATCACAAGCATCACAGAAGGAAACTGTTCATTACTCTGACTTGTCCAATTAGTGTAGAGAACAGCCCTTACATGATTCTCAGTGTATCCCTAGCAACTGTCTTTCTTATTTCTAATGAGGTTGCTACTCTCAAACTCAGTTCCAGACCATCCAACTAATGCCAAAGGAGCAGAACACCTCAAGATGCTCCTCTCACCTTCCATTTTCATTTTAATCTGAACTTAAGAAGGTCAAGGGACACAGCACAAAGGAATTTACAGGACAACTACTACAACTGCACACTATACAGGGGTGTAGGAAAACCAAACCAAACCAAACCAAACCCAGACATGTGTCAGTCCTGGGCTTTTCTTTAAGCTGGCAAAGGCCTGGTGGCTGATTAAGAACAGTAAGGAGGACAGACAGGGCAGGCACAGGCTCTAGCTCTGCAGTCCTGGGAGGAAGCACTATGGACTGACCTACACAACATAGGAGCAGTCTGGGCCTAATCCTACATCTGCTCAAAGTAGGACCTGATCGCTACAGCTGCTGACAGTCAGCATCTTCTCGGGCAACTCAGAGAAAAATGAACTTCCTGCTGTATAGACTAGTCCTTGAAGATCACCAGGTGAGTATCTGTTTATTCCACGAGCAGATGCCATGGAAACACACAGTGATAAGAAGCCTAAACATGTTTACAGATTGAATACAGAGTGATGGGACAGTCCTTCAACTAGTGTCCTGAGTATGTGTGATATTCATAACTGGCAACTCTCACTTCCGCCACCATAGTTAATGTGACTCTGTACCTCCTCTCAGATCTTGAGCTCGGCCTTTCTGGACATGTACCATAATGACAAAATCAGCACTGTCACAGGGTCATACCTACCCCCACTGACCACTGAGGACCACGTGCCCCCTGCAGGACTGGTCCTGGCCACTGGAGGAGCAGCTGCTTCACTTGGGGGGTTGTGGGATACAAACTCGAGGCCACTAGACATGGAGCCTCTCCCAGCGGAGACTCTGTGATTGCGAGGGTGCCGCTGTGCCTTTGGAGACATCCTTGGAGGGCCTGAGGGAGACACGATGGGCGTCGGGTGAGTCCTGCATTGTCTGCCTCACTGCCTTTTTGCTAAACACAGACACATACTCTTACTTCCCTCACAGATTCTCATTGGTTAAAAAAATGAAATAAAACAAACACACTACTGATTTTTGGCCACACCAACAATTATTTTGTGGGATGTCAGTTATCTAAGTACATTTTATTTCCCCCTTTTAAGGTTTATTTTTACTTCTCACTATACTGTGTGTCTGTATGAGGGTATGTGCACGTGAGTTCAGGTGTTGAACTACCTGACAAGGGTGCTGGGAACTGAACTCAGGTCCTCTGGGAAAGCAGAAGCTCTCTAAGAGCTGACCCATCTTTCCAGCCTTATTTCCCTTTATTTTTAAAGCAAGGGAGAGATAAAGTTGATTGATGGCGATAAATCAAAGAACACGGCATAACACTGCATAACTACATTTTGTATATAAGAATAAGTTATAATACCGTTTTAGTAGGAATTACGGCTGAATGATAAGATAGTCTACTTTACCTTTCTACCCAATTTTACTACTTCCAAAATGAGACCAAAAAAACATGTTTTTTTTGCAGTGCTAGGGACCCCATACTTGTTAGGACAGCAATCTGTCTCTGAGGTATATCCTCTAGGGTGGTGGGGGAAGGAGTATTTTTAAGCAGAAACTCAGTTCTCTTGTCCCTCTTTTACCACGATCATCAATTTCACAAATCGTGACTTAGGCCGTCCTCACACGCAAGGCCAGGAGGAGGAGCTTTGGCAGAAATGTGCACTGTGTCAACTGGTGACACTCTGTCAGTGACTCTGCCAGCCATTAGGGATGGCTGTGGCTACAGCCATCTGCTGTGTAGTACTAAGCCACTAAGTAAAAACCCAAGCCCGAACTACCCTTCTCAGAGCCCTAAGTGTGGCTCCTAATACATGCTCTCTCTCTGTGTCCTCAGTGGGAATATAGTCAGAATGATCTCAGAAAATGCTAACCAATGTCAGGACTTTCCTTTATTTTTTTAAAATTTATTAATTATTATTTTATGTGTATGATGGGGGGGCTTAAATGTGCCATGGCATGTGTGAAGTCAACTTTGTGGAGTCAGTTCTTTCTTTCCATCTTTCCATAGGTTCCAGAGACCAAACTTAGGTCCTGAGGCTTGCAGAGCAAGGACTTGTAACCAGAGCCAGCTCACTAGCCTAGTGCTCGAGGGCTTTCACCTGGAGTACCAGCACCCTGGACCAATGTAGAGCATTCTCTGTGGGCACCAGGAGCAGCCCTCCCACCTGACTTCAATGCCATGTTCACAGTTCACCCGTGCTCACAGCTCCTAGCTAAGGCGTTCTCATGGAATAAACACCTTTACCCCATGGTCTGCAACAGAGTTCCATGTCGCAGCCAAGGACCACTACAAAAGGCACGCATTACAATTTCAGTGAAATTTGCCTTTGCAACATTACAATCTTCAGCCATGAATCTCCCTTCTGCCTGGTTGAAAATTTAGAAGTAGCCAATATAGTTTACTCCCAAGCTGTTCTTCAGGAAACTATCGGTCTTGATCAGCTATATTTTTCATGACTTTTACCAAGACAATCTGATTAGAGTATTAACAGAAATACTCTGAACAAAGGACATTGTCATTCAGAACAAAAGATTTTTTTAACTTACAAATTGCATTAAATCAGAATGCTACCTTTTGGGGGCAGGGTGTGGGAGTGGCTGGGACAAGGTCTCACCATATACTCCTGGCTGGCTTAGAACTCATTCAAAGCCAAGCTGACCTTAAACTTTTGGCAACCCTCTTGCCTATGTCCCGGGCACTGGGATTACAGGTGTGTGCCACCATTCAAAAGATATGACATGCAACAATGGTCAATTCAGCATCAAATACAATTTTGACAAAAGCAAAGAAGATCAAAAAAAAAAAAAAGCCTCAAATTTACACCTGTTTTTTAATTGATAAATTTTAGATAAATGCCTCCCCCCAGATTAAAATAGCCTTTCACTATATTGATAGTGCAAAACTAATTTAAAAATAATTATTAAATTAAATTTACAGTTCCTCAGGCACTCTAAAAACTACTGTTACCTGAGGATAGACATACAAAGCCACTCACTATAAGGGATATCATGAATCATAAGGGACCCCAAAATAGCAGTCCTGCCTTTGGCCAACAGGAAGCTTCACTGGCACCATGGCCAGGGAGCTGGAATGTGGCAGGCCTCTATCCACCATGCCCCGGAGCGGCAAGTGGATCACAGCCCCGGTTCATCACTGTTACTGTGTTGGGCCTGTGACCTTCCTAGGCTCCAAAGGAGCGCCATTTAAGACAGGTCAGATCCCATCTTTCCATCCAGGACAGTGCAGAGCTTTACACACAGCACTTAGCAAGTTTCACTGTAGTGACCAACAGGTTAATAGAAATAGTTTTAATAAACTAAAGTTAAACACAGAAATTATAGGTTATTAACTAATGGAGAGGAAACTACTCTGTAATCATAAACTCACAAAGGAGTTAAACAAAGACAAACAAAAACATGAACAAATCGTGGTATTGTACCTTCTGAAGACATGCGTTTAGGCACAGTAGAGACAGGAGCTGGAGAACCATGAGCAGAGGGGTGAGACGGGGGTCTGGATGGCCTCGAGGGGGGCCTGGAGGGCGGCCGTGTAGGGGTGGCTGCCCGAGGTGGAAGAGAGTTGGGACCTGACTGGTAGCGAGAAGGTGGGCGAGAGGAAGGAGATGGGCAAGGCGATGGCCAGGGAACACCTGACAGAACAAATGATATGAAGGAAAGTATAAAAACTAAAGAAAAAAATGAGGGAAAAAGTAAACAGAAAAAAAAGTAAAATGACAAAAATGATTTCTTGTACATTTTAACCCTTTGAGGACAGTCATTTGATTTGTGCTAAGTTTTAGCATAACTTAACTGACACAAATTCACATTTTCTTTAACCTCCTTCAAAGTATGTCTGTTTAAATGAATCCACGTTCCCAAAGGGTTAATGAGGATCTACACACACTACTGGAGAAGACAGTTACGACTCTGCCTAGTACCCCACTTCTTCAGCTGTTGTGAAGAGAATATCACACACACAGATAATTTCCCTCAACAACACAGTAACTCCTGCTCGGGAAGGAAGGTCATCTCCTTTACTGGCTTTAGCTCTGAACAATAACGAAACAGCAGCTACTAAATCCAATGTAAGAGCTGTTTCCTTATGTTCACCTGAGATTTTCATCAGGTCTACATCTGAACCCAAGTGTCAGTTTCAAAGCTCATTAACCCAGTCCCAGTTAGGTAGAAATAAAAACTTACTTCTACTGTTTTCTAGAATGCTGGGTAACAGCACTGGGTGCTTTTGTAAACCAATCTCATTTCAACACACTAGAAAGGGCCTACCTACCTACCTACAGCCTGCTGTACCCAGGTGAAGACCTGCCAACTGCCCAGCCAGGCCTGGTGGCCACTTCCCTGGTGCTTAGCCAACAGTCCAGGGCCCCTCTACAGGGGGCTCCATACTCTGGAGTAGACACATTTCTCAGCTCCCCTTCAAGTTTTTTTTTTTTTTTTTTTGGTTTTTTCGAGACAGGGTTTCTCTGTGTAGCTTTGCGCCTTTCCTGGAACTTGCTTTGGAGACCAGGCTGGCCTCGAACTCACAGAGATCCGCCTGGCTCTGCCTCCCGAGTGCTGGGATTAAAGGCGTGCGCCACCACCGCCCGGCCCCTTCAAGTTTTTAACTTGAAAATTCTGTTCATAAACAACTGAAAACCTTTACTCGGTGAGCAAAGACATTTTCACCACCATTGCTAGGTATAGAAATACTCAAAGTGTTTACTCGGAGAGGAACTCTGGACAGACTCAGTGGAAATAAGTGAAACTAGAAAGGTAGTGTCCTCTGTTTGCACTCATCTGAATTCCTCCCTCCCTCCCTCCCTTTCTTTCAGATGGGGTCTCACAGGACCCAGAATGGCCTTTCACTGCTCATCCTCAGGTGTGGGCCTCCTCATCCAGCTTGTCCTGTTCTAACCCTCAGCACGCGAAACTGGCTGTCCACTCTTCTCCTGAGCAACAACACACCACTGCTAACAATCACACGTGCACAGAACTCATTCATTTCTGCTGCTCAGTCTACCAGATTTCTACTAACACCTATCATCTGTGCTCACCCGACTCATGACACCCCACAAAGTGCCGTCCTACTCAAGAGCCAAGCTGCTGTGCACTAACACCTGCCCGCAGAAACCAAAGGTTCTGTGCTGTATTTTCAGCACGGTTCTCTCGTGATTTTATTCACATGACTCTTGCTCATGTCTGATATTATAAATATTACCCCAAGTTCTTCCTTGAAGTAAACAGAATGGAAATCCATCACAGTTAATAAAATGAATCTGCATTAACTGGAGTATCTTCCACATGAACTATGCCTACAGTTTTAATACCCAGGGCTTTTTAAACTGAGACCCTCCTCAAGAGTTTCCAATTTTGTATGTGGAGTGTTTTTAGGCCAAATGAGTATGAGAGACATGCAACAGCTCAGGACCGTGTTGTCCCTTTAAATGCGCCAAGGACACATATGATGTTATACTATCTGATAGCCACAAAACAAAACTAAGTTATAGATAATAAAAACTACTTCACAAAATTCAAAAACGGCATGCACATTCCTACCCATTATGTAAACTCTTAAATATTTAGATAGCTCTATATTTGATAACATTAACAAATCTGGTCAAAATACTTGCCTCCATTAACTACTCTTTGGTCTGAACCAGAGTTCGGGTTGAAGTCTGAAGTGTGAGAAGCGGCTCTTGATGGCATGGAGCCTGGTCCAGGCTGGCCCATCCGTGGTGAGCTCTGTCTCCCACTTCCCCAGGATATGACTTCTCTGTTTCTTTGTCCAGGAGGAATATATTTATTTTCCCTGGAAATAAGAGCCCCTCTAAATCATTTATGCTAAGAAGTGTGGGACTAACAGAATACACTTAAAGGTACAGTAGGTAGAAGAGCATTTCTCACACAGGCTGTCAGTACCACACGGCCTGAGTTCCTCCCGCCAACAGTTTAACAAGCTGTGCTCATTTCAACCTCCTGACACTCTGTGATGTTAGAAGAATCACAAAACTCAGCTATGAAACCATGAAGACAGAACACAGCTTGTGCTGTTCCCACAATGTAGCAGATTTGGACAACGCGTTTATGAAGAAACGAGAGGCCCACGAGCCCCACAAAGCACTCAACCACTGATTATCACATCTCCCCTCCAGTTCACTTCACACTGGTTTGAGCTCACGTGCTCTCAGAACAAGCATCAGTAAAAGCTCAATTTCCGAGCAAGGCTCAAGTTTCCTGGTGTCCAGCCTTCCCACAGCGAGTCTGTTAGCAGCTAACCACTCCTCTCGGCTGCACAGTCACACAGACAGGGCTCTCTGACTCAGAGCGTGTTTGTTCCTCAGTGTTACCTACAAGCCCCTCTTCAAATATGGCATACAAGTATTTCTGGCACCTGCCACCATGGCATCCAAAATACTGAACCTGGGTTCTTAGCCCTCGCCTGAAGAGGCCAGACTCTTACAGGATCATGTTTCTGCAGGTGGAAAAAAAAATTCCCCACGCTGCCAGTGGCGAACAGGCCCCATTATCTTATCACAAATGTCACCTCCTGATGAGGCTTGTTCCCACTCTAGATGTCCCTAGTACTCTGAACAGACCTTCACCCTGCAGGCCACAGTGTAGAGCTCCTCGGGGTCTGGGCGGGGTGCTCGGGATGTCCAACACTTGACTTCAGAAAGCTGAATCCCCAAAGATACTATCAGGATGACCACTGTCTTTTCTCTAACGGAATCTTACACCCAACCCACCAGCATTTTCTCCCTAAGTGTCACGAAAGAGGAAGCAGTTGGACGACATCTTCTCACCCAGCCGGGGAATGGTCCAAACACTGTGTTGTGGACCCCGTAATACCTGGTGTTCGGGCCGTGCGCCTCGCGCTCGCTGCAGTTCCTCTGGACCGCCGTGTACTTTTCTTCCTCGCTCCGGTCGTCATTCTCAAGGGCCACACGGGCTTTGTACTGGGCGCTGGATTCGATCTCCTCCGCTAACTGGTTGGCCCTTGCCTCCCGCTTCAGAAACTCTTCTGAGTTATCCCTTTCTAAGGGGACCCTGAACACAAAGGAAAGAAGACAGTCACCGTCTCCCCATCACACTCTGTTCTGGGCCACACACAACTATTAACAAAGTTTACAGCATGGGGTCACCAGAGACATTGTCAAAGTAAGGGGGGCTTGCTCTCATAAATCCAAACACGCATTCTTTGTCACATAGAAGAACATTTACCATTTCAGGAAATGATTCATGCAAACCCTTATCACTGGGAATTTAACTTTTTTACAATTTGAAAACAAAGACAAAATGTATTTTAACCTGAAAAGAAGGTATGGAGGGCGGGGGGGGGGGGGGGGGGGGGGGGGGACGACGGGACGGACGACACACTACATTTATTCACTGTTTTATTGTGAGCTTGAAAGCCTAAATAGTTAAAAGAAAGAACATCACATTTTTGTTTTACTTATTTATTTAGGTTTTTTGGGACAGGGTTTCTCTGTGTAGCCCTGGACAACCTGGAACTCACTCTGTAGACCAGGTTGGCCTCGAACTTACAGAGATCCACCTTCCTCTTCCTCTTGAGTGCTGGGATTAAACATGTGTGCCATCAGCACCAGGCTTTCTTTGTTTTTTTTTTGATGTGTAATTTAAAATAAAACAAACATTGATTCAACAACATCATTTAAGCTGATGAAGACAAATTAGCTTAAATAAAAGAGAACTCTGTGAACTTACGTATATGAAGATAAACTGCTATCGTATGTGGACACTACACCGTAGTTCTCTTCATTATATCGAAACATATCATTGGGATCCCATCCATTAGACTAGAAGGAAAATGAAGGTCATTTTTCAAAATCAACTTTTTAATTCAGCTGCAACCAATTCTTGCAATAACACCTAACAAACTGCACTGGCTGGACCTAATCCCATCCCTTCCCTTCCCTCCAGAAATGCCAAATTTGCCTTTAGAAACCTTTTAAAGGGGCTGGAGAGATGACTCAGCGGTTAAGAGCACTGGCTGCTCTTCCAGAGGTCCTGAGTTCAATGCCCAGCACCATAAGGTGGCTCACAACTATCTATAATGAGATCTGGTGCCCTCTTCTGGCATGCAGGCATACACACTGGCAGGATACTGTATGAGGGAGGGAGGGGGGGGAGGGGGGATGGGGGGAGGGGGGAGGGGGAGGGGGAGGGGGAGGGGGGAGGGGGGAGGGAGGGAGGGAGGAAGGAAGGAAGGAAGGAAGAAACCTTTTCAAGTAAGCTAGACATAGCTTATACCAGCACTTAGGAAACTGAGACAGGAGGATGTTTTGAGTTCAAGGCCAGCCTGGGCTATAGTAAAAAAGGCCCTATTTCAAAAAACAAAAACAAACAAACAAAAGAACAACTCTTTAGGAAGAACTCTTCTTACATGTATCACCCCCTTAAATTGGTAGGTGATTACATGAGTTATCTGAGAGGATATGAGAAAAACTTAGAATATCCAGCCACGTCATTAATCCGGGGCCTCTGGGTCAGAGTTCTCTCCTTCAGCGTACTAACAGCCTTCCCTACAACGTCCATCCCTAAAGTGGGTCTTAGAAGGGCAAGAGGTGCATTGTGATAGACAAAAACCTTTGGGAAAGGAAAAGCAGTCCATTTTTCCTACTGATTCCCATGCCCTGCCATCGTCCCTTCCCCGAGGCAGGTAAGGAAGGGCAGCACAGAGCAATGGGAAGGCAAATGGGATGATGATAGCACACAAGCTGAGGTTTACAACTGTCTGCCATGAACAGCTGCAGGACGATCTCAGCAACAGCTCTGGGTCTCACTGCCCTAACTTCCAACCTCAGCACTGCTACCCTCCATCAGCGGAGGAGGGAACTGCCACTCTCAAAACATGGGCTGCATCCTTCAGCAGGGAAGAAGTGGGGCTAATAGAGGAGAGTCTTCAGGGGCAAGTACCAATAGATGGCTTGCCACGTACCTCTCTCATGTCCAGTTCTCCTTCGAAAACCTGACAGGCTAAAGCTGGAGAGATGGCTCAGTGGTCAAGAACACATATTATTTTTCCAGAGGACATGGTGGAGGAAGAGAGCTAACTTCCACAAGATGTCTTCAGGACTCCATTTGAACACCATGGTGTCTGTCTCTCTGTCTCTGTTTCTGTTTCGTAAATTGTTTTTAATTGGAAGACTATGACTTCACTAATCTATGAATGATGCACCAAACTAAACAAAAATATCCACTAAAACTAAGCATCTTCAAATTCCAAGGCACATAAATAACTACTATTAGGAACTTCTTGAGCTTAAGCCAATGGTTTTAAGGTTAAGAGCTCTTACTACTGAGCTGGGTGTGGTGGTGCAGGCCTTTAATCCTAGCACTCAGGATGTATAGCAGACGGAACTGATTTCAAGAACAGCCAAGTCTACAGAGCAAGTTCCAGGACAGACAAAGCTACATAGAGAAATGTTGTCTAAAAACAAAACAAAACACCCAACAACTAAGAAACTTTGTCTTAAAAAAACAAAGAGTAAATAAAATAAAACACAACAAAAAAGAGGTCTTGGTACTCTTGCAGCAGAATGAGGCTGGATTCGTAGCACCTGCATGGTAGCTCCCAACTCCCTACAATGCCAGCTCCAGGGAATCTGTTGCCCTTCTGGTCTTTATGTGTACACAACTTATTCACACACACACACACACACACACACACACACACACACACACACACACACACACACATACACACTCTCTCTCTCTCTCTCTCTCTCTCAATACGTATTTTTAGAATTTAAATACAGTATTGGTATTCTGCAACTTGTTTTTTTTTTGTTAATAAGTATATTAGGTATCTTTCCTATTTGAATATTGGTTTTTGGTAGGAATGTATTTCTATTAAGAAATTCATG
This sequence comes from Peromyscus californicus insignis, assembly GCF_007827085.1. Classification (NCBI taxonomy): domain Eukaryota; kingdom Metazoa; phylum Chordata; class Mammalia; order Rodentia; family Cricetidae; genus Peromyscus; species Peromyscus californicus. The sequence goes on along the minus strand of NW_026294540.1, from coordinate 12,235,177 downwards.
CTTTTCTAATGGGTACCTACTAACAGAAACAATGCTGCAAAATACCTTGAAACATAATTATTTGCATGTATTATAGATATATTAGCACTAAAGTAAATATTCTGTTTTTAATTTATATAATTTCCTTTTTCTTAAAAAGACAAAGTCTCAGTAGGGCAGTGGTGGCGCACGCCTTTAATCCCAGCACTCGAGAGGTAGAGCCAAGCAAATCTCTATGAGTTCAAGGCCAGCCTGGTCTACAAAGTGAGTTCCAGGACAGGCTCCAAAACTACACAGAGAAAACCTGTCCTGAAAAACCAAAAAGAAAAGAAACAAAATAATATCGCACAGTGTAGCCAAAGCAGGCCTTGAACTCACAGCAACCAACTGACTCTGCCTCCTAAGTGTTAGGACTAAAGGTGTGCACCACCACAATCAGCTAAAAATCTTAGTAGGATTGATAGAATAAATCACATTTTAAACTTTAATCAACACTGCCCCTCTCCCCACAAAGCCCTCAACGAACTTATCCCCCTAACTACCAGAGTGAAAAGTGTACCTGTTTCCCATCCCAAGGTGTAGTGATACACATGTGAGAACCATTATAATAAGTTGAGGTGAATCTTTAAAGTTTGAAGATGAACAATGACAGCTTTCCAAGGCAGTTCTGTTCTATCAGCCAGATGAGCTCTTAGAGAAGATACTCTTACTACATTACTATGCTTCAGACAGTAGACTCAGGTGCTCTGTTCACAACAGAAGGTTCTTTGCTCACGTAACCTTATTTATGGTTAACATTAAATCTCTATGCGCTAAGGGGCTGGAGAGATGGCTCAGTGGTTATAAGCACTGGCTGCTCTTCCAAAGGACCCGGTTTCAATCCCCAGCCCCTGTGGAAACTCACAACCGTCTGTAGCTCTAGTTCTAGGTTATCAGACACCTTCTTCTGTCCTCTAAGAGGCAGGTGCACAGACATACATGTAATACACCCAGACCCCTAAAATACAAGTAAAATTGAAAAAGTTCTATGCTCTATCACAAAGTCTACTACAACTTGACTTGTAGATGGCATGTCAGGAGAAAACCAAAACAATACATTTAGATAAGCACACACTTCAGAAACAAGTTTCTGTAGAGAATGACACTAATTTAAGTTCAAGGGATTTAGGCAATACTTTAATTTTTTTGTTGTTTTGTTTTTTAAAAGACAGGGTTTCTCTGTGTAGCCTTGGAGCCTGTACTGGAACTCACTCTGTAGCCCAGGCTGGCCTCGAACTCACAGAGATCCGCCTGGCTCTGCCTCCCGAGTGCTGGGATTAAAGGCCTGTGCCACCACCGCCCAGCGCAATGCTTTAATTTTAATATAATGTAATTATTTATCTTTTGTGATTGCTATTTTTTCACCCCCAAGACAGGATCTCACGGGGTAGCCCTGGCTAGTCTCGAACTTGCTATGTAGACCTGTCCGTATCTGCCTCCCGAGATTAAAGGCAGGTAACACCACACCGACTGATTTGGTTTTTTTTTCAGTAAGGGTCTTATACAGTGCAGGCTAGCATCAAACTTTCTCTATAGTGAAGGCTGATCCTGAACTCCTAACCCTTCTACCTCTACCTCCTGAGTGCTGAAATCACAATTAGCACACCTAACCTAAAATCTTATCTTAATGATAACTTTCTCTTCCTCAAGTAAAAAGGCCAACTTTTGACTTCAGCTTTAGGAAAGTCAACACACAGTTAAATGCTACCTGCCTCAGGCTGCTTATTTTACAACAGGCTGTCATTGCTTAACTTAGTTTCCAGTAGTAAACACGTATCACTATTTTATGACAAAGAAGTAATTGCATGAGTGCTGAGCCCTCAAGTCAAGGCGAAAGGCTTTTCTTAGTCTCTGTTCTATATGTTAAATTGAGAGCTGGGGCATGCCAAACACGCTGGACAGTCACAGATGGCACTCACCACGTCATTCTCCAGAGCCTCTAGCTCCTCGCTGGCTGTGAGCTCCCCTGCATCCCAGGGTTCCAGGTCCCTCTCCTTGTGCTCACCATTCACTTTGGCGCTGACAGCAGAGTCGGTAAAAGCATCTGTGAAGACACAATGGGCAGGCGACACTGAGATACAGACGAGTAACCACGAGAAAGAAAGTGACTTTCTGGTATCTAAGTAATAATCCAGTCAACTCCAGCACAGGTAACTAGTGAAGGCATTTCCTCTCATCACTTCATGCACTCGAGCTAACAGTGAGTTCATGCTCTCTTTCTGTGGTGTTTTGTTTTAGACAGTATCTTCCTGGATAGCCCTAGCTACCCTCAAACTCAGTATGCAGCCCAGGCTCTCCTTGCACTTTAGCACTCAGGACGGCCAGCAAGTGCGCATGTGTGACTAGGCAGAACGAGTTAACCAGCAAGTTTAGGTATCTGTGCAGGGTCAGTGTCCAGACTGCTCTTCTGACAATACCTGTGGTAAGTTAAACCATTCTGAGTGACCCTTCCCTTTCCCAAACACCCTCCACACCACCATTCTAAGCAGCTCAGATTCTGCAGAGCTGCCTGTCTCTAGCAGGCTCACCACTTCTAGGATTCGAGCCTGGCTTAGAAGCTTTGCAACACCTACGTGCTCAGCTCATCTTATTGCTCAGGAAAAGAAATGCTCCACAGCTGGGGTTAAAAGAGCTAGACAGCATCAGGAGTGCTCTGCAGATGCAGGTGCACACTTAAATGCTCACACTCACAGCATTAGGAGTGCTCTGCAGATGCAGGTGCACACTTAAATGCTCACACTCACACATCTTTCTAACACTCCAGAGACCACAAGCTCCCAAACTCTTTTGCCTTGACCCTTATGACAAGTCGCTACAAAGAGCAGGAGAAGAAAAACCCGTTAAGGGTTAGAGTTATTCCACAAAGGGAGACTGTCCCAGGGGTTTGATACAGCACTGCTCTAGGATCAAGGCATTGCCAAAGTAAGACACGTGAGTGGAAAAGTTTAGGCAGAGCATTGCAAGGCTAACTAGCCCCAACCTCCTCTTTCCAAATGAGGGCATGTAAACATGAATGTGTACGTACCAGGCACGCTGGGCAAAAAGCTGCCTATCACTCCAGCAGATGTCTCTGCTGCTATCAGTTATAAGGGCCCAGAATGCACACAGGGAGCCCCTCAGAGCAGAAGAAGACTCGAGTTGGACTCTGGATAAAGCTTTTAGCAGAGGACAAGACACTGCTCATCTTCAACACCCCATCTTCATCTGGGGACCATAAATAGCCCTATATACCTAGCCTCATTACTTCCTGCTAGCTTGTCTCAATCCTGTTCATCACCTGAAAACTCTATCAGCTGTTGGCAAATGTCAGTTTATAAAGCTGGAGAGGTGGCTCTGTTCTTGGAGAGGACCTGGGATCAGTTACCAACACCCACAACCACCTGTAACTCCAGCTCCGGAAGATCTGATGCCCTCTTCTAGACTCTGTGGGCATCTGCACTCAGGTGAACACACTCACATACTCCTAATCAAAAATAATCTTTTTTAAAATTAATTTACTCAGTCAGGTGTGGTAGTACACACCTTTAGTCCCAGCATTCAGGAGGCAGAGGCAGGTGGATCTCTCTGAGTTTGAGGCCAGCCTGGTCTACAGAGAGTTCTAGGAGAGCCTAGAGAAAGCCTATCTCAAAAAACCAAAACACTAAAAAATAAAGAAAAGAAGAGAAAAGCACCAACAAAAAATTTAATTTACTCATGTATACTTTCAGGAAGAAGAGATTCCAACAAAAGTAGCAAATAATTATGTGTTAGGATCCTGAGATTCCTTTAACTACAAGGGACTGAAAACACAAAAGGAGACTCCAGGGTACTTAGAACCAGTCGGAATCATCCCTATGCAAAGCTGCAACACTGTTCATAAACAAGATCCTGTTAACATGTCGACCACTACTTTCCAAAAGCACACATTTAAGTGAACAAAACATTTACTTAGGATACAAACACTCAGCCTACAACGCTAACACCCCGATTCAGGAAGTTAAAACTCACAGCCGGGAGATGGGCCCCCAACACTGCGAGGCTGAGCGAAGAGCTTCACTGCTGTACATACATACAATAAGAACCTGCTTGGAGGAGAACAAAGGCCAAAGAAAGAGAGGGGGAGAGAGAGACAGAGACAGTTAAAGGAAGAATAGAGAGGAGACATGATAAAAATCAAAGTATACAAGACTGACCCATAGCCACACACAATTATACTTTTTTGGGAAGAGACAGAACCTTGCTACATACACAGCCTAGTATGGTGGCCTAAAACTCTGAGATGACCCATCCTAAGCCTCAGGGAATATAGACAGATGTGTCCCAAAGCTGACCTAAATGGATCTTTTCTTGTATGGGGGAGGTATGTGAAAATTTCAGAAGATTTAGGGATGAGCCAAGAGCTCCTCTCAAAGTACCACTCTAAGGGAAAAAAGAAAAAGGAAAAGCTACAAAACCAACCCATAGACCTTTAACTACTGTGTGTGTGTGTGTGTGTGTGTGTGTGTGTGTGTGTGTGTGTGTGTGTGTGTGTGTGTCCTGATCTTGAGCAGCATCAGACAGAAGCCTACTCAGAAAACAGCACAGAATGAGTGAGCAGGCAGGGGGGAGGTTCTTGGGACCAGACTCCCACTGCCATCCATGATGCAGGTTGTACAAAGAGGGCATTTTTGCTTGGCCTGCTTCAGGTTTGCTACTGCATATTATAAAGAAGGAGTATTCACACACTGTAACTTAGCAGGATGCTTTATTTGAAGGCAGAAATGGGAGCAAGGAAAATGGAAAGGCCACAAGGAATGGCATTCCATCACAAAGCAAGCAGCTTTCTTTCTTTTCTTTAAATTTATTTTTAAATAAATTTTTATTTTTATTTATTTTTATTTTATGTGCACTGGTGTTTTGTCTGTGTGAGGGTGTGGGATCCCTTGGAACTGGAGTTACAGACAGTTGTGAGCTGCCATGTGGGTGCTGGGAACTGAACCTGGGTCTTCTGGAAGAGCAGCCAGTGCTCTTAACCCCTAAGCCATTTTCCTAGTCCCATAAGCAGCTTTCTAAAGCCAGTTTGTAGGAAGGCTTCAGCCCTGAATACCAGACTTCAGAACAACATACTCTCATGATCTAAAGGGAACCAAGAGCTAAGTGGTCTGTTCCACACTCTGAGCAACAGCCACCATGGCAGAGGGAATGGTCCCACCTGTACAATGAACATCCAGTATTTCTTTTATAGCAGATTGGACTGTGCAAGCATTGCTGCTGGTGCCCAGATATCCCAGCCACATTCTAGTCAAGGGCAGGACATGTTCCTACCACAACTCAAAGTCTATCAATTTTCTACTGTGGTCTACAGCAAGACATAAGTGCTGTAAAGGCAAGATGCAGTCCCAGAGCCAGTGACAGACATATGGTAACTGGTTCTGGGGGAGTTGTTGGCATAGAAAGGAAAAGGAGGAGGGAAAGTTATCAGAAAAGGAAGGAAGAAAGGTTCAGTTATTTCTGTGTCCCACTCCCTGCCTTATAAACACACACCTTAGGCCTCCAGACTAGAGGGAGGTAAGGTCCATCTATATCCCCCACTTCTATGCCTCACTCACAAATGGCCATCTGTAGGTTGGGTTACTGGTGCCACCTAGTGGTGGTCAGAAGGAAACACTTTTCTCCTGCCCCGTTTATATTCTGCTCCTCAAACTCAAGTCAACTCTAGCTCAGAGAAAATATTCAACTTCACCAGGCATGTTGGCTCATGCAAGCAACTGAGTCAGCATGGGGTGCATTGTGAGTTTCAGGCTTTTGACAACAGTCAAACTTGTCCAAGAATTGGTTTTTTTCTTTTTTCTTATTATGAAACTGGCTGGCAAGATGATTTAGCACTGAGTCCTAAATGGCTAAGGCAGAGAATTAAGTGCCCTGAGTGGTCCTCTGAACTCCATACGCTTTAAAATTATGAAATGTAAATGTTTCTACAGACCTATTCAAACACTTACTGATGCTACTGGGGACATACTTATCTTTGTTCTTTATCATGTCATTGTGTTTGTATCTTAACATCTATTAATGTGATGTATGTAGAAGCTACAAAGCTTGTGTGGAGGTCAGAGGACAAACGTGTCAGCTCTCTCCTCTCACCACATGGCTCCTGGGGTCGAACCCTGGCCCTGCTTGGTGGCAGGCGCCTTTATCCCCGGAGCTGTCATCTTGCCAGGCCTGAAGAGTATTTTTAAGGCAAAGCCAGAGTAGCAGTCAAATAAGTAAAATGTTAGTATTATATTACAAATAAACAAAAAATTAAATTTATAGAAACTACAAAACGGGGTGTGGTGCAACTAAACGGCAGACCGCCGGCCGCTTCCACGTGCTTCCTGCCCAGCACCACAGACCCTGAACCCCAGGGCCGGGGGGGCTCAGCGGGCAGAGTCTGCTGTGCAAGGCTGACAGTCGGAGTTCAATGCCGCAACATGTAGAGGTGGAGGACAAACTCTCAGAACCTGGTCCCTGACCTCCACATGTGTGCACCACCCATCTACCCTCTATGAAATTAAGAAAAATCTAATCCTGCCTTTTTGCTGACTGTCCCCTAGAAGTAGAGGAAGCTGAACCCAACCAAGCCCATCTTTATAGAATTAGCTCTATCAAGTGCTTACATAGAATCAAGATGGGTTATTTTGTTCTTGAGACCAGAGCTTATTCTATACAGCCCAAAATGACCTGGAACTCAGTATGTGACCGAAACTAAGCTGTAATGTATGGCAATCCTCCTGCCTCCAAGTGCCTAATGCTGAGATTATAAGCATGCGCCACCATGCCAGTGAATCAGAAACAAACTCTAAGAAGCAGAGGGCTGCAGCTGAACACAACAGACAGGGACTGGGGCTAGCTCAGGGGCAGAATGGAGGCCTGTCACGCACAAGGCCTTGTTTTCAAAGGCCCTGCACCACAAGCACACACACATTACATGGCCAAGTGCAACGCACACAAATGACCCTACTTTCTGTTTTGGAATACTGAAGAACACTGCGCGCAGTGGAACAATGCCTGCAATACCCAGGATGCAGTGGGTGAGGAACAGAAGTTACAAGTCATGCTCAGCTACATGAAAATCTCCAAGGCAGCCTGTGATAAACAAGACCTTGTCCCCCAAACAAATAAATACACACAAATAAATAAAAAATAAAAAGACTGGAGAGATGCCTCAAGTATTTAACAGTACATATTGCTCTTCCAGAGGACCCAAATTCAATCCCAACACCAATGTTGGATGGTTCACAATCAATCACCTGTTAACTCCAGCTGCAGGGGATCCCATACCTATGGCCTACGTGAGTACCCATGCTCAAGTGCACACACCAGACACACATGTATACATACTTAAAAATAAAGCAGGGCGGTGGTGGCACATGCCTTTAATCCTAGCACTCTGGAGACAGAAACAGGCGGTTTTCTGTGAGTTTGAGGTCAGCCTGGTCTTCAGAGCTAGTTTCAAGATAGCCAGGGCTACACAGAGAAACCCTCTCTCAAAAAAAAAAAAAAAAAAAAAAAAAGAAATCATAATAATAAATTAAGATATACCTTAAAAATAAAACAGAACAAAAAACCACCAAGAAAAGAAACATGGGAAGGGCAGAAGAGAACAGGCCTCTGAAGAATATAATGGCTGTGGTCAGAGCTGACAGTCTTACATAAACCGATACACAAGATGAAGGGTAATGTTCTTAGTGAAACATTGCTCTGCTGCAAAAAACGGTCAATCTGAAAGTCGATCCCTGCCATACTGTCATCAAAGACTCACACTCAGATCTGATGCATCAAGTCCCTACTCACAGCACAGAGCAACAGCATCTGTCTGAAAAGCCCACTAGCAGATACTCCCCATTCTGAGTATCTTCAGTTATTTCTGCACTGATTGTAGTTCTGAGCCCACTGAACAAACACACTATTTCCTTGACTAAATGTCAAGAAACGGTTTGTTTTATACTCTGTACAGATGATCAAACACACAACCACAAAATGCAAGGCTTTGAGGAGCCCCAGTCAGGTAACAGTTGCTCCTTCAACAGAAAACTTTAAAGCAGAGAATTAAGAAGATCTACAATACCAAAATAAAGCCAAGCCCCAGGCTATCTTGACTCTCACCAAGGCAGGGTGGGACAGAAAGCCAGGTCTCTTTAGGCACAAAAGTAGGCAAAGGGATCTTCCCTGCACAATCTTTTCCTGCCTCCAAAACTGAAATCCAGCTTGTCTTTAAAGCTCATTTGTGTTCATGCAAACTCTTACTGGTCAATAGGACTCACTCAACTGGGGACCATGGATGTGTCGAAACTTTCTGGGGAGCAGGACAGACTTCATAGCAAAAATCAGAAACAAAGAGCCACCCCAAATACCAAGTGTTAAGCAGAAATTCAAAGATACCAAATTCCCTATATAATATAACAGGATGCTACATTCTCAGAAAACCACACCTAACTGCTTCCAGGACACTAACATGCACTGGGGTTATCTAATCCAAAGGTGGCTGCAAAAGGGTCATTTGCCAGGTATCCTCCAAGGAGTCGTATGTAAATGATCTCTAGGGGGATCTTATAATCCTATGATTCCAAACTGAAAAGCAGTGAAGCTACTTTCATGCAGTCCTTCACAAACACACTGAATGCACAGCTGGAAATTTAACACCCTCCTCTCCCCCACCCCCACCCAGGCAAAGTTTAACCCTCAAAAGAGCTGTGCACACTTTACTTATGCTATGATGCTTCTGAGCAAAGAAAGATTTACATGTGCCGAGCTCACTTTTCAAATCTAACACTTTGTTTTTACTGTCCAAAGTGTATGAAGGGCTGGAGAGAGGGTTTAGCAGTGAAGAGCACAGGCTGCTCTTGCAGAGACACACAGGGGCTCGATTCCCAGCACTCTCACAACCTTCTGTAACTCTGGTTCTAGGGGATCTAAACAGCCTCTTCTGGTCTCTATGGGTACTAGCCATGTACATGGTGTACATACAGACATGCAGGCACACATATATACACAGAAAATAAAAAAATAAACAAGGTGCATTAAAATGACTAGGAATGATCTGCTACCATAAAAATATACTTAAATGTCATGCTACAGAAAAATAACATTTTAAAATTTCTTATGTTTCACAGAACTGAATGGTAAATAAAATGGTAGTCTTTGTCTGCAATAATATGCCTATAAAAAAAATAAATGACCACTTTTTTGGTTTGGTCCTGAGGATTTAAGACATCACTTGGAGGAATGAATATGCATTTCTAAGGCAATAAGGACTAAAGAGGACCACGAGACATCTCTATTTCTATATACAACATTTCTAAACTCCAGAAAACCGTTAAGGCACAGGAAAACTAGCAGACCACTGCTTCTCCAACCATCTCTCCAGATGCCCCAGGAGACAGGGGAAAGAGCTGTTAGGGGCTCCAAGGAAGCCTATTCTCCTCAGCCCACAGAAACCACGTCAACTGCAATCCAACAAAGACTGATGTCACTGCAGTAGGAGCAAACTACTCCATCTAATAGTAAAATGTCTGGCTGAAGAGCTACTAGTGTAAGCCAGTGCGAGCAAGGCTGCTCAGGAGTGTAAAAGCAAAACTTTGAGTTTGGTCTTGAAAGCCTGTCTATCATTCTAAGGAGTGAGTGCATGGGTTTTCTGCAGAAAGCAAACGCAAGGAGAAGACAGATAAGATAAGCTCAAGAAGGCAGTCAGTGCTGCAGGTTAACAGGAGGGAAGGTCGACAAGAAGTCCCTCTGTGAAGGCCCCAAAGAACATGGTATGGAGTCCTTGCCAGGCACTGTAGCCACATCTAGAACCTACACTCAGAGATGCAAGAGGTTCACCTCGTGTTTGAGTCTAGCCTAGGCTTACAAGCAAGTTCTGATCATACAAATGAGCCAATTAATTCATTAAAAAACTGTGGTGTCCTGCTGGGGTGGTGGTAGCACATGCCTTTAATCCCAGCTCTCAGGAGGCAGAGGCAGGTGGGTCTCTGAGGAGCTCCAGGATAGCCAAGGCTACACAGAGAAACCTCGTCTTGAAAAACCAAGGAGTAAAATAAACAATGTGATGCCCCAACTGACCTGTAAGTTGTAAGTAAGCACGAAACAAGGCACAGAAAGAATGACACAGTAATGGCAGTGTTAAGAACTGTAGCCCACCAGGGTGGGGGGGTGGGGCTGGTGCTGGTGCTGGTGCATGCCTTTAATCCCAGCACTCGGGAGGCAGAGGCAGGTGGATCTTTGTGAGTTCGAGGCCAGCCTGGTCTTTAAAGCAAGTTCCAGGAAAGGCGCAAAGCTACACAGAGAAACCCTGTCTCGAAAAACCAAACAACAAAAAAAAGAACTGTAGCCCATGCACACTTGAGAGATCTGGAGGAAAGGTGGGTTAAGTCATGATCTGAACAAAGAGGAGGGACAGAATGTGGACGTGATTGTGCCAAGGCAAAGCCAACAGAGCAAGAAAACAAACAAGCTGAGCATAGTCACACATGCTTGCAATCTTAGAACCCAGATGAAGCTAAGGCAAGTTCAAGTCAACCAGGGCTATGCACACCATTTTTAAGAAGGGCAAGAAAATAATGTTTTCACATAGATCTAAGCCAAAAATTTCCTTATATCTGTGTTACTTCACTTTGTTTTCTATTTTTTGTTTGTTTTTGTTACAAGCACTCACTCTGTAGACCTGGTTGCCTTGAACTAACAACGACCTTTCTACTATTGGCCTACCAAGTGTGAGAATTAGAGGCCTGAGCCTCCACACAGTTTAAGGAGAGGGTCAAGTAGGACAGTGAGTTGTATTCCACCCTGTTTGGTAGCTTAGGAGTGGATAGAGAACCTCCCAAAGCTAGGCTCTCCCACGAGCCACAGCCCCACCCGACCCCAGCCTTCACATACTGGAGGGTATATGAGAAAGACAGCATCTTTCGGGGAAGGGCACTTTGTGAGCTAGAGAAGTAAACCCAGCAGAGCCAGGTCTTTCAAGATTGACATCATCTCTTTTGGGTGGGTGGTTTTGGGTTTTTTTTTGTTTGTTTGCTTTTTGTTTTGAGACAGGGTCTCTCTATTATATAGCTCTGGCTGTTCGAGAACTTATGTATAGACTCGGCAAGTCTCAAACCCACAGAGATTCACCTACCTCTGACTCCCATGCAAGGGGAATTAAAGGTATGCCCACCATAACTGGCCTTGATATGTCATCTTATAAGAGAAGGAACAAACTCTTATCACTGCCTTCAAAGAAAGCTGGTTTTTAATTTCCTTAAGTGTTTCATAAAATATTTTTGCTTTTAAACTACAAAGAAACACAATGAGAATCTGACAACCTGAGTCCAAAAATTACCACTTCTTTTGGATAGAAACAAGTAGCTCTACAAAGTATATCTACTCAAACAGCTGTGGTTTTCAGTGGGCAAGCACTAAATGAGCAAGCAATGGGGGGGCCAGAAGAGACTTTCCTACCCAAGGCCTTCTGAGGTCAGTGTGTATGCTTCTAAGAGCTGAAAGGAAGACACGTATCAGTGGTACATAAAGACAGCAAAACAAGAGTGCACTAATCTAAAACTGCTCAAGGAGAAGGATCAAGTATTCCTAGAGAAAGCAATTTGCATTCAATAGAATTCAAAGGAAAAAAAAAAACACTTAGGAATACAGCCGAGAAACACAGGCATGCATGTGGTCTCAGTGCTCAGAAGGCTGTGTAGCAAGGACAGTGAACTTGTAGCCAGACCACTCTACACAGCAAGACCATCTCCAATCACAAAAAGGAAAAAAAAAATGTCTTAAGTGTAAAAACAATTACTCTGAAGAACGGAAACGTGTCTTTAAAACAAGCAAGAATTAAATAAAGAAAAGCTCAGAAGACACCTAAGTAAGTATAAGACACCTCATGTTTTGCATTATCACTCTCCCAACTTGAACTACAGACTCAATATAATCTCTATACAACTCTACTAAAACTCACTGGGAAACACAAGTAAATCAGAGCAGTCAAAACAATTTTGAAGATTGGGTGTGGTGGCCCACTCTTTTAATCCCATTACTCTGGAGGCAGAGGCCCATGCACAGTGGTGGGGTCTCTGACTTCTAGGACAGCCAGAGCTACAGAGTAAGAGCCTGCTTCAAGAAAAACTTTTTATAAGTGTCTATTTTGAGGACTAGTACTTCCGTTTCTCTTGCAGAGGACCTGGATTCAATTGCCAGAACTCACAGAGAGACTCACAACCATCTGTAACTAGTTCCAAGGATCCAATGTCCTCTTCTGACCTCAAAGACACGAAGCACCCTCATACCTATATGCAGGCACTCATACAAGTAAAATTAATCTTTAAAAGAAGTTTAAATTCAACTTACTACAATGGCACAGTAACAAGACATTGCAACTCTGAATAGAATCAGGCACCAGGAGCAACCAAAATAACTGGGAATTCATATATCTTCTTTTTTTTTTTTTAAAGATTCACTGTTAGCCAGGCAGTGGTGGCGCACGCCTTTAATCCCAGCACTCGGGAGGCAGAGCCAGGCGGATCTCTGTGAGTTCAAGGCCAACCTGCTCTACAGAGAGAGTTCCAGGACAGGCTCCAAAACTACACAGAGAAACCCTGTTACTGTTATTGCATGTGTATGAGTGTTTTGCCTTATGTATGTCTGTGTGTTTGCAGAGTCCAGAGAGGGTATCAGATCTCCTGGAACTGGGGCTAGAAAGTTGTGAAGTACCACTTGGGTACTGGGGACCAAATCTGGGTCTTCTGCAAGAAGAGCAAGTGCTCTTAGCCACTCAGCCTTCTCTGTAGCTCCCATAAATCTTGACTTGTGTTAGCTTCACTTTCATAAAGGTACTAAGATACTTTACCAGAAGGACAGTCTTTACCACAGAGGATGCTCGGACATCTGAAATATCCACACATCCATCAACAACTGAGTTAAAATCTGCCATAAGCTGAATCAGTCTGGGGCTTAAGAGGCTGCTTCTCTTCCAGAAGACTATTCAGATCCCAACACCCATATAAGACACCTCACAACCTTCTGTAACTTCAGCTCCAGAGGATCCAATGCTCTCTTTGGGCCTCCACAGGCACCCACACACATGGCAGACACACAAATACACCACACATGCATAAATAAATTTAAAAAAAGGGGTGGGGGGGAGTCTGATCTACAGAGGGAGTTCCAGGACAGACAGGACTACACAGAGACCCTGTGGAGGGAGGGAGGGAGGGAAAGGAAGGAAGGAAGGAAGGAAGGAAGGAAGGAAGGAAGGAAGGAAGGAAGGGAAAGAAGGAAGGGAAAGAAAAAAGAAAAAACAACAAACTAAAACTGACCCAGGTGTGATGACACATACCATGAATCCCAGTACTGGAGGCAGGGGCAGAGGCCAGTGGATCTCTGAGAGTTTGAGGGCAGCCTGGTCTACATAGCAGGTTCCATGCCAGCCAGGGCTACACAGTGTGATCTTGTCTCAGAAAAAAACAAAAACAGAAGCATACCAGCCACAAACCAGAGAAGAGCAGGAATAAACCTTCATGATCTTGAATGGCAAACTTTCATAGGTACAGACCAAATAACAGGCGAATGGGAAAGAAGCATGTACGAAATGACAAGTCAACAAAGTAACCGCTGCTGACATGCATCCCAGCACTTGGGAGACAGAATAGGCCAACCTGGTCTACATAGCAAGTTCAGGTTAGCCAGGACTACATACAGAGACCCTATCCCAAAACATATAACTTAAAAAAAAAGAAATGAAAGAAAGAAGAGAGGGAAGAGAAAAAAGAAACTAACTGCTGGGCATGGCAGTGCACACAATAATCCCAGCTCAGTGCCCAGTCTCACACAAGTCCATCTGCTAGGCAGAGCTAGTTTCTAACATCAAAGGTAAGAAACCTAATTATCCTCCTCAAGTAAATGATATAACTTTATGACATTGTGCTATGACAAAGTGTTTTAAAAATAGAAAAACAGGGGCTGGAGAGATGGCTCAACGGTTAAGAGCACTGACTGCTCCTTCAGAGGTCCTGAGTTCAATTTCCAGCACCCACATGGTGGCTCACAACCATCTGTAATGATGCCCTCTTCTGGCCTGCAGGGACACATGCAGGCAGAACACTGTATACCTATAAATGAGTAAGAATAAATTTAAAAAATAAATAAATAAATCAAATAGAAAAACATCCCCATCAGAAATACAGATCCTATTTAAATGCCTTTTTAAAGAAATTATTTTACTTAATAATCTTTACTTAATAATCTTACCTTTAAGCCTAGCCCAAACTGCCAGTGTCCAGAAGAGGTGAAGAAAATTGAGTAAATTTAAATAAATTCCAGTTTTTATAGCTGTGAGAAAGCCTGTGTTTCCCTGGCAAGCACATTGACAAATTCAGACTGTTCTTTTCTAACAGACACCAGAAAAACTGTCTACACACATGCACTTACCTGCTAGAGTTCAAGAATGCCACCTGCTTTCAGAAGCACAACACACGAGGGCTGGAGCCGCCTTCCACTTGCCTCACTATCGCCCAGCACAGCGAGAGGCAATCTCCTCTCCTTAAACTGCGGCTCTCTGGTTAGTGAGGGAGGCAGGTCACCATTCTGTGTGACGACACCTATCCTATTTCCTAGTTTCTAACGGATCTTCTAAGGAGCAATCATTAGCTTTGTCTAAAACAACTTTATTTATCTTTTTGGTTTTGTTTTTGAGAGTCTTGTTTTAGTTTGCTTTCTGTTGCTGCGATAAACACCATGACTAAAAACAAGTTTCAGGGGAACGGTCTTATTGCCCTACAGGTTACGGGAGGAATTCAAGGTAAGAGCTTGATGCAGTTACCTCAATGGAATGCTGCTTGCTGGCTTACTCCCAGGCTCTCAGTCGGCTATTCTTACACAGCCCAGGCCACCTGCCCAGAGGTAGCACCTCCCCACAGTGGGTTTGATCCTCCTCAAATCAGCAATCAAAAAATGCCCCAAAGACCAGATGAGGTAGCATACGCCTTTAATCCCAGAACTGGGGAGGCATAGGCAGGCGGATCTCTATAAGTTCGAGGCCAGCCTGGTCTACAGAGTGAGTTCTAGGACAGGCTCCAAAGCTACACAGAGACCCTGGGGGGCCAGGGGAGACGACGGGGAACACTTAATAAAAAATATATGTGTGTGTGTGTGTGTGTGTGTGTGTGTGTGTGTGTACACACACGGGTATGCTGCAGCATGTGTCTGGGAAGGCAAGTCCTTCCTATGGCTTTCAAGGAAACATTTTCATCTTCTCTTTGCTAATACACAAAAGTGCAGAACCTTTAGCATCACATCAGTACCTATAGAAATGAAGCTCTTCGCCAGATGGTGGTGGCACAAGTCTTTAATCCAGCACTTGGGAGGCAGAGGCAGGTGATCTCTGTGAGTTCGAGGCCAGCCTGGTCTCTAAAGCAAGTTCCAGGAAAGGCGCAAAGCTACACAGAGAAACCCTGTCTCAAAACCAAAAAAAAAAAAAAAAAAAAAAGAAGAAGAAGCTGCTGCTCTTCTTTTTGGAGATCATAAGATCACCTAGAATTGACCACACTATAGTATTACATACTTCCATTCAAACCAGAAAAACATTTTCAATTTATCCAAATCTACTTTAATAATGTGTTTATTTATTATTACTTATTTAGTATTGTTTTTGCAATGCTGGACACTGAACTCAGACAGCACAAGGACAGGAGGTGTAGCTCAGCTGGCAGTCTTGCCAGGAACACCTGGGTTGGACTCCCTGCACTGAATGAGACTGCTGTAGTGGACCCTGAAATCTCAGTACATGGGAAGTGGAATCAGGATCAGAAGTTCAAGATCATCCTTGGCTACACAGCAAGTAGCCTGGAATACAGGAGACCTTATGAGATGGGGGACCAGACACAGAAACACACACACCAGTGAGATTGTGGAATGGTTAAAAGGCACCTGCCACTACGCCTGACAGTGAGTCCCACCAGGGCACTCCCACAAGCTTATACTCTGGCCTCCACACAGATGCCATGGCATTTGTGCCCACACACACAATAAATAAATGTATTTTTAAAACTATATATATATATATATATATATATATATATATATATATATACACACACACACTAAAAAAATTAGACGATCTTACTTTTACCAATACTAAATAGTCGTCTTTTTGGGGGGTAGGGGAGAGGTTCAAGACAGGGTTTCTCTGTGTAGCTCTGGCTCTCCTGAAACTCACTCTGTAGACCAGTCTGGCCTTGAACTCAGAGATCCGCCTGCCTCTGCCTCTCCAGTGCTGGGATTAAAGGTGTGCACCACCACCTCTTGGCCTAAATAGAACTCTTAATCCTCCTGCCTTAGTAAGCTTCTTGCTAGGATTACAGGGGAGTACTACCAAGTCCAGCAAAACTCCCTTTTTTTTTTTTTTTAATGCTCTGACCTGCTGTTGTATAGCATGTTTTACAACTGCAACATTCCCTCCAAAGGGAAAGGGACTCAACAGGAGGTCAACAAAGAGTCGCTGTGGCCCCCACAGGCTCATATGGTTTGAATGCTTAGGTATCAGGGAGTGGCACTACTTGAGAGGGATTGGGAGGTGTGGCCTTGTTGGACCAACTGTGTCACTGGGGCTGGGCTCTGAGGATTCAAAAGCCCAAGCCAGGTCTAGTATCATTCTCTTCCTGATGCTTATGGATCCTGTTGTAGAACTCTCAGCTGCTTCTCTGGCACCATGTCTGCTGCGTGTTGCCACACTCCCCACCATGATAATGGACTAAGCATCTGAACTGTAAGCCAGCCCCAGTTAGTAGATGTTTTCTTTTATGAGAGTTGCCGTGGTCATTCACTATGACAGTCACAAACCTAGAAAACCAAAAGCTTAGAAGTTGATGTGTGTGTTGTGTCACCACAAAAGTCTGTCACACAACACATGGGCACACACATGAAAAATACAGAAGAGAATTTCTGTACTTTCTACCACACCAGGGTAACAAGTTCATTTTCCATGACTATTTTCGTAAGCTTCAGTATTTGCCTAGAGTGGTATTAACTAACATAACCAAGCTTCACAGGCAGATGGGACACAAAGAAATCTAAAATGTACACACATGACACAAGGTCCTCAAAAGGAATTCCAAAGAGCTCCCTGCGTCCCTCCACACTGTCCACAGCCACGGCAGAGGGACGACCCTCCAGAGCCCAGCAGACCGCTCAGAGGCTACAGGTGCTGCTTTAGCTGTCTTACCCTTGATTCTACTGGGTTACTCTTGGAGTGTGTCTAAGTGTGGGCACGTGTGAGGGGGTACACACTTGTGTACCTGCCAGAAGGTCTCAAGAGGGTATCAAGTGTCCTCCTCTGTCACTAGGCCTTTCTCATTTCAAGCACAGCCCCTCCCTGAATCTGGGACTTGGTCTTTTTCAACTAGACTGGAAGCTGGCAAGCTCCAGCAATCCTCCTGTCTCCCCAACTCAGTGCTGGGGTGACTCATATAAAATGGACCACTGGTATTGGGATTCAAACTGAGCTCTTTGTGGTTGTGCAGAATGTACTGTAAGTCACTGAGTCATCTCTCCAGTCCTGGCTTCCTAGCCTTCATATGAAATTGTGGTTCTTTAAAAATATTTTAGGATACTAAATGTCATGCATCCAAAGATGCCTATGCTATGTGTCAAGACACTACGGTAGTGTCTTGAGAATTTTAAAAAATTCTCAAGTATCAACGAGAATTTTTAAAAGATTAAAAACCAACCTTACAATCAAAGAAACTAACATAGAAGCTCATGTCTGTAATCCTACCACTGAGGAGGCTCAGGAAAGAGAAATGCCAAGAGTTTACAGCAAGTTCAGGGTTAGCCTGGGATATAGAGTGAGGTTTTTTTCCTACAAAAAATAAAATAAAAAATGAAGACACTACTCAAACTTAAGGCACTCAGAATACAATGGGGAGAGACATCACCCACATACAACCTGGTCTAAAGGCGGTGGTCCAGGTGCTGGGGAGGGGCTTGCCCATGGTAGAAGGCCAGGAGAGTGCATGGATGAGGGCACTGGGGCACAAGCATGTGAGAGGGCAGTGGAGGAGGGACAATAGGCAGGAAATCAGGTGCAGACACAGTAAATCTGCGCAGCATCTAATGCAGCACCGGAGTCTGAAAGAGCCCAAAAGGATCTGGCAAAGGGCTCCAGGCGGCCTAGGGTAGGACAGTATGTATGAGGAAGAAAAAAGGGATTCTGCTCAGGGAAAGGAGACCTGCATTATTTGTAGGCAGAAGTGAAGGAGCCAGTAGGATGGAGAGTGTGAAGTGTAGAAACAAGTGGTATAAAAGACCAAGGTGGGGCAGGAGAGATGGCCCAGCAGTTAAGAGCACTGGCTGCTCTTCCAGAGGACCCGGGTTCAATTCCCAGCACCCACATGACAGCTCACAACTGTCTTTAACTCCAGTTCCAGGGGATCTGACACCAATGCACATAAAATAAAGTTAAATAAATTAAAAAAATAAAAGATCAAAAATAAGGTCCAGGTCCATGCCTAAAAATCTGAGTTCAATACCCAGAGCCCATAGTGAGGAGGAACCAACTCTAAAAATGTGTCCTCTTACCTCTACACAGTCTTGCACACGTACATTACACACACAATAAGTAAATCCAAACGAAAGATTAGTAAGTAGGAATGCTGTGGAGGAAACAGTGGAGGGGAGAAGTGAGTTTAGTTGTTCCTTCCACAAAGCCAGAGAAAACAGATCAAGTTTGTTGAAAGTGGTAGCTGTAGTTACCCCATAGGTCATTCTCAACCAGCCAGCTGCTCATTCCTCCTTACTGAATGTGGCAGCTGATAAGCCCAAGTGACTTTTGTCTGCTTCTAACGGGAGTGGTCAGCAATCAGAAACTGCGATGAGACACATAATCCTAGTGCAAGCATCAGTGCTGAGCATGAGACTGTGGGAGCATGACATAAAGCATGTTCTGCTACTGCACCAAAACCAGAACAGCATGGAGCTCTTTTAAAAGATGGCGCTCTTTTAAAAGATTGAGCTCTAAATAGCTCCAATGCAGAAGGAAAAATGATTTAGGCTAAGGGTCGGCAAGCTTTCCTGTCAAAGGTCGGATGAGGTGTATGAGCAAGGCCAGGTGTCTGTGAAGACTAAAGACTAACCTCTGGCTCTCCAGGACAACAGCTCAACTGACACAATCAGACTCTGTGTACTGTGCCCGTCTGCCAACCACTCTCCGGGCTGACTGAGACTCTACAGAGGCACAAGGCAGTAAAGCGGCTGCAGGAGACAAGCAGGAGAGAAGCCACATCAATCCAAAACACAGGGAGATCACCAAAACAAAGGACATGATCCAAACACAGGCGTGTTAATCACCGGGGTCTGGGGGACAGGCAGTGACAGCTGATGGGTGGCATGTCTAAGGACCTGGGTGGAGGGGGTGGGCAATAGGAAGGTCGGGAAAACAAAAATGGGAAGCGCAAACTAGACAAGGACCGTGGAAAGAGTAGAGAAAGAAACAGAAGTGCAATTCCAAGGCCAACAGCAACAAAAGAAGGAACGAGTTCTAAGAACAGGTGGCACAAAGAGGAAACAGGCAGGGAGGCAGGGGCAGGCACCGTTGGGAAAGCGCCGGCAGAGTAAGCAGGAGGACCTGAGCTCGAAGCCACGACACATAAAATATGCTCACATGCTGCTGTGCACCATCATCAGTGCTAGGGAGGCAGACAAGAGAATCCCTGGGGTACACTGGCCAAGCAGTGAGCTCCAGTCCAGTGAGAAACTGTATCCCCAAAAAAATAAGAACATGATTGAGAAAAACACCCACCAGGCATGGCGACACAAGCCTATAATACCAACGAGGCAGAAGCAGGCAGATCTCTGAGATTGAGGCCAACCTGGTCGACTAAATGAGTTCCAGGACAGCCAGGGATCCTGGCTCAAAAAACAAAAAAGGGAAGAAAAAGGGGAAAGCAAACAAACAAAAAACCCACCCAAGATCTATCTACTTTTGACACACACATGCACACGCACGCCCTAGGGCTAGGAGGATGCACAGTGATTAAAAGTACTTGCCATGTACACAGGATCTGAATGAGTCCCAAGAACCCACCTAAAAGCAGGACTCGTAACATCAGCTTCTGAAGACCCCAAGCTCCCCTTAGGGGGATATGAGGGTGAAGACAAGAATCCCTCGAGTTCATACTGGCAGCTAGTCTGGTGCATACAGCAGAAAAGCTACAAAGAAACCCGAGGTTGGACATCATCCCCTGAGCTTCACACTACCCTGTGGCACACACACACAACATACACACACAAAAGAAAGAATTCCCAATTTGTCTGCAGTATAATTCAATTAAGAAAACAAGCCGAGCAGTGGTGGCACTCGCCTTCAATCCCAGCACTCGGGAAGCAGAGGCAGGTGTATCAGTGAGTTCGAGGCCAGCCTGGTCTACAGAGTGAGCTCCAGGACAGGCACCAATACTACAGAGAAATCCTGTCTCAGAAAACGGGGGAGGGAAAAAAAAAAAAGAAAAAAAAAAGTATTAGTTTTGTTGGGAGTATGTGTGCCTGCAAGCCTATAGGGGTCAAAGAGCAACTTCTAAGAAGAGTTGGATTCTCTCCTCCACTATGTGGGCCCTGGGGATTAAACTGGGTTGGCAGCACACATTTACCTTTGAGCCATCTAACCAGTCCCTTAAGTACTTCCTGCTTCAATCTCATTGCTGCATGATTCCCGACCCCCTCCCACTTCCCACTGCTAATTCAACCTAGGACTCAGGCATACTGGTGAAGCACATCCCCCAGTAGTGATGGGTTTTTTGGGAATTTTATTTTTTAAAAAGTTTTCATGAGTCAGGCAGTGGTGGCGCACGCCTTTAATCCCAGCACTTGGGAGGCAGAGGCAGGCAGATCTCTGAGAGTTCGACGTCAGTCTCGTCTACAAAGCGAGTTCCAGGACAGTCACAGCTGTTACACAGAGAAACTCTTGTCTCTAAAACCATGTGTGTGTGTGTATGTTTTAGCTGTGTGTCTGTCTGGTCCTAGCTTGAACAAAAGAGAGCATCAGATTCCCTAGAAGTGAAGTCATAGGTAGTTGTGAGCTGCCGTGTGGGTGCTGGAAAGTGAACTCAGGTCCTCTGAAGAACGGCCAGTGCTCTTAACTGTTAAGCTATTTCTCCAGCCCAAGCTGATTATTAGTAAATTAGAATAGAAAGGTGGACTGAACGTTTGAAAAATGTCTTTAAGTGTAACTACAACTCAGTGTTAACATGCACCGGTTAAATTCTATCTTCTTTTACTCCAGGAAACTAAAAAGCCAAGTAAATCTCTAATAAAAACCACTCGTTTGCCGGGTGGTGGTGGTGCACGCCTTTAATCCCAGCACTCGGGAGGCAGAGGCAGGCGGATCTCTTTGAGTTCGAGGTCAACCTGGTCTACAGAGTGAGATCCAGGACAGGCACCAAAGCAACATAGAGAAACCCGGTCTCAAAAAACCAAAAAAAAAAAAAACAAAAAAAACCCACAAACACTCGTTTTTAATGTAGCACTAATTATCTTAAATTATTTGATTAAGGAAACATGCCCAAATTAGTAACTGAAACTTCTGCACATAAGCAGCAACTACATCCAAAGCAACAGAGACAGCAGCTTCTACCAGTATCAGATATATGCATATACAGGCCCCCACACAGAACCTGGCTGGAGAGCTCGGAAGAAGGCTCAGTAGAGTGCTTGCCAGGCAGGCATACAGATCCAAGTTCAATCCCTAGCAGCCATACAAAAGCCAAGCATGGTTGTGAGTTTATAATCCCTGTATTGGGGAAGCAGAGATGGGCAGTTCATTCAAGTTTACTGGCTGGCCAGTCTAGTCTTATCAGTGAACCCCTAGTCCTAGCAAAACACCTTGTCTCAAAAACAAGATGGATGACTCCAGAAGAACACTACCCAAAGTTGATCTGGCTCCCATGAGCACCCACACAAAGAATCTGGAGCAATGACCCTAAAATCCTGAGGAGAGGCAGAACCTATCTTTAGTATGCAAACGCCCTGAGCTCATTCCCAGCACTGAAAAATAAAATCCACACTACATTTAACTGTAACATGAATCTTAAATGTTCTTATTAATAAAAAACTCAGTGCCAGCTATTGGTGTAAATTCTGAAAGATCAGAGAAGCAGAACAAGCCACAGCTAACCCTACCTCGACAATTCCTCATTGGATCCTGTTTCGGTGAATCTTCAGACTGAAAGCTTCTGAGTCTTGACCCGAATGGATCTCAGCTACACTGCTGCTAAAAGGCTAAGAGCTTAAAAAGCCAAAGTTCCTGGTCTTCACTTATATACCTTTCTGCTTCCTGCCATCATTTTCTGGGATTAAAGGCGCGTATCTTTTCCAAGCAAAGACATGAGATCTCAAGTGCTGTGATTAAAGGTGTGTGCCACCACACCTGGCTCTGTTCCTAATGTGGCCTTGAACTCACAGAGATCCACACAGATGTCTGCCTTCCTAAGTGATAGGATTAAAGGCATGTGTGCCACCATTTTCTGGCCTCTATGTATCTCTTGTGGTTGTTCTGTTCTCTGACCCCAGATAAGTTTATTAGGGTCCACAATATATTAGGGAACACAATATCACCACATATAACTGTATAATTAACTAAGCAACCATGAATTGGGGGGGGGGGGGGTTGAGACAGGGTTTCTCTATAGCCCTGGCTGTCCTGAAATTCACTCTGTAGATCAGGCTGGCCTCGAACTCAGATCTGCCTGCCTCTGCCTCCTTCTCCCACCATACCTGGCTTTCAACTGTGGTCTTAAAACAAAATACCTGAAATTATTTCAATACTCAATGTCTTCATAAGGAGAATTAAAATATTAATACTAAGTAAAACAGGCATCCTTCCCCTCATGCATACATCAATGTTTGAAAGCTGTTACTTACTGTCATCTGTATATTCTTGGCATGCTAGAGAACCTAAACAACCTGAGACATGAAGACATAATGTAGTAATAAAATAAAACCACCAATTTCAAAAACTATCTCAGAAGTAATTCTTACTTATTTCCACCCATATTTGGGAAATGCCAATTCACTATTTAAACTTTAAACAATAGCACGTTCCAGGCTGTGGACTCATAATCCAAGACCCAAAAAAGAAAGCAAACAGCCAGGCAATAGTCACACTCTGTGGTGGGTCTGAATGGGAAAGGCCCCCATAGGGAGTGGCACTATTAAGAAGTGTGGCCTTGTTGAAGGACAAGTCACAATGGGGGGAAAGGTGGGCTTTGAGGTCTCCATATGCTCAAACTATGCCCAGTGTGGCACACAGTCTCCTTCTGCTACTTGTAGATCAAGATGTATAACTCCCACCCAGTTCCTTCTCTGGCACTATGTCTGCCTGCATGCCGCCATGTGCTGCCATGATGATAACAGACTAAAACTCTGATACTGTAAGCCAGCCCAATTAAATGTTTTCCTTTATAAGAGTTTCCATGGTCATGGTGTCTCTTCACAGCAACAAAAACCCTAATAAGAACACTCTATGATTCTAAAAGGTTAAGATAAAAGGATCAAGTCTGGAGTACATAGCTACTTAAAAGCCAAGTCCCTATCTCAAAATAAACAAATACATAAAAATAAATGAATGAATGAATGAAGAAAGAGAGAAAGAAAGAAAGAAAGAAAGAAAGAAAGAAAGAAAGAAAGAAAGAAAGAAAGAAAGAAAGAAAGAAAGAAAGCAAGCAGGCTACGATGTGGCTCAACTAGCAGATGCTAACCTAGCAGCATGAGCTGGGGTTTAATCCCAAGCAGCTTGTACAATTTGGGGTGTTGGAGCACACCTGCAATCCCAGTACTGGGGAGTGGAGGCATGAGGCTTTATCACTGGACGACAGTCCTGACGACAAGAGGACCTGTCATAACAACTAAACAAAGGCCAGGCAGAGTGACACACACCTTTAATCCCAGCACTCCAGGGGCAGAGGCAGGTAAACCTCTGGGAGTGTGAGGCCAGCCTGGTCTACATGGTGGGTTCCAGGGCAGCCAGGGCTCCACAGTGAGAGCCTGTGGGGGGTGGGGGGTGGGAGAACAACAGAGCAAACAACAAACAAACATCAGAACTTCAGTGCTGGGGGCGCTCAGCTGGAGGCCTGCCTAGCGTGGAAGGCCATGGGGTGGCTCTCCAGCACCCACCGCCGCCGCCAACTCAACAACACAAGACGGCCTGGCTGGCTGTAGCAATGGTAGCAGGCTCACCTATCGTCCAGTGTCCTAGGCTGGATCCACAGCACTCCCCAAACAAGCACATTGCAAACACAACAGAATGGCCAATAATCAGTGTTTCTCTTACAGCCAACACTCTTCCCAGAGTGCCGTGTGTACACTCAACCCACTTGGTTTTCCCCTTTGTCTTCTGACCAAGGTCAGTCATAAAATTTTAAAACATTCAAAAGTATAAATATAAATCATTTGTTATTCCAAAGTAAAAGCAAAACTGACTCTAAAGGCAGCAACTAAAAGCATCTGTCTCCTTGGTGGCTCACTGAAGGCTCTTTGAAGATTACAACTCAAAGTCCCCATCCCTGCTGGCCTCTGCAACAGGAAAGGTGATGAGTAAGGGAGAACTGTGTTGAGAAAGGCTGTAACTTTCTGTGCCTCTAAGCTTCAGAAACAGCTGTCAGCATCAACTGAAGCATCAAAAATCAAATTATAGTTCATGACAATCTACCACTCAAGAATTGTTGACCTGCAAAGGTCCTTTCCCAGTGCTACCAAGTGCCTACCATGAGGAAGGGCCAAGTCCACATGTCCCTCTTCAACCAACACTTGCAACAATCAAATACCTTCTTCTGACCTCCAAGACACCAGGTATGCACATGACATACATAAATACATTCAGGCAAAATATGCACATACATAAAGTAAATCTAAAAACTTTTTAAAAATGCACACTACAATTACTCTTATGCTTCTAAAAGTACCAAGTTATTTTCTCCATAAGTTTTAGATATTTTAAAACAAAAACACATTAAAACTCCCATTTTAATTGAATAAAAAAGCCCAGCATTCCGGAGGCAGAGGCAAGCACATCTCTGGTTCAAGACCAGCCAAGTCTACAGAGCAAGTTCCAGGACAGCCAGGACTACACAGAGAAAGGGAGGATCAAGAGTCCAAGGTCAGCCCGAGGCACATAGCAAGATCTGTGTGATTGCTGGAGTGAGTCTATCACCCCAGGAGGGCTAGGGTGACTTGGAAACCACAGCCTACCTCTTCGTGCGTAACTGGAGTCTGTATCTTTAAACTGTACTACAACAAAATCTGAGCATTTGAACAAAATACTCTCCATTATTTCTTCACGTTTTGGCCCCGAACTGGATTCTGTACTTTTCTCATGTGCAGCATCAAGTACCAAATCACACTAAAATGAAAAAAAAATTAATAAGCATTAAAAACATTATTAAATAATATTTACAGGGATATTTAGCTCAAAGCAAAAGCAAGCATCATGAGAAAACCTGACAATCATGTCCTGTTTAGAAATGTAATCTGTCATGCACCCAAATTGTCATGCCGAAATCCTCAGAAGTCAAATCTATTCCTGTTACACTAGTGTTAACAGAGGAAGTAACTCAGCACATACCTCTTCTAGCTGACAATGATGAAAATGGTTGCATATCATCACTACACACAGTGTTTTCAGTTATACAAACCAGTCATTAAATAATAGGAATTTGTTACTAGAGGGAAAAATTGAAGTGTTTTTTAAAAATGGATAGAACGTGTGGTGAGCAGGAAACTATCATCTCATGAGCTCAACTGCCAAATCCAGTCAGCTCAGACCTGACACTCTCAGGAAGTGACATGACCATAAAAAGTGACCCTGGAGTAAAAATTACCTTAGGACTGTATGTTTTAAAAACTCCTTCATATACACCACCATTCTTCACTTGGACTTCACATTTCGATCCCTAGAAGACACAATTGTTTGAAATAAACAGTGGGCTACCTCACCATCAGAGACAAGTCTTTTCATTTCACTATATATATGAAGTTTCAGGACACTGCCATTACCCCGAATTCTCTACACTGCACAGAACCGGTAGCTCCAAAGTGAGCATGAACTGAACAGTAAAGCCCTGCATTTCTGTCCACACTACCATCAGATTGAAACAAATTATTACACAAAAGACAATCAGCTGTAAACACTACCACACATACATCAGGGTGAGCAAGAACACTTTCACTGGGAGTTAGAATCAACTGAATATTGTTCTAATTTATTTTTAAAACCATCTTCATTAAGTATGACCTAATAATATTAGGCTGAGAACTGTTCTCCACACTTTAACTCCATGAAATGGAGTTCTACCCCAAAGGAGTTTATCCCCAATAATCAGGTAACTTACAACAACTGATGTAAGTATATGAACCATCCTCACGTTTGCATAGATTCCATCAAAAGAAATCTGGAAAATTTAAAAAAAGAAAAAAAACATGATTATCTCAGCTGGTATTTGCACTTGTCTGCATATTAAAGCTAATACTTCTCTAGCTATAAGATTATAATGCATGAAGGAAGAGCTATAAACAATACAATCAAACAACTATTCCAACTAATAATTAACATGACATAAAACAAACAAAATCAGCAGACTTCTACACCTCCAAGTATGAGAAAACAAAAACCTCTGGAGAAGACAAACCAACTTTGTAGGGACAGACTGCACAGTTCCCAGGTAGGGAAACTCCATGTCTTGAGTCCAGGAATGGCTGCAGGGTTATAAACTTTAAAGCCTCTAGGCACTGTAGCTAGAGTTTTCCTGCCTGGCCCACAGTCAGGACAAATCTCTCTCACCTGCCAGTCCCACAGCCACTCAGACCCAACCAAGTAAACAGAGACTTATATTGCTTACAAACTGTATGACAGTGGCAGGCTTCTTGCTAACTGTTCTTACAGCTTAAATTAATCCATTTCTATAAATCTATACCTTGCCACATGGCTCTTGGCTTACCGGCATCTTCACATGCTGTTTGTCATCGTGGCAGCTGGCAGTGTCTCTCTGACTCAGCCTTCCACTTCCCAGCTTTATTCTCCTCCTTGTCCCGCCTATACTTCCTGCCTGGCCACTGGCCAATCAGTGATTTATTTACTGACCAATCAGCAACACACTTGACATACAGACCATCCCACAGCAAGGCATAGCCAGGCATGCTTGCACACACTTTTCATCTCAGCACTCTGGAGGCAGAGACAGGTGGATCTTTGTGAATTCCAGGCCACTGGTCTACACAGTGAGTTTCCAGGCCAGCCAGGTTACATATTGAGACCTTGTCTCAAAACACACACAAATAAAATACCTCAGACAGGGACTGGTGAGAAGGCTCAGTGGGTAAAGACACAATGAGCCCCAAGTCCTGAGTTCCATCCTCACAAAGTGGCCCTCCACCAAGGCACACTCACTATCCCCACACTAAAAAAAAAAACCACACCACAACAGAGTTAACCGTCAGCTACACTAGAAAATAGCTGGATGGAAGAGTGCTTGCCCAGCACATTAAAGAGCCTGCACCCTAATTCCAGCACCAAGGGCAGCTGGGTAGTGAGGAAAGATGCTGTGGGGTGGTCCTTCTGTACTCTGTGAATGTGCATTGCTCTCATTGGTTGATAACAAAGCTGTTTTGGTCTAGGGCAAGGCAAGATAAGGTTAGGGGGTACAATCAAACTGTGAGGACTGGGATGAAGGCGGAGTCGGACAGAGGCAAGCGAGCTGCCCAAGGAACAAGATGCCAGAGGACCGGTAAGCTATGGACCACGTGGCAATAAATAGATTAATAGGAATGGGTTATTTTATACATAAGAGCTACTTAATAATAATAAGCCTATGCTATCGGTCAAGCATTTATAGTTAATATAAGTCTTTGTGTGGTAATTTGGGAAGCACCTGGTGGGTATTTGGGACCTCATAATCTATGTCCTAAAAGGGGTATAGTACATCTTAATAAATTAGGAGTGGTGAGCAGGGCACACCTTGCACCACCAGCTTCTCTCAGCATGTTAGAATCAAAGCAACAGAACTATTCTAGCCAGGCCAGACTACACAAGGGTGTGTTCTCCTGACTCTCAGGAAGATAACATGACCAATAAAGACTCAGTGGTGCTGGGTATGGCGGCATACATCTTTAATCCCAACACTTGGGAGGCAGAGGCAGTAGGATCTCCATGAGTTCGAGGCCAGCCTCCTCTACAGAATTAGTCCAGGACAGGCAGTGCTACACAGAGAAACCCTGTCTCAAAACAAGCAAGCAAACAACAAAAGGAGCAAAAGGAAACAAACAAACAAAAGCCCTCAGAGGCAGCCAGATCTCTATGAGTTTGAGGCTAGCCTGGTCTACATAAGTTCCAGACCAGTCAAGGCTACACAGCAGATCCTGTCTCAAATAATCTCCAATTAGTGGCAGCTTCGCATATGGGACTTTATGCTTTTGGTGTTCATTTTAACTTCACTGATAAAAGTTGGAAAATGTCAGACTAGAAGGTGTTTCCAAGCGAGAAAATTGAAAGGAGTTTAAACAGACAGCACATTAATTCAAACAAAAAGCCCAAAGGACTTTACAAACTCTGGTCTTAGAACATCGAAACACTTGAGCTGGTATCAGTATTACACACGACACAAATACTATTAACAGAAAATTGTACATTTCATAGAGTCCTTACTGAAAAGCAATATAGAATCAGTAACTTTGTATTACAGTGACTCATCTATATGTTATCTGTAGCACAATTCAAGAGATTTTATTCCTAGCTTTATTATTGAGTCTATGGTTAGAAATCACACTTTACATATTTTTACAAATAACATGAAAGGTACTCACCGTAGGCTGAGGCAGCCCTTTGCTACTGTTCCGACCTCTGTAAAGATTAAATATTGTTTTTATTAAATTCAAAAGACTACATACACTTAAAAACATTGTTTAAATTTAAAATATAATCTTATAATTCTACTCAAATACGGGTCAGACTGTCTGTGGAAGGGGCCATCTAACCCTGAGTGACAGGAAATCTAAGTGGCCGTGTGCTGTGCTACCAGGCCAGGGAGAGATCACCACAGACAGGGAAGAAGACAAGACTAGTGTTTTATCAGAACCAAACAGGTAAGTCAGGTGTAGTAGCGCTCGACTCTAATACCAGAAATAAGGAGGCAGAGGCAGGCAGATTCAAAGACAGCCTGGTCTACACAGTGAGTTCCAGGACAGCCAGGGCTAAAATGGACAAAAGAAAAGTAAAGACAACCTTGCTGGGTGGGGTGGTACATGCCTGTACCCCACACTTCAGAGACTGAGGCAGTGAGATGTTGTGGGTTTGAGGTCAGCCAGGGCTACAAAACAAGACCTTGTCTCTCCACCCCAAACAAGTACACTGAAAGAAAGAAATGACATTAAACACAAAGCAATAGCATCAAGGTATGGTGGCACACACTTGTATCACATACTTGACGGAGACCCCAATCATCTCTCATTGTTCCCCCGTCTCTAAAAAGTAGGTAATATATCTATAATTGTAGAAAAACTATTAAAAAATAGTTAAAACAGGGTTTTTTCAGAAGGCTCAGTAAGTAAAGGCACTAGCTACCAAGCCTAATGATCCAAGTTCAATCCCCAGGACCCACACCTGAAAGGAGAGAACCAACTCCTGTAAACTGTCCTCTGACCACTCCTTGTGTGCTATGACAAACATACACACACCAAGTAAATAAATATCTAAACATTAAATAAACAATTCTAGACACGGTAAGTTCGAAATACATGTCTCTGACAGAATTGGTATTGTGAGATAGCAGACCTGGTGGTCCACAGCTCTAATTAAGAGCTCTTGCAGAGGACCTGGGTTTGTTTCCCAGCACCCACATGACTGCTTATGTGAGTCATGCTGAGGCAGCTGCATCCTGATTTTGAGGCTAGCCTGGGCTACACAGTCAAAATCAGGAATTCTCCAACAAATGCTTTTCTTCGCCAACTCTCTTCCTTGGAAAGATATGGTACACAAAACTCAGGCACCAGGTTGGGAATACAGCTCAGTGGTAGAGAATGCTTGTTTAATGTGTTTGAGCCCTAAACTCAGTTTCCAGCACTGTAGAAACAAACAAAACTCACATCAAACAACACAAGACCTGGCTATCAAATGGCCCCTTGTATGTGGACTATTTGCAAGTGAACTGAATCATAATAAATACCATTGTTCCTTTGTACTCTAGGGGACTGATCCAAGACCCCACCAGAACCAAAATTCAAGACTGTTCAAATCCCTTATATATAGTACTTGCATGACTCATACCGTTTTATTATTTAAAACATTCAGTGAAATGTAAATGTCATATATACATGACTGTATTATTTAGAGAATGACGAGAAAAAACAAACAACAACAACAAAAACAGGCCATACACTTAGTGCTAGTACAGTCCACCAACCATCCTCGGTCAGTTCAACCTGCAAGTCTGGAACAGAACCCATGCAGAGGCTGCCTGTACAGCATACAGACTGGATCCTCACAGTAACAAGAAATACTGTATTTCTGCTCCACACTTTGTGGAACAACACAACTGGAATCCTATTTTAAAGTTGTTGGTGGGTGAATGCCTGCCTGTATGTCTGTACACCATGCACATGCCTGGGGCCCATGGGGGCTGGAGGAGGGCATTGGATCCCCCAGGCCAGAGTTACAAAAAATTATAAGCAGTCATGTGGGTGCTGGGAAACAAACTCAGGTCCTCTGCAAGAGCTCTTAACCACTGGGCCTTTTGTCCAGCCCCTGCTATCCCATTTTAATACAGTAACCAAAAACTCCAATTAAGTCAAAATTTAAAATATTCAATAGCAAAATTTAGGCACTGAAAGCCTAGAGCAGTATTGCCAATTCCTCAACAGCCACACTAGCAGGAACTCTGCAGCAGTCCTAATCTATCTACTCTCCAAATGTTGTCTTCCTCACCTTCACTTAGTTACAAGAGCATGGCTTAGGCCAGATGACCTCTCATTTCTTTCAGGGATTCTGTAACCCTCTGCTTCACACATTAGGAAATGCTCTTGACACTTGGCAGGATGGCTCTGTGGGTAAAGGCACTGCCACCAAGCCTGACAACCCAAGTTCCATCCCCTGGACTCACACAGTGGAAGGAGAGAACTCCTACAGGCTGTCCTCTGACCTGCACATTCCAGTCAGGAGCCATTTGAAAAGAAAAGACATTCTGAAAACCTAAGAATCTGATTAGTAACTTGTCACAGATCTTACTAGGAACCAAGTTCAATGTTAAGCACTAGATTCTAATTAACCACCTGTTTTATAGTTGATGGAACTGAACCTTGACCCAAACCACCCAACCCAGTTCATGTGCAGTAAAGTCTTGCTGAAACCAAGTGCACCTGATCTACACCCAGGCTTTTGTTTCTGGGCTAAGCTTTCTCTCCGAAGTCACATCCCAAGAAGAACTTCCTGGCACCCTTCTAACTTTACAATTAAGGCTTACGGCAGGCTCAGTTAGAGGAGTGTCTCCAATCCTGAGCTCCATTCTCAGTACCACACAAAAGTCAGGTACAGCGAGACACACATGTAAGCTTAGCACTCAGAGGTAGAAGCAGGATCAGGAGTTCAAGGTCTAGACCACAAAGATGGCTCAGTTTTTAGGGTGTACTTACTACTCTTCCAGAGGACCAGTTAGGTTTCCAGCATCTATGTGGTGTGGCTCGCAACTGCCTGTAACTCTAGTATCAGAGGATCTAACTCCTTCTTCTGGCCTTTAAAAGCACTGCACTGTACACACATATACACATAGATACAAAGACGCACACATAAACAGAAATCTTTTTTTTTTTTTCTCAAGACTGGGTTTCTCTGTGTAGCTTTGGAGCCTGTCCTGGAACTCACTCTGTAGCCCAGGCTGGCCTCGAACTCACAGAGATCCGCCTGCCTCTGCCTCCCGAGTGCTGGGATTAAAGGCGTGCACAACCACCGCCCAGCTTAAACATAAATCTTAAAGCAGAAGCAGGTTAAGACCAGCCTCAGCTACACAAGAGCTTGAGCCCAGCCTAGACTATATGAGAACCTGTCTTTAAAAGAGCCACCTCTTCCTCAAGGGTCTAGCCTGGTTAATGGATGAAACCAGAAAAGATCTTATTAAGTAAGGAAACCCAGACCCATAAAGACAAATGGCACATGTCTTCTCTTATCTGAGGTGCCTGTTTCCAGATCTTCAGATGTTAAGTGTCCTGGAGTAACTGCAAAAACCAGCAGAGTAAAAAGGGACCATTGGGGCTACGTGTGGTTGTGCATACCTTCACTCCCCGCACCTAGAAGGCAGAGGCAGGAGGATCTCTGAGTTCAATCAAGGCCAGCCTGGTCTGCATAGTGAGTTTGATGACAGCCAGGACTACACAGAGACCCTGTCTCAAAAACAAAACAAAACAAAAAGTAAAGGACCACTGATGGGGTAGAGGTTGGGGAGCAAGAAGGGGCACAGAAGGATACAAGTGATCTGATCAGGGAAACACAAAAGGGGGAGGATGCCTCTTTAGGGAGGTAAATACAGAAGAAGGAAAGAGGGTAAAATAACAGTAAGGATGTTGAAAAAGTCTTAAGGAATCATACTACTGACCAAAAAACAAACAAACAAACAAAAAACCCACAAACATGTTACATGTAATTCTGTGTATAAACATACATACATAGTTTAAATGAACTTCTCTCCTCTGGGCTGACAATGCTTTCTCCAAGAGCCAAAGGCAACCTAACAAAAAACCCAACACCAGACATGAGAGGCCTTCTGAACTGTTGGTCAGGGCTGGCCAAGACTCCTAAAACATACAGCCTACTGCTACTGCCCTTGGGTGACCCCAGCGGTGCAAGGTAAGTGAGTCTCTATTGCTAAGACACCATGCACTTCAAAAGCAGGACCCAGAGGCCTCCGAGCTCCAACTGACCTGAATGCCTGCTCCCTGAGGACTAACCTTCGTGGTACCAGAAGGCACCAGGCAAGCTTACAAGGAGGCAAACAACCAACAGTCATGCCCAGCTATGATGCCTAAGAACCACACAGACACTCCAAGGGTGTCACAATGGCAGGCATACCTTGGCAGTAACCAAAAACTCTAATTGGACTTAAGACCCACTCAGTAAGGGGAAAAAAAAAACAAAACACGGTACTGAAAACCTAGCCAACTGCTCAATGGTAGTGAGGTCGTGGCTCTTAAAGAACCTACAGCTCTTTACTAAAACAGGGGAAACCTAACAACTCTATGTTATGTGCTTACAGTCACAGATAAGTGTAATCCTCACCTCTCATCTACAACACTTCTCTCTGCAACAGACAGAGACCATTACAGAAACACACAACCAATCAAAATGCAGCATTACAGAGCCCAGTCCCAATGGATACATCTATAAAACATTCCTGCACCTAAGGCTCAGGGAACACTGTGGTAGAGAAGGTAGAAACATTCTAAGAGCCAGAGGATCAGGGAGTTTGCTGTGAGATTGTGTTTCCTAGGAATGTTACAAGCTACACCCCAAGTTTCACCAACTCGACTGCCTAACCCTGAGCTGAACAAAGACAACACTACAGACAGCCCAAGTGGACGGGAGAGCGCCCACAATGGGGCCTCCACTCACACCACCAGCTACAGGTGACCTGGAGTGCTGCGAGTGGGGGAAAAGTTTCCCGGAGAGTGCACACTAACTGGTTACCAACACCAAATGGTCGGCCCTAATAACATACACAGGGGAAACAAAGACTGGTCGGGTGATATTTAAGACTATACGCCGGGCGGTGGTGGCGCACGCCTTTAATCCCAGCACTCGGGAGGCTGAGCCAGGCGGATCTCTGTGAGTTCGAGGCCAGCCTGGTCTACAGAGCGAGATCCAGGACAGGCACCAAAACTACACAGAAAAACCCGGTCTCAGAGGAAAAAAAAAAAAAGAAGAATATATTTATAAGCAAATATGCACTCAATAAGTTAATGAAAAAAAGAAGCCATGGATTTGTTTCAGTTTTTGTTTTGTTTTGTTGTTTGAGACAGCCTCCCGAGTGCTGGGATTAAAGGCATGTGCCACCACCGTCCAGTCCATGGATTTGAAAAGAGCAAGGAGGGGAACATGGGAGGGTTCAGAGGGAGGAAAGGCAAATTATTTAATTATTATAATATCAAAAACAAAAGAAATAAAAATATATTCACTGCCTTTAATCCCTGAAAGCAGAAGCAGGAGGATCTTTGTGAGTTCAAGGTAAGGATGGCCCTCATAAGAGATTTCCCAGCCAGCCAAGGCTAGTGAGACCTTGTCTCAAAAACAAAAACACAAGGAGAGTGGGGTGGGTGGGGGTGGGTGGGTGGGGGTGGGTGGAGAGAAGTCTCAGTGGTTGGGAAGTTCCAGGATAGCGAAGGATCCACAAAGAAGCCCTGTCTTGAAAAACTAAAAAAGAAAATCCCATTTGACAACCATGTCTCACTGATTTCCTCCATCTTTTCAATCATTAACTCAGCTCTAATTTCCATTCACTCATAAAATGTTTCTAAAAATCAAAATGGAAGTGAAGCACAGTGACACATGCCTTTAATCCTAGCACTCTAACAGAGGCCAGCCTGGTCTACATGGTGAGTTCCAACTTGAACAACTTGAGTTACTACACAGTGAGACCTTGTCTTGAAAAAAAACAGAATAAAAAATGTCAAAACAGCTGTATCTTACTATGAGTTATCTTTTCCTGGTTGCTGAGATACCACTAAGTGTCCCTGAACACGTGTGGCTTCTCCACAAAGCCACATGAAAAACTAAAGCAAACTAGTCCCTGACAGAAGGCACACTATCTTCTCCTTGCTGGGAATATAGTTACATCTTTGAGTATTATGTAGCAATTGTTGGCAACCCAATTTACTCAGAACAAATCAAACAGTTCAAAAGGAAAACACACCCTCCCCTCCATGAGGCCGAAGCACTGACA
Organism: Peromyscus californicus insignis; assembly: GCF_007827085.1. Lineage (NCBI taxonomy): Eukaryota > Metazoa > Chordata > Mammalia > Rodentia > Cricetidae > Peromyscus > Peromyscus californicus. Next base: position 12,200,225 of record NW_026294540.1, on the reverse strand, counting down.
CCCACTAATCATCACTGACCCACAGTGGCCAGGAAGCTGGGGGAATCCACTGCAGCGCAGTAAAGAAACTGAAAACCGAAGTTCCTATTTTTTGTCACATACACCTTCCTTCCATTCACCTAGAGCATGGTTCTCAACCTTCCTAATGTGCTGACCCCCAACCATGAAATTATTTTCCTTGCTACTTCATAGCTGTAATTTTGCTACTGTTAGGAATTATAATGTAAAATCTGTGTTTTCCAATGGTCTTAGGCAACGCCTATGAAAGGTTCATTCAAAACACACCCTGACCAAAGGAGTTTCGACCCACAGGTTGAGAACCATTAACCTAGACTATGGTTTACTTTCAGGTTCTTTGGAGACATGAATCTCAGGTATCTCAGGCTGGCCCCGAACTCGATATGTAGCAGAGGACACTGCTGGACTCCAGATCCTCCTGTTTCTATCACCCAAGTGCTGGGATTACAGGAGGTGTGCACCACCACACCAGCCTAGGCAGATCTGGGAATCCACCGCAGTCTGTCTTTATACATCTAGGCAAGCATTACCCACTGAGTTACATCCCCAGCTCTCAATTTCTTCTCTAGCACTTTAGATCAACGGTTTTGGATTTTGGATCCCAATTTCTTTGGGCTTTAGACTCAGAAGGTGTCTTGGGATGGAACCCAAGTTTATTGTTTCATATGTGTCTTGTGCACATAGGCTGAAGGTATCTGTATGCAGAACCTTAAGTGGCCATACATTCTGATCACACTACTGTTGGCTGAGTGCAGAACTTCCCAACTGTGGCATCATGCTGGGACTAAAGACATTCAGACTTTGGAACGTGTGGTATTTTCTCATTTCCGAACCAGGGAGGCTCAACTTGAAACAGATACTGACTGACTCTCCAACACAGTAAAGAAGGGGTAAAGGTACTTGTAGACCTCAGTTCAATCTCCAGAACCTACACGGTAGAAGGATAAAACCGACTCCCTCAAGTCATCCTCCGACCTCCATAAATGTATGTGCCCACCACCCCTCCCACACACACACACAGACACACACAGACACAGACACAAATACAAATAAATAAAAGTTCCAGGCCAGGCAGGGTAATTTTTGACCCTATCTCAAACAAGGGGCTGGAGAAACAGTTCAGCAGTTGAGAACATTTACAGCTCTTCCTGAGAGAAACAGAGTTCACTTTCTCACACTCAAGTCAAGTGACTCACAACCATCTGCAACTCCAGCTCCAGGCCATCCATACCTCTGGCCTCCTCAGGCACCTGGAATCATGTGCAGACTCATATGCAGACATACACACACCTACACACAAAAACAATACAAATAAATCTTACAAATAAAAATAATTTTAAATGCTAGCTGCATTTTCAAGAAGTCTGCACACAAAATGATACAGCTTCCATACTGCTTGAGAACAACAGGAAGGAGGAAGTAGATGGAGTATGGAGCAAGACCAGCATGACTTGCTAAGTGCTGAAGGTAAGTGACAATGTACAAGGGTCATCATACCAGTCTGCCTACTTTCCTGCACTGTTCCTTAAAGAAACCAAGTGCTACAGCAGAGGATCAGCCCAAGCACCCACCTCTCTTCCAGGATAGGGAAAAGAAGCACATGAGTGTAAGCACCACTGGAGGTGGTTACACGTATCAGTTAAATCCAGAGTGTGGTCAATTCAACAGGAGATCTCATTAAGAAACAACTGAAAGGGCGGGAGAGACTGCACAGCAATCAGGGCATCTGCTCTTGCAGAACTCAGGTTCAGCACCCAGCACCCACATGGCAGCTCACAAGCTTCTGAAACTCTGGTCCCAGGGGATCCAATACCTTCTTTACACACACACACACACACACACACACACACACACACACACACACACACACACACACAGAGAGAGAGAGAGAGAGAGAGAGAGAGAGAGAGAGAGAGAGAGGGGAGGGGAGGGGAGGGGAGGGGAGGGGAGGGGAGGGGAGGAGAGGAGAGGAGAGGAGAGGAGAGGAGAGGAAGAGAAGAGGAGAGGAGAGGAGAGGAGAGGAGAGGAGAGGAGAGGAGAGGAGAGGAGAGGAGAGGAGAGGAGAGGAGAGGAGAGGAGAGGAGAGGAGAGGAGAGGAGAGGAGAGGAGAGGAGAGGAGAGGCTGGATGGGTATACAATTTAAATCCTAGCACTTGGGAAGCAGAGGCAGGTAATATCTGAATTTAAGGACATGGTGAGTCCTGGGCCAGTCAGAGCTACATAGTGAGACCTCATCAAAAGAAAAAAAGGAAATCTAAAATCATGAAACTCCTAGGAAAAACATTACCATGACCTTGAATTCTTAAATGTGACCTCAAAAGCACCACAACTGGAAAGTTAGCCTTGGGACAGTTACATATGATGTGGTCTCAGCTGCTTGGGAGGCTGAGGGAGGAGGAGCTCTTGCACTCAGGAATTTAGCATAAGCTTCAACAACAGGACACTATGTCTCTTGAAGTCAACACTCAATAGAGGGTGAGTTGTGTGTGAACCCTGTAACTCACTAACAAGAATATAACCAATAACCTAGTGTAAAATTAGCAATACACATTTCTCCCAGGAAATTATACAGATAACCAATAATTAACAAAAAGATGTTCAAGGGTTAACTGAGAACACTTGATGTTCTTCCAAAGAGCCAAATATCAGATCCCAGCACCCACATCAGATGGCTTACAACTCCAGCTCCAGGGGATCCTTCTGGCCTCTGTCGACACCCATACACAGAACACATAAATAAATCCTGAAATTAATCTAAAAACAAAAAGACTTTCAAGGTGACATATACTCTAACTCCAGCATTCCGGAGGTAGAAGCAAGAGAATCAGGCATTGAGAGGCATCCCTGCAACACAGAGCTTAAGGACAGCCTGGGTTGCATGAAACCCGTCCTCAAACAAAAATAAACTACTCTCAGTATCACTAGGTTTTAGGAAATTACACTTCACATCCATTACTGCAGCTCAGGGATAGAGTGTTTACCATTCATGAGGTCGTGGATTATATTTTCAGCACCGTCTCCAACAAATCCCAGAAATTAACAGTGGAAAATTGGAGCCTTGTGCGGCACTGCTGGGGACAATGGGATGCCACTCTTGTTAACATGGTGACTCCTTAAACCACTGAGACAGCTCACTGAGTAAAGGATCCATGGAATCCATGAAAAAAAGTGAAAGGAGAGAACTGGCTCCACAGAAGTCCTCTGGCCTGCCTACACACACACACACACACACACACACACACACACACACACTAAACATAGAGACTTGTTGGTCTGGTTCTTGCCATTGCTCTTGGTCGTCACTAGAACTAGATAGTAAAACTTTTACTAATGAAGACACCACACACTCTGGATGCAGGACAAAGAAATCAGGCTCTAACAGGGCCAGGAGCTTCCCTGCTGGCTGCCTTTCACAGTGCCTGAAGGCGCTCACAAACTGCCCAGAAGAAAGTCATCAACCTGAACATGGAGTCTTCACCCTTCAGTGAACCCTACAGCCCAACACCAACCTATGAGTCAAGGTGTGTCCTCTGGTACAGTAATGGCATTGTTGAGGTGAGGGGGTAAGTAATCACTTTCTAATTGATCTAAGGCCTGTTCCACAAGAGAAAAGTCATGCCTATCTGATACCATAAAGCTGGTCAAAAGTCCAAGACTAGGAAAGCTGTAGGCCATAAGGGACCATCTATGTTGTTCTTCTAAGTGGACATGGTGTTAAATTACTTCCTAAACATTGTCTTTCATCCCTACAGATTAGAGCTGCTCACACTTGGTCAGAGAGTAATATCTAGTCAAAGTACAGAGGATGAGTGACTGTTGAGTGCTAGACCTATAACAAGAAATCCACATCCATCACCCCCTCCAGGGTTCAGAGAGTTTCAAACAAGGGGAGGGCACCAACAGTTTAAAGCCAGAGGATGGACATGACATGTGCCATGATATGGCTCAGGGAGGCCTTGACAGGTTGGGTGAGAGAGACACACCATGCAGACAACAGCAGCAGGCTGCGTGGTGCAGTGGAAAGCTACACCTTGCAGCTATGGCCTCCACGTGGAAAGTTTATTATTAAAGGGGAAGGGGAGGGGAGAGGAGAGGGAGAGAGAGGGAGAGAGAGAGAGCAAGCGAGCCTGGAGGTGCACATCTCATGGGAAGAGAGAAAAAGCGGGAGGTGGGTGGGTGGGGACTTTCTCTTAAAGTGGGCTTTACAAAAGATGACAGGACAATGGGCAGTCTGGGGTATTATTTGCTTATTGGCCAGACTTCCAAGAAGTGGGTCTGAATGCTAACAACACGCACTCATGAACTTACAGCAGTTGAGGTAACATGCACAAGACTGGGCCCACCTATAATCCAGCAGAGACAGGACATGTGATCCACTCTTCACTGGCAATTAACGGTTGTTGGAGGAGGGGATTTTTCCTTAGTGGTGTAGTGCCCTCACTACAGTGAATAACTCCCACCCCACACTCACGTAAGCAACTCTAATCAAAATGAGTGACCACCAAATAACCAAACAACAAGAAAAGGACACGAAAAGGGGAGGAGGGTTAGCAGGAGTGGAAACAGGTAAGAGGATTCTGAGAGTGTGGAACAACCAGAGGACAGTATGTACATCAATGAAATCATTAAGACACTAGAGTACCTGGGAGAAGTTTAAATAGAATGACCACAAGATCCAGCAGCTCAATTTCTGGGCATAACTCCAAAAGAAATGATTGCAGCAGTGAGTCAAAAGATAATCACACACCCATGTTTGTTCACAACAATGTCGCTCACCACAGCTATTCAAATGCACACTGATGGGTGAGTGAATGGGGTGATGAAATGTGGCCCAGCCTACAATGGAATGGTATTCAATCATAAATAAATACTTCTCCAGAGCTGGAGAGATGGCTCAGTAGTTAAGGGGAGGCTTGAACAGGATCTAAGTTCAGTCCCCGGCTCACAACTACCTGTAACTCCAGCTCCACGGAACACAATGCCCTCTTCTGGCCTCCATGGGTCCTGCACTCACATGCATATACCCCCACACAGATACACGTGTTTATACATAACTTTAAAACTAATAAAAATAGATTTTAAAACTATATATAAAGTCCTGGTATGTTACAACACAAATGAATCTTGAAGACATGCTAAACTAAATAAGCTAACAGGAAACACAAGTGTTACACATCTGCACTCAGACCTTATATTCAAAACCATGGAGACAAACTGGGATTCCCAGATAAAACAGAGGGAGAAAACAGGAATAGCTGCTTACTGGCTATACAAAATTTCCTTTGTGAACTTGGAAACTTTGTTTACAATTAATGCAGGGGGTAGTGATAGAATTCAAATGTCACATTTAACTTAAAAATAATTAAAAATTGAGGCTGGAGAGGCAGTTAAGTGGTTAAGAGCACTGGCTAACAGGAATGCACTGCACAGGGCGCACAAACATGCCAGCAAAATACCTGTAGACATAAAATTTTACAAATCTCTTTTCTAAAAGAGAGGACCAGCTGTTCTTCCAGGGAATCTGGGTTCATTCCCAGCACCCACATGGCAGCTCACAACTGTAACTCCAGTTCCACAGGATCCAATGCCTTCCTGTGACCTCAGAAAGCACCATGCATGCACTTTGTACACAGACATACATTCAGACAAAAACCCATACACATGAATTAAACTTTAAAAAATTTTAATGATTAAAATGATTACGTTGTTGGGCTGCAGTGGTAATCCCAGCACTGTGGAGGCAGAGGAAGGCAGATCTCTGAGTTTGAGGCCACTCTGATCTACAGATCGAGTTTCAGGACAGCTAGGACTATACAGAGAAACCATGTCTGGAAACCCCTCCCCAAAACAGGCAATGTGTTTTACTATAATTTGTTAGAGAGCTCACAGTTATCTTCCATCCCCCTGCCCCCCAAAAAAGAGTGCTGAGAACTTAATGACTGAGGATCTTTCAGAGGTAGGCATGGAGGCTCAAACCTGTAATCCTTCACCCTGAGGTAGAGGGGAAGAACAGAAGTTCAAGGTCATCCTCTGAAAGATGCTGCCTCAAAAACAAAATCTAAACTGCTTTAAAAGTATCCAGCCTGGGGCTGGAGAGATGGCTCAGAGGTTAAGAGCAGGGGCTGCTCTTTCAGAGGTCCTGAGTTCAATTCCCAGCAACCACATGGTGGCTCACGACCACTTGCAATTAGATCTGGTGCCCTCTTCTGGCCTGCAAGGACACATGCAAGCAGAACACTGTATACATAATAAATAAATAAAAATAAACCTTAAAAAAAAGATATTTAAAAAAATTTAAAAAATTAAAAAAAAAAATAAAAGTATCCAGCCTGAAAAAAAAAAAGTATCCAACCTGGCCTGGCAGTGGTGGTAGTGCACGCCTTTAATCTCAGTACTCGGGAAGAAGTGAGTTTGAGGCCAGCCTGGTCTACAGAGAGAGTTCCAGGACAGCCAGGGTCACACAGGGAAACCCTGTCTAGAGGGGGGAAAAAAAAAAAATCCAGCCTGTGGTTAAAGGCCCTGAGAGAAAACTGACGAGCTCAAATGAAATATAATTCTACTAGGTCTGGGGGACACATGTAGTAAGGAAGGAAACAGGTGAGAAGTTCAAAAACCAGTCTCTGACCCTGAATCCAAGAACTGTTCCTCAGTGGTAGAGATTTGGTCAAATCAGTGTGGAGAAGGTCAAGGCCCAGGATGATGTGACAAGCAAGCATCAAGACCTAAGTTCAGTTCCCAGAACCAAAATAAAAAGCTGGGTATAAGGCTGGGTGGTGGAGGCACACACTTTAATCCCAGCAGAGATAGGTGGATCTGAGTTCAAGGCTAGCCTAGTCTACATAGTGAGTTCCAGGATAGCCAGGGCTCTGAAGAGAGACCCTGTCTCAAAACAAAACAAACAAAAACATCACCACCACCACCACCAAGAGAAAAAGGTGGCTATGGTGGTGCACACTGGTAACCCCAACAATGTCGAGATGGAGACAAATGGATCCCTGGAGCTTTCTGGCCAGCCAGGCAGCCAGCCTAGCTCAACCAGCAGGCTCCAGGTTCACTGAGAGACATCTCAAAAAGTAGACGGTGGGGCGGTGGTGACGCACGCCTTTAATCCCAGCACTCGGAAGGCAGAGCCAGGTGGATCTCTGTGAGTTCAAGGCCAGCCTGGTCTATACACAGAGTTCTAGGATGGCCATGTCTGTTACACAGAGAAACCCTATCAAAGTAATAATGATGATAATAATAATAACAATAATACCATGCAATCAACAATGTGACTTCCTGCAAAATCCACTGTGGTTCAAACTGACTAAGGACCTAAAGGCTACCGGCAGGTATGAAGTAACTCTGACTTCACTAACGTCATTCAGCCATCAGTACACATTGAAGCCCCACACACAGGCCATGTACAGTGGTTTCCTAAGATTATACAGCCGAGAACTACAGGGGCACTGATATGTTATGTAACTACAAGACTGCCTAATAGCACAACTTCTTTATTGTATCCTCTTGTAAGACTGCCCAACTGTAACAGCCTTCCCCTAGCTCCAACCCAGAACCAGACTTGCTACAACATATTAACTATAATATCCACTTCTCAATAAAAAATTACGAAATCCAGGACATCATGGTCTCATCCACTAAGCAGAAAAACAGGAAATACAAACTGCTTCTGTGAACCACAGTCTAGTTTAAAAGATAAACTAAAAGCAGCAGGGCAGGGCAGCCCCCAGTCCAACGCCTGGGCTTGGGAGGCCGAGGCAGCAAGAGCCAGCAGACGTTTGTGAACTCACACCATGGGAGAGCTCCTGTCTCTACTATAAAGAACCATCCTGTGTAAAGCAACAGAGATAGCGTGATTACTATACTTCATCAGAAAACTACACCAAGGGCAATAAATCAGTGGAGACAGCAAGGATTTAACTCAGGGTTACATGCTCACCTGGGGAATGTATGGCCTTGACAATGAAAAGAAATGAAATCCCTCACCTGCCCCAGTGATGTTCAGTGTGTAAAATCAACTGTCATGTAACTTGACCTGAATTTGAACTCCAGTACTGCTGAAGAAAGAACCCAACCCCATATTCTCCTCTTACTCTCCACACATGCCTTCCTCTTCCCTGCCTTCACTCATAAACACACACACAATAATAATAAAGAAGTCGGCCAATGGGGGGGCGAACGTCTTTAATACCAGCACTCAGGAGGCAGAGCCAGGCAGATCTCTGTGTTTGAGGCCAGCCTGATCTACAGAGTGAGATCCAGGACAGGCTCCAAAGCTACACAGAGAAACCCTATCTCGAAAAACAAAACAACAACAACAATAATAAATAATAATAATGAAGTAGTATGGGGAACAGGTGCTCAAGCCTTTAATCTCAGCACTCAGGAGGCAAGGGCTAGGATCTTTGTGTGTTCTGGGTCAGCCCAGTGTACACAGGGAGTTCAAGTCAACTAAGGCTGTAAAATAAATAAATAATAAAGTAATTAGTTGATTGATTAATAAGTGGGTTGAAGAGATGGCTCAGCGGTTAAGAGCACTGGCTGTCCTTCCAGAGGACCTGGGTTCAGTTCACAGCACCCACATGGCAGCTTACAACTGTCTGTAACTCCAGTTCCAGAGATCTGATGGCCTCTTGTGGCCTCTATAGGTATTGCATGTACCTGGCGCATAGACCAACACACAGGCAAAATACCCATACACATAATAAACCAAATTTTTAAAAATTATATTTAAAGAATAAGTAAAGTAAGGGGCTGGAGAAACAATGCTCTCAAACCTAGGTTTGCTATTCAGCGCCTGCATTCGGCAATTCACAACAACCTGTAACTCCAGCTCCAGGGCATCCAACACTCTCTTCTGGCCTGAGGGCACCCACTCGTAACACATGAACAAGCCTACCTATACACACACACACACACACACACACACACACCCCTTTTAAAAAAGGAGAAAGAAATCTTCAAGATGGAAGTGTAACAACTGACAGAAATCCATCAGAGGAGCTCAACAAACAAGACATAAACGTGTGGTATGAGAAAGACTAGAAACCCTACTAGAAAAGGCCAGGCACCAGGTGCTTTAATCTCAGCACTCACAAGGCAGACACAGGCAGTTCTCCGAGTCTGAAGCCAACCTGTTCCACACAGCAAATTCCAGGATAGCCAGAGCTACAGACACCCTGTTGTTAAAAAAAAAAAAAAAAAAAAAAAAAAAAAAAAAAAGAGAGAGAGAAAGAAAAAGAGAGAGAGAGAGAGAGAGAGAGAGAGAGAGAGAGAGAGAGAGAGAGAGAGAGAGAGAGAGAGAGAAAGAGAAAGGGAGGGCAAGGGGAGAGGGGAGAAGGTGAGGCCATAAAAGGTATTCTCAGAAAATGTGGGTTCTGGGGAGACAACTTAGTGGGCAAAAGCACTTACTGTTCAATCTGCAACAATGATATTCTACAAGACTGGCCATGGCTACAGCCAACTCCAACCCCAGCACTAACGTAAACACAAGGTCACTGGGGCTTGTTCACTGGCAGCCTAGCTCCATGTTTCCTCAAAGGAATGAGTCAGAGTTACAGAGCTGGACACCAAATGTACCCTGTCAGCACACACATGTGCACAAACATCACCCACATATACTACACACTAAAGTTGTTTTTAAGAAAATCTACTGCTAACAAAGCAGTACCAAAAGATACCCTTTACAGCTGAAACACTAAATGCTAATTCATTCTCCTTCCCTGACCCCAACACAAACCAAATAGGAGCCAGAGGTGAGGTTTGTGAAGTACTTGCCACAAAAGTATATGGACCAGCCGGGCGGCGGTGGCACACGCCTTTAATCCCAGCACTCGGGAAGCAGAGGCAGGCGGATCTCTATGAGTTCTAGGCCAGCCTGGGCTACAGAGTGAGTTCCAGGAAAGGCGCAAAGCTACACAGAGAAACCCTGTCTCGAAAAACAAAAAAAAAAAAAACAAAAAAAAAAACAAAAAAAAAAGCATATGGACCTGACGTCTGATACCCAGTACCCACATAAAAGCATATGGACCTGACATCTGATGCCCAGCACCCACATAAAAGCATATGGACCTGACGTCTGATACCCAGTACCCACATAAAAGCCATGCCTGGTGTCACAAATCTGTAAGCAGGGTTCTAAGGAAGCAGCAGTTAGATCCCAGAGCTCACTGGCCAGTCAGGCCAGTCAACTGGTTAGATCTGCGCTCAGTGAGAGACAATGCCACCCAACTTCAGCCTCTGGCCTACAAATACCCAGCGACCCCCAAAACACACACACACACACACACACACACACACACACACACACACACACACACACACACACACTGTAGAGACCCACAAAGGTTTCCTAGTGAGAACTTACTCAGGGTCCAAGAATCTGGGCTTGCTTTACCCAGCAGGGCTGCATAAGGGGATGAGTTGGCCACGGGCTGTGGTTACCAGGTGTTTGGAAGGGGCTACACTTGGCTGTGCGGTGTGCTTTGATCTAGCAAGAGGGAGGTCTTTTGCCCCGCCCCTTGGCATTGTTTAAAAAAAAAAAAAAAGCCCTTTTGAAGAGACAGAAGGGACCGTTGGGTTTTGACCCAGGTCCTCCCAAAGCTATCCTGTGTTTCTGTCTGTCTCCTCTTTGCTATCTTTCTATCTAATATTTTTCTTATCCCTCTCTTTAAAAGGTGGGAGCTGGTTTCCCACAACACATACACACACACACCCCTCATAGAGTTAATTGCACAATTAAAGCTAGTGTAAACATCTTTTTAAATCTGTTTTTCTACTAACTGACTGACTTACATTCTGTTGTGTAAAACCACACATAATATCAGATATAATAGCTCATATTCCAAGCAAGACCTGCATGAACTGAGTCCCATCCCTGAAACTTACACATGCAGAGTAAATAAATATAAATTTTTAAATGCGACAATATTTGTACATGGCCTACAAACACTGTCATATACACTGAGCACTCTAGATACGTGGCACCCAGCTTTAGAAGTTGTGCACTGTGCTTCCACTGTACTGCTTAGAGAATAGCACATGTTCAGGACACATGTTTTTTCCTTTGGACACAAGGAGCTAGCTTACTGTGTTGCCCAGTGTCTTAAGTGTCTATTGCTGTGAAGAGACACCATAACCAGGACAATTCTTACAGAGGAAAACATTTGAGACTGGGTTAGTTTCAGAGGTTCAGTTCATTATCGTCATGGTGAGAAGCATGGCGGTTTGCAGGAAGCCATGGTGCTGGAGACGTAGCTGAGAGTTCTACATCTTGATCCTCAGGCAATAGGAAGTGAACTGTATCACAATAGGCCTAGCTTAAGCATAGGAGACCTCAAAGCCCACCTCCACAGTGACACACTTCCTCCGACAAGGCCACACCTCTAACAGTGCTGCTCCCCATGGGCGGAGCACTCACACACATGATCTAAGGAGCCGTTCCCACTCCAGCCACCACGCCCAGGTTCATCTCAAGCTCAGCCTCAAGCACTGCTCCTGCCTTCGTCCTTTTTGTTTTACACAAATCTCACTACCTAGTCAAAGAATTCCAAACTCGCTGTGGCCCAAATTGTAGTTAAAGCCTTGAAGTTGGTGATCCTCCTGCCTCAACCTCCCAAGTGCTGGGTAACATAAATGCACAACCAGACAGCCTGACTTCCAAGAATTTCTGATCTGTAGAGGGCTTAGCACATTTTGAATTGTTAAAAGTCCACAGTATAGTCTGTGTGAATTATGACAAGCACTAATTCAGTCTCTCCTTACTGTAAAGAAAACTACAGCTGTCAGGAGGAGTGATAGGGCTGGGAAATAGCTCATTCGACAGAGCATTCTGCAAGCAAAACATGAGTTTGGACCCCAGAACCCATGTAAAAAATTGGACATGATGACATGTACCTGTAATGACGGCAATGAAGAACTGCAAGCTGGTGACAGGCCTACATGGCTAATGATAAACCCCATCTCTAAGCATGAGTGATGCCTGAGATCCAACATTCAACACTGTCCTGACCTCCAGATCAGTGTACACACACACACACGCACACACGCACACACGCACACACGCACACACGCACACATGCACAGGAAGGAAGCAACTGGATACACCCTAAAAATCTAATCAGAGAGCTTACAATTTCCTTGAGTAGGTGAGTCACTTGCTCTTCCCAACTCGAGTTTATTATTATTATAAAGAGTAATCCCATAACCTTACGTTATTAAACACTTCCTTTCCATGTGAAGTTCTACCAACAAGAGCTAATGGGTTTCATCATGAGTTAAGACTTAAGATTCTCTACATCTAGGGTTTAAGAACTCTTTGGATCTCAGATCCAATGTTGTCCCAACAAAAACCCATGATGATGAAAATTTCATACACCACACTGCTCAATATGGCAACCACTGACCATATGTGGCCGTGACGATTTGAGATAGGGCTGGCATGACTTAAGAACTGTAATGAATGTGTACATTTCAGTTCATCTCAGGTTTTTTGGTTTTGTTTTTTAATTTAGCGTGCACTGGTGTTTTGCCTGTGTATGTCTCTGCACCACATCCATTAATTATAGACAGTTGTGAGCTGCCATGGGGGTGCTGGGAATTGAATCTGGGTCCTCTGGAAGAGCAGCCAGTGTTCTCAACTACTAAGCCAGCTCTCTAGGCTGTTATTTTAGGTTTCTTAAAATGACATGTATTAAGCCAGGCAGTGGTGGCATACACCTTTAATCTCAGCACTTGGGAGGCAAAGGCAGGCAGATCTCTGAGTTCAAGGACAGCCCGGTCTACAGATCGAGTTACTGGACAGCAAGGGCTACCTACACAGAGAAACTCTGTCTTGAAGGGAGAAAAAAATGACATGTACTTGTGTGGGCACATGGAGGTGACAGGGCACCTTGCAGATTCTGCTTTCTTCTCCCACCATGTAGGTCCTGAGATCAAACTCAGGGCTTCAGGCAGCAAGCACCGTTCATTCAGTACACTGAAAGCCCTCATTATCCTAATCACATTTCAATTGTTATGGAGGTGGGAGTGCCATGGCACACACGTGCTGGTCTGAGGACAACTTGTGGGAGTCAGTTCTCTTCTGCTCAGGTCTGTCATGTCTGCAGGTTCTCCCAAGTCTTTATATTCTGAACCAGTCAGCTCTGCTTTCAACTCAACTGGCCCTGTGTGGATATAAGGCACCATACGACACTATACAGAAGCACTAGGTTCTCCTTCAACTTCTCCAGACAGGAAGGCTAGAGAAGGTAGCCTTCTCTGTGCCTCCGGCCTGTGCACCAAGAATGCTCTACACAGTAACCCCAAGTCTGTCCCACTATTGCATTCATTGGTAAGCGGCTCACGTCTCATGAAAAAATTACTGCCCTTCAAAACACTACTGCCAGCAATGACACACGGAATTACAGATAAAGTAAAAGTCTGACCAATAGTGATACTGCTACAGCTGGGTGAGGGTATAGAAAGTTCTTTCAATTGCTCTATTTTTACATATGAGGGACATTTTCCATTTTAAAAACTCAGGAGCAAAGCACAGTGGCATATGCCTTTAATCCAGCATTTGGGAAGCAAAGGCAGGAGGATCTCTGAGTTCGAGGCCAGCCTGGTCTATAAAGTAAGTTTTAGGACAGCCAAAGCTACATAGTGAGACCCTGCCTTGGGGGTGGGGAGACTTACTCAGTTGGGTGTGATGGCACATGCTTTTAATTCCAGCACTTGGGAAGCAGAGGCAGGAGGATCTCCAAGTTTGAGGCCAGGCTGGTCTACATGGTATGCCCCAGGAGAGCCAGAGCTAACATAGTAAGACCCTGTCTAAAAAGAAGTCATTTCAGTACACAACAGGGCTAATAGTTCACAACATATGTGTGCCCACCCTCCTTCCTGCTGCACTAGAGAACCTGAAAAAAGAGATGAAGTTTCATTCATCTTTTTTTTTTTTTTTAAAGATTTTATTTCATCTATGAGTGCTCCATCTGCATGTACTCCTTTATTCCAGAAGAGGGCATCAGTACCCACTCCAGATGGTTGTGAGCCACCATGCAGTTGCTGGGAATTGAACTCAGGACCTCTGGAAGAGGAGACAGGGCTCTTAACCACTGAGCAATTTCTCCAACCCCATTTTTTAAGAGTCCTGGTCTAGCAGATACAAATATGATCAAGGCACAAAATGAACACATGTTTGGTAGTAGCATACAACTGTAATCTAAACTGTGAATTCAAGGCCAGCCTGAAAAAAATGGCCAGGCCAAAATGTGTATGCGTGTGCTTGTGTACGCACACATATAAACATTTAATGCATACCAGATACTAACTTAAACATTTAAAAATATAATTTATAGAAGAAAAGATACAAATGCTAGTGAAGTAATTTGCCCCATCTTCCTACCAGGAAAGAAGCCAGGCACTGAGAACCAATGGTGTGATCTTGACAGATCCTAAGTGTCAAGGATCTTGAGGAGGCTTTTTTGAGCAATTGTAAATGAAATTGTTTCCCTAATTTCTCCATCATGGCTGTCACTGGTATAGAGGAAGGCTACAGACTTCTATGTGAATTTTATATCCTGCCACTTTGCTGAAAATACGAGTGCCTTAGAGTTTTTGGATGGAATCCTTAACATCTTTTACATATAGAAGCCTATCTGTAAATAAGGGCACTCTGACTTCTTCCTTTCCTATTTTTTTACACTTAAAGGAATTTTTTTAATTTCTCTTTAATTACATTTGTTTATGTGTTTGGGTGTTTTGTCTGCATGTATATCTGTGTATAATGTATGTGTATTGCCCAGAGACTAGAAGAGGGTATCAGATCCCCTGGAACTGGAGTTACAGGCAGTTGTAAGCTACCATGTGGGTGCTAGGAACCAACCTGGGTCCTCTGAAAGAGCAGTCAATGCTCTTAACTACTGGTCCATCTCTCCAAGCCAAATATATTTTATTACATTTATTTGCTAGGGGGAAACGTACATGTCACAGCATGTGCATGGAGGTCAGAAGTCAACTTGCAGGAATTAGTTCACTCCTACCACCATGTGGTTTATAGAGATTCAACTCAGGTGACCCAAATTAGAGGCAAGTGCCTACCACAGCCAACTTGCTGGCCCTTTCTTAGGGGTTAAGGCAAGGCCCTAGTATGTAGCCCAAAAAGTTCAAGTTAGGCAGTGATGGCACACACCTTTAATCCCAGCACTCAGGAGGCAGAGGCAGGCGGATCTCTGTGAGTTTGAGGCCAGACTGGTCTACAGAGTGAATTCCAGGACAGCCAGGGCTACACAGAGAAACCCTGTCTTGAAAACAAAACAACACAAAACAAAACAGTCAATAAGTCAAAGCACTAGCTCCTGGACTGCCTTAGTATCACAGGTGGGGTGGGAATTTTAACTACTTTCTGCTGTCTACACTAAGGTGGGAGCTCCAAAGAGAGATCTCATCTCACCTGTCCACTACAGTGTCCTCAAGCCTGGCAAACAGGAACTACTGCAATACATTATTCCAGAGTCAGTAACTAACCAGCTACAGAGTAGGCAAATTCTATGGGACCATTTGTGTCCCTCCTCTAAATCTACAATGCAAGCTGAGCCTAGAGATGATACATTGGAGCCTAGGGGTAGATCAGTGACAGAGCACAAGCTTTGCACTGAGATCCTAGGCTAGAGGGAGGGAGCTATAGCTAAAAAAAAAATAATAATAATAAAAAATAAATAAAAATAAAACTTTTTTTTTTTTAGGTGGACCTCCTTCCAATAACAGCTATGCAGTCAAAGATGAGAGACTTGGCAAACATCATTGGCCTCAGTTTCTTTACCTGTAAATAGAACTGAATACAAAAAAACCACCAGAACTAAGGCGGGGTGGTGGTGGCACACACCTTTTGATCCCAGCACTGGGAAGACAGAGGCAGGAGGATCTCTGTGAGTTCAAGGTCAGCCTGGTCTACAGAGTGAGTTCTAGGACAGCTAGGGCTGTTACATAGAGAAACCCTATCATGAAAAACAAACAAACAAAAACAAAAACAGACATCAGAACCTTTAGCTTCCAATCTGTAAGGTTTTAAGGGGAGAGCCATGGAGGAAGTGACAAGAATGGAAGGCAGAGAGAATGTAGTGCCTCACTTTCTTGTGTGTGGTGGCCGGGATGGGAGCAGGGCACGCACTCACCCCAGAGCTACCCGAGCCCCACTGGTGGCTCTACTAAAGCAGGTCTTTCCTGGACATACAGTAGAACTGGGTCCTCACTGGGTCCTCATGCCAACAGCCAATCCAATCCCTCCTCTGGACCGAGAGATACAACGAAACAAACAGAGCTCCCTAACTCAGCCAGCCTGTGTTAAAAGGAGGTGAAACAAGTCTCCAGCTTCAACTAATACAATCAGAAAAGAGCTCACACTGTGATGCTGTAAACCGTCAACACCACTGGTTCAGGAAAGCACAGCCACACAGAAGAGAACTGATGGTCTGCTAAATGACCTGTAGTCCACCTGCCTTCTAAATACAGACAGACGCTTATACCCAAAGATAGGGCTGCTCTCAAACGCTGCACAAGTTTCTCTCTGCAGTTAACGCAGACTCATAACTGGTCAAAATGCTGAGAATAAGTGAGTGTTAAGTGCTTGGCCTTCAGCAGGGCACCTCTCAACACACCTGGCCCCAGATTCAAACAATATCATGAGATAAGGGGCAGAAAGAATTTAAGAGCAGAGGGTGGGGAGGAGGGTTAGGAAACTCGGTCTTCTGGATATAACATGGTCGTTGCACTCATGAGCACTGCAGCCACAATCACTTGCACAAGAACTACACAAGAGCAAGCCAGTATCAGTCCACAGTTCAACAGAAGTAATTAGATTCAATGGGTTACACACACAAAAAAATGTAGGGCCAAGTGTGGTGGCGCATACCTTTAATTCCAGCACAAGGGAGGCAGAGGCAGACATCTCTGCCAGAGGCCAGCCTGGTCTACAAAGCAAATCCCAGCCTAACCAGAGCTACATAGTGAGGAATATTCCCCATATGGGGAAAAAAACTTTAACAAAAGTGATTTCATAATCTAATCAGTCATGACCTACAGTTTGAAAAATACTTCTTTGAAATATATTAAAAATAATCTAACCTTATGAGTCACCACTGTGAGCATGTTAATTAACTACACTATGCTATAAGGCAGTAATGCCCCTGGGTATCAAAACACCCAGCAGGGTATGCTTTCTGAGATCTCATGAGTGCCTCTCCCAACTCACATCTCACTGTTCCTTCTCATTGTTCTCAGTCACATTTGCCTCCCAAAGTTTTACTTTTTGATTCACTGGCAACTTAAAAGCCTAAGTAATTTTGTTTTTCATCGAAGTAAGCGGGAGGCTAGGGAGTACAGTGCTTGCTTGTTATGCATAAGACACTGGGTTCAATGCCCAGAACTGAATAAAAACCTTTCCTTGGCTATGTACCAACTTTAAGACCAGCCTGGGCTATGTGAGACCCTGCCCTTAAAAAAAAAAATAAAAAATAATGGGCTGGAGAGATGGCTCAGAGGTTAAGAGCACTGACTGCTCTTCCAGAGGTCCTGAGTTCAATTCCCAGCAACCACATGGTGGCTCACAACCACCTAATGAGATCTGGCTCCCTCTTCTGGTCATACATGCTGTATACATAATAAATAAATAAATCTTTAAAAAAAAAAAAAATAAATAAATAAATAAATAAATAAATAAATAAAAAATAAAAATAATATTTAAACAGATGTCACATTAGACTTATGCAGAATTATATAAATTAAAAAACAATTAAGGAACAAGACTTATTTAAGTGAGCCAAACTCAAGGTTATAAAAGAAATCCTGGGGGCTGGAGAAATGGCTCAAGAGTTAAGAACACTGGCTACTACTGCAGAGGACCTGGGTTCAAGTCTCAGCCCCCACATAGTGGCTTACAACCATCTGTCACTTCAGTCCCCGTCTGGAACTGCCTCCAGCACTGCACATGTGGTGCACAGGCATGTGTGCAAGCAGAGCGCCCAAATACAAACATAACAGTAAAATAAAGCATATACCGCAATCACACACAGGTGTGCACACATTTAAAAAAAAGAAAAGAAATCCTGAAGGGCAAAGACTGTCTACAGCTGTGTACTCTGTAAGGTACACAGCAAGGTCTTCTTTTTGTTTTCCCTTTCATTTTTATTTATTTTCTGTAATGCTGGAGAGTTAACCCAGAGTCTACCACAAGCTAGGCAAATACTGCACTAGCGATCTGCACCCACAGCCCACCATCCTGTTTTTATGTCTGTACTTACTTAAGGAGAGGGTGTAATCAAAACCAACAAAGGCTGCTCTTGGCAACTCACCTAATCTCTCAGAGCTGAAAGCTTTTTCCTTTTTATTTTGTAAGATTTTTCTCTTTTCTCATACTCTAAAATTCTATCATCTCAAGAAAAAACATTCTTTAAAAGATACAAACTACTGAACTCAAAGCCTTATCTATGGGGCTAGAGAAATGGCCTCAGCAGTTAAGAGCACCTACTGCTTCTTCTTCTGTTGTTGTTTGCTTCTTTCCTCCTCTTTTTTTTTTTTTTTGTTTTGTTTTGTTTTGTTTTTTGAGACAGGGTTTCACTGTGTACATCCCTGGCTATCGTGGAACTTGTTCTGTAGACCAGGCTGGCCTTTGAACTCACAGAGATCCACCTGCCTCTGCCTCCCAATTACTGGGATTAAAGGCGTGTGCCACCACCCAGTCCACCATCTACTGTGTTCTTGAAGAGTACCTTAGTTCCCAGAACCCATGTTGATCAACTCATAGTCTGTAACTTCAGCTCAGAGAATATGACGCCCTCTTCTGGCCTCCTTAAAAACTTCCCTCACATGCACATTTCCCCGAGATAAACAGCTATCACTAAAAAATAAAAACAATAGGCTACAGAGATGACTCAGTGGTAAAAGCACTTGCAGAGAACTTGGGATTCAGTTCCCAGCATCCACATAGTGGCTCACAACCATCTGGAACTCCATTCTCAGAGCATCCAATGCCCTCTTATGACCTCCAAAGGCAGCAGGCATGCACATGGTGCACATAAATACATGTAGGTAAAACACTCAAACATAAAATAACCTAAAAATATTTTTAAATAAAAAATAAAAATAAAATAAAAATAAAAATCCTGCCGGGCGTCTGTGGCACATGCCTTTAATCCCAGCACTTGGGAAGCAGAGCCAGGCGGATCCCTGTGAGTTCGAGGCCAACCTGGTCTACAGAGCAAGATCCAGGACTGGCACCAAAACTACACTTGTCTCGAAAAACCATAAATAAATAAATGAATGAATGAATGAATAAATAAATAAATAAATAAATAAATATCATGCCGGTAGTGGTGGCACACATTTTTAATCTCAGCATTTGGGAGGCGGAGATGGAGGCAGGTGGATCTCTGAGTTTGAGGCCAGTCTGGTCCACACAAGGAGTTCCAGGACAGCCAAGGCTACACAAAGAAATGTTGCTGAGGGGGGGTGGGGGGGTGGCGCAGCCACGGACTATGTACCATACCATATCTCTGTTTGTATCATATATAAATACATAATGGTGGATATCTTTCAAAAAAGGACCATTTCAGTATTTGAGACTTTTTGCTTCCCAGTGAGAGTTTATTTACTTATTGAGAGTCTCACAACATAACAGTCTCTGGCTGTTCTAGAACTCAGACTGGCCGTAAACTAAGAGATATGCTTGTCTGTCTCTCAAGCGCTAGAATTAAAAGCATGCACTAACATGCCTGGCAGTATTTTACTTTTGTGAAAGTAACATAAAACTTCTTCCAATTATAAGACAAAAAACAAACCCATCTATGAGTAAGTAAATACTTAGACATCTGCTTACTAATTTCACAAGTAAATTTATTCTGCACTCAGGACAGTGCTCAGCTCTGCTCTATTACAGACCACATCCCATACACACACACACACACACACACACACACACACACATACACACACATTATACCATATTTCACATGTCTGTTTTTCCAAATATTGTACAGACACAGCATACATACAAATTACAAGATCCCAACTGTTTTAAGCAGGAAGGTAGGTTATGGCACAACCACCTACAGAACTGAAATATGTGCTTCAAGACAAATGCCCTCATGGAGAAGTACATCACATTCTATAGAGATGTTCACCTTCAAAAGTATGAGGCACTCTTTCTGGATTAAAAAACAAAACTAAGTTAAGAACATTTAGGTGTGATGGCACCTGCCTATAAACCCAGCAGCTGAGGAGCTGAGACAGGAGAATCTTAGATTCACGGCAAGCCTAGGAAAATAAGGTCCTACCCCTAAATAAATAAATCACATTTTCCATCTTAAGTGACACTAGTTTTAAGGTACAAATTGAAAAGTGTCTTAACAGTTGCAGACTTAACTCCCACCAACTCAAACCCAGTGACAGGCAGTTTCCTGAGAAGCAAGCTTTGTGTCTGCCAACTGAGGAAGCAGACAGGTGAGCTAGCACTGTGCTTGCACTTCAGTGGCACGTTCCAAACAGACAACTGCACCCTTACAGTGACAGATGACCCTGACACACCTTTCAAACACCCCAAGCACTTTTTATCATTATTCACTCGCTCCCTCGCTCGCTCAGCCCCATCTTTTTGAGACATGGTCTAGCTATGTAGCCATAGCTGGCTTGGAATTCACTATGTACACCAGGGTGTCCTCAAACTCACTCACCCATGTACTTTTAATTTTTTTTCAGGGCAATTTTTTTTTCAAATCAATGTTTGTTTTTCTTTGACAGAACCTGATTTCAATCTAGAGCATCTTGAATCCTAGGCAAACCCTCTACCACTGAACTACATCCCTCCCCCAAACATTTCCAATTCAAAAACTCCAGCAGTAAGTTAGCCTAACAAATTCCATTTACATCTCCACTGAAGCTGTCACCATCACTTCAAAGAACTGTAAAAATAGACTTTTGTACCTGCTCTACACTATATAATACTAAAAGCAATTTCCACCTAGCCAAAATAGAACATTATAATTCAAGGAAAGTCTCTAAAGAGAATGTGTGTGCGTGCACAGTGCTACAGTAGAATGAAGTTCTAACACGGCTGAAGCTATTTAGGACAAAAAGATCAGGATGGTTCTTTAAGTCTGCATTGAACAGGATGGTGATTTCTCACCCCCTGTGCAAAACTGCAACTGTCTAATTAGAGAAACAAAAAACACAAGCTCACATTAGAACAGGACCACCAAGCCTGATCCCATAAATGACTCCTGTCAGACTTCAGCACGCCCAACTCTTACTAGCTCCAGCAATGCTTTTTCTTTCAAACACAGAAAAGCAATCAATCTACACATATTTGGACCAAACAAATCCGGTAAAATATGTAAGCACAAAAGAACAGCAAAAAGACGTGTTTCTTTTTTATTAGCAGACTTAGTTTATCTCTAATGACTTAAATATTAGCTAACTTTTCTGCTAACTTCATAATCAAACAGCTATCAATACCCTTTGAAAAGATGACAAAATGAGCCAGTCTCAATTTATGAACTGCAACTCATTTCAAGAGGAATGGTTCTAAGACCTCACCCTCCACTGTTCCTCTTCAAGGAAGCTCCTCTAATCCATTTAAAGTTGCAGCCATCCCCTTCCTCAAACTCTGTGCCCTTAATCGGCTTCCTCTAATCCCAGTCCTGTCTAATGCTGTCCACAGGTGTGCTGTTTCAGGCTACCTGCCTCTCACAGTATGTGGTGAGCTGGGTGTGGTGGGTGGCACATGCCTGCAATCCCAACAAGCCAGAGCTGACACAGGACAGTCCAGGCCACACAGGGAGCTCTAGCTTCAAGGCTCAAAAAAGAATGTGAGCCCTAGGAGAGCAATTACCTTTGTTTTAATCATGAGTACATCCCAAGACCGAACACAGCACTGCCCTACAGATACTCAAGAATCTGTGCTAAATGCAGAGTTCTAGGCACTTCAAGAGATAGGAACTCATGGAGAGGTCTCTGACATTTAAATGGAAGCATGATAAACAATTTCTAAGATGCAATCAATGCCTTAAGAGAATGAAGCCATAGAAAACACAAAGCTGAGAAATTAGAGGAAAAGTTCTTTTAAAAGCAGTAAACAGCTTAGTGAGTAAAGGCATTTGCCCCCAGGTCGGGCAGCCTGACTTCCATCTCCCTGGCCACAGGATGGGAAGAGAACCAACTCCTCCAAGTTGTCCTAACTTCCAACCACACACTGTGAAGTACCCCCAATACACACACACACACACACACACACACACACACACACACACACACACACACAACACACACACACAAACAAACACACACACCCCTGAATTCCAAATGTAGTTGTGAAGGTAAAGCAAGGTCAGCCTAAGGCTACATTTTTATAAAACATGGTGTAGGAGTCTGCCATGGTGCCGCTCAGTTATCCTAGAACTATTGAAGCAGAGGCAGGAGGATGTACCCTGCAGGCTCAAGGCCAGCCTGGTCTAAGTAGCAAGTTCCAGGCCATCATAGCAACAAAAACCATTCTTTAAAAATAAAAAAAAAATCCCAAACTAAACCAGGCATGACAGTGTACATCTTTAATCCCAGCACTCAGGAGGCAGAGGCAGGCAGAGCTCTGAGAGCAGAGGCCAGCCTGGGCTACAGAGCGAGTTCCAGGACAGTCAGGGCTACATAATAGAGATCCCATCTGAAAACAAAGTAAAGCTAAAAATTAGGATTGAGAGTTGGCTCCTTGATTAAGAGTGCTTGCTGCTTTCCCAGAAGACCAAGGTTCAGTTCACAGTACCCACAGGGCAGCTCACAACTGCCTCAACCTCCAATTCCAGGAGATCCAATGCTCTCTGCTGGCTTCCTCAGGCTCCTGCACACATGGTACACAAATACACAGGCTCACATACATACACATAAATTTCAAAAAGTAAATTGAAAGAAGATGTCTAAGCCAACAAGCCAGGTGTGGCACATGCCTTAAAGCCCAAGGCTACATAGTGAGAGGCAGTCTCAAACAAAAAAAGCCAACAACAACAAAAATCAAGGGCAGCCTGGTCTACAAAGATGCTGCTGCTCCACCCACCCCTAACCCCAATAAAGAGGAAAGGAGGGCTGAATTAACCAAGGCTGATTCCCAATGGAGTCACTAAATACCAGCTGAGAATGTAGCTAAATTGGTACGATGCTTGCCTAAGATGCAGATAAGCCCTGAATTACCATCCCCAGCACTGCATAAACTGGGTGCACACCTACAATTCCAACTCTTGGGAGAAGGCAGGAGGGCCAAAAGTTCAAGGCCAACCTACAAAAGATGTGATCTCAAAAACACAAAGAGGCTGGGTTGTACACAGCGGACTCAGCAGTTAGGAGCACTGGCTGCTCCTGCAGAGACCTGGGTTCAGTTCCCAGCACCCACATGGCAGCTCACAACCCATAACTACAGTTCCAGGGGATCTGACCTCCCCTTCTGGTCTCCACAGACACCAGGCAGACGTGTGGCACACATATACAAATAGCAAAACACTCATACACTGTTTTGTTGTTTTGTTCTGTTTCGAGACAGGGTTTCTCTGTGTAGCCTTGGCTGTCCTGGAACTAACTTACTCTGTAGACAGGCTGGCCTCAAACTCAAGGAGATCCTCCTGCCTCTGCCTCCTTCAGCAAATCCTACTGGCACTCATCACCACAATCAGAAAAATTTTTTTCAAAAATCATTATACACTTAACAGCTAATAACATAAGTAAAAGAAGAGGATTAACAATAAAAAGGAGGGGCTGGAGAGATGGCTCAGTGGTTAAGAGCACAGATTACTCTTGTGGAGGACTCGGGTTCAATTCCCAGCACCCACATGGCAGCTAACAACTGTCTATAACTCCAAAATCTGATACCCTCACACAGACCTATATGCAGGCAAAATGCCAATGCACATAAAATAAAAATAAATTAAAAAAAAAAACAATAAAAAGGAAAGAAAGGAAAAGGCCAAAAAGCTTTGAACAGTTCCTTCAGAATCATGGATCTGCATCTGAGGTGTACACTACAGGCTCCAAACATTTTTACAGACAGTCCAGTCAAAGCTCAGCCAACACTCACACACAGGGCTGAGGAGGTGATGCAGAGCATTTCTGCTCGTGTAAGTCTAAGTCTACTCCTATGTAGACCAGGCTGGCCCCAAACACAAAAGATCCGCTTGTCCCTGTCTCACTAGTGCTGAGACTAAAGGCACCAACCCTGGCATCTGCTGCTGTTGCAGAGGACCTAAGTTCTGTTCCCAGCACCTACTGGTGGCTAACAACTATCCCTACCTCCAGCTCCAGTGGATCCAAAACCCTCTTCTGGCCTCTGGGCATCAGACAAGCATGCAGGGCACTTACAAATATGCACACAGAACACACCTACACATAAAAATAATCTTTTAAAAACTCAAAAAGAAATAACCAGGAGGGGCTGGATTGATGGCTCAGGGATTAAGAGCACCATTTGCTCCTGTGGAGGACCCAGGTTGGTTTCCAGCACCCACAAGGTGGCTCACAGCTAAGGTAACTCCAGTTCCAAGGATTACAGGGTCCTCTTCTGGTCTCTGTGGACACCGGGCATGCATGCAGTATACATACAAGCAAGGAAAACACTCATACATATAAAGTTTTTAAAAGGCTCTTTAAAATAGAGAAACAACCAGGAAACACACACAGGAAAGCACCCGCTTGTGTATGACCCTGATGTGGAGTGCAAAGTTCCCGACCCCAAGAGTGTCTGACAATTACAAAGAAACTGTTCCCCTGTAGAGCTGCCCCCTCGACTCTAGAACCCACTAAGCCTTCAGAGAAACACCACAGCACAGCTTGTGAGAGCCGTAAAACCTTGGAGTCCTTGACCTAGTGAAACCACTTCTGGGCACTTTCTCTAGGGAAAAATTAAACTGAAGCAAAAAGATTCTAGTATGAAGATGTTCACTGTACCACCTCTACAAAAACAAAATTATCAAGACCAAAATCCCAACAGGCAGAAACTTAACGTAGTAGGTAAGTCACTGTTTAAAATTTTTAAAAAATCGCCAGGTTAAGGGGGAACAAAGCTGATCACACATGAGCACAACCTCACAACGAAAAGGTTAAAGTCTAGAATACTCAGTGGGTTCAGGTGCAATTGTGTGGTAGGATTTTAAGAAAGTGATCACACAGTTTTTTTTCTAAGACACCTCTAAGCACTGACGGGAAAAAGTTGTTCTCAAAGTTAGAAAATTCTTTTCACACAAAACCCAAGTCCAATCCAGGCTGGCTGAGTAGCAAAGTCCTCCCTCCTAGCAAAAGCAAGGCCCTGGGGTAGAGTTCCAGGCTGGAGGAGGGTCCAGGAATAAAATGGTGCTTCAACAGCTGTGAACCTCCAGGCCGTGAAGAACATTTTGCTATCACAAATATAACAACTTCAATGCCACTTTTTCTTTTCTTTTTTTTTTAGTTTAGTTATTGTGGGGGAGGGGAACATGCCCCTGGCAGGTGTGTGGAGGTCAGAGGACATCTCAGCCACTTACTGCTCTGGTGATGGTGATGGTGGGGTGGGAACCCTGGTTGACAGGCCTGGCAGCAAACGCCTTTACCCACTGAACCATCTCAAGGCCCCCAGTGCTGTATCTCCTTTCCTCAACCATGCTGCCAGTCTTACTTTAAGTGATACACATA
Source organism: Peromyscus californicus insignis (assembly GCF_007827085.1). Classification (NCBI taxonomy): domain Eukaryota; kingdom Metazoa; phylum Chordata; class Mammalia; order Rodentia; family Cricetidae; genus Peromyscus; species Peromyscus californicus. Next base: position 12,174,539 of record NW_026294540.1, on the reverse strand, counting down.
AACCCAAGCAAAATTCTTGAAGTTGTAATGGATTTACTAAGAACCCAGAGAAGACTAAGAACTTAGAGCAATTCTATCAGTGTCAGCATTAACCAAGGTTCCGTACAGAACCAAATTACATATTCTGAGTCCAGTACTGGACGAAAACTGTCCAAAGAGTAGGTGCTAAGATGTATGCTTCAAGTAAAAGAACTTAAAGCAAAGAAAACTCTAAATGCTTTTAACTTCTGGGGAGCCTCAAGAGCAGAAAGAGATTCTGGGTACTTATACCTTGCTCATCTGGGATGCTCAGATCCCCATGGAATAATTCTGCTACAATCTAATCTTTACGCCTAAAGAGACAGTTGAAGCTTAAAACTTTAGTTTTAATTTATATTTGAACAAGTTAAATACATCTGCCACTTTCTGATAACTGAAGAGAAAACACGGAAAAGAAAAGAAAACAGGACGTATCCTTAAAGTTAAATTTAAATATTTTTCGTTTCTCACTAAAAGTCAAGGACAAAAAAAAGGAACTCAAGTTATAGAACTCTAACTTCACCGAGCTGGGGGGAAAAAATGGTTTAATTTGAACTAGGCGGGCTAAGCAGGGTTTGAAATGTCTCACGATCGGGAAAATTGGTAGTGTGGGGGAATAAAAGTAAAAAACAGACTGTTCCCAGCAGAATCCCTTAAAAATCTGCTCTGACTCACCCCACGGGTTAACTTCTGCTGTAAAGAAACACTCTCTGGAAACGGACAGCTGGAAAATGCGGCTAAAAAGAAAACTCGGTACATGAAAAAATCCCCTAGCCCACCTCCTAAGTCCTTGGATGTCTATTTAAGGAGGAGGCTGGAAAAGGCCCTGCCAACCAGGCCTAGGCCAGAGGGAGGCACAGCAGTGCCTGTAACACGGATGGACTCGGGGCACAGGGAAAATGGACTTGCATGCCCTTGGTAAGCTCGGGCGGCGCTTCCCAAGTTAAGGACACCGGCCACAATGGAATGGAGTCTATTGGCATTTGCCTCTCCGTTTTAACACTAAGCATTTTCTTAGTTCGTGAAATACGAACTGACAACCACCCTCACCCCTCCCCACCCCCGCACGCACACACCCTCCAGAGTCAAGCCCAGTCACACAGGACAGCACCCGGTCTCCAGCTCCTACCAACAAAACCCGGCCCAGGGGAGAGGAGAGGGGGGCGAGGGCGCAAGCCAACACCCCGCGTTGTTGCCACCCAGACCCGCACCAACTCCGCTGCGGAGGTTCCTCATCCCTAGAAATCTCGGGACCCGGGCCGGGGGCTGCGGGGGAAAATGCGCTGCGTGCCCGATGCCCGCCGCCAACCCACCTCGCGAGTCCGGCCCTCGCCCACCTCTCTATTCAAAGGCGCCTTCTGCTCGGCGGACGAGGAACGGCAATGCGGATCGGCCACCACCCGCGCGCAGGGGACCTTGCGGGGAAGGAGGGAGGCCGGCCCGAAGGGAGCCGGGCACTCCCACCCCTTCCCCAGCTGGGGGAGGGCAGCCCGCTGCGGGAACCCCGCCGCCCCAGATCTATAGGGGGATGGGTGCGGGAGGCCGCTAGCCACCCACCTCGCCTCGGATGACCACCTTTCCCAGGGTCTGCGGGGCGGGAGATAGGCAGGACAACCGGCTGACCCCACCTGGGGCGGCTGGGCCTCAACTTCCCCTCCTCCCTCCCGACTCCCCCACCCGGCAAAGAGGCTCATTTCGGGAGAGGGACCCCTGCGACCTCCACCCAGGCCCAGCCGCCCTTCCATCACTGGTAGGGGGGGGACGCTGCAAGGGGGTGGGGCGGGGGTACCAATCGCCCCTTGCGCGCACACACACACACACACACACACACACACACACGCGAGGGGCAGGGGGCCGCCCCGGGCCGTCCATCTTGGCCGTCTGGGGGAGGGGACGCGATGGTGCGGGAGGCTGGCCACGGCCTGGGAAGCCTGAAGAATCCTCCGGCGCCTCCCGCCCCTCCGCGGGCCCCCCCCAGCCCACCGCGCGATGCGGGCCGGTCACGGGGCGAGGCGGGGGAAGGGGGGACGAGCGGCGCGGGATCGGCCCGGCGGGAGCGGAGGGGGCTGGGGAGCCGACACCCACCTGCCCAGGCCGGGGCGCCCGCCGCCCGCGGCCGGCGAGGAAGACGCCACCGGCGCGGCCGGGGCCGGCACCGCGGAAGACGAGGACGTCGCGGCCGAGGCCGGCGCGGTGCCGGGCGACGAGAGCAGGCCGCCGCCGGGCTTGCGGCCACTGGCGGGCGCGGGCGGCTGCGGCTGCGGCTTCAGCGACATGGTGAGCGGCCCATACACCGGCTCGCACGCCGGGCGGGGACAGCCGGGAGCCGGGCGCGCTGGGCAAACGGCGGAGCGCGGCGGGGACGCGCGGACGCCAAGCGGGCAGGCGCGGGCTGGCGCGGTCGCGGGAGCCAGGGGCAGCAGGACGACGACGAAGGGGCGGGGAGGCCCGCAGACACCGAACAGCCGCCGGGAGCCGGGCCGGGACGCGCCGTTGCCGTTGCTACCAAAACAGTCTGAGGCGCAGGGCGGCGAGCGCGGCCCGCGGGGAGGGGCGCCGGGGCCGCGCGGGGGAGGGCCGGCGGAGGGATACGCCGCCGCGCCGCCCCGCCCGCCGCCGCGCCGCGCCGTCCGCGGGAGCGAGCGCCGCGCGGCCCAGCCCGACGGGCGGTGCGGCTCCGGGCCCGCCGAGGGCCGCTGAGCGGCGGCGGTCGACGGGCGCATGGGAACCCGGCTCGCGGACGCGCACGGGGCGACGCGGCCCGGAGGGCGCGGAGATGCGAAACGGAGCTGGAGGGGGGTGGGGGGGGTGCGGGGGGGACTCTTTACCGGAAGTCGGAAGGGTCAGGCGGAAGTCGAACGTGAGACGGCCCGGGGGCCGATCGGGACACGTGAGGAGCGGGCGCAGCGCTGGGCCGCGTTCGCTCTTGGGGGTCGGGCGAGGGCCGCGGGGGGATCCGCCCTCTGCGAGGCCGGTCTGTCCTTCGGGAAGGGAGTGCTGGGCTTCGCCCGCGGGGACTGTCGTGGATGGGTGCCCCGGGCGGCTCCGGTGTCCTCCACCCTCCCGGAGGACCTTGGTTCCCCCCACACACACACACCAGATCACAACGTAGAAGATGGCCCGCGGGCGCCTTCGGGGCGGAGACCCGCAGTTTCCTCCGTAACCCCCGGGCCTGGCACACAGTAGGCCCCCAGGTGCCGCTGCGTGTTGGTTTCCGTGCCAGCATGGGAAGCTTGCCAGCACTGAAGCCACCGCCAGCTGCTTCACTTTGCCCCACTTTATATCCACCCCGGCGAACTGTTGGGTATCTGACCTTCATTTGAACCCGTTTTTCCCTCACCCGAACTTCTTATTCCTCCTTCGGGAGGATCGAAAAGAAATGGACGTGATTGGTAGAGCTGGATAATGGGGTCTTGCCATGGATAAATGGGGGTCTCCCTCAGTGGAGACAGAACAGACCTCACCAAAAAAAAAAAAAAAAAAAGTGAACTTTAGACCTTGACCCTTTTTAGAAGTTTTACTTTAACTCGGGGAGGCCGCCAAACACTGTAGACCGTTTTTTGAACGTGTTGTAAATAAATTGGAAGCAAGTAGGCAACTTTTTTTGCAGTGAGTTTAGGGTTTGTTTGTGGGTTTTGTTTTTTTCTTTAAAGTGAAATCGCTTAAGGAAATAATGGGCCGGAGAAGAGCAAAATCCCCCTCATTCTACTAAAATCATTCACATGAATTAAAGTCTGGCGTGGTGTTCATACCATGTATGAGCACCTGTAACATGAGCACTTGGGAAATGGAGGCAGAAGTTCAAGGTCATCTTCACCTATATAAGGAAATTCTAGGCAAGGCTAAGCTACAAGGGACCCAGTCTTTAAAAGGGGCAATTAAATGAGTAATGACCCCTGGTTATGGCACTCAAAGCAAGTGGATCTCTCAGTTCGAGACTTAGCCGCCAATCCAGACCACCTAAATTTGATCCCCGGGGCTGACATGGTTGAAGAAGAGAAAACTTGACTCCCTGGAATTGTCCTCAGACTTCCACACTTGGGTTGTACCAGATGTGTGTCCACACATTATGTGCACAATAAATATGGCTTTAAAGAGAAAGAAAAATGGAGCTGGGATGTCGCTCAGTTTTAGAGCGGGAGCCTGATCAAGCTTTAGGCATAGTATTGGATCTCCTCAACCCCTGGTCCACCCACAAATATAAACAAACAAATAAATAAATAAATAAATGACTTGGAACGTATTTAAAAGTCACTAATAGTCCAATTGAAATTAATTTAACCTCCTGGCTGGTCTGTAGTGGCACACACCTTTAATCCCAGCACTTGGGAAGCAGAGGCAGGGGAAGGCCAGCCTGGAACATATTTAAAAGTCACTAGTAGTCCAATTGAAATTAATTTAACCTCCTGGCTGGTCTGTAGTGGCACACACCTTTAATCCCAGCACTTGGGAGGCAGAGGCCGGGGAAGGGCAGCCTGGTCTACAGAGTGAGTGCCAGGATAGCCAAGGCTGCAAAGAGAAACCCTGTCTTGGGAAAAAAAAAAAAAAAAAAAAGGAAGCCTGGCATGAATGCAAACCCTTGGATCTCAACACTTGGAAGGTAGAGGTCAGATTCGAAACAGTTCAAGGCCATCCTCCAACCTCAGCTATGTAGCAGTTCTATCAGCCATGTGAGCCACTTTCCAAAACAAAAGTAACAAATCCAGGATTTAAAACAGCACTTGATCCCTAAATTAAACATGAATTAATAAAATATGTACAAATACCAGTAATTTAATGTTAAAGGTTTTTTATAATTTTTTTAATTTTATGTGCATTGGTGTTTGGCCTGCACATATGCCTATGTGAGGGTGTCAGACCCACTGGAACTGGAGTTACAGACAGTTGTGAGCTGGGAATTGAACCCAATCCTCTGGAAGGGCAGCCAGTGCTCTTAACCACTGAGCCATCTCTCCAGGCCTGTTCAAGATTTTTTTTTTTTTTTTTTTGGTTTTTTTTTCGAGACAGGGTTTCTCCGTGTAGCTTTGCGCCTCTCCTGGAACTCACTTGGTAGCCCAGGCTGGCCTCGAACTCACAGAGATCCACCTGGCTCTGCCTCCCGAGTACTGGGATTAAAGGCGTGCACCACCACCGCCCGGCAAGATTTTTTTTTTTTTTTAATTAATCAGTTTAACTCGATGTGTTGTCTGTGTCCGTTTTTGTTAATATGTGTGCCTGGTGTCTACAGAGGCCAGAAGAGGGCCTCACATCCCCGGAATTGGAGTCCATGGTTGTGAGCCCCCATGTGGGTGCTTGGAATTGAACCTGGGTCCTCTGGAAAAACAAGCAGTGCTCTAATGGCTGAGCAAGCTTTCCAACCCCAAGATAGGCTTTTAATTAGCCTAAAGGAAATCAGAACTGAAAAAAACAAATGACTAAGAAAAAAGACGCCATGCAAACAGAATCACCATTCTCTGATGTCGTGACTTAACAACCAGAACTGGAACCAAGCTCTCAGAATTCAATGGTAAGGCCAAGTCCCAAACACACTTTGAAGGAAAGAGAATTTGAACAAGAGTTCCTGAACTTGGTAGCTGCATATGACTTCATTTATGCTAAGTAAATGGGTTTGGGTTTTAAAATCACATCTATGTTTTTAGTTTGTGTCTATGTATGTGTGTGGGATCACTCCTTCACCATCAGACTCAGTGGCAAGCATCTTTACCCCCTGATCTGGCCGGCTGACCCTGGTTTTAGGTGTTTGTATCTGCCACAGGGTCTTGCTCTGTAGCCCTGGCTGTCCTGGAACTCGCAGCGATCCCCCCACCTCTGCTCCCCAAGTTCTGAGGTCAGTGTACCATTCTGCCCGGTGTGCGGTTGCCTTTGCTTTGCAGGAAGAAAACCTGACAAGAACTAAGCAATAGGCATTGCTGTGGAGGCGATAGGCGCTGCCCTGGGAGCCCAAGACCTCTGAGAGCATCTTTGGCATCCAGAGGGTTTGTGAGGCCTGGGGTTCAATCCCCAGCACTGACAAAAGAATGAAGCGTCTCGGGATAATGCCCCTTCGGCCCAGTGATCAGGGAGGCAGCTTCCAGGATGGCTCAGAATGGTCTTTGTCCTAATGTCCTGACCCTGTGAAAACCCTGTCCACTGGAATATGAGCTACACCTCACGACTCCATGGCCATGTGTGCCCTTGATCCCCGCCCTCCAGGGGCAGAGGCAGGTCTAGTGCACATAGCAGATTCAGCCACCAACTTTTTGAGACCTTATATCCAAGAGGAGAAAAGGTAAAACAAAGAGCTAGGGATGTAGCTCAGTTGGCAGAGGGCTTGCCTCCCATCCTTGAAGCCCTGAGTTCAGTCCTCAGCTCTGCATAAACAAGGTATGGCAGGAACATTTGTAAGCCCAGCATCTGGAAGAGAAGTTCAAGGGCTACATTGCAAGTATTCTTGGTTTGGTTGGTTGGTTGGCTTTTTTTTTTTTTTTTTTCCAAGACAGGGTTTCTCTGTGTAGCCCCAGCTGTCCTGGAACTCACTCTATAGACCAGGCTGGCCTCGAACTCACAGAGATCTGCCTGGCTATGTCTCCCGAGTGCTGGGACTAAAGGCATGTACCACTGCCGTCTGGCTGTTTTTGGTTTTTCAAGACGGGGTTTCTCTGTGTTACAGCTGTGGCTGTCCTGGAACTCACTTTATAGACCAGGCTGGCCTCAAACTCACAGAGCATCAAGGCATGTGCCACCACTGTCTGGCTTTTGTTCTAGTTTTTTGCTTGTTTATTTACATATATTTACATATATATTATCATATATATATATATCAGAGTTTGTGTCTAATAAAGATTTTTTTAAACCTAAAAAAACTTTTAAAAATATATATTATGCCAGGTGGTGCATACATTTAATCCCAGCACTCTAGAGGCAGAGGTAGGTGGATCTCTGAGTTTAAGGCCAGCCTGGTCTACAGAGTGAGTTCCAGGACAGCCAGGAGTACACAAAGAAACCTTGTCTGAAAAAAAAAAAATCAAACAAAGTATGAGTATTTCGTCTGTCTATATATCTTTATTTATTTACTTACTTTATCTCATGCTTGAGTGTTTTGGTTACATGTACATCTGTGTACCAGGTATGTGACCTGGTGTCCCCAGAAGTCAGAAGAGGGCACTGAAACTGGAGTTACAGACAGTTGAAAACTGTCATTGGTTACAGGGAATAGAACCCAGGTCCTCTGCAAGAACAGCAAATGCTCTTAACATCTGAGCCATCTCTCCAGCCTTGGCTATATGTCTTTTATACCACATACAAGGATCGAGGCCTCAACTGACAGTGAGCAGGGACTGGATGGCTACCATAGGCATGTATGTGAATGAACTTGTTATCAGGTCATACCTCAGTCAAGCCTTTGCCTGCATCTTATTTGGCCACTGCTAGATACCTGGAGCACTCAGGTCACCTGATGGACATGACCAAATGTGCTTCCTGCAAGTTTCTTCCTTCCTTCCTTCCTTTTTCTTTTCTTTCTTTTTTTTTTCAAGACAGGGTTTCACTGTGTAGTTTTGGTGCCTTTCCTGGAACTCGCTCTGTAGCCCAGGCTGGCCTCCAACTCACAGAGATACACCTGGCTCTGCTTCCCGAGTGCTGGGATTAAAGGAGTGTGCCACCACCGCCCGGCCCTTCCTCTCTTTCTTTTTCTTTCTCTTCTTTTTCTTTCTTTTCTTTTTCTTTTTTGGTTTTGCAAGACAGGGTTTCTCTGTGTAACAGCCCTGGCTGTCCTGGAACTCACTCTGTAGACCAGGCTGGCCTTGAACTCACAGAGATCCACCTGTCTCTGCCTCCCGAGTGCTAGGATAAGAGGCACGCACCACCATGCCCCTGCAAGTTTCTTATGCCTTCAGAATTCTCTGCAGATAATTCAAATCTGAGCTAATATCATTCGATATTATTAGCAGCTTTTTACTTTGACTTGTGTTTGGGGAGATGGAGGCATACCAAGATCCATGTGTGGAAGCCAGAGGACAACTTGCAGGAGTCTGTTTGCTCCTCCTCTGTGTGGGACCTGGGAAGGGAACTTGAGTCCTCAGGCTTGACAACAAACACCTTTACATGCTGAGCCATCTCGCTTAACTCTCAGTGCCTGTCATCCCAGCATGTGAGAGGTGGGGCGGGAGGAACAGGGAGGGGTTGAGGGTCATCCTCTGTGAGCTGGTGAGTCAGCCTGAGCTACGTGAGACTAGGCCTCAAAGCACACACACACAAGACATCATAAAATGAAGAGGGGAAGAGAGATGGTTCTGGTTAAGAGCATGTACTGCTTTTACCGAGGACTGAGCAGCCAACCATGTTGGGCAGCTCACAATCTGTAATTCAACCTGCAGGAGATCCAGTGTGCTTTCCTGACTTCCAGGGATACTGCACTCATGTGCAAACACACACACACATACACACACACAATTTTTAAGTGTTTTTTTTTTTATTTTTGTTTTATTTTTTTGATAGAGTCTCACTATGTAGACCAGGCTGTCCTTGAACTCACAGATATCTGCATGTCTCTGCCACCTGAGTACTAGACCTTAAAGGCATGTGTTATCATGGCTGGAATAACTATTCTTTGAAAAAGGACAATGAAAAGGCCAGGAGTGGTGGCATACACCTTTAATCTCAGCACTGGAAATGCAGAGGCAGGTGGATCTCTGTGAGTTCAAGGCCAGCCTGGTGTACAGAGCGAGTTCCAGGACAGCCAGACCCTTTCTCTCAAAAACAAAACAAACAAACAAAAAGACATTGAAGAATATCATTTTGCTACTGAAACCTGAAACATGTTGCTGGGGCTGCAGAGATGGCGTGGCGGTGGATGGACAGAGGTCAGCTCCCAGGACCCACACGAGGCAGCTCACAATTACCTGTTCCAGGGGATCCAGTGCCCTCTGACCTCAGTGGATACCTATATGCACGTGCTACACACAAACTCCTGCAGGCTCACGCACATAAATAAGTATTTTGAAAGAAAGGGTTTGTTTGTTTGTTTGTTTGGGGTTTTTTGTTGTTTTATTTTATTTTAATTTTATTTTATTTTGTTTTATTTTATTTTATTTTTGGAAACAAAGGTTCTCTGTGTAGTCCTGGCTAAAGAAAAGGTTTTTTTTTTGGTTTTTTTTTTTTGTTTTTTGAGATAGGGTTTCTCTGTGTAGCTTTGCGCCTTTCCTGGAAATCACTCTGTAGTCCAGGCTGGCCTCGAACTCACAGAGATCTGCCTGCCTCTGCCTCCTGAGTGCTGGGATTAAAGGCATGAGCCACCACCGCCCAGCTAAGAAAAGTATTCTTAAGATTTAATCCATAAAAATAGATATGATCAAGCCAGCAAGATGGTTCATCAGGCACAGATACTGGCTCCCAAGCTTAAGGATCCGAGTTAGATGCTAGGGACCACCTACATGGTGAGAGGAAATGACCAACTCTCTTTTTTTTTAATTATATATAAATAACAACTTTTTAAAAACTGGCAACATAGTACATATAATTCTAGCCCTTGGGAGGTGGAGGCAGGAGGGATCAGGACTTCGAAGTTAGCCAGGCATGGTGGCCCATGCCTTTAACTCCAGCACTTGCAAGGCAGAAGCAGGTGGTTATCTGTGAGTTACTGGCTAGCCAAGGGGTATACAGTGAGACTTCATCTCAAAACAAACAGAAAAGTTTAAAAAAAAAAAAGTGTATTTCAGCAATGAGAGAATGCCTTTGGTGACTGAGGAGCTGGAGAGATGGCTCAGCAGTTAAAAGCACTGGCTGCTTCTTCCAGAGGACCTAGGTTCAATTCCTAGCACCTACATGGCAGCTCACAACTGTCTGTAACTCCCGCTCCAGGGGATCCAAAGCCCTCATACATACATATATGCAGGCAAAACCCAAATGCACATAAAAAGAAAATAAAAAATAAATTATTTTTGAAAAGAAGAAGAAAACTTTGGTGATGGAGTCCTGTGGACTCTCCACCTGCTGTGTGATTTCAATGATCCCTCGGCGCGCCACACAGCCCTTATATTAATTAGCCTGTTGGTTTTGATCACTTCAGTGATTAATCGGGTCTCGGGATCTGGAAGTGAGAAGCGGAGCCCTGCGAACGAGGCAGGGATTCAGAGTGAGCTGCAGTTGCCAGCAGTGTTGGTCACGTGACCCGTATGCCCAGCAATTCCTTTTTCTGCAATCATTTCTCTTCAGCTCCCTTCATGAGTGTGTTTTATGTGTGATGACACAGTCTTCCCTCAATGCTCTTGATTTTCACTTTGAAAAGCATGAAAATTCCAATCAGTGCCAATCTGCACCCCCCACCCCCCAATCCTTCCTCTTCAAGTTTTTGCAGATGTAATTTCAAAAATAGGACCATGGCTAATTACAGCAAGGATTTTTTCCCCCCTAACCACAGTTACTCAGAATTCTTAGAGGCTAATGTATTTGTGGACACTCCAGGAATCCCTAAAGACTAAAAGTTAGGAGGAAAAAAAAAAATAAAGACATGGAACAGGGCAGGAGCTTGCAGAAAGGGGATAGTCAAACACATGGTGTACAGAGTAACAACTTACCTGTAGCCCTGAGCATCTGAGGGCCCCGTAGCATAGCCAGGAACACAGTGAGTGACTTTATGGCAAAGCATTTCAGAATGCCAGACCCCAAGCAAGCTCTCCTCTGTTGTGAGGCCCTTCATTTTGTTTTACCTTGTGGGATACAATAAAGACGCTGTGACATTGTTCCCAGAGCAGAAGCTGGGTACCAGCTGACATGGCCAGAGAAAAGAAGTCTTTGTTTTTCAGTAGAAATGTTTAAATGGAAACTTTGGTGCCCCCAGCCGCAGCCTGGAACTCTGGTTGTAGACCGGGCTGGCCTTGAATTCCATCTGCCTTTACCTTTCTCCCCAGCGCTAGGGTAGAAGGCAAATGTTGCCATGTTAGGCCTGTTTTGTTTTTATTTATCCTTCTTCCCCCTGGGGAATTTTGTGGGCAGCCTGTGGTTTCGGAGACACGAGGTCACTGGAAGCCAGAGGTTTGAAGTGTACACACCATTGGGAGAATGCAGGAGGGGATTTGAGATTGGATGTGTCAGCACCAGTGACAGCTGGCCTAGCCACTTGCAGTGGAACCCCAGAGGGGTCAGACTAAAGTCAATACCGACATGGCTGACCTGGTGACCTTACCATGGGAACTTGGATTATTGTCTACGCAGACCTATGTACTTCCCAGAAGGTAGGTAGGGCCACAGCTAGAGAATAGCAACTTTTTTTTGTATATGTGGTTCAGCTGGGGATTGAACCCAGGATCACTACCTAGCCCTAGTTCTCCGGGAACTCACGGAGATCCACCTTCCTTTGCCTTCTGAGTGCTGGGATTAAAGGCGTGTGCCACCACACCCAGCCAACTATATCTTTAGTGTACTCTGCACAGTAACTGGCCACTAGCTGGACTTGGTGGCCCCTGCCTCTGATCCCAGCACCTGGAAGTTTAGGCAGAAGGATCTCTACAAGTCCTAGGCAGCCAAGAAGGCCTGCAGAGTGAGTTCATGGTCAACCAAAGCGACATTTATAGACTGGGGGAAGGTGTTTAGACAACAACCTGGGGCTGGAGAGACAGCTCAGCAGTTAAGAGTACTTATTCTTGCAAAGGACAGACCTGGGTTCAATTCCCAGCACCTACAAGCTAGCTCACAACCTCTGTAACTCCAGGGAATCCAATGCCCTCTCCTGACTTCTGGAGTGGGCACTGCATGCCTATGGTGCACATACATACATGCAAGTAAAACACTTATGCACATAAAATAAAATTTTGAAATATTTTTAAAATTAAGATGAAAACAGCTTGATGCTGGATAGATGGCTCAGGGGTTAAGAGCACTTGTTGCTCAATAACAAAGATCAGAGTTCAGTTCCCAGCACCCATGTTGGGCGGCTCACAGTCGCCTGCAGCTCTGGCTCCAGGGACTCCGATGTCATCATCTGGCCTCTGAGGGCACACCTGCACCCACTTGACATACACCCCCTCATACTCACACATCTGACTGTAATCCTAGTACATGGTGAGTGGAAACAGGAGGGTCACCAACAGCACAGTGAGTTCAAGGCCAGCCTGGACTACGAGAAACCCTATCTGAGAAGAAATAGTTCCCCAGGACCCATATCGTGGGAGAACTAGTCCTAAAAGCTGTCCTCTGGCTTCTGCGGCACACACTGAATAAATGTCATTAAAAACAGACACGGGCCGGGCGGTGGTGGCGCACGCCTTTAATCCCAGCACTCGGGAGGCAGAGCCAGGTGGATCTCTGTGAGTTCGAGGCCAGCCTGGACTACCAAGTGAGTTCCAGGAAAGGCGCAAAGCTACACAGAGAAACCCTGTCTCCAAAAAACCAAAAAAAAAAAAAAAAAAAACAGACACGGGACCGGGGTGTCAAAGGTCTGTAATCCCAGCATTTGGAGGTGCAGACAGCAGGTTCAGGAATCAAGATGGCTCAACATATTAGGACGCTTGCTACCAAGCCTGATGTTGATCCCCAGGTCCCACGAGGTAGAGAGAACAAATTCCCCAATGTTCTCCTCTGACCTCCACATGTGGGCCAAGCCCCACCTCCCACACAGGCACCAAAATAAAGTCAACGGAAAGAAAGGAGAAACTGAGTGGTAGTGCTGCACACCTTTAATCTCAGCACTCAGGAGGCAGAGGCAGGCGGATCTCTGTGAGATCGGAGCCAGCCTGGTCTACAGAGCAAGTTCCAGACAGCTGGGGCTACACAGAGAAACCCTGTCTTAAAAAACCAAAATCAGGGTTGGGGATTTAGCTCAGTGGTAAAACGCTTGCCTAGCAAGCGCAAGGCCCTGGGTTCGGTTCTCAGCTCTGAGGAAAAAAAAAAAAAGAAAGAAAGAAGAAACAATAAAAGGGGTTCATAAGGCCCTGCCCCTCCACGAGACTCTGTAGGCAGTTAATAGTTGCTGGGAAGAAAAAGACGCCTTCAGTGGTGTGGCCACTAGTAACCCACACTCCTATAAATAACCCCCAACACATGCTTCTGAGAGCAATCCTAGTTAAATGTATTGGGTCACCAAAAAAAGCTGGATGTGGTGGTATACACATGTATCCCAGCACTTGAGAACTTAAGGTAGGGATATATAAAAGCCTGTCCAAAAAAAAAAAAAAAAGAAAGAAAAAGAAATAAAATAAAATTTAAATTAAAAAAAACAAAAGCCAGCAGTGGTGGTGCACACCTTTAATCCCAGCACTTGGGAGGCAGAGGCAGGTGGATCTCTGTGAGTTCAAGGCCAGCCTGGTCTACAAATCGAGTTGCAGGACAGACAGAGTTACACAGAGAAACCCTTTTTTTTTTTTTTTTTTTTTTTTTTTCTGGAGCTGAGGACCAAACCCAGGGCCTTGTGCTTGCTAGGCAAGCGCTCTACCACTGAGCTAAATCCCCAGCCCCGAAACCCTGTCATGAAGGAAAAAAAAAAAAAAAGAAGACGTGAAAGTGAAAGTGGGCAACTTGTTGGCAAAGGGGTTCAGAAGGAGTGGAAGGGGGCTAGAAGGGCGGGTGGGAATGAATATGATCAAGATGCATTACATGGAAGTATGAAAACGTCCCAATGAAACCCATCATGATGTATGACTGGTATGTGCTAACACAAGTCAACAGCTCATCACTCCATCCTCTCAAGGGCATGTGGGTTCTCTATGGGAGAATTTGCAGCCTCGTGGCAATGTCTACATATAGCTTTGTTTGTAGTGAGGAGGGGATATTCCTGGCAGCCTTTGAGTAGAGGCTAGGCACACTGTTGGCAGACTTGTATAACAGATATTCACTCCTGGTCAGGTTTCCTGGCAAGCCATTCAAAAATGCCTGGGACTGTCAAGGAGGTAAGTGGCTTTATGTATGTGAATGAGCCTCTTGTTCTGATGGCCACACCTCAGGTTACATAGTCTTGGACGGCCTCACTGACATATCTAGCCGTGGGCTGTGTAAGCCAGTTGGATCTACAGTGGCAATGGAAGCTTCTAGGCTCTATCACTCGGTAGACTGGCATGTGCACGTTGACATGGTGGTGGACCACATGGCGGTGGACCACGGTTTCCCAAGAGCTACAAAAGTCAGCTCAGGGCTGTAGGGTAAAGGGCCAACCAAAGAAACACACCCTGGCCCTGAAACCAGAGCCAAAAGGTTAAAAGGGGCCAGAGAAAGAAACACATTTTAGCCCTGAAACCAGAGCCAAGGAAACACTCTGCCCCAGATCATCTCAGTACAAAAAACAACCAATCCCTGAGCAGGAAAACCAACCAATCCCTGAGCACGAAAGCCAACCAATTCTGACCAATTCCCACCCTGGGAAAACTCCGCCCCTAGGAAGCCCTATATAAACCCTGTGCCTGTTCGGTTTGCTGTGGCAGAGGCTGGCACCCTCCTGGATTGTTCCCTCCCAATCAATCTCTTGAATGAGGTTTGGGTGAGACCTTCTTCCACTGGAGTGGTATGGAGCAGAGAAGTAACTTTTCTCCTGAGCCAGAACAGAGCGGAGGAGAACACTTTGGCTGGGGAAACTTTCCCCTAGCGGAGCAAAGGAGCAAAGTTGTTACCCTCCGGGGGGGGGACCTGAGTAGAACTCTAACAACTTTTCTGGGGAACCCCTTCCCTGAGGTAGCAGAGTTGTTAGCTTGGGGAAGCCTCTTCCTGTAGCAGGGCTCTAAGCTGCTCTATGCCAACTTTGTATTCCTTGGCTTCCAACTGCCAGGATCCCCTTCCATCCGAGCTGCAATGCTTACAGGGACTCCAGAACCTCACAGGGCTTTTCATCTTGTCAAATTTTTCTAAAATCAAATTGACTTAAGTAAGACACATGGCCAAGCTCAGAGTTGGTGGGCAAAGAGACAGGCCCTGTCTTGTTGCTTCTTTTGTTTTGTTTCTGGAATTCAATCTGTAGACCAGCCTGGCCTTGAACTCATGGAGATCTGCCTGCTTCTGCCTCCTGAGTGCTGGGAAACTCAGCACTGTAACCTCAAGTCATAGACATCCAGTGCCACTATGCTCTGGATTTTTTTTTTTTTCTTTTATCGTTCTAGGGATTTGGGCCAAGAAGCATGGCTCAAACATTGTAGTAACTTCTGAACTAGATTCTCCTTTACCTCACTCAGACTTCCTGGATTTATCCAGTGACAGTCACACACAGGGCTTTTCCCGAAAAGCAGGCTGCCCAGAACTACAGCCTCATGATCTTGGGAAAGTACTCCTGGTCCTCCACCAATGATGAGGGATGGGTGGATGTTCTCCAGATGGCAGAGACCTTCCAAAGGGTATCAAAACAAAGACCGTGGCGGGCATCCCATCCTGCCTGTAGAGATGAGGTCGAGAGAAGTCAGTTGGGACGTCTCAGAAGTAGAGCACCTATCTAGCACAAGCCACACCCAGAACTGGATCCCCACAAAACGAAGGAATAGGCAGACAGAAACCAAGCACTGTAGTGAGGGCCCCCAAAACGCTCCTGCAGATCTTGGCATGGCCTGCTCTTTTCATCTTTTCTTCTCACATGCCTGTTCCTGCCCTTTGATCTCATTTTATTGGACAGCTCTTGTGCACTTTCCAAACGTACCATGTATTCCAGGCCAACCTTACAAACAAGTCTTTCCTTTTCTCCCACTTATTCGTCTTTTTTGTTGTTGTTATTGTTTTGTTTGATTTGTTTTTCGAGACAGGGTTTCTCTGTGTAGTTTTGGTGCCTGTCCTGGATCTTTAGACCAGGCTGGCCTCGAACTCACAGAGATTCACCTGCCTCTGTCTCTCAAGTGCTGGGATTAAAGATGTGCGCCACCACTGCCCAGCTCTCCCACTTCTTGAAGGGCATTTGTGGTTGGCAGACATGGAAAGGGGGGTTCTTAGAGTGCTTGGGAAGGGGTCACATGAGGGAAGTCCAGGAAGAGCGAAAGGAGAAGATGGAGGTGCGTGTGTAGCGAACCTGCCAACGTAGGACAGTTCCTAAGCACGTCTGCCTCGGCATTTTGGTTTCTGATTTTGGTTTTGGGAGTGCTGGGAACCGACCTTGGAGCCAAAGGCAGGCTAAGCACACATTCTCCTACTAAGCTACACATATATTGTTGATGTTTTTTTTTTTGTTTTTTTTTTTGAGATGGGTCTCATGTAGTCCAGGCTGGCTTCAAACCTACTCGGTAGCAGAGGCAGCCCTTGAACTCCTGGTTCTCCTGCTTATGGCTCCCAAGCACTGGAATTACGGACCTGTGCCACCACGCCTGGCTCTGTGGTGTTTTGCTTCGCTTTGTTTGAGATAGCGTCCATTTATGTTGCCCCAGATGGCCATGGACTTGAGATCTTTCTGCCTCTGCCTCCCAAGTGCTGGAATCACAGGCATGCACCACAATGCCTAGCTACCAATGTTGTTGTTTTAAACAACTGTGTTGAAATAAAATTCACACTATGGGAGAGTCCCTGTCTCAAAAACCACAAACAGCAGCAAAAAAGAAAATATAATTAACATTCTAGGCTTCTATTTTAATTGTAAATATACAATCCATGGGCCAGTGAGATGGTTCAGTAAGTAAAGGTGCTTGCCGCCAAGTCTGATAAGATTTGAGTTCAATTCCTGGGCCCCACGAGGGCGAAGAAGAAAACCAGCTCCCAAAGATTGTCTTCTGACCTCCACACAGTAAATAAATAGTACCTTCAGGGGATTTTTGACTTTGTTCAGAGGTATGTATCTGTTGCCAGAGACTAATTTTCCTCATTCCAAGAAGAATCCCACACTCCCTTAGCTCCATCTACTCCTGCTGTGTGGACATTTCCCAGAGCACAGACTATCTTCAAGTGCACAGCCACTGTCCCCTTGTGAAACACCCTTGTCCACACCGAAACCTTCCCTCATCTTCCCAAGCCAAAACTCTGTCCCGTTCCACACCCCCTTCCCCAGGGCCAGGTAACCACCATCCTGGTTCTTCTTTTCTTTCTTTCTTTCTTTTTTTTTTTCTTTCTGGTTTTTCAAGACAGGGTTTCTCTGTGTAGTTTTGGTGCCTGTCCTGGATCTCGCTCTGTAGACCAGGCTGGCCTCGAACTCACAGAGATCCACCTGCCTCTGCCTCCTGAGTGCTGGGATTAAAGGTACGCACCACCACCACCCGACAGTTTTTCTTTTCTTACTACATCTTAATTTTATTTTTAACTGTGTATGTCGGGTGGGGAGGCGTGCTCGACATGGAGAATGAATGGATGTCAAAGGACATTCCCTCTGCTCTCTACCACCATGTGGGTCCTGAGGATCTAACTTAGCAGGTTTTGCAGCAAGCCCCTTTACCTACCTGCTGAGCCACCTGGCAGGCCCTTGTTTGCTTTCTTCCGAGACAGGGTCTTGCTAAGTAGTCCCGGCTAGTCTAATGGTCCCTAGACAGTTGGGGATGGCGGCAGTCTGATGGCATCACAGCATGAATTCCTGTCTCGAGGAACTCTCCAGTTCTGTCTCTGACTTTAACTCAACTTAGAGAGTCATCAGAAAGCTGAGTGTGAGCCGGGCAGTGGTGGCGCCCGCCTTGAATCCCAGCAGTGGGGAGGCAGAGCTAGGCGGATCTCTGTGAGCCTGGGCTACAGAGCAAGATTCAGGACAGGCACCAAAGCTACACAGAGAAACCCTGTATCGAAAAACAACAACAACAAAAATTAATTAAAGAAAAATAAAAAAATACAATACAAAATAATAAATAAACAAAAATAAGAGAAGCTCATGAATGTGAGGCTCATCGCCCTGAGTCATATTCTACTCTATTCAAACCGTAACTGACTTTCTGCCTGGATTTTTGAGGAGAACTTGAGGTTGGGGGGTGGGGGGGACAGGCAATGGTTTTCCCACTCAGGCCAGCCGGCTGGATCTGGAGGTGTTCAGTTTCAGATCGGCAACCTTCTCAAACCCATGGATGCAGAGGCATTCCCATCAAGTCCTTCCCTGCGGTGTCAGAAGAGGCAGAGCCAGGACCCCACCCCAGTGTGGGGGCCAGTGTGCAGGAGGGGCCAAAAAGCAGCTGTAGCCGGGCGGTGGTGGCGCACGCCTTTAATCCCAGCACTCGGGAGGCAGAGGCAGGCGGATCTCTGTAAGTTCGAGGCCAGCCTGGTCTACGGCGCGAGATCCAGGAAAGGCGCAAAGCTACACAGAGAAACCCTGTCTCGAAAAACCAAAAAAAAAAAAAAAAAAAAAAAAAGCAGCTGTAATGTCGGAGGGGGTGGTGGCACCAAGTGGTGATCGGGGGTGGGTGACAAGGAGTTGTTATTTGTCCTTATTTTTTATTTTGGTTGTTGTTTTTCTCTTAATTTTTTTTTTCACATCGTAATTCTACATTTAACTCCTAGATACTATCATCCCTGTCCCAGTTTACAGTGGCCATTCAGCATACTCCATGTTGTGTGCTTGTTCACAGGGCTCACAAATGCCAAAAGACAGAAAGAGCCCGGATGCCCATTAGCAGGTGAGGCAGAAACCACATGTGATGTGGCAGTGTAGTAGACTAACATAGAAAGTCAAGCTGGGTGGTGGTGGCACACTCCTTTAATCCCAGCACTCAGAGGCAGAGGCAGGCGGATCTCTGTGAGTTCGAGACCAGCCTGGTCTACAGAGAGAGTTCCAGGGATACACAGAGAAACCCTGTCTGAAAAAAAAAAAATCAGAACAACAACACACACACACACACACACACACACACACACACACACACACACACACACAGAAACATCAACATATACTGCCATGAGTGGGGTTCAAAATGGGACAGACATCACAAGTCACATAACCCGGAAGTTCATTTAAATTCAATGTCTAGATGGAAAAGCTCACAGGGACTGTGGTTTGGGAGAGGAGAATGGGAAGTGCTAGTTTCTCTTTAGGGGAGAATGTTCTGAAAGTGGTACATGATGCGAATATGCAAAATGCCAACAAAATACTCACTCTAACATGGTTAAGATGTGGCTGAAGGTGTGGTTCAGTTGGTAAAGCCCTGAGGTCTACCTGAAGTACCACATCCATCAGGCGTGGTAGTGAATGTTTGAGGCCAGCCTGAGCTACAAGAGACCCTGGCTCAAGTGGTTAAAATGCAGCCAGCATGGTGGTGCATGCCTGTGCTCCCAACACTCAGAGGCTGAGGCAGGAGGATTGCCTCGAGTTCAAAGACATTTGGCTACACAGCAAAACTCTGTCTAAAATCAAATAAAAATGGTTACCTATATGCTCTGTGCATTTGACTTTAATTTTGAAAACAAGACCCTTCTGTTTAATACCTTGACTTCCGTTAGGAAATAGTCAACCTTTCTGCTAAGACTGGGCAACAAAAAGAGACACAATATTACAAAATTTCCAGGGCAGAGAGGACACAACAGGGCTCTGAGTCAGAAATGAATTCCCATTCATCTTCTACCTCGACTTCTGGTAAACACACACTCGGAATGAAGCCGGGGTTTAGCCGAGAGTTAAATTTAGCTGGCCTCCCTCCCAAGCCGGTTCCCTGCCTGTCGGCAGCTCCTCGCCCCCGGCTCCTGGAGCCTCCCTGCGTTGCCAGCCTCCGCTTTTCCTGCCTCCTTCATTCAGGCATTCCCCTGCTCCCACACGGAAGTCGCGCTCAGCCCCAGCCCCAGCAGTGACTAAGCCTGGGATGAGCCACTTTCTCTGCCAGAGCGCCATGTGGGCCCCAAACTTGAGAGAGGGTGGCTGGGAGGCTTGAAAACAAAGGGTGGTGGTAGGCCCAGGTGTTCACACTGACAGTCCATGAGCAGACGTCGCTCTGTGGCCAGCTGAGCACCCGGGCACGTGCCCGAGGTCCCAGCATCGAGGCAGGACAAACATTCGGACCCAGGATTTGGAGACCAGTGTGGGCAACAGAAACAGAGCCTGGCGGTGGTGGTGAGGCACACCTTTAATCCCAGCACTCCAGAGGGAGAGGCAGGTGGATCGCTGTGAGTTCGAGGTCAGCCTGGTCCGTAGAGTGGATTTCAGGACAGTCAGAGCTACACAGTGAGACCCTGTCTCAAGAACAACAAGACAACCACAAACACCACTGGCGGGCAGAGGGTTCAGCTGGTAAAGGTAAAGATGCTTGTTGGCAAGTCTGACACACCCAGGACCATAGCGGGAGAACTAAGGAGTTGTCCTCTGACTTCTACGACACACAGTGGGGCGTGCACACACAGAATAAATGTCACTCCAAACAAACACAGCCGGGATGACAAAGGTCTGTAATCCCAGCATTTGGAGGTGGAGACAGCAGGTCAGGAGTTCAAGGTCATCATCAGCTATTTATGAGATCCTCCCTCAAAATACCAACAAAGGGTCTGGAGAGATGGCTCAGGGGTTCAGAGCACACTTACTGCTCTTAGCAGAGCAGTAAGACCCGAGTTTGGTTCACAGCATCCACAGTAGGTGGCTCACAGCCAGTAATTCCATCTCCAGGGATCTGCCGCCCCCTTCTGCACCGACACCCCCACACAGACACATAATTAAAGCTAAACTATCTCTTGTAAAGAGCCACACCAAAGCAAGTTAAACAGACCCAGCTCTAGTGCTCCTATTTACCCAAAGGATTCAAAGTCAACATGTCACACATCCCCGCTAAGCAGAGTTCATGGCCGAACCAGTCACAGCAGCTAAATTGTGGAACCACCTTGGGTGTCTCTCGACAGAGGAATTAGGGTTAAAAAGAAATTCGACACATGTACAAGATGAAATGTGCCATAAAGAACAAACTGTCTCAGAAAGACAAATACTGCATTTTTCTATCATTTTCGATGCTAGAATCTTTTCTAGGTACATAAAATCATGTGTGCCTGTATGACCTGGAAGTCGAAGTGACAATGTTTGGGGAGCAAAGGGCAATAGTGATGGGGGAGGATATGGGGAGAGGGATGGAGGAGAACTCGCTCAAAGTGCATTATGTAGTAAGTAGTGTGGAGATTTCTTTACCTAACCCAGTTCCAGATATACTAATGAAAATAAAAGGTGTGTGTGTGTGTGTGTGTGTGTGTGTGTGTGTGTGTGTGTGTGTGTGTACTTCTAGGATACTCCCCCTTAAACAATGACAAAAATAGCTTAAGTTTCCATTCTGACCAATGTGGCAGTCATTGGGTAGGACCTTGTTGAACGGTCTTTCATGAACCTTCTAGTTCCAGGGACTAGAACATGTTGATTGTTCATGACAGATATGACTTACCAGCTGCATATGTGTATTTAACAATGGCCGGGGTTGGGGATTTAGCTCAGTGCCTAGCAAGCACAACACCCTGGGTTCGGTCCTCAACTCTGGGGGAAAAAAAAAAAAAAAAGAACAATGGCCTACAGTTTCATGGGTGACTTGAGAATGCCTTCTTTATATATATATTTTTAATTTAATTTTTATTTTATTTTATATGCATTGGTGTTTTTGCCTTCATTCATGTATGTATGAGGGTATCAGATCCCCTGGAACTGGAGTTACAGACAGTTATGAGCTGCCACATGGGTGCTGGGAATTGAACCAGGGTCCTCTGGAAGAGCAGTTAGTGCTCTTAACCACTGAGCCATTCTCCAGTCCTCTTTGCCCAGTTCTTTAAAAGTCAGGCTGATACCAGGAGGGAGCATACAGATCAATTCTAATGTCTAAGGAAGCGTGAGGGTAGGGGTCTGCCTTCCAATTCATAAGAAGCCTAATATGAATGAAATAACCACTTCTATAAGAGCCCTAACTTTGGCTCAGGAGATGGAAAGCATATTAACTAAGTAATGGCTGCAGCTGCTGTAGATCCTGATGACTAGAACATGATGATTGCTACACCAGAGTCACATGACTACTGGCAGAGTTGGAACAAGCTATGGACTCAGGGCCAGGAAGAAGGTCTGTTCACCAGAGGAAAGTCACACTTGGGGGGCGGGAACCAAGTCACAGGTCTTCACCAGACTTTCTCATTTGAGACAGTGTCTCATGTAGCCCAGGTTGGCTTCAAACTCGCTATGTTGCCAAGGATAGCCCTGAACTTCTGATCCTCCTGTCTCTACCTGTTGAATGCCCGGAATACAGGTGTGCTGGGGATGGAACCCAGGGCTCTGCTGCTCTGTGCATGCTGGGCAAGCACTCCACCCACCAAATCACATCTCATTGGACTTCATGTGCCTCATTGCTTCCTGTCCAAGTGTCCCCAAATAATACGTGGGTTCAAACCTTCTGTCTCCCCAGAGGCTTGGCCCACTACTCTTCTTCTTTGGGGGCAGGGATGTCAAGACAGAGTTTCTCTGTGTAGCCCTGGCTGTCCCGGGACTTGCTCTGTAGACCAGGCTGGCCTCGAATTCAGAGATCCACCTCCTGTGGAGTGCTGGGACTTAAAAGCGTGTGTCACCACCTCCCGGCTCCTACCACTCTTCCTTTTTGGCCGAGTTCCTAATCTCCAGGGGCTGCCCATCTTCCCACTTTGTCCTCTCTTTAATCTGTGCCGAATGACACTATATCTAGACCTTCCACACCATCGGACATCAAGTTGTTCTGGCAGTGGTCACCTGATGTAGGGGACTGTCTTCCTACTCAACCTGGTCTCTTTGCCCACCTGAACCACTAAGCTGGTGTGTGTGTGTGTGTGTGTGTGTGTGTGTGTGTGTGTGTGTGTGTGTGTGTTTTCTTGAGACAGGGTCTCACTCTGTAGCCCAGACTGGACTCAAGCTGATGGTGATCCTCCTGCCTGCCACCACCACCCAGTAAAGCCTTGTTTTCTTTTTTTTTTCTTTCGTTTTTTCCTTTACAGATTTATATTTTATGTATATGAGTGCTCTATCTGTATGTACAACTTTATGTCAGAAGAGGGCATCAGATCCCACTATAGACGGTTGTGAGCTACCACGTGGTTGCTGGGAATTGAACTCAAGACGACCTCTGGAAGAGCAGCCAGCACTCTTAACCTCTGAGCCATCTCTCCAGCCCAAGCCCCTGTCTTGTTCCCTGTTCTTTTTCATATCCTGCATTGGCTGCACATCCTGGAAACCCTGAGTCCTGTTCTGCGCTCTGGGTCCCCCATGCAGCCACCTGCTGTTCACTCCCAGCAGGTGTCTACATTTTATTTCACCTTCATGCTTCTGGATGACATGCCGAGAGAACACTGCCCCTCGTTGGGTCACTTATTCCCTCACAGCCAGGCGAGCACTGGGCAAGGGGCTTCACCTTTCTATGCCTCAGTTTCCTTGAACACAAAATGGAGACGACAGCGGTACCTACCTGGTAGAGTTGGCCGGGATGTTATCTGGCACTGGACATGATGTATTCATAGAGCTTAGGGTCAGGCAGAAAGCTGGAACCAAGTTGACATCTGGAAAGCAGCTCCTGCGCTGGGAAACTGGTCATCATTGCCACATCGAATAAAGTTCAAACAAAGAAGCCGGGCGTTGGTGGCGCACGCCTTTAATCCCAGCACTCAGGAGGCAGAGGCAGGCGGATCTCTGTGAGTTCGAGGCCAGCCTGGGCTACAGAGCGAGATCCAGGGCAGGCACCAAAACTACACAGAGAGAAACCCTGTCTCGAAAAACAAAAAAAAAGACAAAGACAAACAAACAAACAAAAGACAGTCTTGCCGGGCGGTGGTGGCACACGCCTTTAATCCCAGCACTCGGGAGGCAGAGCCAGGCAGATCTCTGTGAGTTCGAGGCCAGCCTGGACTACCAAGTGAGTTCCAGGAAAGGCGCAAAGCTACACAGAGAAACCCTGTCTCGAAAAAACCAAAAAAAAAAAAAAAAAAAAAAAAAAAAAAAAAGACAGTCTTGGGCCATGGAGGGCCCAGGCTAGCGGTAGGAGGCAGAAGCCAGGAGCCTAGTGTTCCATCGCAGTTAGAGCAGGCGTGGTGGTAGACGCCTGTGATCCTAGCACTCGGGAAGCCAACAGGAGGATCCCGAGTTTAAAAGCAGCCTGAGCTATGAAGCAAGCTGATAGGAAGAAAAAAGTCACAGTGGGGAGTGGAGGGCCCAACCCAGGACCACCAGAGTGACGGCAGCAGCCTGTCCTTCAAGCACCTGCGATGGTCCGGGAGACGACAGACTGCAGGACTCAGAGGAGGTTGGCTTCTCTGTCTGTGAATGATGGTGAAGGGCCGGCAAGATGGCTCAGTGGGTTAAAGGTGTTTGCTGCCCAGCCTGACGACCTGAGTTCGATCCCCACACACACATAAAATAAATAAAATGCAATAAATAAAATGACAGCAAAGAGCCGGGCGGTGGTGGTGCACGCCTTTAGTCCCAACACTCGCGAGGCAGAGGCAGGCAGATCTCTGTGAGTTCGAGGCCAGCCTGGGCTACAGAGTGAGATCTAGGAAAGGCGCAAAGCTACACAGAGAAACCCTGTCTCGGAAAAAAAAAAAAAAAAAAAAAAAAAAAGACAGCAAAGGCAAGAAGACCTTCCGCGTCACTTCTGACTGTGTGACTTCTAAGAGCACTCCTGTTCCCTCAGCCTTGGGATGCTGTTTGCTCAGGCTTGACAGCACACAAGGTTTGGGAGACACCTCAGCCAGCGAAGTGCCTGTCGTGCAAGTGTGAGAACACGAGTTTAGATCCCCAGCACTTCATAAAAGGCAGGTACAACAGGGCATGCCTGCAATCCCAGCATCGGGGAGACAGAGAGAGGCGGACCCCCGGAACACACTGGTCAGCCAGCCCGGTCTAACTGGCAAGCTCCAAGTCCCAGGGGGGTGTTGTAGTTTTTTTTTTTTCCTCTTTGGGGGGCCCGCCACCCAGCTCCCAAATAATCACACGGAGGCTTATTCTTTCTTATGAATGCCCAGCCTTGGCTTGGCTTGTTTCTAGCCAGCTTTTCTTAAATTATCCCATCTACCTTTTGCCTCTAGGCTTTTACCTTTCTCTATTTCTGTATGCCTTTCTTTACTTCTTTGTGGCTGTGTGGCTGTGTGGCTATGTGGCTATGTGGCTGGGTGGCTGGGTGGCTGGGTGGCTGGCCCCTGGCATCCTCCTCTCCTCCTCTTTTCACTCCCCAATCTTCCCAGATTTTCTCCTCCTATTTATTCTCTCTGCCTGCCAGCCCCACCTATCCTTTCTCCTGCCTCGCTATTGGCCATTCAGCTCTTTATCAGACAGGCAGAGAAACACAGCTTCACAGAGTTAGACAAATGCAACATGAAAGAATGCAACACATCTTTGCATCATTAAACAAATATTCCACAGCGTAAACAAATGTAACACATCTTAAACTAATATTCTACAACAGGGCATCTGGAGAGCTGGCTCATTAGTTAAGAATACTTCCTGCTCTTGCAGAAGATCCAGGGTCAGTGCCCAACACCCACTTGGTGTCTCACAATCATCTGAAACTCCAGTTCCAGGGGATCCGACCCCCTGTTCCGCCATTGGCATAGTATGCACGTGGACACCCATATATATATGGAAACCAAGTGAATAATACCTAAGGAATGACACTTACCCTACCTTCCACAAGCACATGCATACATGTACCTGCGCACCCACACATACACCTGTACTAACACACACACAAACATGCACATCCACATATAATAAAATTTTTAAGATAAAAAAAAATAGGTGTTTGTTGCCAGGTGGTGGCAGCGCACACCTTTAATCTCAGCACTCAGGAGGCAGAGGCAGGTGGATCTCTCTCTGAGTTCAAGACCAGCCTGGGCTACAAAACTAGTTCCAGGGCAGTCAGAGCTACACAGAGAAACCCCGTCTTGAAAACAAATAAATAAATAAGTGTTTGTGGGGGGGTATGTTCATTCACATGCATGCAGGTGCCCATGAGGCCAGAAGAGGGTGTTGACTCCCCAGGAACTGGAGTTAAGGGCAGTCGTAAGCCACCGGATGTAGGTGCTGGGACCCAGACCCAGTTCTCTGTACAAGCAGCAAGTGTTCCTAACCCCTGAGCCCTGTCTCCAGCCACAGAGAAGAATGATAAAGAGATAGAAATGGTTCCATGACTTACATCACTGTGAACATGTGAGGAGGTAAAAAGGAAGGTAGCCTGTCTATAAGGGCCTCACCTAAGATCCCAAGAGCTTTCTCCATTTCCTACCTGGACACTCAAAGTCCGAAGAGGAAAGGGCACCAGAGTCTGATCCGGGATCAAACATGGTAGGAGAGAACCCACTCCCGTAAGTTGCCCTCTGACCTCTACACATGGGCCATGGCATGCATACTACTCCACACAATAAATACAAATAGATGCACACGCACACACACACATACATATATACATATATTCACATATATTTGCTTTTTCAAGACAGGGTTTCTCTGTGTAATAGCCCTGGCTGTCCTAGAACTTGCTCTGTAGACCAGGCTGGCTTTGAACTCACGGAGATCTGCCTGTCTCTTGAGTGCTGGGATTAAACGTGTGTACCATCATAGCCGGGCATTGTTGTTGAGACAAGGTCTCTCTAAGTAGCTCTGACTGGCCTGGAACTTACTATGTAGATCATGCTGGCTTCAAACTCACAAAGATCCGCCTGCCTCTGTCTCTGCCTCTAGAGTTCTGGGATTAAAGGCATGTGTCATCACACCAGGCCCCTAAACTATTAAAAGTCCATAGAAGAGAAGGCATTCCTGAGGGATGCTCTCAAACTGAAGTGATTGACAGGCACATTTGGATTAACTCTTGAGGGAGGTGCGGCGTATATCCTTGTTCTTTACCAGATAGTTGCAGACAGTTGGGGATAGCCCGCCTCCACCCAGGCCAGAGCTGTCCCTCAGCTGCTTTTCTGACCAGTACTC
Source organism: Peromyscus californicus insignis (assembly GCF_007827085.1). Lineage (NCBI taxonomy): Eukaryota > Metazoa > Chordata > Mammalia > Rodentia > Cricetidae > Peromyscus > Peromyscus californicus. Next base: position 12,147,808 of record NW_026294540.1, on the reverse strand, counting down.
AGTCCTTGTTTTTACTGGCTGTTGAGAGGCTCCAGCCCCAGCATCCTAGAAGCCTTCAAATATCTGCACAGCCACCCAACGGCTTGAGTCCAGACTTCGGATTCCAGTGAGGCTGATCATTGCTTGGTCATTTCCCAGCCTGATGACAGGAGCCCAGGCTGGCCAAGTCTCTGCCTGTTTCCACCGAGCCTTGGTTTTCCCACTGCTGGTAATGGGGTTATGGTGCTGACCCGTGACAGGGAGGTTCAGCAGCCAAACAGGAGTTCAGGAATGGCTTCCAATCGAGTCTCAGGGCAAACACAAGGCAGGAAGGCGGGATTGGGTCTGCTTGTCTGGATAGTCTAACAGGGTAACTGGTGCTGGAAGATGGGCTCCCATAGGGATGCTCTAGACTTTTCTGTGTCACACGCACTAATGATAACCCACTGGAGGGCCCTTAGCATCAACCATGTTCCTTCCTTGAACGTTATCAGTGAGGACATGGCTTTCTAGAAATCACACAAAGCTGATGGGAAGGGGGGCCTTGGTGTCTGTTCTTTAATAGTAGTAATAATAATAAAGCCACAGGGGCCAGTGAGATGGCTCAGCGGGTAAAGGGGCCTGCTACCAAGCCTGACCACCTGAGTTTGATGCCTGGGTCCTACATGATGATTGGAGGCAACTGACTCCTGAAGGTTGTTCTCCGACCTCCACATAGGAGTCATGGGGCAACATGGACACAGATGTGCACGCGCACACACACACACGTTATGGCACACATATGGAGGTTAGACAACAATTTGCAGGAAGTGGTTCTTTCCATCACGTGTGTCCAAGAATCGAACTCGGGTTGCTAGGATTGACAGCAAGCACAATATACTGCTGAGTTATCTTTCTTACCCTAGGTTTCCTTCTTCATTTTTTTTTTTGGCGGGGGGTGGCGGGTTTCAAGACAGGGTTTCTCTGTGTTGTTTTGGTGCCGGTTCTGGATCTCGCTCTGTAGATCAGGCTGGCCTCGAACTCACAGAGATCCGCCTGCCTCTGCCTCCCGAGTGCTGGGATTAAAGGCGTGCGCCACTGCCGCCCGGCCTCTTTTTTTCTTTTGTGTGCATTGGCGTTTTGCCTGCATGCACGTCTGTGTGAGGGTCTTGGATCCCCCGCAACTAGAGTTTCAGACAGTGGTGATATGCCATGTGGGTGCTGGGAATTGAACCCACGTCTTCTGGAAGAGCAGTCAGTACACTTTACCACTGAGCCATCTCTCCAGCCTCTGTCTTTTTTGGTTTTTTTACCTTTTGAGATTGTTTTGAAAAGCCACAGAACTAGGACCTACATAAAAAGCCAGATAATCGTGGTTGTGCATCTGTAACGCCAGCCTCCCGTAGGAAGAAGGGAGGCATAGACAGGAAACTCACCTAGATATGTTCTGCATATCTAGCCCTGAGTGCACAGCTCAGCAGCAGAAAGAGACCCTGAGAACTGACTCCTGCAAGTTGTCCTCTGACCTTCTCATGGCCCTGTGGCCTGTGCATACACGCTCTCTCTCGTCATATACGCCTATCAATGTTTGAAACATTTTTTTCAAGTCCTAGAATATTCAAATTTCTTTTTTTTTTTCTTTTTCTTTTTTTTTGGTTTTTTTGAGACAGGGTTTCTCTGTGTAGCTTTGCGCCTTTCCTGGAACTCGCTTTGGAGACCAGGCTGGCCTCGAACTCACAGAGATCCACCTGGCTCTGCCTCCCGAGTGCTGGGATTAAAGGCGTGCGCCACCACCGCCCGGCTATATTCGAATTTCTAACCCTGACAGGCAGAGGGGCGGCAAGGGGGTGGGGGGAGCAGCTGGCTTCCAGAGGAAGAAAGAAAGGCGCAAACTTTAGCATTTCTGCAGCCAAACAGAACCAGGAATCCTGCCAGAGAAAGTGCAGGGTTGGGAGCCGGCATGGACATTCAGGAGAGGTTCTGGGCCTCAGTGTGGAGCCTCCCCACTTCTGGACCAGGAGAATCCTGGCAGCGCCCCCCCCACTGCCCCCAACCCCCTGGCAGGCTTCTACTTAATTAGAGACGAATGTGTTGGGGGAGGGGTGGATGGAGGCCTTTGGGTCTTCCTGTAGAGCCCCGTGTCCTGCACTTGGCCCTGCCTGGGATCCAAGCCAGTTAGTGTTGATTCTTAGCGGCTTGGGAACAAATGTGAGAAGCTGTTTTCCGGAGGCCTGCGCTTAGAACAGGATTTTAGATTTTTTTTTTTTTCTCCCCACCGAGAACAGGTGGGGTGGGGAGGTGGGGGAGTGTGACGTGGCGTTGCAGGAGGCTGGGAGACTGTTTCGGGCTGAGTGCTTCCTCTTCTGCCTGATTGGAAAGGAATGAGAAGATGAGTGGGCCAAGCTTGTGTGTCTCACCACAGATGACTCTAAGGGACGCTTCTGGTGGCTCTAGCCGAGCGGCTGAACCTCTGCCCAAAGGAGATAAGTCAGTTTGGTTGCTCTCTGTTGGAGCATTTCCAAGAGGAACTCCTAATGGCCTCCTAAGAGTTTCAGCTGACTCTTCATTTCTAGGTTTTCCTTTGGGATCCGCTCTGCCCCAGAAGGGAGCCTGAGGCTCTTCTCACCCCATTCAGGGGTCTCTTGATTCTAAGCGTTCTTAATTAACAGGAGGTGACACAGGCCAGTTTCTCAGGTAATGGGATGCCTTATTCTACAGACCTAAGCAGAATTGTCTGATGGGCCCGGTAGTGGGCGCACGCCTTTAATCTCAGCACTCGGAAGGCAGAGGCAGGTGGATCTCTGTGAGTTTGAAGCCAGCCTGGTCTGCAGAGCCATTTCCAGGACTGCCAGGGCTAGGGTTACATACATCAGGGTGGGGTGGGGAGACTGATCAGTGAGAGGTCCCTGCAGCTGGAGGGTGCTGTAGGCTCCCATTATTGTATGGTGGTGATGGGAATTATACACACTTGACCTTTTACATTTTTAAAAAGATCTGCTGCATGGTAGTGGCATGACTTTAATCTCAGCACTCAGGAGGCAGAGGCAGGTGGATCTCGGTGAGTTTGAGGCCAGCCTGGTCTACAGAGTGAATTCTAGGACAGCCAGGGCCACACAGAGAAACCGTCTTGAAAGACAAAACAAATTGATTTTTTTTTAATTTTATGTGTATGTATGTGTGCCCACTGCCCACAGATGCCAGAAGAGAGCTTTGAGGCCCTTGGATTGGAGGTAGGGATGGCTATGAGCCACCATGTGGGTGATGGAAACCATACCCAGGTCCTCTGCAAGAGCAGCCCGTGCTCTTAACCATGGGTCTCCTCTCCAGCCCCTGCACATGGATGCTACACACGCCCTCAGGGGCACAGAGCCAGGCGGATCTCCAAGCACAGGGCACCTCCTCCCACCTTGAGATATGGTCTCTCAGGGGGACCTGGGGTTCATTAATTATGCTAGGCTGACTGGGCAGCACCAGAGACCCTGTCTCTGCCCCCTAGTGTTGGGATTACAGATCTGCACCATTATGTCTGCCTTTTTATGTGGGTGCTAAGGATCAGACTCGGGTCATCACATACATGGCAAGCACTTTATCCCCACATCCCACTAGCCTCAGGGTTCTTCTTTGTAAACCAGGACACAGACATACAAGAGGTTTAGTGTGGGATCTGCTGCTTCTGGGCAAAAAAAGGCAGAAGACATCTCTGTAGAGGTAAGTCAGAATGGCTCTCCTATGTGATGTGTCAACTTTGAGTGACAGACCAGTTTTGACCATGTGACAAATCCCATGTCAGGATGGGATTATTCTGGGCTTCTATGGCCTCCGTACAGAGGACATAGGTGGTGGACTCAGTTTTGTACAAGCAGCATTAAGTTGGATCTGAAAGAGTCTCAGGTCTGGGCCCTAGAGCAATCCCAGGACAGAAGCAAAGCTGCTTAGTTCATGCAATGAGTCCGGTAGCGGGCCTGGAGTAACAAATGCTATCTGCAGCAGAGGAGCTCTGAGGCAAGCACCAGAGCCACATCTCCCCAGGTAATTCCAGTGAAGAATTTTTGACCTCAACCATTCAGCATTAGGCCCCAAAGGCTGTAGTCATCTTGTGTGAAATGAGATTGTCCGGCTCTTTAACTCAGGAGGAATGCGCAGTCCTGAGAAGCTGCTGCATAACTCATGTTCCCTTAGCTCCCGGGTTCACAACACACTAATCCATCCTAGCTCAGGCTAGCAATTCTCAGTGTTGGGCCAGCAATGTAGCTCTCAGGAATAAAGCCGGAGGCCTGTTCGAGTCCAGGGAGAGCCATGTCCCGAGAATCAAGGGGGAGTATCATTACAACATGAAGGCTAGGTGTAGTGGTACACACCTTTAATCCCAGCACAGGGGGGCACAGTGGGGCAGAGGCAGGTGGATCTCATAGTCAGTTCAAGGAAAGCCAGGGCTATATAGAGAGACCCTGTCTCAAAAAAACTAAATTAACAAAACGACGACAACGACGACGACATTCACATCTGTAACTGCAGCTCTTGGGAGGCTGAGGCAGGAGGACTGCCATGAGCTCAAAGCCAGCCTTTGTTATAAGGAAACTCGGTATCAAAAAGGGATGGCAGTGGTTGGGGTGATGGCTCAGGGTGTATCTGCTGTGCAAGCAGGATGACACAAGTTCGAATCCCCAGCACCCATGTAAAAGGCTGGACACAGGCATGTGGCCCTGTAACTGGTGCTTTGGGGGACAGAGACAGGAGGATCACTGGGGTTTGCTGCTTGCTAGCCTAGCTCCAGGCTTGGTGAGAGATACCATCTCAAGAAAACCCGGCAGTGGCAGAGCAGGACACCCAACAGCCTTCTCTGGCCTCTGCAAATACACACTACACATTCACAAACCTACAGAGGGGCTCACAGGACTGTGGCTGTGACTGGTCAGCATGAAGGGACCGCACCCTCTCTCCAGGAGTGGGAACTCTCCCAATGCATAAGTGAAAACTGTCCTTGTTGCAAATGCCTTAAGGGGGAAAGTCAAGTTCACAGCACAGGAAGGGAAGGAGACAGGGCTCCGACACCGGGGGAAACTTTGGGTTCCTAATGGGGAGGGCTTTTCTCATTACGTAAAAATGCTTTCATGGGCCAGGCGGTGGTGGCGCACACCTTTAGTCACAGCGCTTGGGAGGCAGAGGCAGGCGGATCTCTGTGAGTTCGAGGCCAGCCTAGACTACAAAGTGTGTTCCAGGACAACTAGGACTGTTACACACAGAAACCCTGTCTAGAAAAAAAAATGTTTTCATGGGGCTGGACAGATGGCTCAGTGGTTATAAGCACTGGCTGCCCTTTCAGAGGCCAGGGTTCAATTCCCAGCACCCACATGGCAGCTCACAACTGTTTGTAACTTCAGTTCTAAGGGACCTGATACTCTCACACAGATATGCATGTAGGCAAAACACCAATGCCAATGCACATAAAATAAAAATGAATTATTAAAGAAAAGTTTTCATTTCACTGGGCGTGGTGGTGCATGCCTTAATTCCCAGCACTCAGAGACAGAGGTAGGCAGGTGGATCTTTGAGCTGGAGTCTAGCCTGTTCTGTTCCACAGAGTTCCAGGACAGCCAGGGCTACAACAGAGAAACCCTGTCTTGAAAAACAAACAAACAAACAAACAAACAGGCCACTGACACCCTTAGATACACGCTCCCACGCAATGTCACAGATGCAGATTTCACAGGGAGGAATAGTCTCTGGTTGTTTTAGTAAGAGTTCATCAGTCAAGGGAGCGTGGGAAAGCGAGTTTCATCTTTGTTCAGAAGAACACACTAACAGCTTCCATCCTGTATAATGTCAGATTCAAACATAACTCTTTGACCTTTTAAAATAACATTTTATTTACACATCTTGATTTTTGTTTTCCTGGAACATTTTTTTTTAAGACCTTCAAGTAGTTTGGAAACCTCTGCCCATCTGCTGCTTCCTCTGGCCACAGCCTTCCCGGGCATTTTCCCGGACCTGTGCTGGGGAGTGTGGCTCTCGTCTGTGTGGCAGGGCTGCTTGTGGATTGTAATGAAAGGAGGAGCCAGCTTTGGAAACGACTTCTGATTCTCTTAATTAGCATGCTACCACCCACCCCAGCTTCTGCAAGGTCAGATGGGCAAGACAAGTGGGGCTGAGCCCAGGACTGGAGCAGCGTAAAATGCGTTCTGGATAAAGTGGAAGCTCTGTGAGAGGCAGATCTGCTCCTGCCCTGGCCCCAGGTGCCTATGCGGCTCAGGCCTGAGGATCTGGAGAGCCGGGCTGCCCTCAGGAAGAGCCACGTAGGTCTGAGTACACTCATTCTGCAGTCACAGGTGTGGTTTTGGGAAATGCCACAGCACATTCCACAGAACTGGACAGTGGTCAGCAACACAAGCAACACTGTGACAACATGTCAGACGTTCAGGCCAAAGGGCGAGGTCCAATCAGGGAAAAAAAAAAAAAAGGAAGAAAGAAAACAGTCCTAAAGTGTGACACTTCAAACCTTTGGCTGATGATAAAGCAGAAAATTAAACTGAACTACACACTGCTGTCCTAACTGCCCAGGCTCTTCTAGAAGCCAATTCCCAACATGGTGTCCCTTCAATTCTGCTCAATTACTATGCTACTAGTTATCTGCTGTTCCTGGTTCTAGAGAGGCACATAACACCTCTGTTGGTCACAGTAAGTATCATATGGCTGTTTGATATGCTGCAGCCAGGGTCTGGAGTAAGAGGCAGCCTTTGCTTATATCCTAAAAGCGAAACTGAAAATCTGCCCACGCTCCCTCTAGCTGCGACCTGAACATGCGCCTGGCCTGTAAATGGTCAGTATACACTGACCCCAGCAACACAATCAGCTTGTCAGAGACCTCTCTCCAGGCTTGCCCCTTGCTGACTCCTGCTAGATGGAGGGTATTCTCAGTTACCTGGGCCCAAGAGAGCCAGGAAGGCTCTTCTTATTGGACAGGCACAGTCATCAAAAAGAGCTGTCACCATCTCCCCTACACTGGGTCGACTCCATCTGCCCAGTTCCTTGTTTTTCCTGCCCTCAAGCCAGGCAAGATGGCTGCTGAGGATAAGCCGGGGCCTGGTTTACAATCTAGCCTCTTCTCTGTGACAGTCAAGCAGCTCTTCAACTCCACAGAGGAAGGCAGGGATGGCAGGAGAGGTGATTGCTCTGCAGTGGGCAGCAGGCTCCTCTCCTGGAGGCAGGTGCTGTGCTTTAGTGCTAGGTACTGCTGCCTCTGAGGTCACGTCATGTCATCAACCTACCCTGGAACTCAACTGCAAGTGCTCCAACTGAATAAATACAACGGAAAACCACACAAGAAGGGGGGCCACCCGGCTGGAAGGCAGAATGGCCATGAGGTGTCTGAGGTCTGAGACTCACCACCTTGGGAAGCGCTGCCAATGCCACCCTCTCAGTCTCCTCACATCACACAAATGAAGGAGCCACACGACCGCAGTTTGTCCTCAGGCATACTTATTAGGGCCCACCCTCCCGCTCAGCAAAGGTCCCAGCACACCCTGCAGTGCCCAGGAAGTCTCGGGGACAAGTCTCTGAAGGTCACTTGCCCCTCTTGCTGCGGCCCTTCCTGGACGGCAGCTTCCCACCGGCCCCCGAAGAGGGCGGGTTGGGGGCCGAGGGGATGTTGATCTGCCCTTCCTGTATCTCCTGCCGCGTCTCTGCGGGCAGGTGGCTGATCTGCTGCTGTGTCTCCAGGTAGAACATGACATCGCGCAGCTGCTCCTGGATCTCAGTGATCTGCAGGTCCTTCTGGTCGCAGGTCTCCTTGAGCAGCCTCTCCTCTTCCTTCAGCCTGTTCTGGAGCAGCAGCTGGTTGGCTCGCAGACACTTGTTCAGCTCCTGCTCCTCCTGCAGCTCCGTGCTGAGCTTGGCTACTCTGGTGTTCAGCTGTGTGCACCTGGAGCCACGCAGAGGAAGACAGAGCTAGCCTCACCTGCTCCATGTCCCTTTCTGTTCCGGGACCTTGGAAGCCATTAGGGCAGGCCCCTCCCTGCCGAGCTCAGCAGCAGCAGCAGCAGCAACTCTGTCAGAGACATGGCCATGAGGAGGAAGCCACCAGGGAGGGAAGTGGCATCCTCTGAGACAAGTGCTCTGACCTCATGAGTTGCTAAAGGGGGGGGAAGGGTTCCAGAGTGGGGGCGCTCTACCCTCAATGCTCACTCTTAAGTGGAGAATTACACTAAGTGGAGAATCGAGACACTATATATAGCAGGTACCATTTTTGTGTACCAGAATGCCAAAGAAGTCAGGTATGGTGGCTCCACCTGTAATCCTAACACTCAGGAAGCTGAGGCAGGAGCAATATTTGAATTCAGGGATACAGGGGCTGGAAAGATGGCTCAATGGTTTAAGAGCACTGGCTGCTCTTCCAGAGGACCCAGGTTCAATTCCCAGCACTCACATGGCAGCTCACAACTGTCTGTAACTCCAGTTCCAGGGGATCCAACACCCTCACACAGACATACATGTAGACAAAACACCAATGCACATAAAATAGAAATAAATTAAAAAAAAAAAAAAAAGAATTCAGGGCTACAGCATGAGAGTCCATCCCGAAAGACCAAATCAAAGCTTGGCGCACGCCTTTAATCCCAGCACTCGGGAGGCAGAGGCAGGCGGATCTCTGTGGGTTCGAGGCCAGCCTGGTCTACAGAGCGAGCTCCAGGACAGGCAGGGCTGCACAGGAGACCCTGGGTGAAAACCAACAAAACCACCAAGATGAGGAACTGTGAAGGAAGACATGCAATGCTGACCTCTGGCCTCCACAGGCCCCCCCAACACGTGCACACACGTGCACACACGTGTACACAGACACACAAACGGCACGTTTTGTATTATACAACTGTCCACAATTAAAGATAAACATTAGACCAGCACTTTCGAGGCAGAAGTAGGGGGATCTCTGTGAGCTGGAGGCCAGCCTGGTCTACATAGTAAGACCCTATCTTGAGGGCTGGAGAGATGGCTCAGCGGTTAAGAGCACTGGCTGCTCTTCCAGAGGACCTGGGTTCAATTCCCAGCAACCACATGGTGGCTCACAACCATCTACAATGAGATCTGGTGCCCTCTTCTGGCCTGCAGGCAGAACACGGTACACATAATCAATAAAATAAATCTTAAAAAAAGAGAGAGAGAGAAACAACACTAAGGACCAAACACCCCTCTTAAAGTACCTTTATGTACTATATTATATGGTCACAAAAACAGTCTAGTCACCTTTACAGTGTAACTAAAACCTGGGAGGAAATCTTACCTCTTCAGTATTCGGGATCAAACCCAGGCCCTTGTGCATGTTGGGAAGTCGATCCGCCACTGACTTACAGGCTAGCCCCCGCCACCAGGAACACCCCACCTTGACTACAGCAGTGAGGAGTGTTCTTGTCATGCTGGTCATGGCTTTGTGCTCCATGCTTGGCATTATTAGGCCTGAGTCCTGTCCAAGGGAGGACCTGGGACATGGGCTTAGACAAAACCTCTTTCCTAACTGCCAGCTCTCAGCCAACATGGCTCTCAGAAACCGCAGGCAGAAACGGAAGTCACCTGCACACACGACAAGCACTCTTTGGATCGCGGCAGAGGGCAGGGTTCCATCTGGCACCCTACTCCTCAAGTGAAACCCCAATCTCATCTTTTTCATTTTCACATGTATTTCCTGAATGTGTGTGTACACACGTGCCAAGGTGCACACGTGGGGTCTGAGGACCACATGCATGGGAGGCAGTTCTTTCCTTTTACCACGGGAGTCTTGGGATCCAATAGAGGTGGTCAGGTTTGGCAGCTGAGCCATCTTGCTAGCCCCTAAGTACACAATGAGAAGTCGCTACAACTCTGCTCCAACTATAAAGAACCCCCCGAAAACCTACATGATGTACATGCTCAATACGGGGTGTGGCCAAGGAAGCAAACGTGCTTCTCTGTGAGAGCCCGTTGGCATGCGTGGTGCCAAGAACTGAGGGATACCTACTTTCTTTCCACAGACTGCTTCTCCTTCAGGAGGTCACTGAGCCTGAGCTCCAGGCTGTCACACTTCTCAATGGTCTCTTTAAACTTGGTCTTCATGTTGTTAATCTGAAAGTGCAATGGAGGTCAGGCAGAATCATATAGTTCTTGCGACACTACACCCCCTCCCCCGCCCGCCTCTGTATCCAGGACAACCCAAACTCAGAAAGTCAAGGTAAGCCACTTGGAAGGAATTGTGACAAAAAATTGTGAAAAACTAAATGAAAGACGTTCTTCTAGAATAAACAAGGACCAGGAGCTGCTGGATGCACAGGGAAGCTATCGAACAAACGAGGGCAATCCAGGCTTTGGAAGAGGGGAAGGGCTGCCCAAGGCCACAGCAGAGCCTCTCATTATTAACCAACAGCCCCCGTGTTCCTCCAGAGCACATTCCGGAAGTCATCTCCAAGAACTCGTGAAGAGCTGGGTTGCTACCCCCCACCTGCTATCGCCGCAGCACTGAGGAGGCTAAGACAGGAAGATGCCAAGAATACTCTGGGGTGCACAGTGAGTCTCAGGCCATCCTTAGCTGTCTCAATAAACCCAATAACTCAAAAACAAAAGAAAACAGTGAGACTGGATTCTACTAGTTTGGTTTGTTTTGTCCTCCAACTTACTGCTTTTTTCTGATGTGCCATGAAGCAGTATGAACTGCATGTTTGTCTGGGGTCAGTCTATAAGGCAATATATCTAGAGAACTAATTCATACTTCAGAGAACTAGAAAGAATGCAAGTTCTGGATGATATGGAGGTCAGGCAAAAGCAGTCCTACCAAGAGCCCACTGGAGTCTAGCTAGGGGAACATGGGACCGACCAACATGCGAAGAGCTGCAGAGCTGGGAGCTGCCTCAATTCCAAGTTTTAGAAACTGAGAGAAGGTGAGCGGAGCAGGGAAATAGAGGGGCCGGGCTGCTAGGCACCAGCATCCAGCAGCCTTTGTACCCACACCTCTCAGTAAGCGATGGCACAGGTCAACAAGCTTCTGAGGAAACACTCAGAGAAAGGCAAGGCAATGACCCAAGGCCACCCAGCTGCAGGATGGGGGATCCTGTCCAAAACCAAGCTTTAAACCTCTCTGAAGCTGAAGGCCCAAGTTTTATGTTCTCTGCTTGGGGCACATGTGACACCACCACACTGGGGTCATACTTTAGCCTTTCATTTTTGCCTTGCCTGATTTATCTATTTATTTATTTTGGTTTTTTGAGACAGGGTTTCTCTGTGTAGCCTTGGCTGTCCTGGAACTCACTCTGTAGACCAGGCTGGCTTCAAACTCAGAGATCTGCCTACCTCTGCCTCCCAAGTGCTGGGATTAAAAAGGTGTGCACCACAATGGGTGGTCCTTCTTACTCTGTAGCCTAGGCTGGCTTTCAAACTTGTCAAGCTTCCTGCCAAACCTGCCAAGAGCTAGATTTCAGGCATGACTACCAGGCCCAACTACTTCAACACTGTTTCCAGGTAAGAGACCACTAGACTCTCCAGCTGCTTTTCTGCTTCCCTGCCTTCCTCTGCAGAGCAGTGGAAGGTAGAATTAACATCAAAAGGACTCAAGTGCATTTTGGTCAATGAAAATATTAAGCTAAACATCTTTAAATCAAGATGAAAACTTTCTTTGAGAGGTCTTATGTAGCCCAAGCTACATTCAAACTCATGATGAAGCCCAGGATGGCCCTGATCTTCTGATTCTCCTGTTTTCTCTCCCCACATGCTGAGATTACAGGTGTGCCATTATGGCCATCTCTGGAGAAGGTCTTGGTGCTCCACAGACAGATGCTATGGTAACTAGGGTTAGTGTTTAAGAAACACCCCAAAGGGCTAGTGAAATGGCTCAGGGGTGTAGGTGATGGCTGCACAAAGCTGATGGCCTGAGTCAATGTCCAGAACCCACTTAAAAGTGGAAGGAGAGAACTAAAAGTTGTTATCTGACCTCTGCACTAGCATGCTTGTGTACACACACAATAGACACACACACACACATAGATACACATGTGCATACAACAGAAACAAGCTTCACAAAACAATAGATGTAGTACACTTTACTCCTACATCTACCATATTCTATGTAATAAAAATGCCAATTGTGATATATCAAATTGATTTTTATAGTTTATAACTGAAAGAAGTATGGATTTAAATGGAGCTAGAAATCTGAAAAGATGTATCTTCAGGGGTCCCATTTATGCCCACTGCCTAACTGTGTATTCTCTATACTCAGCCCCATGAAAACCAAAAGCCACACACGGGCTGGAGAGATGGCTAAGTGGCTAAGAGCATTGGCTGCTCCTCTAGAGGACTGGGGTTCAATTCCCAGTTAACAACTGTCAGTAACTCCAGTTCCTGGGGATTTGATGCCCTCTTCTGACCTCTCTAGACATCAGTGAAGCACATGCTGCACATGTGTATGTGTATGTGTGTGTGTGTGTGTATATGTGTGTGTGTGTGTGTGTGTGTGTGTGTGTGTGTGTGTGTGTGTGTGTGTGTATGTATATATATGTGTATATATATGCGGTCAAAACACTCATACACAAAAACCTAAAATAATTTTTTTCTTTTCTTTTTGTTTTTTTGAGACAAAGTGTCTCTGTGTAGCCCTGGCTGTCCTGGAACTCACTATGTAGACCAGGCTGGCCTCAAACTCAGATATCCACCTGCCTCTGCCTTCTGAGTGCTGGGATTAAAGGCGTGCACCACCACTGCCAAGCTAAAATAGATTATATTTTGAAAAAGAGAAAGGAAGCCAAGAGCTTTCACATGGCTCTGAGTGGCTGGCTGCTCCTATATCCGTGACGGGCTGAAATAAATCACACTCCCTCAAGTCTACAAGTGACCTGCAGGTTTCAGGCTTGGCTTATCACCCCTCCCCCAGCCCCACCACCTCCATGAATGTGTTATGAAGCCCACGAGTGAGAACCTGTCACTGTCCCCCTGCATGCTCTACTGCTTGGGGTGCAAATGGACAGAATGCCAGTCACAAAAGGACACTGCAGGACAAAAGGCTTGCATCAGCCATGAACTTATGGACAAATGACATCTGTCATTGGAAAACAAAGGCATCCTTTTCAAGTGCTGTAAGCTTTCACTGGGAGCTGCCCTGGCTCCAGTTCACTCCGACCTGAAAGCGAATTCCTTGGGGCTTCTCTTCCCCAGCCCTGACTTGCTTTTGCTGGCATGTCTTAGAGAATGTGGCTAATCCTGAGGAATCATACAAGGCAGAGAGGGTTCTGAGCTCAGTTCGATAGGGTCTGTGTGAAACAAGTTGGGTGGTCATGCTGGTAAAGCCACAAAAAAGTCATTAGTGAAGCTGCGACAGCACATGGCCTGGGGAGTCCACAGTGGGAGTGGCAGCTCCCGCTCTGCTCCCTGTGTGGCAACCACACCCTATGCAGGGCAGAAAGGCCAGTGTCCTCTGGGCCTCTGCACTGGCACCTCCACTGTCTGGAAGGCTGTAGCAAGAATTCCATCCATGACTTTTAACTAAAGATCACTCCAAAGCCTGATCACTCAAACACGGCTGTTTGAAAAGCCAATTCACACTGTTGCTAGGGCCCAGGGTGGCGGGGACTAAGTCACCAGTTGGGACCTTTAGAAAATTCAAAGACCTCATATACTGCTAAGAGAAGCAGCTGCTGGAGATCTCACACACACAAGCCCCAGGTGCACCTTTGTTCAAACCGTCTTCTCTGGAACTCTCAAGGTTCCTTGAACATGCTACAGACTAGGAGGAAATCAAACGTGCAGAGCGCAGGCCTCCTATATAGGTTTCTGCAAAACTCACATCACTTTCTATGCGTTGAAATCTAAAACCAAACCAAACCAACAAAGAACCTTGCTAAGAGCTCTCTGTCCTTGCAGGGAGGGGACCTTGGTTTAGTTCCGAGCACGCACTGTACTTCACAACCACACGCAGCTTCAGTTCGAGGGGTGCTTATGCCCTCTTCTGGTCTCCAAAGGCACTGTACACACAGACATACAATCAAACATCTTTTTTTTTTCCCCCGAGACAGGGTTTCTCTGTGAAACAGTTCTGGCTGTCCTGGAACTCACTCTGTAGACCAAGTAAGTGGCCTCGAACTCACAGAGATCCACCTGCCTCTGCCTCCCAAGCGCTGGGACTAAAGGCGTGCAACACCACGGCCTGGCCAATCAAACACTCATACACATAAAATCAAAATGAATCTTCAAAAATTAAAAAAAAAAAAAAAAAAAAAAAAAGGCTATGTGGCCTCAAACTTCTGGGCTTAAACAATCCTCCTGCCTCTGCCCCGTGAGTAGCCAGAGCTACAGGCTTAGGCCCCTATGCATGGCACATTTAACGGATCACTTAGTTAAAATGTGGTAACTGCAACCACGAATCAGTCATTCTCTAGGGTGACTACAAAAGCTCCATTTCTGCCTAATTTATTTCCCTCGGTTTACAAAGCCTCACAAGTCCACATCAGTTCCCAAAGGCACCGTTCCCAAGCTGACATGCCAGCGGCTGACCCATGTTGCAAAACCTTGTGAACACACTTGCATGGATTTTGGGTTTTACAGGAGAATCCTTGCCTGAGGACACTGGCAGGGAGCAGCAGGCTAGTCAGTCACCACTTTATGTTCTTAGTGGGACTGTGCAAAGCGCTAGCTCTGACTCAGGTGAAACACAAACTATCAAGACCCTTAAGTCTATCACCCAGTGAAGATTCTGTCCTGGGCCCTCTCCCGCTGTCAGGTGCCCTGCCATGGCATTTCAGTCACCAGGTCAGACACTCACCTCCTCTGCCGTGTCCTTCTCTATGCGAACGATCTTGTTTTCCCAGTATATCCGCTGCGATTCCAGCTGGCTTGTCAGTAAGTACGAATACTAGAAGCAGAACAAACACCAGATGTGAGCCATCACCAATACTGAGACCCAGTGAACATGACCCATGACAGCCAGTAGAACTGCGTGCAGAGTCAAGGTCTCTACAGCACAGTGCTGCTCCTACACTCACAACAAACCAACTCAAGTTAGAAAACTCCTAAGACAAACAAACAAAACAGAACAGCTGCTGGGCCGTGGTGGTTGAATCCCAACACTCCGGGCTAGCCAGGACTACATAGTCATTATTACAACCAGAGAGAGACAGAATGGAGAGGTGGCTTTGCTTGTTGCCCAAACTGCCTCACACTTGAGGCACTGGCCACCTTCCAACCTTATCAGCTGGGGACTTGAGGCTTATACTCCCATGTCAGGCTCATCAGAATCTGTTACACTTGGGTTCAACCCAGGTCAGCAGGCACTGGGCCAGAGGTAGAGTGGAGCTTGCAATCTAGCTGGGAAAAATCCAAGAATCCAAATTTACATATATATGTAAATCTTGTTGCTGTTATTTTTTGTTTTGTTTTGTTTTTGAGACAGGGTTTCTCTATGTCCTGGTTGTCCTGGAACTTGTGTTGTAGACTAGGCTGGCCTTGAACTCACAGAGATTCGCTTGCCTCTGCTCGCCTCTGCCTCCTGAGTGCTGGGATTAAAGGTATGCACCACTATACCCAGCTTACTTTTATGTTTTTATAATGCAGTATGTGTGTTCTATTCATGTGTGTGCAAGGGGAGGGCAGAGTCAGCCTCCAGTATCGTTCCTCAGGCACTGTCTACTTTAGTTTTGAGATAGGGTCTCTCACTGACCTAGGACTTACCAAGCAGGCTAGGCTGGCCGGCCAGTGGGTCCCAGAGATCTGTCTGTGTCCATCTCCTCAGTACTAGGATTACAACCTTGCACCACCACTTCCATTCTGTAAAAACTTCAGGTTCTGGGGACTGAACTCAGCCCCTCATGTTGGCATGGCAAGCACCTTGATAGACTGAGCTATCTTTCTAGCCTTTTTGTGTTTGTTTTGTTTTGTTTTTTAATTTATGTGTATTGGTGTTTTGTCTACATTCATGTCTTTGTGAGAGTGTTGGGTCCCTGGAACTGGAGTTATAGACAGTTGTGAACTGCCATGTGGGTGCTGGGAATTGAACCTGGATCCTCTGGAAGAGCAGCCAGTGTTCTTAACTGCTGAGCCATCTCTTCAGCCCATCTGTCTTAGGGTTCCTATTGCTGTGAAGAGACACCATGACCATAGCAACTCTTAGAAGGAAAACATTTAGTTGAGGTGGTGGCTTATAGTTCAGAGGTTCAGTCCATCATCATCGTCATAGCAGAAAGCATGGCAGTGTACAGGCAGACATGGTGCTGGCTACATCGTGATCAGAAGGCAATAGGAAGTGGACTGTCTCACTGAGCGTGGCTGGAGCATAAATGAGACCTCAAAGCCCACCTCCACAGTGACACACTTCCTCCAACAAGACCACACCTAATCCAAAAAAGCCACACCTCCTAATAGTGCCACTCCCTTTGGGGCCATTTTCTTTCAAATCACCAAACCAGGCCTTTTTGTCTTTTTGATACAGGGTCTCATATACCCCAGACTGGCCTCAAATGTCCAGTATGGCCTTGAGCTCTTGATCTTCCTACCTTTACCTCTTTAGTGTGAATACACATTTATACAAACTTATTCTAGTCTAGACAATTTTTAAAATGGAAGCTTTGAATTTATATAAAATTTGGGGCTAGAGTGGTAGCTGAGTGGTAAAATGTGGGCTTAGCATGCGTGAGACTCTGGGTTCCACACTCGGCACCCTCCCCACATGTAACTCTAACCCACTCCTCTGTCTCTGCACCCCCACTGGCAGCACTCACGACAGCAGTACTGACCGGAAGGTTTACTCACAGACCACCCTGACTGGACTGTGAACTCTGGAAATGAGGACTGTATTTGGTCTCTGTATCTCCACAGCCCTGTGTGGCCACGGGTAGGGAAGGATGGTGGGCTGCAGTAGACCGCTAGGACTTCAGGGAAGAGGCTGTTGACAGTCATGAGACCAGCCCAGGGCCTCTTCATCTCAAGGACAACAAAGATGCCGGGTGTGGACACAGCAGGATAGGGCCATCGGTGTTCAGCCCTGTAGGCAAGGCCAGGTGTGGTGGTGTGTCTGAATAGGTCAGCCTAGCCTACATAGTGAGTTCTAGAACAACCACAGCCTGGTACCAACTGAGGTACAACCCTACCCTGACAAGCTATTTCTTAAATATAAAATGTGGATGACACCATTACTCAGAGTTCATATGGAAGAGATACTTATTCTAAAGACTTAATGTCAAGGGTTTGATCATTTCTGTAAATGTATTAATTTATTAAGAATACAAGCCTTACAGAAGGCCACTTTTCTACATTTATCAGAACTATAAAGTCCACAAATGAGGGGCTGGAGAGATGGCTCAGCAGATAAGCACACTGGCTGCTCTTCCAGAGGACCCGGGTTCTATCTCCAGCATCCACAAGTGGCTCAAACATCTACAATTCCAGCTCAAGGGCATCTGAGGCCCACTTTTGAGCTTCTCAGGCACCAAGCATGCATGTAGTCCAGACATACCTGTAGACATAACACTCACACACATAAAATGAAAAAAAAAAAAGATCTCAAAAAGAGTCTACTAATGAGCCAATTTCCAAACATCCATTTCCTCTGATAGTCAGGGGTTTGGGTTAGTTTTCCTGGTTAAACTTTTTGTTGTTTTTTTTGAAATTTACATAAAATAGACAGGAGGATCATTAGTCTGAGGTCAGTAGGGGAGTACTTGACAAGACCCAAGACCCTGTCTTGGAACCAAACCCAACCCACTGATCGGTGGTGGTGGTGGTGGTGGTGGTGGTGGTGGTGGTGCACACCTTTAATCCCAGCACTCGTGCAAGCCCCACCCACAGGAAACAACAAAATATTACTAACCACATGAGTGACAGGACGCTCTGTGTGTCCAACAGTTCTGTGGGAGGACTGTCTGCTACAGACAGGGTTTACCGCTCAGAAGAAAACTGAGTGTGCTAAATGTGCTGTTCCTTCAAACACATCAACTCAGAAATGGCTTTAACTACGAGCCCCAACTCACAAAGCACACACATTAAACACACCGCTGCGCATAGACAACTCTAGGGAGGAAGGGCGCTGCCGGGGTTCACTCTGACCAAGTCTACTGCGTCCAGCTTCTGTGGAGTCACTGACAGGAACAGCCTACCTTTCGGCTTTATTGCTGCTGCAGAAGATGACCTGACTTGCCTTAACTAATGAGCCAGAACTCAAGACAACCAGGAACATCACACTGAAAACAGTGAGGCACAGGGAAGCTTAACCTTCAAAACAGAAACATTTTAGAAATTCTTCGAAGAAATGACAGAACTGAAAAAAAAATTCCACACAGGGCAGATGACTGTATTAAAAGGTCAAAGCGCCTTTCTCCAGAGAGCGGAAAAAGGCAGCAATAGCGGTTGCTAGGCGACAGCTTACAGCATCTCACCTCTAACTGTAAGGCGTCTATCTTCTCTTCCTGGCAGGTGTCGCCCTCACACTCGTACTGAACGATCTTTCCATCCGTCTTGCTCGCAACCAGTCGATGGACATAATTATCTAAGACAGAAGAGTTGCCAGAAGCGGCTTCTTAGGAGTGAAAAGTTCTCTGCTCTTAACTCTTGAGACATTTTTGTTTTTAGAAATCTAAATTAAGCATGGTTGCACAGGCCTTTAATCTCAGCACTTGGGAGGCAGAGGCAGAACTCTGAGTTTGAGGCCAGCCTGGTCTATAAACAGAGTTTCAGGACAGCCAGGGCTGTTAGACAGAGAAACCTTATCTCAGAGAAAAAACAAACAAACAAACAAAAAACAAAAACAAAAACCCTCTAAATTAAATGATGTATGATTTTTCTTTAAAAATGGGTCAAATTATTTAAACTTTAGAAAGTGAGAGAGGTCAAGAACAGACATCTAAACTCTCTCTGTAACTCTCAATCCCTAAGCATGGCACCCTCAGAGATAACCACGCAATCTGAGTTTGCTTAGCTGTCAAGAGATGACATTTCACGATGTGAGGGAGTTTCCACAGCAAAGAATCGAAATCAGAAAATGATCATGCACTCACCTCCAGCATAGTCCCAGACCCGATGGTTGGTAAGCTGCATGGCGTATGTGTGCTGAGTTTCCTCAAAGTGCTTGTAAGCATGCCGACTTACATACCGTCCACATCCTATGTGGCCACATATTAAACAAATCCAGAGGTTCTGCCAAGAGAGGAGATCCGAATTAGTGATGGGGGAGGGGAGGCATGTGACCTAGCTCACATGGCTTGGAAAAAAGATGACTCAGGAGCTGTTTCCACAGCCTTCTGAATACGAAGGTTCTAAAATCCAACCTTCCAGGGTCCTTATTGGTCTACCATTTCCCCTCCCTGGCTTCTGGAGAGTCCGAAGTACAGATTCACAAATGATTGGCAAGCATCTCAGTCTTTTCAAGAATCTGAGCTAGAGAGATGGCTCAGCACTGG
Organism: Peromyscus californicus insignis; assembly: GCF_007827085.1. Classification (NCBI taxonomy): domain Eukaryota; kingdom Metazoa; phylum Chordata; class Mammalia; order Rodentia; family Cricetidae; genus Peromyscus; species Peromyscus californicus. The sequence continues at coordinate 12,128,459 of NW_026294540.1, read as the reverse complement.
CTGTTCTTCAGAGGATCTGGGTTCAATTCCCAGTACTCGCAGGGTAGCTCACAACTATCTGTAACTCCAGTTCCAGGGGCTACAACACCCTCACACAACGTGAAGGCAAAACATCAGTGCACATGATATAAAAACAAATAAATTATGAAAAAAGAATCTGTGTGCTCACACACTTGAGTACAGACAACAAAGAATTAGTCCACAAAGACTCTAAGCTGCACTGGGCAGAAGAAAATCCCAGACCATGAAAGCTTCTCGTTGTCCCCTGTCACCAGCAGTACTTACTTCCTGGACACCACACTCAAAACACTTGTTTTCTTCCACTGGCTCTGGCGTTTGACAGTATCGGCAAACAGGACACCTGTCCAGGACACAGAAGATAAGGCTGAGATTATATACAGATGTTGAAACCTGGACTATTGCCGGGCGGTGGTGGCACACGCCTTTAATCCCAGCACTCAGGAGGCAGAGACAGGGTGAGTTCGAGGCCAGCCTGGTCTATAGAGCGAGATCCAGGAAAGGCGCAAAGCCGCAAAGCTACACAGAGAAACCCTGTCTTGAAAAACAAAACAAAACAAAAACAAAAAAAAAAAAAAGAAAGAAAGAGAGAAACCTGGACTATAAACCCTCCCCTCTCGATGCTTTTTCTCTTTTTAAAAATTTATTTACTTAACTGACACGGGATTGTTATGTGATATACATAATCAATAAAATATTGATGTATCCCTGTACGCCAGAAGAGGGCACCAGATCTCATTATAGATGGTTGTGAGCTAGCATGTGGTTGCTGGGAATCGAACTCAGGACCTCTGGAAGAGCAGCCTGTGCTCTTAACTACTGAGCCATCTTTCCAGCCCAGACTCCTGAGTTTTTATTGATAAATAATAATTAAATGCATCACAGGGTCTCACTACAAAGTCCTGGCTGGCTTGGAGCTGGCTATGAAGACCAGGTTAATGTTGAACTCACAGAGAGAACAGCTTGTCTCTGATCCCAAGTGCTGGGACTCAAGATTTGAGCTACTATATCCAGCCAATTATTTTTGTTGTTTTTTTGAGACAGGGTCTCACCATGTAGCCCTGGCTGACCTGGAACTTGCTATGCAGACCAGGTGGCCTAGAACTTACAGAGATCTGCCTGCTTCTGCTTTCTGAGTGTTGGAGTTAAATGCATTTGCAACTGTACCTTGCTCCCAGCCAATTTTTTAAAAAAGGTTTATTTTTATTTGTATGTGTGTGCTCATCAAGGCCAAAAGAGAGGGCATCAGATCCCCTGGAGCTGGGGTTATAAGTGGCTATGAAGAGCCCAGCATGGGTACTGAGAACCTAACCTGGGTCTTCAGCAAGAGCAACCAGTGTACTTAACTGCTGAGCTACCTTTCAGACATACACATGACACCCCTCCCCGCTCAGGTAGTCCAGTCTGAAGATGACCTTTAACTCCTGATCCTCCTGCCTCCACCTCCCAAGTATTAGTATTACAGGTGTGTGCCACCATGTTCAACTGGGGTAACCCTTTTCTATTATACTCAAGATGAAGTAATATTCAATACTGGTCATCAATATATTTTGTTCGATGGGTCAACGTGACAGCAAGTGGGATACAGTTGTGGTTGACTGAACTGCCACCAAGAATGTAGCAAGCATCCATTCACTCTTTGGCCAGGTCATGAAGAGCAGGTTTGAAAAGGCTCAGGCAGAAGGCCAAGGTCCTGCCTTGGCAAGGAGGGAGCTAAAGGTCATCTGACTTCTTTAGTGCTGAAGAAGATGGGCAGGTGCAGTGAGCATGCCTGTAGGGCCAGGACTCAGGAGAGAGGCAGGAGAACTCCATAAACTCAAGGCTAGCCTTGGCTACATGAGTGCCAGATCAGCTGGATTTAGATGGTAAGGGCTTGTTTTTGTTTTTGTTTGTTTTTTTTTTTTTTTGGTTTTCTGAGACAAGGTTTCTCTGTGTAGTTTTGGTTCCTGTCCTAGATCTCGCTTGTAGACCAGACTGGCCTCGAACTCAGAGATCCGCCAGGCCCTGTCTCCGAGTGCTGGGATTAAAGGCGTGTGCCACCACCGCCCATTGAGCGTATTATATGCACCTTGTGAAGCAGTGCCCATGGAGGGCAGAAGAGACGACTGAATTCTCCGGAACTGGAATTACAGCCCGTTGTGAGCTGTTCAACACGGATGCCGGGAACCTAACCCGGGCTCCTGCAAGACCAGAAGTGCTCGTAACTGCCAAGCATCTCTCCAGTTCCCTTTTGCTTTTGAAATAGGTCTCATGTAGCCTAGGCTAGCCTCCACCTTTCTATGCAGCCAGGGGTGACCTGAACGTGGGTCCTCCAGCCTTCAGTTCCCTAGTACTGGGATGCACCATACATCTGGTTTGGAATGGAGCCCAGGGCTTCCTGGTTAGAGCTTGCCTAGCTTCCATGCTAGTCAGGGATTCACCAACTGAACTTTATCTCTAGACCTGAGACCTTGTTTCAATTAAAACAACAGATAGACAGGGACTGAGAGTTTGGTAGCAGAACTGTGGTTAGCAAAGGGGGGGAGAGGGCGAGAGAGAGGGGAGAATGAGTAAAAAAGACAGGAGGAAGGCAGGGAAGGAGGGAGGAAAAGAGAAAGGGAGAAGGAAGGGGGAGAGAGAGAGAAACTGGGAAGTAGTGACAGAAATGGCTCCTGGAGGGCTGGAGAGATGGCTCAGCGGTTAAGAGCACTGGCTGCTCTTCCAGAGGTCCTGAGTTCAATTCCCAGCAACCACATGGTGGCTCACAACCATCTCTAGTGAGATCTGACATCCTCTTTTGGCATAAAGTCAATAGAACACTCATATACATAAGATAAATAAATAAATCTTAGAAAAAAGGAGTGGCTCCTGGATTAGACAGAGCAGCTGCCACAGGTAGACAGTGGCTTCCTGTGACCCTTCTGCCCGGGTGGTGGCTGTAGCAGAGACTGGACAGGAAAACAAACTAATACCAAATTCTGATTCTGACTAGGTCATGTACCAGAATCTAGGGGAAATATTCAAAACTCTTGTAGCGCACAGTGAGTACATTTCGACATTCCACACCATCTATGAAAACATCAAGTGTATTGAAGGACTGATGCTCCTGCCAAAATCCAGCTGCCATTGCCTCGGCCTGCCTGGAATTAAAGGCGTGGCTGCAGGGCTTGGCTTCCACTTCTTTATTGTGTGGGCGGACCATTCTGTAGCCCAGCTGCCCTGAAACTCCTTAGCTTCCCCTCTCCAACCCAAATTATGGAATTACAGGTGTGGCCACTTCAGCTTTTGAATCGATCTACTTAATTGTGTGGAGGTAAAAGGACAGTTCTGTGGAACTGGTGCTCTCTGTCCACAATGGGACCCCTGGGGATCAAACTCAGGCATCAGACTTGATCAAGTGTCTTTACCCAGTGAGTCATCTTGCCAGCCCTAAGCTTCAACAATTTTTTTTATTTTTACCCTTTTCTTTCGCTTTTTAAAGACAGGGTTTTTCTGTGTAACACTGGCTGTCCTGGAACGCCCTCTGTAGACCAGGCTGCCCTCGAACTCAGAGATCCACCTGTCTTTGCCTCCTAAGTACTGGATTAAAGACAGGTGCCAGCACTGCCGACTCATTTTTATTCTGTGGGTGTCTGTGTATGTATCCACATGTATACGGGTGCCTACAGGGGCCAGAAAAGGGTTCTGTTCCCCTGAAGCTGGAGTTACAAGCGTTTGTAAGCTACCCAGTGCACTGGGACCCAAAATTGGGTCCTTTGCAACAGTAGCAAGCACTCTTCATTGCTAAGTCATCCTTCTCTCGCCCCCCAAAACTGTAACTTGTCATCCTCCTGACTCTACTACCCAACTTGCTGTGACTACAGGCTTGCAGGACTACATGTAACTCGGTCTCCCGCGCCCCAATTATGCATCTGTGTGGGTCTGTCAATACACATATCTGTATGTGTGTGGAGGAGAGGACAACTTTCAGGAGATCGTTTCCTCCTCTCACTAGCTGGCTCCCAGGACAAAGTCAGGCTGTCAGGTGTGGAAGCAAGAGCCTTTACCTCTGAGCCATTATATGGCCCTACTGGGCTAGGACCTATGGTGTCCAGTCACAACACTGCACACTGTTCCTTCCTCATACCTGTTGAGGCTGTGCTCTCACATATAATCACACATCCTGGGTGCACGGGCACACACAAATAAAAAAAATAAGCAAATAACAATTTCTACGGGAACTGAGAGAGGCAAGGAAAAACATCAAGGTCTTGTCCCAATCGCAATCCCAGCTTTGCAGAGACTAGGAGTGTCTGCTGATGGTTACTTTGAATTCTGGAAAGGGCAGCCCCTGCACTCACGTGGTGTCATCCCAGCGCTGCAGACACTGGCTGTGGAAGCTGTGGTTGCATAGGGTGGTGAGGATGCCATTCACAGACTCGTCCATTCGCTCCAGACAGACCGTGCACTTGGGGAGTTCCGTCAGGTCCATCACAGGGAGGCTGGCGCCCTACAGGAAACATCTGGTTAAGCCCCACCCTTCATCCTCTACCATCTTGTTTAAACAAGAGAATTCCTGTTGCTTTTATTGTTCATTTTTGGAGACAGAGTCCCACTCCAGACCAGGTTCACTGGAACTCTAAGCAATCCTCCTGACTCAGCTTTGCAAGGCCTAAGATTAGAGGTGTGAGGCATATCTGGCATCTGCTGCTTTTTCTTTTTTTAAAGGGAGATTTTTTTTTTTTCTCCACGAGGTAGTAGCGCATGCCTTTAATCCCAGCACTCGGGAGGCAGAGGCAGGCGGATCTCTGTGAGTTCGAGGCTAGCCTGGTCTACAAAGCAAGTTCCAGGAAAGGCGCAAAGCTACACAGAGAAACCCTGTCTGGAAAAAACAAAAAAAACCAAGCCAAACCAAACAAACAAACAAACAAAAAAAGACCCCAGCACTCAGGAGGCAGAGGCAGGCAGAGCTCTGTGAGTTTGAGGCCATTTTGGTCTACAGAGTAAGATCCAGGACAGCCAGGGCTCTACATAGAGAACCTGTCTCAAAAAAAAATTTTTTTTTTTTTTTTACATGTATTGGTGCCTTACTTGCACACGCCTTGTTACCACATATGTGCAGTGTCTATGGAGGCCAGAAGAAGGCATTAGATCCTCTGGAACTGGAGTTACAGAGGGTTGTGAGCCATCATGTGGGTGCTGGAAACTGAACTCAGGTTCTCTGCAGGAGCAGCAAAAGCTCTTAACCTCTGATCCATCTCTCCAGCCCCTTGTAAATCTTGCTTCTTACTTGTCTGTTTTGGACGTATGGTCTTGTTAACTCAGGCAGGCCTCAAGTTTCCTAAGTAGTTGATGATGACCTTGATGTCCTAATCCTCTTGCCTTCACCTTTTTAATTCTTAAAAATCAATTTATTTATGTCTGTGTCTGAGTGTATGTGTGTGCTCCATGTGCATGCAGAAACCTGTGAATATCAGAAGAGGACTGGAGTCACACAAGGTTGTGAGCTGCCATGTGCATGCTGGGAACCTGAACCTGTGTCCTTTGAAAGAGCAGTCAGCACTCTTAACTGCTTCAGTCCCAAGTCTCTACCTTGTCTGTTTGTTTTTTGAGACAGGGTTTCTCTGTGTAGCTTTGGAGCCTGTCCTGGAACTCTTTCTCTAGACCAGGCTGGCCTCGAACTCACAGAGATCCGCCTGCCTCTGCCTCCCGAGTGCTGGGATTAAAGGCGTGAGCCACCACAGCCCAAGTAAATTTGTATGTATGTATGTATTTATTTACTTTAGATAGCTCGTGCTTGTGTGTGTGTTTGCACTCACACGTGTGTATCTACATGCATGTGGAGGTCAAAGGACAACTTTCAGAGGATGGTTCTCTCCTTAATCCATGTGGGTCTCATGCACTGAACTCAGGTCACTCAGCCTTGTAGTAGCAAACACTTGCTCAGTCTGTGAAGCCCTAGCTGTCCTGGAACTCAATCTGTAGACCAGATACTGGCCTTGAACTCACAAAGATCCACCTGCCTCTGCCTCCCGAGTGCTGGAATTAAAGGCATGAGAATGCCTGGCTTTAAGGTCTCCTTGCAAAAGAAGGAAATCTTACAGCATCAGAGAGGCTCTCTGGCCTCAGAGCCGAACTTCCTATTTCCTATAGATGACCAAGAGAGCCATTATTACATAGGCCAGCCTCGGTGGGGGTGGGGGTGGGCATGGTGGGAGGGCAAGGGTAGGGGGTGGGCTGTTCCACTACAGATGAGAGCCAGGGCAAGTAGACAGCAAGACTGACCCTTAGCACTCAGGATGCAGAGGCAGGAAGATTTCTATGAGTTCAGGGTCACCCTGGTCTATATAGTGAGTTCTAGGATAGCTAGGGCTAGCTACACAGTGAGACCCTGCCTTTATTTAAAAAAAAAAGGCTGAGCATGGTGGCATATGCCTTTAATCCCAGCACTTAGGAGGCAGAGACAAGGTGGATCTCTGTGAGTTCAAGGCTAGCATGGTCTATACAGTGAGTTTCAGGAAAGGCAAGGCTATATATAAAGAACTTGTTTAATAAAAAACAAAACCCAAACAAACAACAAATAAACAAAAAAAAAAAAACAAAAACCCCCCAAACAAAAAAACAATCCAAACACACACACACACACACACACACACACACACACACAAAAAGGAAGGAGACTAGGGTTAATATTTTGAACAAAAATGCTTCTTTCTGCTCCAAACAGTGTCCCACTGTTCTGGGACAGTCTCCACGGTGCAGATTCTTCTGCTAAGTCTAAGTTGGGGACAGGTCTTGTTACATAGCTCTAGGCTGGCTTCCAACTCCCCAGTCCCTTGCCTCTCTTTTCTGAGTGCTGAGGCAACACGTATGCGCCACCACACCTGTTTTCTACATTTTAAAAATGAGATATAGCCGGGCAGTGGTGGCGCACACCTTTAATCCCAGCACTCGGGAGGCAGAGGCATGAGGATCTCTGTGAGTTCGAGACCAGCCTGGTCTACAGAGTGAGTTCCAGGACAGGCTTAAAGCTACACAGAGAAACCCTGTCTCAGAAAACCAAAAAAAAAAAAAAAAAAAAAAAAAAAGGAGATATAATTCTCCATTTTGTTTTTTTAAGCAGGGCCTTGCAACGTAGCACGTTAGCTTTGACCTTGCCATACTACCTGTGAACTCATGCTCCCCCGCCCGCACCCCACCTCAGTCTCCTGAGTGTTAAGATTCTGCATTTAAACCCGGTGGCTTTTAGAACAGCTACACCAATGTTTTATTGTGCCCAAAGCACCACCATCTAATTTGTCAACATTCCTTCACCCCAAAAGAACCTCCACCACTGTTAGCTGGTCCCTCCCCATTCTGTTTTCTCCAGACTCCAGAACCAGTTTTCTGTCTCTCCTCTCAAGCTCCACAGTAAGGCCTTTCTGGAGGTTTCTACAAACATCTTAACAGTCGATCTTACACCAATCAGCAGCACTTCTTGTGAGGTCTAGGAAGCCTTCACACTTACATCTTCAGATTTCAGCACTTCAGCCCTTTCCACATAGACCAGCTGGCAAACGTCATCTTCAATGGAGTTGAACTGGCGGCCGTTGCATGCCATGTAGAAGCTATCGGCATCAGCCTGTGCACACCGATGGGGAGAGGCAAAAATAAAGGGCGGTCATGGAAGATGCTCTCCCCACTCCCCTACTCCCCCACGTTTACAGTCAGAAAAGAAGGAAAGTAGAAGTGGCATGCCCTGGAGCCAGAGTCAACAGAGTTCTGCACCTCTGTCTGTAGGCTTGGCCTCCAAGGCAGAAGGCACCGCTGTGTGCTGAGCAGAGCTGTGCACTGCTAGCATTCAACCAGCCACACACAGCCAACACATGCCCGGGTAGCTCTTTCCACTCTAGCCATCATTTGTGTGGCAGTTGAGAGAAGACACTTCTTACAATTCTGGAACTAAACATAACTGATGACAGTCACCGAATTCTTAAAAAAACAAAAACAAAAACCAAAAACCAGCCAGGGGGTGGTAGCGCACACCTTTAATCCCAGCACTTGGGAGGCAGAGGCAGGTGGATCTCTTTGAGATCGAGGCCAGCCTGGGCTACAGAGGGAGTTCCAGGACAGCTAGAGAAACTTTGCCTCAAACAAGCAAGCAAGCAAACAAGCAAACAAAAAACCAAACTAGCAGCCTTGTTAAAGAATAGGCCCAGTGGATGAAATCCAGCTCCTCTTCAGTAAACAGAATGAGAACAACACAAGCTGGCTAGATGAACACCCCACTAGGAAGGTGCTGCACAAGCCAGGGCTCCTAGCACAGGACAAGGTGTCCGAACTGGTGCTGGAGAGAGTGCGCAGCTGTTAAGAACACTGGCTGCTCTCCCAAAGGTCCAGGGTCCAGTTCCCCACATGGCAGTTTACAAGCATCTGTAACTCTAGCTCAGGAACTCTGACGCCTTCTTCTAACCTCCATCACCAGGCCCCCACGGAGGACATACACATATATGTAATAAACATATACACATATAATTAAAAAATCAGGCAGTGATGGTGCATACCTTTAAATCCTAACACTAAAGAGGCAGGCAAATCTCTGAGTTCGAGGCCAGCCTGGTCTCTAGAGTGAGTTCCAGGACAGACAGGACTACAAAGAGAAATTTTGTCTCAAAAAAATAAAAAGAGGTCCAAGACTAGCCAGCCTTTTACATACTGAGCTGTGTTCTGTTGTGGTGGAGTCTAGATAGAAGAGAGAGACAGCAAAGGAAAAGCAAATCAAACCCCTGGCTCAGGCATAGTGGAAAGCAACAAGACAACTCCAGTGGTTTTTTGTTTGTTTGTTTGTTTGTTTGAGACAGGGTTTCTCTGTGCAGTCCTGGCTGTCCTGGAACTTGCTCTGTAGACCAGGCTGGCCCTGAACTCACAGAGATCTCCCTGCCTCTGCCTCCCGAGTGCTGGGAGTAAAGGCGTGTGTTACCACTGCCTGGCCTTCTTGAAAACAAGTTTTTGCACCGGGAGGTGGTGGTCGCTGCGCAGGCCTTTAATCCCAGCACTCGGGAGGCAGAGCCAGGTGGATCTCCATGAGTTCGAGGCCAGCCTGGGCTACAGAGTGAGTTCCAGGAAAGGTGCAAAGCTATACAGAGAAACCCTGTCTCGAAAAACCAAAAAGAGTCATATAAAAAAAAAAAAGAAGAAAGAAAACAGTTTTTAATTCCACTCCAGTGATGTAATCGCATGGTGGATTCTTAACTTATTATTTTATGTGTAAGGGTGTTTTGCCTGTATGTGTGTGCACCATGTGCCTGCAGTGCCTGGGGAAGCCAGAAGAGGGCATCTGACTCCCAGTAACTAGTTACAAACGGTTATGAGCTGCCATATGGTTGCCAGAAACTGAACCCAGATCTTCTCCAAGAGCAGCCAGTGCTCTTAACTGCTGAACCTCTCTCTAGGCTCACATTTTGGATTTTTGGTTATTTATGTTTTCTTCATATAAGCCAGTGAACTGAGCCCTGAGAAAGGATGGTCAATTTTGATATATATAGTCCCACCCTAGCCTCTTGAGTTCGGAGACTGCAGGTGTGCACTACCATACCAAGCAAAACAGGTTTGCTATTGTTTCATGGATTTGTGGAGCCTAGGCTGGCATCAAATTCCTGATCCTCTCCTATTCTGAGATTATGGGCATCTACCACCATGCTCAGCCAAAATGTCCCTCTTTCTCAAGTGACACTATCCACAGCTGATGTCTCCAATGTGAACACACTGGCATCCTTTTTACAATGCAGCTATTAAAAATGCAGGCTGGAGACCCTTTCTCAAACAAAACAAAACAAATCTGCACTGTGCAAATGCTGCATGGGACTAGGTGAGAGGGATGCGCCGGGGAAGTTGAGGAAGAGGGATAGAGTCTGAGGGCAGCTGGGCGGTGGTGGCGACACACTCAATTAACTCCAGCACTTGGGAGGCAGAGGCAGAGGCAGAGGCAGAGGCAGAGGCAGAGGCAGAGGCAGAGGCAGAGGCAGGTGGATCTCTGAGTTCGAGGATAGCCTGGTCTACAGAGTGAGTTCCAGGACAGCAAAGGCTACACAGAGAAACCCTGTCTCAAAAAACCAAAAAAATTAAAAAGGATTCCCAGGGCACCTGGGACTGGTGATCCACACAACTGGCAGATCTCCGATGGTTCAAAGGCAGACTGGAGTCTAGGACAGTGAAGACCCTGTCTCAAAAGGACAAACAACTGAAAAAAGATTTTGAGGACAGGGGCTGGACATGGATCAGAGGGAAAGAGCACGTGCTCTTTCAGAGCCCCCAGGTCTGATTCCCAGAACCCACGTGGTGGTTCAACCATCCTTAACTCCAGTTCCAGGGATCCAATGCCCTCTTCTGAGCTCCAAGGACACTGCACACACATGGTGCACAACCTACATACAGGCAAAACATTTATACGCAGAAAATTAAATAAATCTAAATTTTTTTTTTTAAGTTTGAGGGCAGTCTTCATGACATCAGACTTTGTCTCAGAACAAGACAAAATGTTAGAATTGTATACAACCAAAAATTTAGCTGTGGTGGTGGCGCACGCCTTTAATCCCAGCACTCGGGAGGCAGAGGCAGGTGGGTCTCTGCGAGTTCGAGGCCAACCTGGGCTACAGAGTGAGTTTCAGGAAAGGTGCAAAGCTACACAGAGAAACCCTATCTCAGAAAAAAAAAAAAATTTAAAAAATTCCAACTTTTATTTTTTGCTGTTTAATTTTGCTGTTCCTTCATTAAAGACTGAATCTCCTGGAGGTCACACCACTGACTCCTCAATTTTCATGAACCTCCAATGAAAGCCAAGACAACAGGAGCCAGCAAGATAATGCAGAGGGTAATGGCACTTGCCACCAAGCCTATCAGCCTGGGTTCGATTCCTGAAACCCACATAGGAGGAGAGAACTGACTGCCACCAACACACACACACACACACACACACACACACACACAGAGAGAGAGAGAGAGAGAGAGAGAGAGAGAGAGAGAGAGAGAGAGAGAGAGAATGTAGATAGTTAGGGCCAACAGAAATCACAAACTATTGAGAAGACTTTTTAGTGTCTTGTAAAGAGGGGCGTGAGAACTGGGACAGCTGCCTGCAAAGGCACTCAAGCCGAGATCTTCACGGGACACATCTGATCTAACTTTGGGAGTGACTAGCTGGATCTTATCTGCACCTGTTCTGTGGGCCCCTTCAGTGCAGAGTCCTAAGTATACGAGTGAGTACACAGTTGTCAAATGGACTTTACAAAGTATGCCACCACCTGGGATATTAAAAATGTTTTTGGAGAGCTGGAGAGATGGCTCAACGGTTAACAGCACTGGTGGCTCTTCCAGAGGAACCAGGTTTGGTTCAACAACACATTGCTCACAGCCATTTTTAACTCCAGCTCCAGAGGAATGCGATGCCCTCTTCTGGTCTCCAAGGACACTGCACACAAGTGGGGCACAGGCGGATATAGGAGCAAAACACCCCCACACTGAGGCACTTTGGAGACAGTGGGCCAGTGGCTCTCTAAGCTGGTTAGACTTGGTAGCATGTGTAATGCGAAGAACAGTGATAACATCACAGGCCCAGTGATGACAGCTCTGTCCTCACCCTTCTGCACGCTAGGCAGGCAGTGTCTTGGTTGGTACCCCTGGAGGCATGAGAATTCTGTAGTCTTTGTTCCACAGGTGAGGAAATTGGCTGCAGAGAGGCTAGTGATTAGTTACACTGCTAGACATCAATAACCAAGATGGATGAGGCCACTTTTAGTCCCTAGGAGTGGGACACAAGTGTGGGTCAGGGGACACTCACTGTTTGCAAGTCACTAGTAACAGCAATTCTTTACAGTGTCTACAATTATGATTACCAGACACTACAAGGGAAAAGGCACAGAACTAAACTGGAAAATGTCTAAAAATGTACTAAGCCCAAATTTGACATTCAAGTTCATGCCTATAATCCCAGGTCAGGAGGCTGAAACCATGAGTGTGTTTGGGAGTTCAAGGCTAGCCTGGACTAAAAAGTGGAAAAAAAAAAAAGTGAATTCCATGGCATCATATATTCACAATGAGACCTTATCACAAATAAAATAAAACAATATTTTAAAAAATTATAAAATGGGGCCCAGGATGGTAGTACATATCTTTAAGTCCAACACTTTGGAGGCAGAGGCAGGTGGATCTCGGTGAGTTCGAGGCCAGTCTGGTCTACAGAGTGAGTTCCAGGACAGACAAGGCTACACAGTGAAACTCTTCTCTTAAAAAACCAAACCCAGCCAGGCGGTGGTGGCGCACGCCTTTAATCCCAGCACTCGGGAGGCAGAGCCAGGCGGATCTCTGTGAGTTCGAGGCCAGCCTGGACTACCAAGTGAGTTCCAGGAAAGGCGCAAAGCTACACAGAGAAATCCTGTCTCGAAAAACCAAAAAAAAAAAAAAAACCAAAACCAACCAAATAAACAAACAAAAAACCAATACACACACACACACACACACACACACACACACACACACAGACCAGTGAGATGGCTCAGCAGGTAAAGGCACCAGCTGTCAAGCCTCAAGCCTCATCATCCCTGGGACTCACACGGTAGATGAAGAAAACCACCTCCTGCAAGTTGTCCTCTGATCTCCACGTGTACCCAAACATGCAGACACATACTCATAAAAAATAAATAAACAGGCTGGAGAGATGGCTCAGCGGTTAAGAGCACTGACTGCTCTTCCAGAGGTCCTGAGTTCAATTCCCAGCAACCACATGGTGGCTCACAACCATCTGTAATGAGATCTGGTGCCCTCTTCTGGCCTGCTGTCATATATGCTGTATACATAATAAAAAAATAAAATCTTTAAAAAAAATAGATAAATAAACAAACTGTAATCTGTAAAAGCTGTATATAGGGGCCAGTGAGATGGCTCAGTGGGTAAAGGCGCTTGCCCCCAAGTCTAACAACCTGAATTCAATCCCTGTTATCTCCCTCTGGATTCTTGAACAAGGGAGCCCATGTCATGAGTTCCCTTTTACCCACAAACCTCAGTGACCCATCAGAGTGGCAAGAACAAATGACCTGTCACACACACATTCGTAAACTAGGATGGGGCAGTTTATCTGGAGGAAACCGTTGACCCCAGAAGTAAGAGAAGTTAATTTTTCACAAAGTAAAACCTCGTCAGATTTCAATGGACAAATATCACAGTATATAAAAAAAACACAAGCCGGGCAGTAGTGGTGCATGTCTTTAATCCCAGCACTCGGGAGGTAGAGCCAGGCGGATCTCTGTGAGTTCGAGGCCAGCCTGGTCTACAGAGGGAGATCCAGGACAGGCACCAAAACTACACAGAGAAACCCTGTCTCGAAAAACAAATAAACAAGCAAAACAAAACAACAACAAAAAAAACACAACAAAGCTGGGACAGCTCCTTAGTAAGGCGAGTGGTTGCCAAAGCTCATACACAGACATACACATGCTCTTACCGCAGTACAGGAAGAGATGATAACCCTTCCTAATTCAGAACTGCACAGGTACTTCCGAATCTGAGGACATCACTGCTCTTTCAGTGTGTCTGCCTCTCTGTACTGTCGACCATCCTTTTTTTTTTGGTTTTTCGAGACAGGGTTTCTCTCTGTGTAGCCCTGGCTGTCCTGGAACTCACTCTGTAGCCCAGGCTGGCCTCGAATTCACAGAGAACTGCTTCCCAAGTGCTGGGATTAAAGGTGTCAACCATTCTGAACACTACAATATTAGACCTACATCAATATTTAAAACAACAACTGGGAAGCTGGAGAGATGCACCCTGCTCCTGCGGAGGACCAGGCTTTAGTTCCCAGCACCCATGCGGGGTGGCCTGCAACTCCAGGTCCAGGGGACATGACACATGACGCATTCTCTGGCTCCCATGGGTACTGTACTCACACACAGGATTGCTGTGGGATGGTCTGTATGTCAAGTGTGTTGCTGATTGGTCAATAAATAAATCACTGATTGGCCAGTGGCCAGGCAGGAAGTATAGGCGGGACAAGGAGGAGAATAAAGCTGGGAAGTGGAAGGCTGAGTCAGAGAGACACTGCCAGCCGCCACGATGACAAACAGCATGTGAAGATGCCGGTAAGCCACAAGCCATGTGGCAAGGTATAGATTTATAGAAATGGATTAATTTAAGCTGTAAGAACAGTTAGCAAGAAGCCTACCACGGCCATACAGTTTGTAAACAATATAAGTCTCTGTGTTTACTTGGTTGGGTCTGAGCTGCTGTGGGACTGGCAGGTGAGAGAGATTTGTCCTGACTGTGGGCCAGGCAGGAAAACTCAACCTACACAGGATTAAAAATTTAAAGAAAAAAAAATCTTAAAAAAAAAAAGATTTTATTTTCTAAAATGTCTAAGAGCATCTTGTAGGCAGAATGAAGGAAGTGGGGACGATGACACTGACCACAGACATGCGTGGGCTTCTGTGTCACTGGACCAATCAATCACCACTGGATAAGCAAATAGAGCGCTGGATCTCACACCCAGTTTGATGCACAGGAACCATGAGTCAGGTGTGGGGCAAGTCTGTCATCAAGCAACCCAGGGGACGAGGCACGAGGTTGCAAGTTCAAGGTCTACCTGAGCTACAGAGTGAGTACAAAGGCGACCTGGGCAACTTAGTGAGATCCTGTCTCAAAATATAAAAAAGGAAAGAAAGAGCTGGAGAGACAGTCAGTGGCAGAGCATTTACCTAGTTATGTGTGAGGTGTTGGGACTAATCCCCAGGACCATAAAAATTAACAATTAATAAGTAATTTTTTCAATTTTTAAAAATTATGCTGGGTAGTGGCGCACACCTTTAATCCCAGCACTTGGGAGGCAGAGGCAGGAGGATCTCTGTGAGTACGAGGCCAGCCTGGGCTACAGAGCAAGTTCTAGGACAGCCAGGGCTACAGAGAGACCCTGTCTCAAACCCTACCCTCCCCCCCAAAAAAATTATGACAGTGCAGGGCAGGGGAACAATGGATAACGCCTCTGACTACAGATCTGAAGACCCTAGGTTCAATGCATGGCTGTTTGGTCATCTTAGGTTTTTTTGGTTGGGTGTGGTGGCACACACCTTAATCCCAACGCTGGGGAAGCCAAGGCAGACAGATCTCTGTGAGTTCTAGGCCAGCCTGGTCTTCAAAGCAAGTACCAGGCAAGCCAAGGCTAGACAGTAAGACCCTGTTTATTAAAAAAAAAAAAGCAACTGTAATTGTATTTCTTTTTTTTTTTTTGGTTTTTCGAGACAGGGTTTCTCTGTGTAGCTTTGCGCCTTTCCTGGAACTCACTTGGTAGTCCAGGCTGGCCTCGAACTCACAGAGATCCGCCTGGCTCTGCCTCCCGAGTACTGGGATTAAAGGCATGCGCCACCACTGCCCGGCTGTAATTGTATTTCTAATAGCTATGGAGTACGACTACATTGACCACACCCTAATAGAAACATAACCACATTTGTGGCATAAACCACCCACAGCTGGCATCACAGTTACAACAGCATGTCCACAACAGAGCAACGTTTGGCACCTTAGCTGTACCTGTGCGCTGAACTTGATCAGCACCATATACTGGTTGGGAGTGGAGTCTCTGATGATCTTCATCTGCTCAATCACGTCATTGAAGGGGGCAACAAACTTCATAAGGTCGTGACTGGTCATGGTGGCAGGGACGGTGAGCACACACAGCATGGCACTGCGCCGCACATCTTCCTTTAAGGAGGTCATCTTACTGAGGAGGACAACGAGACCGCCTTCAAGAGTCTGGAGAACACTAACCAAACAACTCTTGCATCCAAGAAAATACGGAAAAATAAGACGCCCAACATTTCACTATCAACCTAAACAACTTGTGAGTTTACTCGAAAATACATATCTATGATTACACCTGAATCCTTTCATGTGTATTTTAAGGCAGTCTCTAAATGTTCCATATTAGCCCCAACCAGAGTTTTCAATCTTTTTAAAAATATTTTTATTAGATCCTTGAGAATTTCACACAATGCATTTTGGGTATATTCACCCCACCCAGCTCCTCTCCAGAATTTTCCTTTTCTTTCTTCTGGTTTCCAAGATAAGGTTTCTCTACATAACAGCCCTGGCTGTTCTGGAACTCACTCTGTAGATCAGGCTGGTCTCAAACTCACAGAGATCCACCTGCCTCTGTACTAGCCAGACTCAGTGTTTTATTCTTTTTTTTTTTTTTTTTTGGTTTTTTGAGACAGGGTTTCTCTGTGTAGCTTTGGAGTCTGTCCTGAAACTCACTCTGTAGCCCAGGCTGGCCTTGAACTCACAGAGGTCCACCCGCCTCTGCCTCCCGAGTGCTGGGATTAAAGGTGTGCGCCACCACTGCCCGGCAAGTGTTTTATTCTTTAAAAAAAAAAAAAAAAAAAAAGATTTATTTTTATGTGTTTGCTTACATATACGTCTGTGTACCACATGTAGGCCTGGTGTCCAGAAGAGCATGGGATTCCCTAGAACCTGAGTTACAGACGGTTATGAGCTTCCTTGTCGGTGCTGGGAACTGAACCCAGGTCCTCTGGAAAAGCAGCAAGTGCTCTTAACCGCTGAGCCATCTCTCCAGCACCGTATTTTATTCTCTTTAATTGTTGGTAATAATCTATTGTTGAGTAACTCTGAAGCACAGTACCACTGTGAACTTCTCTGGAGAGCTCTAGAGGAAGAAAGAGCTCTAAATCCTTGTGAGGATTCTAACCCTGAGGATGTGAAGATCACAGACAGTGCTGCCGAGCCAAGCAGCTGGGAGGAGGGGGAGAACCCTCTACAAGGCAGTTTGATTGGCAGCTGTGCTCCAAACTGGCTACCTGATGACTGGCTGTTTTCCCAGGAGGGATCCAGAAACAAGTTAGGACAAGGACAGTCGCTGAGACATCACCAATTATCCTATCCAGGGGGCGGAAGGCCCAAGTGTTTATCTATCCAAGTGCTTCCTTTCCTTGAGCTTCCAGAAGCAAGCTTTAAAAAACAAAACCAGGGCTGGAGAGATGGCTCAGAGGTTAAGAGCACCGGCTGCTCTTCCAGAGGTCCTGAGTTCAATTCCCAGCACCCACATGGTGGCTGAAAACCATCTGTAATGAGATCTGGCACCCTCTTCTGTATACATAATAAATAAGTAAATCTTTAAAAAAAAAAGTACTTGAAAAAACAAAACAAAACCAAAAACACCAGGGGAAAAGGTGTACAAAGCCAGGTCTAGTAGTACACACCTTTATAGGCTGATCTCTATGAGTTCCAGCCAGGGCTACACAGTGAGACCTTGTCGCAAAAACAAAACAAAACAAAAACAAACAGAAAAAAAACCCTCAAAAACAAAATAAAAACAAAGTCATACAAGAGGTATTCTAATTGAAATGAGTTAGCTGGCTTCTGAGCTACAGTACAGTTGTGGTAAGGACATGGCCATGTGGTGCTTTACCTCACTTGATTTTAAATTCCCCAATACCCATGCCTAACAGCTAACAGAATACTTTCCAGAACATTTCTTTTTGTTGTTGTTGTTTTTGTTTTTGAGATAGGGTCTCTCTGTGTAACAGCCCTGACCGTCCTGGAACTAGATTTTAAACCAGACTGGCCTCACAGAGATCCGCCTGCCTCTGCCTGTAGTGCTCGGATTAAACGTGTGTACCACCAGGTCCAGCTCCACAGTACTCCTTAAGTGCATCTTCCTATTTATTTTTAAGTAAGGAAAGCTTTGGCCCAATCGACACTGTCAAACACAGGGCAGTTCAGAACTCTCCAGTACACAGTTCCTAAATGCAGTATGTTGTTAAGCCTTCAGGCCCACAGGGTTTTCTCCCTACTCAAAGGGGAATGGGAGCAGTCCAAAGGAAAAGAGCTTGTCTTACTTGGTCTTATACAGGTGCATGATGCCGTGGACTATTTCAACGGAGGGGTTGCCGCTGAAGAAGGAAATCTGATCTGGGAGCTGCTTGGATGGGGAGTCTGGGGCTGTGTTCGCCGACTCACTCTGCTTTCTGCTTCTCTGTGCAGACAGGGAGGCTGCTGAAGACTTCTTCTCTTCCATTGTCTCTCTCAACTCATCTTACAAAAGCAAAAATTAGCAGATCGCAAACAGCTGGAAATATGCTGAAGGAGCCTAAGTTAGAATTTCAAGCCAGAGAATGAACTGTGACGGAGACACTATGCTGTACTGCATTAAGAACACTAGAGGCTGAAGCAGGAGGGCCGCGGATGTGGGCTCTTGTGAGAGACCCTGTCACAGACACAAACCACCACAGTGACAGAATGGCTAGGGGTTTGGGAACATCTTAACTTTACAGCTTTCCCTGCCTAAAAACAACTCCTCACACCCTTGTAAAAATATGGGAACACCCTCCAAAACCCAAGAAGGGCCCCTCCCACATCCAGCAGCACCCCAACACAAGAGGCAACATTCACCACCTACTCCCCGATGAGACAGGCAATCAGAGTGCTCTGAAAACCGAACCTTCCGGTTCTGACCACACCTATGTAGAGATGCAGAAGGCATCCACTCCCTCAGCTGAGGAGGCCAGCAGGGGAGGGAGGGCACTGCAAGCTTACCCAGATGTACCGCTCCTTGGAGCACTCCCCCGTCCCAGTTAAGAATCCACTTCGTTACACTCAATCGATTTTTTTTTCCTTTATTATTCTTTTGGAACAGGGTCTTCTTATGTTATCTGTTTCCAAACTCCAGGGTTTAGATAACCCTTTTGCCTAAGCCCCCAGATTGGCTGAACTAAAGACATGCACCTCTACACTCGATTTTAGTGCCATTTAGGAAAAAAGTTAAAGAAAATGAAAAGTGGCTTCACAAAATCACACAGAGCACACAAGCGGTGAGAAATAAAAGCGCGCTGAAGCTAGGGCTCAGTCGGTAGAACGCTCGCCTACACGCGTGAGGCCGTGGGCCTGCACCACAGCCCCAGAGAAACTGGATATAATGGTATGGACACACAATCCCCCAACATTCAGGAGGTGGAGTAGATGTTCAAGGTCATCCTCAGCTTCACACACCGTACGAGATTAGTGTGGGCTAAATAAGACCTTGTGATAAAAAAAAATTTAAAAATAGGAAGACACCAGAGGTGAGCCCCATGGGCTCACAATTCAAAAGCAAGGGCCAGGTTCCCGAGGGCATACCTGGGCTGGCCTTCATGGTCTCGATAATCACATCAGTCATTTCCCGACGGCCAAGGTGCTGGTGGATGATGGCTGCTTTCTCCCCTGGTGACTTCCCTTCTAGACAGGCGGTAGCTGAAGCCAGAGTCTTCTTTTTGATCTCCTCATCGGACATCTCCCCAGCTGAAGAACACATGAATGATTTATACCCGATGACAGAACAAGGTCCCCTGACTTCTCGGCACTCCAATCAATAGGGTTCCTCCTTGTCTACTGCGTTCCCCCAATGGGTGAGACTGAGTCTGCCTTGCGTGCCTCAGCCCCTCCAAGGACTCCTACAGCACACTCCCCACCCCACCCCTGGCAACTGTCAGTGGCATCCATCACGACGATCTCAGAAACATGGGCTGTTCCAGTGAAATCATGTACTTAAAACAAACCCCCAGGAATAAAAGGCCTCCCAGAATGTTCCACGGTGACTATACCCAGATGAACTACCGTAAGTAGCAAGCACCCCAGTAAACTGAGAGCCTATGCTGTGGCCCAAATGCAAGTCTCACGAATAAACGGCGTTTCCAAGACCCTGAGACAGGACTGAAACACCCTTAACACCAGCTCTGAGGCAGACCCCAGGCTTGTCCAGCGGGCACTCACCCCACACCACCCAGCATACAGGAGAAGCTCTCACTCTTTTTTATCTTTGTTGCATAAATGACTTCATGATTGGGCCTATGAAGATACCTGGATCTGCCTAATGCCAACTTTGTTGACTTTCAGAACTAGCGGTCACTTTGAGCCCTTGAAAGATGCTTGTAACCTCGAAATACATCACACTCCTTCGAGTACAAATTGCACACCAGGGGAAGACCACCATCTTCCACTGCTCCTCTAAATGCTGGACTCACGGAGGGTGTCCAGTGGTGCCATTTCCCGTGAACAAGCGTCATCCCGGCTCTCCAAGCCAAAGAAGTCTTCCTGTTTCCCTTTTCCATCAACTTATCACAATGATTCCGTGTGCCACAAATTAGAGACCACGTCTAATTCTCCGCACGACGAAGCTCTGACACATAACCAAGCCATCACCCTCCCACACACCTTTTTTTTTTTTTTTTTTTTTTTTCCTGTTTGTTTGTTGGGACAGGTTTCCCTGTAACCCAGCCTGGCTTGTGGTTCGCCGGTCCTCCTGCCTCGCCCTCGGGAGTCTCTCTAATCTCCTGAACCAATGTCACCAGGTAATGTTTGGACGATCAAGGGAGAGTCGGAGCTGCACGGCCCACGAAGGAACGTCAGATTCCCCGGGCCCAGCTGGGTTAGCATCCCCGTTCCAGCCACTCACACCTAACTTTAGGCAAATCATTTCACCACAGGCCTGTCTGCCAGTCTGGAAAAGGCACCGAGCATCCTCCCCCCCACCACCACCACTCCACCCCCAGGCCGCGCGTTCTCGCGGCGAAAGCGTCGGGGGGGGGTGGGGGGACGGACGTCGAGCCAGGGGCACTTGGTTCCCCCCGGGGGGGGGGGGGTGGCGGGGGCAGGTGGAGCGAGGGCGGCCGACCCGCCGGCCCTGCGCGAGGCCGCGGACTCACCGGCGGCGCTGAAGCCGAAGTCGGCGGGGACAGGCGAGTGACCCGCGAGCTCCAGTCGGATGACTACCAGTGACACACTCATAGGGCAGGCGCTGGTCGGCGTGGGCCCCGGCGGGATCAGGGAAGGCTGCGGGCCGAGCCCAGAGCCCGAGCGGCCCGCGGTGGGCAGCGCCGCCACCGCCTCCGACCCGCGGCCGCCGCCTCAGCAGCGGCAGCCCTCTCGCGCAGCCCGGCCGAGCCACAACCACCTCTACTTCCGCCTCCCGGCCGCCGTCTCCGACCCGCGGGGTCGCGCACGCGCATGCGCCAGCGGGAAGGAGGCGCGGCCCCCGCCCCCGCCCCCGCCCCCCGCCCCCGGCGCGCATGCGCCCTCCGCCGCCCGAGGCTGAAACTTGGCTGGACGGACTCCTCCGAGATTGTTGGAGGAGAGAGTGCTTTGGGTCGGTGCAGAGCGTTCCGGGCTCTTTTTTTTTTTTTTTTTTGCGTTCGACCCCTCGCTTCTTGCGTCCCGCCCACGCTCCGGCAGGGTTCTCCCGGGCTTTTTGATTTCCTGGGTCTTCGACCTCAGGGTCTTAACTTTATGCAGGTATGGCGATGGGATGGTTAGGAACGCAGGGGCTTCACAGGTGACCACTAGAGCCTGACACTGCGGGGCTTTGTGGGATACCTTCGCAGACACGGAAAACAGACCCTGGCCGGATGACCTTCAGCTCTCGTGCCATCTGAGCTAGTCGTGGCGTTAACACCGCACGTTTGTGTGAAACGAAACGCTGTGTGGAGACAGGGATAAGCCGTGAAGCCTATAGGTTGTGGTTGAGTTTGGTTTTGTTTGGTTGTTTTGAGACAGGGACTGGTGTAGCGCAGGCTGGTCGAACTCTGTATGTTACAGAGGATGTCCTTGAACTTCTGATCCTCCTGCCTCTTCCACTTCCCCAATGCTGGGGTTAGGGGCTTTCTTCTGAAGGCTTTGTGCTAGACATGGTAGCAGGATAGAACTCAAGAATTGTCCTCCATGCAGTTGCCATAGTGAGCACACACACACTGAGGAATGTGCTTCAGTGGTAGAATGCTTGGGGTACATGCTCTGGGTTCAATATTCAGTATACACACACAAGAAAAAAAAAAGAGAGAGAGAGAAAGAAAAAGAAAAGCCAGCTAAAATCAGTGCATATATGGAAAAAAGTGACAGGTTACTCTTCTATGTATATGCTGTAATGTATGAAATGTGAGAGAAAACTACAGAAACTGTATCTGTGACAAGAACACACGATATATGCTAGACCCTGTGTACTATGTCTCACACCCTGTGAATGCCAGGGTTCCCCAACTTCTGCTCACATTTTTGGGTCCTGATAACCCTTTGAGGGTGCATGTCTGTCTGTGAACCATAGATGTCAGTAGTCCTCTCTCCTGCTAGTGACCAACAAAAATGTGCCAGATATTAGCAAATGTCCCCTCTGGGGTCCAGATCACCCCCCTGTGGACAAGCCATCCACACAGACCATGTGTCAGTCGCAGACATGCCTTTTATGGTGCTCAGGATTGACCTGTGGCCTTTGGCATGCTAAGCACATGCCCTGGTGCTGAGGCACACCCCCAGCTCAGGTGGGAGATAAACTTGATAGCTTTACATTCTTTACCTCAGGCTGTGGGGACCCTGTTTTGCAATAGGTACTGTAATTGTCCCCATTTTACAGAGGAGACACCTGAGGCGCAGATAGAGGATTGTGCCTAGAAGCTCACTCTCAATAGGTAGCAGAGCCGGAATTTGAAACCAGAAAGTCACCGCAGGTCAGTTATGTCTTTGCTCAAACCGTCTCTGTAAATATATAACAATGCGCTGTGTGGATGTTTATGAAATTATAATTCAGTAAGTCTACATTATTCTAACCTCATCATTCTGATTGACAAGGGGGCAATAAGTCTTCTTTGGGGTGTAAAAGATGACAGATCCAGAGCTAGCATCGTCAGCCAGGAATGGACAAGCTGTCCCAGCTCTGTGGCTGTCAGCCACTGTAGTGTGTCCCTAGCCCCTCCCTCCCTGCATCAGTCTATCCCTCTCCTTCTTCTAAGGCAGCATTCAAGGCTGTCCTGCCTCTGCCTTCTCAGTGCTAGGAGCTCAGTCATGCATCACCACTCCCTGCGGTTCTCTGGTCTACCCTGTTTATTCATCCTTCAGTTCATTTATCCTGAGGAGCTGCTCTGACTCTAGAATCAGTCCCGAGCCCCAGGGGATGGATGTCTCAAGGATGCTTAAGACAGTTCTTGCCTTACGGAGCTTTGCTATAGGAGCAGATAGAGAGAGCAGTTACCCTGTGATGGGGGTAAATGCCGCACTAAAGGTATGGAACTGTAAGGGTGAGGGTGGGAAATAGCCCACCCCAACCCTGCCAGAGTCAGCTTGGGAAAAGACGTAAGATCTGCAGGGAAGAAGGCAAGGCTGAGGTGTGGAAATGAGTGGAAATTCACCAGGCAGATGAAATAGGGGAAAGGGCCCTGGTCTACCAGCACAGCAGGTGCCAAGGCCCGGAGAGGTAAAGTGCTTGCCTAGTGTGTACAAAGGCCAGCGTTGGGTTCCCAGCAATCCCCAGGACGCAGGGGTGGTAGCAGAAGCCTGTCATCTCAGCCTGCCTAGACTTTGACCTTGGCACGGAGAGAAGTGATACTGAAAGAAAGCTCAGCAGCCTTCAGGTTTGCTTTGTTGGTGGTTTTCCGAGACCGGGTTTCCTCTGTGTAGTAGCTCTGGCTGTCTTGGAACTTATGTCGGCCAAGCTATCCTCGAACACACAAATAATCCACCTGCCCCTGCCTCCCAAGTTCTAGGATTAGAGGTGTGCGCCACCACGCCAGGCAGGTTTGGGGTTGTTTTGTTTTTTTTGAGACAGGGTTTCTCTGTGTAGCCCTGGCAGTCCTGGAACTCACTCTGTAGACCAGGCTGGCCTTGAACTCACAGAGATCCGTCTGCCTCTGCCTCCCAAATGCTGGCATTAAAGATGTGGGCCACCACCACCCAGCTGAGTAAATTAATTTTAAAAAAGATAATTTTTTATTAGATTGTGTGTGTGTGTGTGTGTGTGTGTTCACCTGAGTGCAGATGCCTGGCGGGTCAAATTTTTGATTAGTAAGTACATCATGCCATTTTTAATATTTACCACTTTAGAGTCTTATGTTAGCTGGGTAGAGAGGTCGATGTGTGCCTGCCATAGCAGATACCTGGGGAGGCTGAGGCATGAGGATTGCATAGGTAGCAGAGCAAGACCCATCTCAAAAATAAAGGAGATAAAAGATTCCTTTTTCAGGTTTTTGGTTTTTGTATGTTGGTGAGTTCCTTTGTTTCTACTTGGGGTGTGTTTGTTTGTTGGTTTGTTGGTTTAAGATAGGGCCTCATTAGGTAGCCCTGGCTGGCCTGGAACTCACAGAGATCCTCTGACTCTTCTCCCCAGGGCTAAGATAAAAGGTGTGCATCAGCAAACCCCAATAAAAGCCTAATTTCTTATGCTTGATTAAGAAGACCTCCAAAGTTAGGAAACTTGGTGTTCTGGTGAAGGGATCCAGAGACAGTGTGCTTCTGAGGGCTCTGGACCCAATCGGTGAATTGACCCCTGATGGATTCATAATGTGATCACGTTGTTGGGAGCTGATGCATCTAGAGAGGTGGGGCCCAGGCGGAAGAAGCAAGTCACTGGTATATGTCCTGGCCTCTTGCCCTGGCCATTTCCTATATTCTCTCTGTCTGTGTCCTGCTTGGCCATGAAGCAGATACCTTCCTGCCACCATGATGCTCTGGCCAAGTGCATGGAGCCGTGCAGCCATGGACTGAAGTCTTTGAAACCATGTGCCAGAACAAATCCTTCCCTTGTGCTGCTTCTGTTAGGGAGTGGGTCACAGCAATGGAAATGGTTACTAATACACAGCTTCTTTAAGTTGCCCAGACTAGCCTGGAACTCAACCAATCCTGCCTCAGCATCTCCAGTGAAGGTTTTAAATGGGGTTAAACCAGGTGTGGTGCATTCTTTTAATCCCTGCACTCTGGAGGCAGAGGCAGGCAGAAACCTGAGTTGGAGGCCAGCCTGGTCTACAGAGCTAGCTCCAGGACAGCCAGGGCTACACAGAGAAACCCTGTCTCTGAAAACCAAGGAAAAATGGGGTTACGTGTGATCACATCTGCAGTTCTGAAGGGTTCCTCTGGCTGACGAGGGAGGAAGGTTGGAAGGAGGTTTGCGAGGAGGCAGAGGGGCCGTCAGCGTCCCTGAAGAGACTGCTGCAGTGACAGAAGCCTGGAGATGGAGGTGCTCGGGAGGAAGAGCAGGCAGAGCTGAGCCAGCTGAGTCGGGATTAAGGAGAGTCAGGGATCAATACCCTTTTTCTATGAATATAGATGTTGAGGGGTGAAGGGCACCTTGGTGAAGTCATTGAGGCCAGCTGTGAGTGGGGCTCAAGTGTCCATCGGGCATCAGCGGAGACATGTGGGTGGCACCCGGAGTCAGGGATAGAGCCTGGATGGAAGCTCGATCAAGCTCCTTGTACCTTCTTCCCACACAGCCTCAGCATCACCATGAACATAAGGAAGCTTTTCCAGCCTTCTGCTCTCCACTGGGCATGGAGGACGGCTGCCATGAAAAGTACCCTGGGCAGGCAGCAGGGAGTCCTACGCTGGACACATTCTGGAGGCCGCAGCTACAGAGCCGTCATTTTTGACATGGGGGGAGTTCTAGTGCCTTCTCCAGGGACAGTGGCTGCTGGTAAGCTTGTTACTCTTTCCCTTTGGGGGGTTTGAAGTAGGAAAAGGGGGTGGTAGGGGAGACAGACAGGCCCTGGAGTCAAATTCTAAGCTCTGGTTAATGGCAGTGTTTAATGCAAATTCTTCAACTTCTCTGAGCCTTTGTTGCCTTGTCATTGAATTAGGGCTAATAACAGGCCCTTCTTTCTTGGGACTCAGGGGGAGAGTTAAATGATACAGTCTACAAAAAATACTGCAGCTCGGCTGGACGGTGGTGGCCCACACCTTTAATCCCAGCACTCGGGAGGCAGAGACAGGCGGATCTCTGTGAGTTCGAGGCCAGCCTGGTCTACAGCGCGAGATCCAGGAAAGGCGCAAAGCTGCATGGAGAAACCCTGTCTCTAAAAACCAAAAAAAAAAAAAAAAATACTGTAGCTCAGTTGGTAGAGCGCTTCCCCGGCATGCACAAGTCCCTGGGTTCAATCCCTAGCTTCTTATAAACCTGGTGTGGCATTTGGGAGGTGGCAGCAGAAGGATCAGGTGTTCAAGGTTATCCTCAGCCAAACGGCTAGTTCAACGGTAGCCTTGGCTATAGGAAACCTTGTCTCTAAAGAAATAACACATGGAGCTTTTTCTTCCCCCCGGCTGCCATGATGTGAGCCATTGGGCTCTTCCATGCCTTCCTGCCCATGAACTGAAGCCTCGGAAACTGTGAGCCAAGTAAGCCTTTCCTCCCTCAAAACTGAGTAAAACAAGTAATAGACAGAGAGAAAGCACACAAGCGAAATTCTCAACCATCGAAGCTACAAAACTGAAGCTGTCCCGGTGCATCCCTGCACCTCCCCACAGCCAACCCTCAAGCCTTGGTGTGCTCTGGGGTTTTTGTTGTACACCGTATGACTTCATTGTGAGCTCACAGCTTAGGTCAAAGATTGCCTAGGGTTTCCAAACAGGAGGCGGAAGGTAAAGACTTCAGGTGTTGAGGGCTGTCAGGTTTCTGCTGCAAACGCCTGAATTGCTGCCATTACAGAGCTAGAGCAGCCAGGGATGGCGGAGAGTGAAAGCATGGCTTGCAGTCCCCCAGGCGCTGATGGGATGGATTTTCGTGTGTCACACCGCACTCATTTTGTTGCGTTATGTTTCAGCTTCCTCAGAAGGTAAAGCCGCTTTCAGGCCGACAGGCCATAGCAAAACTGGCAGCGGTTAGATTTGGCACAGGCTTTGGTTGACGAAGCCCCGGCTTGAATGTAAAAGACACATGATGTAGCTCAGTGGTAGAGTGTTGGCCTAGCACTCACAAGGTCCTGGGTCCATTCGCATCACTGCAGGAAAACACGGGGGAAGAGGGGAGGAGAGGAGAACCCAAAGGTCCCAGAGCCCCTTCCCTGCCTGCCGTGGACCACACACTTGGGTTTTCAATGCAAGGAAAACAGGTTTCTTGTTGCGGACCGTCTTCACCCACTTCTAATTGTTGTGATAAACGCCATGACCAAAGGCAACTTGGGGTGGCAGGGAGTTGGCTTTATTTGACTTCCATGTCCCAGGCAGAGTCCATTATGGAGGGAAATCAGGGCAGGAACTGGAGACAGGAACCAAAGCAGAGGACCATCAGCCCAGAGGTGGCACCATTTACAGAGGGCGGGGCCCTGCTACATCAGTCACTAGTTTAGAAAACGCCCCCACACACATGCCTACTGTCTCAGTTGGGGTTTCTATTGTCGCGAAGAGACACCATGACCACAGCAACTCTTATAAAGGAAAACATTTAATTGGGATGGCTTACGGTTCAGAGGTTCAGTCCATTATCATCATGGGTGGGCCATGGCAGCATGTAGGCAGACATCGTGCTGGAGAGCTAGCTGAGAGTTCAACATCTTGTAGGCAACAGGAAGTGGTCTGAGATGCTGCTGTGGCTTGAGCATATATGAGACCTCAAAGCCCACTTCTATAGTGACACACTTCTTCCAATAAAACCACACCTACTCCAACTAGGCCACACCTCCCTTTAGTGCCACTCCCTTTGAGGGCCATTTTCTTTCAAATCACCACATTCCACTCCCTGGCCTCCAAAGCCTTGTAGCCATATCATAATGCAAAAATGCATTCAGTCCAACTTCAAAAGTCCCCATAGTCTACAATAGTCTCCAACTTATTTAAAGGTCTAAAGTTCAAAGTCTCTTCTGAGATTCATGGAATCTCTTAACTGTAATCCCCTGTAAAATTAAAATAAAAAATTAGATTGCACACTTCCAACACGTAATGGCTCAGGATATCCATCACCATTCCAAAATGTAGGAAAGGGAGCATATGGAGGAGGTAATGGACCAAAGCGAGACCAACTCCCAGCAGGGCAAACTCCAAACTCTGCATCTCCATGTCTGATGTCAAACACTCTTCAGATCACCAATTCTTTTCAGCTTTGTTGACTGCAACACACTTCTTTCTCTGGGGCTGGTTCCACTCCCTGTTAGCAGCTCTCCTCAGCAGGTATCCCCCGTCTCTGGCATCTCCAACATCATGGGGTCTCCAAGGCAATCAGGCTTCAACTTCACAGCTTCACTCAATGACCTCCCTAGGCCTCCGTTCAGGGACACCCCTGACACATGCCTGGCCTCAGCTAATTTCCTTAGTCATGATGGGAGATTCTATAACCCCTTACGTCTGTCCTTAACTCCAGAACCATGTGGCTGAAGCGGCCAAGTTCTGCTGCTTACTAGGGCTGGAACATGGCGCCCTTATTCAAGTTCAATTACATCGTCACCAGCTTTCTGTTTTCCACCTTCACTGCCTAGCCCTGGCTATTCTGGAACTTGCTCTGTAGACCAGGCTGGCCTCAAGCTCAGAGATCTGCCAGTGCTGGGATTAAAGGTGTGAGCTATCACACCCAACTCTAATCTTTTCTTTAATTCCTTTTCAAAAGTTGGAAACTTAGGTGGGTGGGGTCTTACCCTGAGATCACCACTCACTTTGGTCCATTTCTTAATCTGTTTATCTCCTTGAACACAGGATTTAGCTCCATTACACTTCCTGGTGCCCCTATTCTCAATCTGTACATTTTGTATTTTTGTTTGCTCAGCTTACTCCTATTCATTCTATGTCTTCATTAGAGTTACCACTAGTAAACATAGTCTATACTAGGCTGTTTTGAGATTTCCTCTGTCAAGGGAATTAATTCAAAACTCTTCACTTTAGTCTCAGGCAAACTTTTTGGACAAGGGCAAAAAAATAATCACATTCTTCCCCAAAATATCCCAAGAATGATTTCTAGGCAGCAGACTAATAGTCTTCTCCTCTTAAATCTCTTGAGCTACCCATTCCCCCACAGTTCAAATCACTCTTAGCACCACTGTCTTCCCTGTTCCTACTAGTGTGGCCCATTAAGCACTGCTTAAAGCATTCCACTGTTTCCTAACCCAAACTCCAAAGTCCAAATTCTTCTAAATAAAAACATGGTCCGGCCTTTTACAACAATCCCCCAGTCCCTGGTACCAACTTGTCTTAGTTAGGGTTTCTACTGCTGTGAAGAGACACCATGATCACAGCAACCCTTTTTTTTTTTTTTTTTTTTTTTTTTGGTTTTTTTCAAGACAGGGTTTCTCTGTGTAGTTTTGGTGCCTTTCCTGGATCTCACTCTGTAGCCCAGGCTGGCCTCGAACTCACAGAGATCCACCTGTCTCTGCCTCCCGAGTGCTGGGATTAAAGACGTGCGCCACCACCGCCTGGCCCACGACAACTCTTAAAAAGGAAAACATTTAATTGGGTAGCTCACTTACAGTGACTTACAGTGACCACACCTGCTCCAACAAGGCCACACCTCCCATTAGTGCCTTGGGGGCCATTTTCTTTCTAACACCCCCCCCCCCCCCCACAGAACAGTCTGATGGCAGCATTTTCGTAACTGGGGTTCTTGCTTCCCCAATGACCCTAGCTTGAATTAACTCAACATAAAACTAACCCAGCACAAGTCCATAGTTTATCATTTCTAACCCTTAGAGATTAACTAACTCATTTAAGCTGAACTGAATGAAGAAAGAAGCAAATCCGGCCGGGCACTCGGGAGGCAGAGGCAGGCGGATCTCTGTGAGTTCAAGGCCAGCCTGGTCTACAGAGTGAGTTCCAGGACAACCAGCACTCTTACTCAGGGCACACACCTAGTGCCTCTAAGGGAGCAGTCAATCTATGTTATTCTAATAGTCCACATTCTCTGATTGCCTCTTTTTAACATGTAAATAGGTCACTTAGATTTCTTTTTCTGTAAGTTCCTAACATTTCGTATATATATATATATATATATATATATATATATGTATGTATATGCAATTTATTTTATTTTATGTGCATCGTTGTTTTACCTACATGTATTATGAGGGTGTCAAATCCCATGGAACTGGAGTTACAGCTGCCATGTGGATGCTAGGAATTGAACCCTGGTCCTCTGAAAGAGTAGTCAAGTGCTCTTAACTGCTGAGCCATCTCTCCAGCCCAAGCTCCTGGTGTTTCTGCTGAACTTCAGTAAGAGCCTTTTGTCAGTTATATTGAGGAGCAGCTTTTGATGTTTTTGAAGATTTATTCATCATTTTTAATTTATATGCACTTGTGTGTGCCTGCCTAAGTTTATGTGTGTGCAGGTGTCTGTGGAAGCTAAAGTTGGGTCCTCTTCAAGAGCAGTAAACACTCTTAACTACTGAGTCATCTCTCTGCCCCCGCCCCCATCTTTTGATTTATTTTTAATATTTTTGAGAATTTTTTGTTTCTTTCCTTTTGAGAAAGGATCCATACTAAAATTTGCATTTTTAAAATACCATTAGAACCATCTGTGGGTTTTTCTGTCTTTATAGCTGTAGACTTTCAAGTCTTAGTTAAGAAATCCTTTTCTGCTGGGCGGTGGTGCCGCAAGCCTTATCCCAGCACTCGGGAGGCAGAGCCAGGTGGATTTCTGTGAGTTCGAAGCCAGCCTGGGCTACAGAGAGAGATCCAGGACAGGCTCCAAAGCTACACAGAGAAACCCTGTCTTGAAACCCCTACCCCACCCCACCCCCCCCCAAAAAAGAAGAAAATTCTTTAATTCTTTTCTACTTGGAAGGCAGAGGCAAACGGATCTCTGTGAGTTTGAGGACAGCCTGGTCTTCAGAGTGAGTTCCAGGACAGCCAGAACTACACTGAGAAAACCTGTCTCGAAAAACCAAAACAACAGCAGAAAAAGGAAGTTCTTTTCTAACACTTGGTAGACTGAGACAGGAGGATCACTGAGAGTTCAAAGCCAGCCTGGGCTACAGAGTGAATTGGAGGTCAGCCTGGGCTATAGACCCAATTGTACCAACCTCATTTATTTCCTACTCAGGCTAAATGAATATTGAGTGTATGGCTGGGGAGGGAGCTCGGTAGGTGAGGTGCTTGTCTCAGAGGCACGAGACTCTGGGCTATGTCCCTGGAATCCATGTGAAAATACTGAGTGCCGTGGCCTGTGTTGGTGATCCCAGCATGGGGTAGGCAGAGGCCAGAGGATCCCCGGGCTGGATGGCCAGCCAGTTTAGCCTGATTAGTGAGCTCCAGTGAGGGCGAGCCCTGCCTTAAAGGAGATGGATGGCCTTCCCGAGGATGACACCAGAGGTTGTCATCCTGACTTCACATGTGTGTGCGTACACACACACAAATAAGGGGAAGCATGTAAGTGCAAAGGAAACTTGCGGCCGTGCCCTCCGTTTCTAGTAGGTCTCAGAATTCTGTGAGTAGTTACATTGAGAAAGGTTTCTTGTTTTCCCTGCGAACACTTGTGTCTATGACCGTATCCATTGACGCCTGACGGTGCAGTAGAAAATGTGTACATGCACGCACACATTAGAGCATCCTGTACAGACTGCTCTCTACCTTTTTTCTCTACCTGGTAGGCTATTTTGCCAGCTTTTCCTTTTCATGGTGCCGGGATCTAAGCAGGTCCTGTACGTGCTAAGCACACACTCTACATTGGAGCCCTCCCCCTACCTCCTGCCCTTCCATACACATTCACGTCAGTAGGCGTAGGTTTATTCCCAGGGTGAGCAAGCTTTTCCTTGGAGGACTGTGTCAGTTTTATGAGCTGTACTGCCTCTGCCACAAGTGAGTTTCTGAGCTAGTCACCTAAGCACAGGTATGGCTGCATTCCAGGAAGACTCAGCAGGTAGGAGGCTAGGGTACGCCTCTCATAGGATGCTCGCTTTGTGTTCAATCCTAGTGAAGAAACAAAACCTGAGAAGCCAGAGAGACTGATGTGGCCCCTGAGCCATAATCATAACTGACATGACAAGCCCTTTATCCATACACATGAACCTTGCAAACTCTTTTTTTTTTTTTTGGAGCTGAGGATCGAACCCAGGGCCTTGCGCTTGCTAGGCAAGCGCTCTCCCACTGAGCTAAATCCCCAACCCGCAAACTCTCCTTTACCAGCAATGCCATGAACTTGTACATAACCTTCTCTTGCTTTGTAAATATACCTGGAAGAAATTCCTGAAAGTGAAATGAAGCCATCAAACATACATTGAGGAATTTTGACTGAAACTGCCAAATTGCTTTCCAGAGGCCGTACTTGTTTACATCCAAGGCCAGTACATGAGGGTGCCAGACTCCTCACATGCTTGCCAACTCTGGGGCGCACAGAAAGGCTATGCCCTTCAGAGTGCTCGGCGCTAAGGAAGCCTTGCGTGTAAGGCCTCGCTGTGTTCTGCGTGTGTACGCTCCCCTGACAATGGTCGTTCTGAAGCTCGCCCTTGCGTCTCTCTATACCTTCCCATATTGCCAAATATTCTCAAGACGCAGGCTCCACTTTCTCAGAAAAGGTGCTTCAAAACACAAGATATGGGCTGGAGAGATGGCTGGGTGGTAAAGCGCACCTTCTGTTCCTGCAGAGGGCTTGAGTTCCGTTCCCAGCCCCATGGCTCACAGCCACCTGCCACTCCAGCTACAGAGGATCTGATGTCCTTTTCTGGCCTCTGCAGGAAAGTCATGCGGGAGTGGGGCTGGGCCCAGAGCAGCCCTGCGCCCTGTCTGTGTTAGTCCTGTACCCTCCTGATGTCAAAGTGGGAGTCCAGATGTCCCAGGAGCACCAGCAGCCACCACAGTGATGCCACAGGACCGGGGGCAGTCACTCCCACGCTCCCCAAGCCCCAGCCATTTCTTGTTCCTCATTCTGTGAATGTTGTGACCTACAGAATGGGAGGTGCAGAATCGTGTTCCTTCTGGAACTATAGTGAAGGCCTTGATCAGAGACGGCGACAGCGGACCCTGGATGAGGTTTATGAGAGGAGAGATGACTACAGAGGCCTTCTTGGAAGAATTTGGGAGAGTGTGCTCTGAAATCGTGAGTGATGAACATTTCTCTCCCTGTTTCTATCTCTTCTCCTTTTTTGGGGGAGGGGTGCAGAGACAAGGTGTGTAGCCCACAGCAGCCTTGAACTCACTCTGTAGCCCAAGATGACCGTGGACTCCTAATCCTCCTGCATCCACCTCCCAGGGACTTAGGTTACAGGCATGAGCCCCCATGTCTAGCTTTTTTATATTTTCCTTTTTGCCTCGAATATGCTAGCATTCTGCTGTATATTGATTTAAATGTATTAAAATTAAAACCTAATAGCCTATCTTTCTGTTTTTAAGCTACTCCTTCCATGCCGGGGCATTTCAGCTTTGAGTTTGAGTATGAATAAATAACTGTGCCCTTCCCTGTAAGCTACAGTAGACACTGAAACACCAGCCATCAGCATAATGGCTTGAGCCATAAGCTTACTAAATCAATAAACATTGGCCATCTTCTCTACACTATGCACTATTCTAAGCTTTTCATTTACAGTAACTTCTATAACCTTCACAGTTCCACTGAAATACAATTTAAAATATAGTAAATAAGTTCCACGGAAGGACAGTATGATGGTGGACACCAGTGAAAGTGTGTTTGTTTAATGCTGCCGAGTCATATGCTTAAAAATATTTGCCGGGCAGTGGTGGCGCACGCCTTTAATCCCAGCACTCGGGAGGCAGAGGCAGGCAGATCTCTGTGAGTTCGAGGCCAGCCTGTCTGCAGAGCGAGATCCAGGATAGGTATCAAAACTAAACAGAGAAACTCTGTCTCGAAAAACAAACAAACAAACAAACAAAAAATTTACAGTGAACCTTGCAAGAAAGCGCACCCTGCAAAAGTGCTTGCTCCCAAGCCTGATGACCTGAGTTCACTTGCCGGAATCAAAGTGATGGAGGGAGGAACCTGACTCTTGAAAGTTGTGCTCTGACACCCACAAGTGTAAGATGCCACTCGCACACCCACATATAAGTAAATGTACTTTAAAAAAATACTAAGCCGGGCGGTGGTGGCGCATGCCTGTAATCCCAGCACTCGGGAGGCAGAGCCAGGTGGATCTCTGTGAGTTTGAGGCCAGCCTGGGCTACAGAGCTAGTCCAGGACAGGCTCCAAAGCTACAGAGAAACCCTGTGTCGAAAAATAAAATAAATAAATAAATAAAATAAAAAAAAAATACTAAAAACAACAGTAAAC
This sequence comes from Peromyscus californicus insignis, assembly GCF_007827085.1. Classification (NCBI taxonomy): domain Eukaryota; kingdom Metazoa; phylum Chordata; class Mammalia; order Rodentia; family Cricetidae; genus Peromyscus; species Peromyscus californicus. Next base: position 12,094,537 of record NW_026294540.1, on the reverse strand, counting down.
CTCAAAACTATGCTAACAGGTCAAAGGTCAAAGGGTGACACTGAGTTCCTGCTGGTGAGGTGCCATGTTGTTTAAGTCTGCAGCTACAAAAAGCACCATTAGGTTTCTAGGAAGAGAAAATGGAGAAATTGCTCCTGGACTGGTTTCTCTTAGGGTAGTAAGTTCTCATTTAATGGTGATGGTTATGTGACTTTGTGACTTTAAAAACTACTATCTTGGGGGGGCTGGAGAGATGGCTCAGAGGTTAAGAGCACTAACTGCTCTTCCAGAGGTCCTGAGTTCAATTCCCAGCAACCACATGGTGGCTCACAACCACCTGTAATGAGATCTGGTGCCCTCTTCTGGCCTGCAGGCAGAACACTGTATACACAATAAATAAATAAATCTTTAAAAAAAAACCCTATTATCTGGATGTAGTAGCCCATCTGTCTGTTCCCAACACTCAGGAGGCTAAGGGAGGAGGATTGTGCTGTGGGATGGTCTGTATGTCAAGTGTGTTGCTGATTGGTCAATAAATAAATCACTGATTGGCCAGTGGCCAGGCAGGAAGTATAGGCGGGACAAGGAGGAGAATAAAGCTGGGAAGTGGAAGGCTGAGTCAGAGAGACTCTGCCAGCCGCCATGATGACAAACAGCATGTGAAGATGCCGGTAAGCCACGAGCCATGTGGCAAGGTATAGATTTATAGAAATGGATTAATTTAAGCTGTAAGAACAGTTAGCAAGAAGCCTGCCACGGCCATACAGTTTGTAAGCAATATAAGTCTCTGTGTTTACTTGGTCGGGTCTGAGTGGCTGTGGGACTGGTGGGTGATAGAGATTTGTCCTGACTGTGGGCCAGGCAGGAAAACTCTAGCTACAGGATTGAGCAAAATAAAACAGCTGAGCATGGTACACACCTTTAGCCTCAGCTAGGGCGGAGGGATCTCTGTGAGTACCAGGCCAGCCATGGCTTCATAGTGAGACCCTGTCTCCAAAACAAAGAAGAGCTGTAGACCTGCGCGCCTTACCTCGGCACACTTGCTGTGTTAGTTACATTTCAGTACAGCTATTATAAAATGGACCTGGGCCTCCGAGACTTGGCATTTGCAGATTTTGAATGAGCAAAACCCACACAGATTGGAATTTAAAAACAAAGAAAATTGAGCTGGAGAGATGGCTCGGCAGTTCAGAGCACTTGCTGCTCTTGCAGAGGACCTGGGTTCAATTCCCAGCACCCACATAGTCACAACCATTTATAATTCCACTTCTGGGGTTCCAACACCCTCTTCTGGGCCCCGAGGGCTCCAGGCAACACATGGTGCATATATATATATATATACACATGCAGGCAAAACACCCATACACATATAATAAAATACTTAAATAAATAAAACCTTTAAAAGACCCTAAAATTGTTCAGAAACTAAAGTTCATAAGGTTGATGCAAAGTACAACACAAAACCATCCAGTAGGTTACTACTAATAAATGACATCTGATGAACAGGCTTGGAAGTTTAATGTATCTTCTTTTTTTCTTCTGTGTTTGGAGACAGGGTTTCCCTGTAGCCTAGGCTGCCCTGGAACTCACACTGTAGACCAGGTTGGCCTCTGCCTCCCAAGTAGTGTGATTAAAGGCTTGCGCCACCTCTGCCCGGCTTAATGTATCCTCTTTTGTTGGTCTGACTTTTTTGACTGGTAATCCAAGAGTGGAAAGAAGAACTCTCGTGGCCAGAGTGGGGACACATCCCTGGCTATTTTAACTCTTCTAACTCTAGTTCTAACCCAAAGGGTTTGCTTTTCTGTTTTCTTGTTTGAACAGGGTGTGAGAAGGGGTCTCTCTGCCGCCCTTGCTAACATCAAAGCTGAGACCCCCCCCCCTTCACCTCCCAGGGTTTAATTAAAACCCAACTTCTACATGCGTTTTTAAAGACTGAGATAGCCAGGGCCAGTGACTTGTACCAGTTGTCCTGGTTACTAGGGAGGCTGAGGAAGGAAGGTCACTTGACTCCAGGCATTTGGGGCTTGTCTGCCCAATATGCTGAGGACTCTGAAAATACAAATGAAACCCTAAAGTCGGGGGCAGCCAGCCTATGCTGGCCTCTTCCATCCGGGCCGATGGAGGATGTTGGGAATGGAGTTTTGCTGGTAGACCATGAGGCACTACGCTCTAATGCCTGCCAATTCTCCTGTCTCCTCTCCTGTTCCAGGCAAAGACTTCCGTGCCTGTGGATTCATTTTTCTCTCTGCTGACCAGTGAAACAGTGGCCAAGCCGTTCCCGGTGATGACACAGGCCATCTCTCAGATCAGAGCGGGAGGCCTTCAGACCGCAGTCTTGACCAATAACTTTTGCCTCTCCAATGGGAAAAGCTTTTTGCCCCTGGACCGGAAACAGTTTGACGTGGTAAGTACAAGGTGATGGATATGATGAAGACAGTCTGGGTACAGCTTTAAATGCTGTCTGCTAGCAGTCTCCAGTAAGTGGGTTTTTTTGTTTTGTTTTGTTTTATTTTGTTTTGTTTTTTTCCACACACCTGTCCAAATTAGGTTTAGGTGTAATATTAGGTGTAATAAGTTTAAAATGGTCTTTTATTTTTATTTTGTGTCTTTTTTTCTGTTTGTTCAGGGTTTTTTTGTTGTTGTTGATTTTTTTTGTTTTGTTTTGTTTGTTTTTCGAGACAGGGTTTCTTTATATAGCCCTGGCTCTCCTGGAATTCCCTCAGAGATCCACCTGCTTTTGTGTGTGTGTGTGTGTGTGTGTGTGTGTGTGTGTGTGTGTGTGTGTGTGTTAACAAACAATAACAACAAAAAAAGGTTCTCATTATATCGCCCTGGCAACCTGGAACTTGCTATATAGGCCAGTCTGGGCCTGGAATGCACACAGATCTTCCTGCCTTTCCTTCTAAGTTCTGGGACTAAAGGCATTCACTACCACATCCAGCAAAAATGGGCTCTTGCAACACAATTGTGCTCATAGCCAAGCACTGATGAGGTGGAGACCTCTTTACGTCGCACGTCCAAGCCCTCACCTGCACTTACATCCCCATCAGCCCTCACTCGTCATGTGGTTTCTGACTCTCTCTCCACCTCATGTCTGATGCTGACCTCCAGATTGGTGCCATCCCAGAATACCTCACTGCTGTCTCTGAGATGGCTCCGTGGGTGCTTTCCATAGAACCTGAGGACCTGAGTCCTACCTGCCTTTCCCAGGGCGTGATGGGCGATTATGAGGTTCACCGGCTCCTTTCCTTGGGGTTGGCACTAAGTGTGGCCCCTGAGTTGCGTCCTCAGGCTTTCCAGTCCCTCGCTTTAAGAAGGCAGCATCCTTTTACATAACAGCCCTTCCTGTTAGAGTAAATAACCCTGCGCGCCATCTCCTTTCTCTCAAACCTGTGCTGGTGTGCTTGTGGGAGCTGCACCTCTAGGGCCACCCCCCTCTCTCCCCCAGGTGGTGGAGTCCTGCCTGGAAGGCGTCTGTAAGCCAGACCCCAGGATATACCAGCTGTGCCTGCAGCGGCTGAGCCTGCAGCCCTCAGAGGCCATTTTCCTGGATGACCTGGGGCCAAATCTGAAAGCAGCCGCCAGCCTGGGCATTCACACCATCAAGGTAATCCTCACCATCCCTTGAATCACCTACTATGCACCAGGATTAGTTAGCTCAGGCATGGCCAGGTTATCTTGTCCTGTTTGTGCCTGCAGCTCTCCTTGGTGACTCCCTTCAAGCAGTCATCCTGCTTTGGACTAATTAGGAAATCTGGAACTGACTGCTCCTACCTGCAGTGTGGGAGGGAGGCCATGTGAGGAAAGTGGCCTTTGTCTGGGGCAGACTGTCTGAGCAAAGCTTTTCTAGATGGAAGGGCCAGGAGCCACCAGCCACATGGGTCACTTTAGGTCATGGCTGTGAAGTGTGGACGCCATGTGTGGTGGGGGGTGTCCCAGCCAGTTTTGTTCATCTGGGTTTTCAGACTCACAGACCACAGAGACAGAGCCACAAATTCCAGCCCAGCCCTCTGCCCTCTGTGCAAGGATACAGGCCTTTTCGTTTGTTCATTTGTTTTAGATCGTCTCTTTGTATCCCAGGCCAACCTTGAACTCCAGATCCTCCTAGCGTACCTTCCCAGATTGTAGGGTGTGTCCCCATCCCAGCCTCTTGAGAACCCGTGGATGGTACTCTCCTGTGAAGGCGAGGCTCGGGGTTAGATGGACGAGGAAACTCATTGTGCTTCCTCTGAGCTGAGCAAAGGCTTCCAGCAGCCATTGTCTGAGAACCAACTTCTGGGCATGTCCCTCTAAGGCCGTGGTTCTCAACCTGTGGGTCACAACCCCTTTGGGGGGGTGGGTCCAAATGGCCGTTTCACAGGGGTCACACATCAGATATCCTGCATATCAGATATTTACGTCATGATTTGTAACAGTGGCAGAATTACAGTTACGAAGCAGCAATGAAAAGTTTCTGGGTGGGGGTCACCACAACATGGGGAATTTTATTAAAGGAGCACAGCATTAGGAAGGTTGAGAACTGCTGCTCTCTAAGGTGTGGCCCTCTTGGAGACAGGCAGGCTGAGGGCCAAGCTGATGGGAACAAGTTGTGATTTTGTTTTTTCTGAAACGAGGTTGACCATCCCGAGATAGCGGTAAAGGAGTTGGAAGCTCTTCTGGGGTTCCCGTTGTGTGTGGGTATCCCCAACACGCGTCCTGTGAGGAAGGCCATGGAGATTCCGAAGGATGCCTTGGAGAAGTACCTGAAGGGCTTGCTGGGGACCCACGACACTGGTAGGGAAGCTTTCCTGCTTAGGGGCTCTCTCCACACACTGTGGTTGTCACTTCCCACCCCGGTGGACTGTGCGGGTGCTATTATGGATCCTGAAGAGCATTGGCTCCTCCCACCATGGTACTCCATCTCTGAGTCTGGTGGGGCAGCCTTTGCTGCAGACTAGCCACCGAGGAGGAGGGAGCTTGGAGATGCATTGTGCAGTGAGCCGTTCTGACTTTTGTGACAAAAAGTCATAGTCTGAGACGGTGACTGTATGTTATATGAATTTAGAGACTGGGAATCCCGCTCAGTGGTAGAGCACTTACCTAGCATGGGTAAGGCCCTGGTTATGTCCCCACCACCACCACAAAAAAAAAAAAAAAGGCTGCATGATTTAAAAAGCGGCAAGGCGACTCCTCTTCTCTGGTCCTCTTGTTCTCTGTATTCTATCCTCTGAAAGATGGCATCTCCGAGCTTTGAAAACTTGCCTGGTGAGTCCCTTCCCCCAACCTGGTCCTCTCGAAGGCTCTTGTTTATAGTTTCGCAGTATGCTGTTTCCTAGCCTTGGGTTTCTTGGCAGCACACCCACAGAGCTGAAGGCCCCCCTAGACCATGCCAGCCAATGGCCAGCTCCCATGCCTGCTCACTCTCCTGCCAAGTGGAACAAATCTTACTATGCAGCTGGGGTGTATGAGGTCTGCCTCTTCCAGGAGCCAGCAAAAGAGCCGCAGAACTTAGCCTAGAGGCTGGGAAAGTGTGTCTCCTGTAGGCAGCTTTGGCTCTACGTGGCTCCTCTCAGCTGTCACGTCAGTGCCAGGCGTGGTTTGGAAGGACGTGGTGAAGGACATACAAGGGCACTTTTGATCTCAGGCATAGGACATTCCATGGGGCCAGATGTGTTGCCATGACAGCTCGGACTGATAAACAGAAGCCAAGGGCCTGTGTTCACTAGGCAGGAGTTGGCAAGGAGCAATGCACCCAACAGAGAGAAGAGGTGACCGCTGTGTTAAGGAGGTGGCCTTTGCTGCCCTGTAACAGCGTGTGGCTCTGAGTGTATAAGCCTGGGACTCAGTCATCGTACCCTGGGATGGGGAGGGCGGCGTCTCTTGCTGGTACCGTACAGGAGGAAATCAGACATCCCAGAGGCATACCTCACTGAGAAGAAGAAGTTCCTGTCTGTCCAGATGTGGGTTCCGGATCCCCCCTGAGTGCTCTGTATTGTCAAACTCTGCAGGGCCCATGGAGATCCTTCAGTTTGACCATGGACAGTCAAATCCAACGTATTACATCAGGCTGGCTGACCGGCAGCTGGTTCTGAGGAAGAAACCCCCAGGGACCCTCCTTCCCTCTGCCCATGCCATAGAGAGGGAGTTCAGGTACGTTTCTGGGGGTCAGAGGGTGATTGTCCAGCTGCTGTCCCCTGCACACCAGCTCAGTCCTAAACTGTCAAGGCAGCCGCAGTGAGACTGCCCTGAAGTCTCTCCCTCCTTTCTTCCCACCCCCCCCCACCCCAACCGGAGCTGAGGACCGAACCCAGGGCCTTGAGCTTGCTAGGCAGGCGAGCTACCACTGAGCTAAATCCCCAGCCCCAACTCTCCCTCCTTTAAAGAAACGTTTTATAGTTAAGTGTGTGTGGAGGGGGGACTGCCCATGGAGGCAAGAAGAGGGTGTTAGGTCCCCCCGGAGCTGGAGTTACAGATGGTTGTGGGCTGTCATGTGGATGTTGGGGGCTGAACTTGGTCCTCCGGAAGAGCATAGCAGTACACACTCTTTTTATTTTATGTGTATGAGTGTTTTGCCGGCATGTGTGTGTGAATGGATGTGTGTCCATTTACCACATGCCCGTGGAAGTCAGAAGGTGCTGGCTTCCCTGGAACTGGAGTTACACATGGTTGTGAGCTGCCATGTAGGTGCTGGGAATTGAACTCGGGTCCTTTGCCAAAGCAAGCTCTTCACTACTGTCTTCAGTGCCCTCAACTGCTGAGCCATCCCTCCAGCCTCACCCACCCCCTGCTTTTGTTCTGAGACAGGGTCACCCTGTGTATCCCTGACTCACTCACTGGCTGTATAGACTAGGCTGGCATTGAACTCATAGAGATCCGCCTGCCTGTGCCTCTTATGTGCCAGAACAAAAGGCATGTGCCGCTATGCCCAACTGCCCTGAAGCTTTTAAAACTGTGATTATCAGTCTCCTCCAGATGAGAACGTGTTACTCACCTTATTTATTTATTTGTTTGTTTGTTTGTTTGTTTTTGGTTTTTCCAGACAGAGTTTCTCAGTGTAGCCCTGGCTGTCCTGGAACTCACTCTGTAGACCAGGCTGGCCTCGAACTCACAGAGATCCGCCTGGCTCTGCCTCCCGAGTGCTGGGATTATGGGTGTGCATCACCCTGTGGCTTATCCACCTTAATGTTTTGACATAAAGGTCTCCCAGTAAACCTGAAGCCATGCCAGTCAATGAGCTCAGAAATCTGCCTGTCTTCACCCCAAACACAGCCCCAGGCTGGGGTAGGCACATGCTGCCATGCTCAGCTTTTTATATGGGTTCTGGGGATCTACACACGTCTTTGTGTTTGTGTGGCAGGCACTGTACCAACTGAACCCACCCCAACGATGTACCGTTTTTTAAATAAGAAAAGCAATTTGCTTACAACGGTGTGTTTTCATTTGTTCTGGCAGGATAATGAAAGCCCTTGGGAATGCTGGTGTCCCTGTCCCCACTGTCCTTGACCTCTGTGAAGACTCAAGGTAAAGATCTGCGGATTTTCCCATTGTGTCCTCAGGCTGCAGGAGAGAAAAGCGCATTTGCTAACTCAAGAGCCCATGCCTTAGAGCTGAGAAAATCAGCTGCAGCCACCTCCCCCAGAAGCCCTAAGACTCTGTCACCCAGAAAGCACACCCACATCCAAAATAGCTTTCTTAGCATTCCAAAAATACATACCCACTTCGCTGAGTGTGGTACATTTGTAATCCCAGCACTAGTGAGGCAGAGGCAGGAGGCTACATAGAGAGACCCTTTCATGACCAAACAGTACATACACCACACACACACACACACACACACACACACACACACACACACACACACACAGAGAGAGAGAGAGAGAGAGAGAGAGAGAGAGAGAGTCCACTGAGTTTCATGTTGCTTGCTTTTGTTATTTTTTTTTTTAACTGTGGTCTAAAATGTTTTGTTTGTTTGTTCGTTGAGACAAGGTCTCTCTAGCTCTGGCTATCCTGGAACTATGTAGACTAGACTGGCCTTTGCCTCCTGAGAGGTGGGATTAAAGGGGTGTACCACCGTGCCCTGCTCTTCTCTTTTAAACTGCTGTAGCAGTCTGTCTGTCTGTCTGTCTGTGTGTCTTTGAGACAGTTGTATCCAGGGATGACTCTGAATGGCTGATCTCTCCGCTTGCACCTCCTGAGTGCTAGGGTTACGGCATGCAGCACGCAGCCTGTTTACGTGGTGCTGGGATGGAACCCAGGCTGTGTACGTGCTAAGCAAGCACCGTTCGTTCATAAGAAGCAGATTCCCCAGCTGAGTCTCTCTCTTTTTCCTTAAGTTTTGATTAGGAAGATTTCCAAGCACACAGAACAATTGAAAGAAAACACAACACCGGAGACATCTATTTATACTTCGGATGAAACTGCTGTTAATATTTGCCACATGTTCCCTTCATATATGTGGAGTAATTTACATGCCCATTTATTTATTTTGAGGCAGGGTCTTACTGTGTAGCCCAGACTGACTTCTGAGTCACAGTTCTTCTGCCTCAGCCTCCACAGTGCTGGGATTACCAGAGCTGACTCCCAAGAATGTTACGTGTGTACGCATGTTCATGAACATGAGTGAATACATGTGTGCACGCATGTGGAGGCCAAGCTTGAGTGTGGTTCCTAAAGAGCCATCTTGTTCGTTTGACAAAGGGTCTCTCACTGGGACCTGACGCTCTCTAGGCTGGCCAGAAAGCCCCAGTGACCTGCCTGCCTGTCTGCCTCGCCAATGCTGTGACCACTAGTGCGCACCACCAGACCTGCTTTGGGGTTTGCTTTTGTTTTCTGTGAGTTCTGGGGATCGAACTCAGATCCTCATGCTCGCGCAGCAAGCATTTTACTGACTGAGCTAGTCCTTCCGAAGATGCCTCTGATGGGGCTGGAGAGATGAGATGGCTCAGCGGTTAAGAGCGTCTGCCAGGCTCACGGAACCACCCGGGTTCTATTCCGAGCTTGCACAGGACAGCTCACAGCTGTAACTCCAGTTCCAGGGGATCCGGTGTCCTCTTCTGGCCTCTGCAAGCACCAGCCACACATGTGCCGCACAGACATACATGCGGGCCAGACACCCACACACACTAAAAAACCAAAAAGAGGAATGTGTTTCAAGTCAGGACAGACTCACAGGACAATTTTTAGAACCGCTTTTTAGAGCAGTAAAGTACTTTCTAGTCCTGACTAGCGGATGGTTAGTGATGTGAAAGCAAGGGGGCTGGAGAGATGGCTCAGCAGTTAAGAGCACTGGCTGTTCTTCCAGGGACCAGGGTTCAAGTCCCAGCAACCACATGGCAGCTCACAACTGCCTGTCATCCCATTTTCAGGGAGATCTGACATCTTCATACAGACATACATACAGGCAAAACACAAATGCCCATGAAATAAAAATAAATAAATTAAAAAAAAAATAGTGGCAAATTACCTGAACACCACAAGGTGGTACATGTGCCTTCACTGCCTTTAAATAAGGGTGCAGAAAACATCAGGACAAGGAGGGATGTCGGATAGCGGCCCCATGTGTGCGTAGATGCTACATGAGGACCTCTGTGTATTTGTTCTCTTCATTTTAAAACTGGGTAAGTTTCACAGATGAGAAAAAGCTGAAGGAACCATCTGTAACTCCAGTCCCAGGGGATCCAACACTCCCTTGTGGCTTCCACAGGCACGTGGTGCTCAGACACAATGCAGGCAGAACGGCTGTACACATAAAATAAAATGGAAGGGGAAAAGACAACTGGGGTGTACCTGGAAGTTTTCCTGTGTCCGCAGCCGCTCAGACCCAGGTAAACACACAGAGGCTGATGTTAATTAAAACTGCTCAGCCATTAGCTCAGACTTGCTGCTGACTAGCTCTTACATTTAAACTCAGGCCATTTCTGTTAATCTATATGTTGCCACGTTTTCCATGGCTTTACCTGTTGTGCTGTTACGTGTTTGCTGCTCCCTGGCTGGTGTCTCCTCTGCTCTTCCTTTCTCCTTCCTCCTCTCTAGTTAGAATGTCCAGCCTAATCCTATTCTGCCTCACCATTGGCAAACAGCTTTGTCTATCAACCGATCAGAGCAACACATAGTCACAGCATACAAACCGACACCACTCATCACTGGGGCTAGAGAGATGGCTCGGTGGGTAAAAGGACTTGCTGCCCAGCACAAGGACCCGAGTTCAAATCCCAGAACCCATGTAAAGGCCGTCCAGAGAGTGGGAGTACCTGTAATCCCAGCACTCCTGCAGCAAGATGGGAGGCAGAGACAGGAGAATCCCCGAGGCTTGTGGGCCAACTGCCCGCTGTACACAGTAGAAACCTGACCCTGTGGTGCACCTCACTATGTTCTTTCACACACACACACACACACACACACACACACACACACACACACACACACAATGGCACAGGCCTGTAATTCCAGCACTCTGGAGGCTGAGGCAGGAGGATCTCGAGTTCATAGACAACCTATGCTGTGCAGTGAGACCTTGTCTCAAAAGAACCGGATGAAAATCTTCAGACAGGCTTCTTAGAAAGTCTCCTTAGGATACACAGCTAGTCAAGGGCAGAAGTGGGACGTGAAGCCGGTTCTGAATGATTCCAGAACTCCCTCCTCTTCAAAAATTTGGTCTTAGTATTGTCACATTAAAGCCTCTTCAGTGGTTTCGACACATGGGCCAAGGAGAAGTGAGAGCATGCTGGCTGTTTGCACACACAGGTGGGCATGGGGGGTTGGGGGATGGGCACTCTCGGTTCTTTGCACTCAGAGGCAAGGGAGCTCCGTCCCTCTCCCAAATCCTCCTCACAGAAACTGAGGGGCACCATGGCTGACGGCCACTGAAGTGCCCAACCCCATCTGTGTCCTCGCCAGCATCATCGGTACCCCCTTCTACTTGATGGAGTACTGCCCAGGCATCATCTACAAAGACCCCTCGCTGCCAGGCTTGGAGCCCCACCAGCGGCAAGCCATATACACTGCCATGAACCAAGTCCTGTGCAGAATTCACAGTGTGGACCTGCAGGCCACGGGCCTGGACAGCTTCGGGAAGCAAGGTGTGCAGGGGCGGCCCATCCTCCCCCGAGAGTTCCTCTCACGAGGCCAAGCTCTGCTGCTGGGGTCTGGGTGGTTAGGGGTGCTGACCCATAACCCTGCCCACCTTCTAAACGCAGGCTGATCATAACTGCTGACCACTCATTTTGTCCTTGGATGAGACACATCATGGACTTAATTAAGGACTCTGTTCTTGCCACTTTTTTCTTACTGAACTGTTTAATCCTTTCTTTCTTACTGATGCTGATCATAGTATTTAAGATACACTTCTTCCTTCCATGTCTTCCTTCTTTCCTTCCTTTTTAAAAAATTTTATTTTATTTGAGCCAGGTGATGGTGAATGCCTTTAATCCCAGCATTCGGGAGGCAGAGGCAGGTGGTTCTCTGAGTTTGAGGCCAGCCTGGTCTGCAGAGTGAGTTCCAGGACAGCCAGGGCTACACAGAGAAACCCTGTCTTGAAAAACCAAGCAAACAAACAATAAATAAAATTTTATTTGAGAGAGTCTGGTGTACCCCCTGGCTGGCCTTGAACTAGAGATGTAGCTAAGGATGGCTTTGAACTCCTGATCTAACTGCTTCTACTTCTCAAGTGCTGACATTACAGCGTATACCACCATACTTGACTTCTTTTTGAGGGGGAAGGTGGTTGTTTGTTTGTTTTTTGGTTTTTTTCAAGACAGGGTTTATCTGTGTAGCCCTGGCTGTACTGGAACTTGCTCTGTAGACAAAGCTGGCCTTGAACTCACAGAGATCCACCTGCCTCAGCTTCCTGAGTGCTGGGATTAAAGGTGTAACTGCCACTGCCCAGCCACACTTGGCCTCAAAAAAAAAAAAAAAAAGGCAGAAAAGAAAAAAAAAACTTTTCTTGCTATGTCAAGGGTCTCACTCTGTTGCCAAACTGGCCTTGAACTTGTCTAAAATGACCTTCCCACCTCAACTATATGTACTTTATTTTAATATTATTTTATTTATTTATTTTGGCATTTTGAGACAGAGTTTCTCTGTGTGTAGCCCTGGCTGTCCTGGAGCTCATTCTGCAGACCAGGCTGGCCTCGAACTCAGAGATCCACCTGCCTCTGCCTCCTGCGTGCTGGAGTTAAAGGCATACGCCACTATGCCAGGCTCACCCTTATGTATTTTATCCTTCCTTTAGCTCTGGGAAGCGCCTATCAAGGTGAGGAAAGTCAGACCCAGCAGGGTTAGGTAGGGTCCCTGTCATCACACAGCCGGATGACGCCAGAGATGGATCCCACCCCCGCTAGTCCGACTCCAGATTCATGCTCTTAGCCTACCACCGTTATACTTGACCGAGAAGGGATTTATTCGGCCGTTTGAAAGCTCACAAAGATCAGGGGTCAGGCTTGGAGTTTTTTCATGGGGCAACAACAGGGCCGAACGGGCCGAGGCAAAGTGGCTTCCACGATGTGCAGGTGCTTCACATAGGAATTTCCCCATCACCAGAACAAGTTCAGACACACGGCACTGGCACGGAGCTGCTGATGTTCTCACCGCTCTCCTGAACTTGCAGGGCACCGAAGGCCGTCGGAACGGCGTACCATGTCCCAACCCTCTTTCCCTCAGGGAACTATATTCATCGCCAGGTACAGACCTGGACCAAGCAGTACCGAGCAGCGGAGACCAGCAGCATCCCAGCAATGGAGAGGCTTATCCAGTGGCTGCCGCTGCACCTTCCCAGGCAGCAGAGAACCACGGTGGTGCATGGCGACTTCAGGTAGACGCAGCCGCGGGGTGGGGGGTGGGGGGTGAGGGGGGCGCAGGGCGGCGGCGGTGGCGGCAGGGTATCCCATGTGGAAACTGATGGGCAAGGCCCGTGCAGGGGAGACCAAGTCAGTGGCCCATATTACAGACGGCAGTAATCCTTCGCAGAATGTTTCCTTTATATCAGGGCTCCTCATTGCTCATTGTCAACACCGTGACCTCTTAGGAGGTCAAGCATCATCTCTGGCTTCTGCTCACTAAGGTCCATAGCAGCCCCCTCTCCCAGAGCTGCTTGCAGACGCTGTCCCGTGTGCCTGTGGGGAGGAGCTGTGCTGGGTGTGGAAACAGTGTTGAGATCAGGTAGATGAGGGCATGTGCACACCCTGTGGGCTCAGTGTTGGGTGTTGACCTTGTGCCCAGACTGAAGGAGGTCGGGGAGCGGATGTGGTTTCCTGGGGTGTGAGCGGAGTCTAGAGTTCTGCCTTCCCTAGACCTCAGTACACCTCCATCCCACTGGGTGTCCAGCTGACCTTCCAGGGCTGCCCTGGACTCTGCTCTTGAGGCACTCAGGGCACAGTCAACCATTTTCTGCTTCCCAGCAGCTCCTGGAGGCCGCCTTTGAGCTACACATCGTGTGTGTGTGTGTGTGTGTGTGTGTGTGTGTGTGTGTGTGTGTGTGTGTTTTGTTTTTTGTTTTCCGAGACAGTGTTTCTCTGTGTAGTTTTGGAGCCTGTCCTGGATCTCTCTCTGTAGCCCAGGCTGGCCTCGAACTCACAGAGATCTGCCTGCCTCTGCCTCCCGAGTGCTGGCGTGCGCCACCGCCGCCCAGCTGAACTACACATCTTATTCCGGCCCCCCCAACCACTTGATAAATTGCTTACATTTGTTTAATTATCTTCTACCTAGGACCCTAGAAGACCCCCTCCCCATGCAAATCTCCCTATTTGGTGGGGAAGAGTAGGGACGGGTGACGACTAGCCATAACTGTTTTATGGCCTTTGTCATTGCCACAAGTGTCACAAGTGACACAAGAGCAGCGGTCTAAAGGCCTCTCAGCTCTGGCGGAAGCCCGAAGACACTGCCGGAAAAGCATCCCTGCTCTTAGAGTGTGCTCCCCTTAGAGGTAACACTATCAAAGAGGGTTCCACCTGCCACTCCGTGGATGAGGGCACCTTGAAGGAGGCGGGAACATAAACTGCTGGATTTGAAAGCTTAAAGCCAGGAAAAGCAGACCAAGCGAGCCCACCACGACCACCCGTTCCCCTCTAGCACAGCCTGGCATCTCCAAGGAGTCTCGGCAAAGATGCCAGCCCGCTGCTCCTTGTAGCACACGATGAACCAACCGTGTGGTTTGGTGGTGTGCTGGGATTCTGCTTAGCAGATAAAATAAACCGATTGGCTCTCCGTGAGTCAACCTCAATAAATCTCAAGAGGACCATGCTGAGGAGAAAAGAGTCAGTTCATGCTGAGGAGCAAAGAGTCAGTTCCCAAAGGATAAGTGCCTGTGATATTTATGCAAGTTTACCAAGGATTGAGAGAATGCCACCGGTGGATTGTAAGTGTGTGCATAGCTAAGACGGAAGAACGTGAGACTAATACAGACCAAGTTCAAAGAAGGTGGGGAGTGAGGGTGGAGGCCGTGAGCTGAACTTGGGGTGTTTGTGTGTTAGAGCTTCAAGGAAAAACAGCCAATGCCGGGCGGCGGTGGTGCATGCCTTTAATCCCAGCACTTGGGAGACAGAGGCAGAGGCAGGCAGATCTCTGTGAGTTCGAATCCAGCCTGGTCTACAAAGTGAGATCCAGGACAGGCTCCAAAGCTACACAGAGAAACCCTGTCTCGAAAAAACAAAAAAATAAAAAAAAAAACAAAACAAATCAAAACAAAACAAAAAAACCAGCCAAGCAGAAGGTGTGGCTTCTGTGAGGAAGATGGCCCGTGGGGCTGCATGCTGTTCCCTTCTTGTTGCATGTTTGGTCATTTTTCTTCTAAAGATTTCGTTGACTTTTGATGAAGTGTCTATGTGTGCAGGTGCCCATGGAGGCCAGAAGGGAGTGAGATCCTGGAACCGGTGGTTGTGAGCCAAACTTCCACCAGGTGCTGGGACCCAAACTCGGGTCTTCTGCAAGAGCAGTACGTGCTCATCAGCACCGAGCCCGCTCCCCAGCCCCTTCCATTTATTTTAAATCAAGCCTGTGTTAGTGTCTAGTCAGGACTCAGAAGGACTCGGAGGCCACTGGAGAGTTTAAAAGGAGAGGCCACTGAACAGACTGGAACCACGGTGGAGTTCCTAACCAGTGGTTCTGCCTGGGCCAGCAAGCTCTGCTGTAGCTACTGCATGTAACAGACTTCACCACGGCCCCGGAGCTGACAGCTGGGACAGGATAACACATCTCCACCAGGGTGGCTCTCTGGCAGGCTCGCTTTGCCGATGGCTGGGCTCCTCAGGCCATTCTCTGTGGCTCTGTGGCTTCCCAGGATGGTGGCCCCTGGGTCACGGGACTTCCCTGGTAGCTCATGTCTCCAAAGGTGAGCGTACTAAAAAAAAAAGCCATGTTGCCTTCACTGACCTCCGCCACCCTGGAAATCCCTCACTTCTTCCACTTGACATTCGTTAGAAGCCAGGTGCCTCGTGGAGTGGCTAGTGTGTCAGAGGATTCGCAGGCTTGCTTTAGTGCCGCCACAGAGAGGGCATGAATCCAGAAGGGGTAACGTCAGAGAGGGCTCCTGGCCAGAGCTGTGGCCCTCGGGAGGGGAGGACAGCTAACTAAACATCCCCTGCTGGTGCTTCTGACTGGCTGAGGCCAGCTAGTAGTGAGAGGACCTGGGAGCCCTAGCGGCTGGCCGAGGCACTGCTTACAGGCTGGTGGAAGGTGAGCCGGGAGGGGCAGATGGAGTCCTCCCAGCTGTCTCCATCCTTTCTGTGGCTTCGTAGGCTGGACAACCTGATGTTCCATCCCGAAAAGGCAGAGGTGCTCGCTGTCCTGGACTGGGAACTCTCTACCTTAGGGGACCCCTTTGCCGACGTGGCGTACAGCTGCCTGGCTCACTACCTACCGTCCAGCTTTCCCATACTGAGAGGTAGGAGCCCGTTCAGTGGCAAGCACTGTGACACGCACTGGCTGAAATGGTGGTGGCTGGGCTGGGCTGGGCTGGAAAGCGAGGTACAAGTAGTTTGAATAATAGTGTCACTAGAATGTGAGGGTACGAATGGGATGTATCTCCTTTCATCCATCGCACATTCTTTCCTTTCCAATTTTTCTTTTTGCCCTGGGGATTGAGTCTCGGGCGTCGTGCACACTAGCTGATCCTCTGGCATCAAGCTGTACCGTCAGCTTGCATCAGCTCTTGCTGATATGCCCAGGCTTCAACTTATGCCTTCCATTCTGTGTGTGTATCTATCTTTGTCTTTTGTTTCTGGGTTATCTGCCCTGAGACAGGCTCCTGACACTCCTACCTCCATTTTCCCGGTGCTGGGATTACAGGCGTGTGTCATCGCACCCAGTCTGTTATGGAAACAATATTTTGTTTCAATGACCAAATGACGAAAACCAATGACCATCTAATGTTATGATCTCATTGTTTCCACTTAGTGTATGCGCCACCTCCTTTACGACTGTCTGTAATCACATGTCTGGTGGAGGATGGCTTCCATCCGGGAGCTGTGGTCCAGGGGTAATCAGAGGCCACATTCCTTTATTTACTGTTAATTTGGTCGGAAACCTTGAGAGAACAGTTTGTAAAATAGGAGCTTCATGCTTGCCTCAGGCCATCGGCTAGAGCAAGGAGCCACTGGACTCACAAGCTGCCACATAGCTGTGAAAGTGGTTCAGGAGCATCGTGGCTTTCAGAATCCAGGCTTGCTAGCGGTAGGGGAGTGTAGGTAGCAACCACTTAGGGACGACTCTGTCTCTTATCTCAGGGTTCAGGGACCAGGATGTGACACAGCTGGGCATCCCAACGGTGGAGGAGTACTTCAGGATGTACTGTCTTCACATGGGCCTCTCGCCCGTCGATAACTGGAACTTCTACATGGCTTTCTCGTTTTTCCGTGTGGCTGCAATTCTACAGGGAGTCTACAAGCGGTCCCTCACAGGTAAGTGTTGGCCAGCCTGATGGTCACAGAGGCGTTGAGGAGACAGCTTTGGCCAGAATAGCGTAAGGACCAATTTTCTGAACCGTCATAGCAACGTGTACGTGTATAGCCAGATGTGGGGCACACACTTGGAATCCCAACACTTGGAAGGTGGGGTAGGAGGACGAAGACCTCCAGATCGTCCTCAGCTACACGTTGGGGGCTCCAAGAGGCCCTGTCTTCAAAATACAAACAGCAAAAACAGAGAAGCAGAGGGCGGGAAATGCCAGGGCACTCTGTGATGCTGGCGTTATCGTCCAGAGAAAATGGTGCCTAGACTAGCCATGGCGTTTTCTCAGAAGGGCTGCTCTGGGATCGAGTAGGATCTCTTACTGTTCCTAGGTGCTGCACAGCGACTTGGGGGTATCACTAAATCAGCTGCTTCTTGTTCTTCTTTTTGTTTATTTTTGTTTGTGTTTTGCTTTCTTGTTTTGTTTTGTTTTGGTTGGTTGGTTGTTTGTTTTTTGAGACAGGATTTCTCTGCGTAGCCCTGACTGTCCTGGCTGTTGCTGTGTTCCAGCTTGGCCTCAAACTCAGAGATCCACCAGCCTCTAACTCCTAAGTGCTGGGATTAAAGGTGCGCGCCACCAAAGCCTAAATCAGCTCCTTTAGGGAAAGGAATGGCAAGCAGCGGCGACATCTGACCTCTGATTGCTGGTTCTCAGGGGGACTGACTTACTGCCCTCTGCAGACTCAGTTTCCTCGTCCACTGAATTCAGATTCAGACAGCGTTGGCCTGGGAGTACAGGGCCCAGGCCCCGGTGTGGATGGAACAGGCGCTGAGCCGGTGGCAGTGGCTGCCCTCGGAATATCGGCCCTGTCGCTGCTCAGTCACCAGGAAGGCTGGTTAGGGGTAACCAGTTCTTCCATTCTGCCTAGGACAGGCAAACTCGGCAACTGCCAAACAAAGCGGGAAGCTCACCGAGTTCATGGCTGAGCTGGCATGGGACTTTGCCACCAAAGAAGGGTTCCGGATTTTCAAGGAGATGCCAGCTGCCAAACCACTAGTGAGATCCTACCGCGCATGTGCTGGGTCACGGCCCCCCCAGCAGACCCCCACGGGTGTGAGGAGTTACAGTACCGTAGCAGCTGCTTCCCCTGCTCAGGAGGCAAAGGGAGGCCTGATCATCTCTCCAGAGGGCCTCTCCCCTCGGGTCAGAAAGTTGTATGACCAGCTGTTGCAGTTTATGGAACAGAACGTGTACCCCCTGGAGCCAGAGCTGCAGAGACACCAGGCCTCGGCTGACAGGTGGACCCCTTCCCCGCTGATAGAAGACCTCAAGGTAAGCAAGCTCGTCAACATGGCTGACCCTCACCAACGAGGGAAGAGTCGAAGGGGGCTGAGTGGCGTCGGCTTGGTCTCCTGTCACTAGAAAGAGACAGCTGCTGATTAATCAGGTTTTATCCTGTCACAGCGAGGTAGCTGTGGTGAGAAAGGAGAATGGTAAGCCGGGCATAGTGCATCTCCTGTGATCCCAGCACTTGGGAGGTGGAGGCAAGAGGATGAAATATCCAGGCTGCTAGATGATGGTGGTGCACACCTTTAATCCCAGCCTTCAAGCAGGTGGGTTTCTGTGAGTTCCAGGCCAGCCTGGTCTACAATCGAGTCCCAGGACAGGACAGCCAGAGCTGTTATATAGAGGAAACCTGCCCTACTCCCTTCTCCCCAAAGAAGATAATAGATGGTCATGGCTGGAGAGTTGGCTCAGACATTAAGAGAATACTGCTATTGCAGAGGACCCAAGTTCAGTTCCTAGTACCCACACCAGGTGCTCACAAACCACCTGAAACTCCATCTCCAGTGGTTCCAACACCACACCTCTAGCCTCCATGGGCCCTGCATTCACATGCATACACACACACACACACACACACACACACACACACACACACACACACACTTACATTGTTTAGGTTTGCTTTGCTATGTTTTGTTGAGACAAGAGTCTCTCTATGCATCCCTGGTTGGCCTGGAATTCAACATGTAGACCAGTGTAACCTCAAACTCAAAGATCCACTTGCCTCTGCCTCCCAAGCACTGGGGTTAAAGATGGGTGCCATCAGTCCTGTATAAATCTTTATCTTTAATATAAATTTTTTGTTGTTGTTGTTTTTCAAGACAGGGTTTCTCCATATAGTTTTGGTGCCTGTCTTGGATCTCGCTCTGTAAACCAGGCTGGCCTCGAACTCACAGAGATCCGCCTGGCTCTACCTCCCGAGTGCTGGGATTAAAGGCGTGTACCACCACCCAGCAGATATACATTTTTTTTTTTTAAAGATTCAGTGATTGAGTCTCTCCTTTTTCCCCTGACAGGAGAAAGCCAAGGCTGAAGGGCTTTGGAACCTTTTCCTACCCTTGGAGACAGATCCTGAGAAAAAATACGGAGCGGGGCTGACTAACGTAGAGTACGCACATCTGTGTGAAGTAATGGGCATGTCCCTGTATGCTTCTGAGGTACAGTCCCCCCAGTGTGTGAGAACATGTTCCCCACATGGCCAGTTGCCTGTGTGGGAAGTCAGATCTAGGGGTACCATACGACCTGAACATCACACGAGAAAAGAAGGCAGGTAACAGGCAGCTGACTTCAGCCTGCACAGGTAGTTGGCTCAGCAGGAGAACCACCCAGGGGTGTGGGCTGTGGGGGCTTCTAGCCCCTGGCTCCAGGGTCCTCTACTTCAAAGAAGTGATATATGGGGGCAGGGGGGTTCGGGGCATCTGAGACTTGACTTCAGGTGTGTATGAGCCTTCTCTGGGGAGAGGAAGGGCTTTTATGAGATGTGAGGGGGTCAGTGATGTGGAAGGGGTCCAGCCCTGCCTCTTCCAGGAGGTTGAAGATGTGGGGGCACCCATGTGTTTCTCCTCCTCAGGTATTTAATTGTTCTGCCCCGGATACGGGGAACATGGAGCTCCTGGTGCGGTATGGCACCGAGGAACAGAAGGCCCGCTGGCTGGTGCCACTGCTGGAGGGCAGGATCCGCTCCTGCTTCGCCATGACTGAGCCCCAGGTACTGTGTTCACGCCTTTTGGCGGGGGGCCCCAGCTGCTCTCTGCCCCTGGGGCGTGTAGGTCCATGGGGACTCTAACCAGAACGTGCTCCCACGCAGGTGGCCTCGTCAGATGCCTCCAATATTGAGGCTTCCATCAGAGAGGAAGGTGGCTCCTATGTCTTAAATGGTCGCAAGTGGTGGATCTCAGGTACTTGACCCGGAATAGCGTTTTCAGTTTTTCAGTCTGTGTGGACCAGCAGCCCTCTCTGACGTCTGTAGGAGCCGCACGGGGTACATTGTGTTGTGGGACCTCCAGGTGTCACCAGGCGACCACACCTGTGGCCGTACCCCTGCAGGCAGCCCTCTTTACCCCGCCCTGCCAGCCTCTTTCAGCTGGGAGTCTTCCTGGAGGCTTCCCCCTGCTCTGAGGTCACGTGTATTGTATCTCAGGGGCTTCCAAGTGCCTCTCTGTCCCTCAGCTCACAGCGTGCTTGTACTTCCCCTAAGGCCGGGCTGGTGACCCCATCCCGTTTCACAGGAGGAGACTAGGACTCGGGGTGACCAGTCACTTACCTAAGGCTGTAGTACCAATCTAGCAAGTGGAGAACAGGCCTCAGAATTTGCGTGACTCCAGGGCCCCTGTCTAAAGCTGTTCTTTCTAGCACCTGTGGGGATAGCAGGGCAGGCTGTGGGGAGGAAGCAGAGGAAGCAGCAGTTTGTAGAAGAATCTTTTTTTTTCTGTCAATGAGAAATTTGTGTGCGTGCGTGCGTGCGTGTGTGTGTGTGTGTGAGAGAGAGAGAGAGAGAGAGACAGACAGACACACACACACACACACACACACACAGAAGTTATCATGTAGCCCGTGCTGACCTCAGACTTGCTGTGTAGCTGAGGCTGGCCCATCCTCATGCCTCCCACAAAGCACAACAGCGGCCCGCTGGAGCACAGATCGGCCTTGGAGTCTTCAGCAGTTTCCCGCAGCAGACACCAGATGGGAGCTTGAGAGCCTGAAGTTAGTTCAGTTGTCTTCTGGGTGTTCCCAGGGATGCCACCGTCCTGGGCCTAACAACCCCCAGCGTCCACTAGAGGGTGCACTGTCTTCAAAGTCTTTTGCAGCCAGGTCTGGCTTGGCTGCTTCACCGTGGATGAACTTGTGAGCTGTCTCGTTTTGTAGACATCTCATCACGTAACCCTCTTCCTCAGCAAGCTAGAGGAAGCCCTTTATGGCAGCCACCTTGGGTCTTCTTTCTGTTTTTTTCAAATCTAACATGATGGTTTTTAAATTTTAGTTTTCATGGGGCTGGAGAGAGAGGGCTCAGCAGTTAAGGGTGTTCGATTCCCAGTACCCACACGGTGCCTCACAACCATCTGTGACTCTAGTTCCAGAGGATCTGGCTCCCTCTTCTGGCTTCTTTGGGCACTGCACATACATGATGCACATTGCATGCAGACAAAATGTTCATAGTTAAAACATTGCTCTTAGGCCAGGCAGTGGTGGCACACACCTTTAATCCCAGCACTCAGGAGGCAGAGCCAGGCAGATCTCTGTGAGTTCAAGGCCAGCCTGGTATAGAGCGAGATCCAGGACAGGCACCAAAACTACACGGAGAAACCCTGTCTCGAAAAAAAACAAAAAACAAACATAAAAAACATTGCTCTTATGGTGCTGGATTCCAGTCTCAATGTGGTAAGTTCTGTCTGGCCTGGAGCCTGCACGTGCTTCTCTGGTTGGGTGGGCCTGTCAGGGTCCTAGCTTTGCCTTTGACAGGCCAGGGCTTCCTGTGGTTAGAGGCTCCATGGCCTTGGCATCTGCTGATAGAATGCATCTGTCTTCTCTCCTGGCAGGCATCCTGGATCCACGCTGCAAACTCTGTGTGTTTATGGGAAAAACAGACCCACAGGCCCCGAGGCACCAGCAGCAGTCCATAGTCTTGGTTCCCATGGACACTCCAGGAATCAATGTCATCCGGCCTTTGTCAGTGTATGGACTGGAGGATGCTCCAGGTTAGATCTCCCAGGGTCAGTCACTCTGAGTATGGCTCTAGTCCATGGGCAGCAGTTTTGGGGAGCCCGCGTTCTGTTCAGAAATTTCCGTGTACTGAGAATCTTTATATATACCAAGGGTGGTACCAGCCATTTGTTTGCTAAGAAGCACGAACGGCCCAGCAGACTGCCTGTGTGTGTTTATGCTTGACTTTCCTCTTCTAATCTCAGAAGATAAGCAGGAGTCCTCGAGACGAGACAGGCGGACAGAGGCGCCAGGGCAGCGGGCTTGGCTTTCGGGTCTTGTGCAGGTCACAGCCCCAGTGGAGTCCCTCACCTATGTGAGGAGTGGGCCTTTTCTACGGACAGCATTCACACCCTCACCTCTGGCATCCCCGGAGAACTGATGCATTGTTCCTCATCTCGAGGTTCTGGCCTGCATCCTATTTTACCCACAAGGCCTGAAACATGGCTCAGTGGGTATTTCCGCCAGGCCTGATGACCCGAGTTCAGTGCTTGTGACCCACACGGTAAAAGAAGAGAGCTGATTCTGCTATTTGTCCTAAAACTAAATAACTCGTGGCCAGTGAGATGACTCAGTAGGTAAAGGTGCTTGCTGCCAAGCCCGACAACATGGGTTCAATCCCCAGGACCTGCATGGTAGAAGAGACCTGACTCCCACAGGTTGTTTTCTGACCTCCCCAAATTCACCGTGCCTATGTGCAGACACACACACACACACACACACATACACACACACACACACACACTCAGCAGTAAAATTAAATGTGCAAAACTTTTTTTTTTTTTTTTTTTTTTTTTTTGGTTTTTCGAGACAGGGTTTCTCTGTGTAGCTTTGCACCTTTCCTGGAACTCACTCTGTAGACCAGGCTGGCCTCGAACTCACAGAGATCCGCCTGGCTCTGCCTCCCGAGTGCTGGGATTAAAGGCGTGCGCCACCACCGCCTGGCGGCAAAACTTTTAAAGTAAATGGCAGAAGCTGGGCAGTGGTGGCCCATGTCTTTAATCCCAGCAGGCAGATCTCTGAGTTCAAGGCCAGTGTGGTCTACAGAGTGAGTTCTAGGACAGCCGGGGCTATACAGAGAAACCCTGATTTGAAAAACCACAAGGAATGGCAGAATAACTTGTTTTTGCCGAAGACAGCAATTCTATTCCCTTGTTTCTGTCCATCCATCTGTCCGAGTCATCCCCCACCATTCCACCCCAGTCCTCTCCTTAGCTGTGACACAGTTAGAAGGCTAAGGTCTGGGGACAGTACCAGCACTAGAGGAGTAAGCACATCCAAGGAAAATGTGTTTTGGTCTTTCAGGGGGCCATGGTGAAGTACATTTCAAGGACGTGCGTGTGCCCAAAGAGAACATAGTCCTAGGCCCTGGTCGAGGCTTTGAGATCGCGCAGGGCAGGCTGGGGCCTGGCCGGATCCATCACTGCATGAGGCTGATTGGGTATTCGGAGAGGGCCCTGGCGCTCATGAAGACCCGCGTGAGTCCCCTAATTCCTACAGTGTCTCACAGCCACTGTTGCTGGCCGGGGAACTTCAAACTCTGGTGCCCTTCTGAATGATGATTTTCAGGATGATGTTCATGCCCAGAATCTGTGATCTCTACTTTGCGTCTGCTCTCCTTGGCCACGGATGACTTACAGAGTGGAATGGCCACCTCTCTGTCCAAGTGGCCAGAAGCCAAGGCCAGGCTTTATGGTAGCTGAGGGTGAGGTACCAACGCCCACAGGATCATGGGTAGCCAAGAGCCGTCTGTGCTCCCAGCACATGGTTAAAACTCGGACCCCAGGGAGATCCTGAGTTGCCTGTTTGTACCTGTGGGGACACAGCACCTCGGCCTATGCATATCACCCTCCTTGTCCAGTGTGTCCAGAACATATAATCTGAGCCAGCATGGGATCTTATTCCAGTAATTCCAGCCCGTGAAAGCTGAGGCAGAAGGATTGCTGCAACTTCCAGACTAGGCTAGATTCCATAACAAGACACTGTGTGAAACAACAGAAGTCATTTGCTGTGGGCCCCTTAACAGCTACAGGCCTACATAGTACATCAGGGCAGCAGAGTGGGGGTCTGCAGGAGGCAAGGAGCAGTTTGGTTCAGCATGACTGAGTAGCTGGTGTCGGTTCTAACTTCATGAGTCTGTCCCCCACATGGTTTATTTTAGGTCTCTTTAAGCACAGGATAATTTGGTGAAAACTTATTCTACTGATGATTAACTCGATCCCATGTGCACAGCAAAGCATATATGAGTCTCTTTGAGAAACAAAGTAAACTCAATATAGATCGGGAGGGACTACATTGAACCCACAAAATATATAATAAAACTTAAAGACAGTATGTATGTATATATTTATATGCATATAGAACGTATGGAGGGGCAAATACCAACCATATGTTTTGAGATGGGCTTGCTGTGCTATCCAGATTGGTCTCAAGCTCCTAGACTCCAACAGCTTGCCTACCTCAACCTCCCAAATAGCTCACGCTGCAGACACACTGTGCCCTGTTGACAGCCACCTGCTGTCACTATAGAAAATTAGATGGTGGGATACTATGTATTTTTTTCTGCCTTTTGTCTGGAAATGGATAGTCGTGCCACAAGATAAATTATTTGTGTAAAAGTTACTTTCCCCAAGGATAGATCAATAAACACATGAAAGAAGAATGCCTTGATAGCCCTTTCCATCTAAGATGGGGCTCCAGGGTGTGAGGCTGGCCATCGTCAGCAGGTGGCGACCTGCCCCTTGGTGAGGCTCCCACAGTCCCCCCCCACCCCTGCCTTCCTGGGTACTGCCTTGGTCAGAAGCAGCTCAGGGCCTTCCCTCTTCCCAGCCTCATACCCAGAGGTTCAGTAAAGGGTTCTCAGAAGTAATCTGACCACCAGGAGATGGTGGCTTAGTGTAGTGTGTGTAAAAAGTGGCTCTCACCTCAAAAGAAGGTGATTTCAGAGCCATGTGTGAATGACCATTGCCCAGGAATACAGATTTAGATGATCTCAGATTCCATGTTGCAATGTGTTAAGTTTTACCAAGTTTCCTTTTGTTTTGAGACAGGGTCTCACACTGTGTAGCCCCCACCCCAGTCTCCACCCCACTCCCCGAACTCACAGAGACCCACCTGCTTCTCTTTGGGATTCAGGTTTGCTGCCATGCCCAGCTTCATGAAGTTTGTATAGGAACAGAACAGAGAGTCATAAAACACTTGCGGATAGTTGATGGCGCATCAGGCAGGCGAGTCCCAACACAAGTGGGGACATCTCTGCTGGAGGTCTCTGGTACCATCTGACAACATCCTTAGCTTCGGGGTTGGTGGAGGCAGGCATCTCCACCTTCCAGAAGGACTTCCCTGAGTCACGAGGATGTTGATTTCACACAGCAGTGGTCAATACATGGCTGTTGAGGCACGAAGGTAGCCTGAGATTCCTGCCTCTGACCTGCAGCATTGTGAGCTCTCCGGGGTCACTGAAGCTGTGTCCAGTCCGTCAGCCTTCGCAGGATGTTCCGCATAGGTGTGGCATCTGTGATGAGCGTTATGGCCTATGCTCAGAACCCTGCCGCCAGTCAGCAGGCAGGCAGCTCCCGCTTCTGCTCTCTCCCTTCCCGTGTGTCCTGCTCCCCTGCGGATCCCCTGCTCCCGAGCCTCGCAGGGCCACTCTAGGCCCGGCTCCTCAGCCTTGTCTCTCTGGCGTCTGTAGGTGATGTCCCGCACAGCCTTCGGGAAGCCCCTTGTGGAGCATGGCACCATCCTGGCAGACATTGCCCGGTCACGTGTGGACATTGAGCAGGCACGGTTGTTGGTGCTGAAAGCTGCCCACCTCATGGATGTGGCAGGAAACAAGGTGGGAAGCCTCACCGGTGACAGGTGTCACCCCGGAGTGACACCAGAGTCAGCCCTTCTCTCCCTGTCTGGCTCTTGGACGCTACTGTTCTCTTGAGCTCTGGTCATCTGTTCCCGTCCAGAAAAGGCCCAGGAAGAGGGGAACTGCCACTTTACCAGCTGTGATTTTCCTGGTTTGTTAAAGGGAGGTCTGGTGGCTCTGTACTCCCGTGGCATGTCGGTGGGGGAGGTAGATGAGGGAAGAGAGAGCTGGGGAGGAGGGGCGTCACAGGCCCTGTCCAAATGAAGTGTCAGCCAACGGAGGGTCTTCTTCCCAGAGCGCCATTACCCATCGCCTATCGTGGCTAGGCATGGTGCATGCTGACTGCTGGGTTATTTGGCTTCCCATGCAGGGCCCCTGCACCCAGCCAAGAGCTGCAGTGACCGGGGTTGGGTAGCATAGATCTTGGCTCTTTGATGCTTTTGTTGCTGGAGGCTTGAGATGCCTCAGTCAGTGGCCAGCCCCGAGGTCATCCTCTCTGGCTTCGGTCCGCTGTCGCTGGACACGGCCGTTTTGTGTTTGTGGTGCTAGGAGTCAAAGCCAGTGCTTTGTGCTTGCCAGGTGGGTGCTGTCCACGGGCAGTCGCTCAGGCCTCTGGATCTGGCTGTGGCCCAGAACGCAGTACCTGCCATTCCCCTCTTGCAGAACCCATCCCCGCGTCTACCCGGACAGTCACTTTGGCTTTATATGCTTTTAGCGCTTTGTCCTGTTTTTCTAACTCTGCCTTCTCCTGCAGGCTGCAGCTTTAGAGATTGCCATGATCAAAATGGTAGCCCCGTCCATGGCCTATCAAGTAATTGACCGTGCTATTCAGGTGAGCCACCCTCCACCGCCCTCCACTGTGCCCACCACTTCCCTTTTCAAACCAAGCTCGTGCAGGGCCCCCCTCCTTCCCGAGCCCAGTTCAGTAAGTGCCTCGCCCAGAGCATTCTGCTTGCAAGTAGCTGGCCCAGGCTCAGGGGAGCCCTGTTGCTGCTCAGACCCAATGCCCCGACTCTGTGGGGTGCCTCCTTCCACATCCTGACACCTGGTCCCCCACAGAACTTTCTCAGTAGCAGAAACAACCTTGAAGAACAGCCTTGGTGATTCAGGCATCCCAAGGGTGGCAGTGTGGCCCCATGTGAAGTCTGGAACTCACAGGTGTCGCAGGGGGCCCCCTGGGGAGACAGCTGTCACCAGCTGTTCTGAGCAGGATGTCACATTCAGAACTCACCCAGGCCTCCTTCTCCTTCCTACCATGTGTCTGCCAGGCCTTCGGAGCAGGGGGCCTGAGCAGCGACTACCCTCTGGCTCAGTTCTTTGCCTGGGCCCGAGCCCTGCGCTTCGCTGATGGCCCAGACGAGGTACACCGGCTGACCGTGGCTAAGATGGAAATGAAGAGTCCCAGCAGGCTACAGGCACCAGCAGTGCCCAGAGTGTAGATTCTGTGCTTGGAAAGGCCAGGTATGTGTGGTTCCTGCGTCGCATCCAGCACCTCAGTCTGGGACATGCTGACTGAGTCTTCTGGGGCCCCCAGAGAAGGCATTTCTGGATAGGCTGTGAGTTTGTGTTTTAGGCGTGGAGGAAGGGCATTTGGGTCCAGGCCTGGGGAGTTGGTCTTGAATTCCTCAGACTTGACCTGTGGCTCCCCCACTTTTGCACGCTGTAGGAATCTGGACACCTGTGTGCCGTGTTCTCTCTAGAGGCGATGGGGTTCCTTCTCAGGCCTTCTAGGAAAGCCGAGGGCGCGGACCACAGCAGATGTTTCTGGGAACTGGGATGAAACCACTCTGTGACCGCTGGAGTGCCCACATCATGGAATACTGACTCAGATGCCCTGGTAGAAAGGGACTGTTGGGACACACAGTCTGTGTACCTCCTGTGTCACATGAAGGACATGGGAATAAAGGCTCCCATAGCCCCTGTGACTCAGGTGCCCGTGGCTTCCTCACGCCTATGCTGCTTCCCCTGCACGGGCCCCATATGCCGGGGCCCCTTGGGTCATGGATACCATGGCTCCTGATTCTCCCAATGTCTTCACCTCCCCTCGCCACCAGTTCCCTACCCTACTCCAGAAAACCTCACCAGAGGAACCATGCCATCCGAGTGAGATCCCGGTTAACTGCGACACTCTGCCACCTGTCAGCAGTCATGGTGGGGCATGAGGGAAGTCAGACAAGATGCTGCTGAGATCAGAAGAGTAATGTGTCCTCTCTGAGGATCGGGGGATGGCCACCTTGGCAAGGTCTGAGGTCATACAGGAACAGGGGCCCCATGAGACCAGAAAAGATGAAGCCATTTCTGGGAGGACTCAGCTTTAAGATGCAGCCACAGCCCGTCTCTGGGCAGCAAGCTGGGCTGGCACCATCACATGCTGTACTGTAGACCTGACCTCAGGGTACCTGCTTCCTCCAAATGGACTTGATGCTGCAGCCTGTTCCGTGCACTATAGAGTGTACAGTCACCACAGGCTCCTGACTGGGTTTCTCAGGTGTGCTGGGAACACAGGTGCCACCACACCTGAGGAACAGTTCCTGAAGGACGATCGATGAAGTGCCCACCGATCACTGTCAGCATAGCGCCAGCACACCGGCAGATTCCTGCAACCTGAGTCCCACCTCTGTTTCAGGCCTAGGAGAAAAAGAGGGGTTCGTAAAAAGCAAGTGGTCATGACGTGGCATATTATGTGGCCCTAAGAATGCCTCTCGTGCCTCCCGAGGTTAACCTTGCTCCACTGCACGCCAACGCGTGACCCCACATCTCCCTCAGATTCGCTGCTTCAAGGCCCGGGTACACCAGCATGTGTAAGCCCCCCGGTCTTAATCACTGAGCTATCTGCACAAATCCCAGTGTGGGTTTGTAAAAGACCCTGCCAGGGCTGGGGAGGGGGCAAGGCCGGGAAAATGCTTGCTGCACAGGCATGGGCTCCTGAGTCTGTGTTCCAGGACCCGCATGGGAAAGCGGAGTGTGTGGCACATGCTTGTGATCACGAGGAGGGCAGCGACAGGAGGGTCGCTGTGGCTCACCGGCCAGCCAGTCCTGCCTGCTTGCTCAGTTCTAGGCCCCATCTCAAAAATCAAGATGGCCTGGTCCTGAAGAATTACACCAGAGGTTGTCCTCTGGCCTCCAGAGACACACAAGAAACACACACACACACACACACACACACACACACACACACACACACACACACACAAAGTAAATGACTCTCTCTCTTTTTTTTTTTTTAAAGATTTGTTTGTCGTGTATACAGAGTTCATTCTGCCTGTATAAGGAGGCACTGGATCTCATTACAGATGGTTGTGAGCCACCCTGTGGGAATTGAACTCAGAATCTCTGGAAGAGCAGCCAGTGCTCCTCACCTCTTGAGATATCGATCCAGCTCCTGTAAAAGACTTTTTATTCTTCAAAGTTGTGGGGGTTTGAATTAAAGTTATATGAGTATGTAATGAATTTGTGACGTGGTCATGAGAACATGCGATGTTGATTTTTTTTTAACTTTATTTTTGATTTGTGTCTGTGTGAGGGTGTCAGATCTTGGCGTTACAGACAGTTGTGAGCTGCCATGTGGGTGCTGGGAATTGAACCCGGGTCCTCTGCAAGAGCAGCCAGCGCTCTTAACCACTGAGCCATCTCACCAGCCCGCGATGTTGGTATTTCTTTTTTTCTTTCTTTTTTTTTTTTTTTTTTTTTTTGGTTTTGTTTTGTTTCGAGACAGGGTTTCTCTGTGTAGCTTTGTGCCTGTCCTGGATCTCGTTCTGTAGACCAGGCTGGCCTGGAACTCACAGAGATCCGCCTGGGATTAAAGGCGTGCTGTACCACCGCCCGGCCGATGTTGGTATTTCTTAAGAAAGACATTGGGAATGCCAACAAACGCAAGAAGGAACACAGCAACACCTGCCACTTATCTGTTTCCAGGGGATAGAGTACATGATACTCCCACCCTGAAGAGTGCTTTCTGAAGACAAACATTGCTGTGTTGTATAACCTCGAACATGGTACCTATGAAGAGCTCTTCTCTGCTGAACTGTAAACACTAATTCTATTAACAATGGAGCTGTAACAGTAGAAGGGGCCTTTGCTGTCCCGAGCGCTGAGAGGTTGTCTGGAGTCACCCCAGTTTCCCACTTCCAGTTCCTCCAGCATTTGTCAGAAGAGGCGATTTGACCAACCTCTCCCAAAAGTTCACCAGCCGTTCAAGCTGA
This sequence comes from Peromyscus californicus insignis, assembly GCF_007827085.1. Classification (NCBI taxonomy): domain Eukaryota; kingdom Metazoa; phylum Chordata; class Mammalia; order Rodentia; family Cricetidae; genus Peromyscus; species Peromyscus californicus. The sequence goes on along the minus strand of NW_026294540.1, from coordinate 12,064,596 downwards.
AGTTCCCTAACGTCCACGGACTCCAGCGGAGTCTCCCGCAAGAATAAACAGGAAATACAAAGGAGCAGGAGCCATGGTTTTAGAAGACACAGGGAAGGATTCCAGGATCACCTGGCATAGCCTTCCCAGCCTATCTCCAGTCTGGCCGTTCTGTGGCACCTCGGTGGCCATCCTGGCACTTAGCTCCATGGAAGCACACCTGTCTTCCAGCAGGCTGCTCAGGCCCCAGTGGGCTTGGTCTGGTGAGGATCCAGTCTGACCAGTTTTATGGGCTCCATCCCCCTGTGGCCTGACCTGTCTTGGAAGAGGATCAAGGCAGAGCAATCCTGCCGTCCCTCCTCCCACCACAGCTTCTATCCTAAAACAGGAATGGTAACACAACCGTCTGGGCCCCTCTGGGCACTCATTGGGCGGGATTTCCATGGGGACAGCGGACCGTCTGACTCCAGGGTCCCATCAAAGGTGCTGCCTTTGCTCCTACGCCTCCATTTCTTCATCTGTGTGTTCCCAGCAGCCTCCTGCAAATCTCAGCCTGTGCTCCCTCAAGCCCTGATTTCAGATACAGTCCTGAGATTCCAGAACCATCCTGAGAGGCTGGTCTCCAGGTGACCTTAACCTGCCTGGCCAGGGCCCCTTCAAGGCCACAAGGAGAGTGGAGCCGAGAGAGCCAGGCTCCAGGATGCACTGGGTCTTAGGGTAGTTTTCTGTCACCTCAGGGCTTCAGGCTCCCCAGGGATGTGTGGGGTGGCTGAGGCATTGGCCGAGCATTCCCATCTCCCATACTGGGTAGTATGGACTGACAGACACCTGGGCACAGACTCCTCCCCTCCACGTGACCTGGGGACCAACCCTGAGTGATGATTGGACAAGTAATCTGATCCAGAGTTTCTTCTGATCAAAGCAACACAGTGGAGAGATGTTTTGTTTTGTTTTGTTTTGTTTTGTTTTGTTTTGTTTTTATCAGCATCTTAGATAACTCGGTGTTTGAGATCAATGAAAGATAGCCAAGGCCAATCCAAGCTGAAGTGGGATGGGCTGGCTTCATCCAGTAACGTGACTGGGGGAGGGAGGGGTCAGTATGAGGCAAAAATACTGACATCTGCAGAAATGGGGGTTAAGCAAATGTAGGAAGTGGAGTTGGTCCGTGTGGAACCCACCTGGGCTACCAGGTTGTCCGTATGGAGAAACCAAGACACAGGAGAAGGGGACCCTGCCTTTCTTCAGTGTTGGTAACAAGCAGGGACTTCCTTGGCAGCTTGGAGCATGTCCAGGCTGACAGTGCTGTAAGGGGATCTGGGTCATCGTCGTCGTGTCCCCCCCCTCCCCCCATGATGAGGCCTGGAGCTGCTAGGAACTGTCAGTGTTGACTGTGGTCTCTTTGTGTGACATGCAAATACAGTGTTTCTGGGCCAAGCTGGAGAAGCAGGCCCAGAGAGCCCGCCTGGCCAGAGTTGGGTCAAGGAAAGCATCTTCGTTGTGGGTTCCAGTGTCCCACATTCAACTGGGCTTGGGAGGGGATTTTCCTCCTCTTGGCCTTGAGCTTTCTTCGTTTGACAAGTGGAGGGGCTGGAGAGATGGCTCAGTGGTTAAGAGCACTGGCTGCTCTTCCAGAGGACCCAGGTTCAATTCCCAGCCCCACACAGCAGCTCACAACTGTCTGTAACTCCAGTTTCAGGGGATGGACACCTTCGTACCAACACACATAAAATAAAGTTAAATAAATTTAAAAAAAAGTGGAGAGGACAGAGCTCCCGGGGTTGAAGGTCAAAGCAGACGGTGCGTAGTCAGGAGCTTGCACTGTCCGGGGTCATTCCTGCATGGCTGCCCTCAGGAAGAGGTCAGAGAGGAAGGGGCTTGGCTGCAAGGGCGTCGCTCAGTGGGACCGTGTTTGTCTAGGGTGCACATGAGTTCAATCCCAAGCAACGGCAGAAAAGAGAGGAGGCTGTGCTTGTATGGAGGACCGGGCCTGATGGATTTCCATCAGGCCGAGGGTCAGCCCCGACTCCCTAGACCACAGTGCTTCTCAAAGTTAACCTGCAAAGCATCATCCTGGGGTCTAGCCGAAGTGTGAAGTGTGAGTTGGTATGAGGCCCTTTCAGTCACACCTGCAGAAATGCTGTTTGCTTTGAGCTCCCCTCACACACACCCCTTTGAGAAGCCCGAGGGAGGAGGATGCTGGACCTCCCAGGTCAGGGACACCAGCTGGAGGAACTGTAAGTGCTCCTGGTTGCTGGGGCACAGGAGGTGGCAGGTACAGACTCTTCCCAGCACTGAGGACAACTAGATACTCTTCCCTCCCCATTCTAGAGATAAGGAGACTGAGACTTAAGGAGGTTCAAATAGCTTGCCCAAGGGCGGGCGTACAGCCAGCAGCTCGGTTCAGAAGTTTCTAGACTGCTTTCCCCTTTGAGACTTCGCTTAGGGGCTTCGTGTGAGCATCTGGCCACCCGAGTGAAGGGAGAGGAAGCTGGTGACCTGCCACCTACAAGGAGTTTGCTCTCCTGATGCTTCTGTCTCAGGAGATCAGTAACCTCGGAGTGGCCCTCTGTCTACCTGAGGGGTTCAGAGGCTCTCAACACAGGCAGTGGCCGGCCACGTGGGCTGGTTGTACCCAGAAGCCAGCTGTGCGCCATGAGATTGTGTATAAACCAGGATGTGACAGGGCCGCAGGGCTGGGCCACATTTTTTCCTGCTAGTGACTTGTAGTGTGCTTTGGTTTGAATGCTGGGGCCTAACTTAACTGGGTGTGGGGAAGATTTGTCTTTAGCATCCGTGTTCCAGATGGAGACTGAACAACCAATATTTTGTCTCCCTATTCCGTGACCCTGAGGAAGCCCTCAGCGGCTGTCAGTTTTCTGTGTATGTTTTGGTTTGGTTTTTCAAGGCAAGGTTTCTCTGTGTAGACCAGGCTGTCCTGGAAACTCATCTGTAGACCAGGCTGGCCTCAAACTCACAGAGATCCCTCTGCCTCCCGGATTAAAGGCCTGCACCACCACTGCCCAGCTGTTTGGTTTGGTTTTGAGACAGAAGAGCAGCTGTGCATTTTCCTAGGGGAAGTGTCCCCTGGTGCCTGTCCAAAAGTATCGGCATGGTCGATGAGTGTCTGCCAGGGCTTTTCCTAATAAGTGGTCCAGAACCTACACAGAAGAAAAGACCAGAGAGGAGCAGGGTTGTTTTTGTTTGTTTGTTTGGTTTTGGTTTTGTTGTTTTTTTTGTTGTTGTTGTTGTTTTTTGGGTTTTTTTTCCTTTGGTTTTTTTCCGAGATAGGATTTCTCCGTGTAGTTTTGGTGCCTGTCCTGGATCTCACTCTGTAGACCAGGCTGGCCTTGAACTCACAGATATCCGCCTGCCTCTGTCTCCCGAGTGGGTTTGTTTCATTTTTAAAATCAGATTAAAGATTGGAGAATGAGAAAGAAAATGGAAAGAATCAAGGAAGGTCTGGGTGTGGAGTGGACGTTTTTTCATTCCAGCACTTGGGAGGCAGAGGCCTCCGGAAGCAGCCGGTTCAAGGCCAGTTTGGGTTATATTAGTGAGACAATTCTCCAAAAGCCAGGGGCTGGAAATGTGACTCCGTGGCTAGAGGACATCACTAACCTAAGGTCCCAGGTTTGATATACAGACCAGAAAATGAGGAAAATACCAATACCGTCAGGTAGAAATACAGTATGGGTGTTAAACTGTAATACCTGACATTATCTAATGTTAAATTGGACTTGTCAACATTAGGGGATTGAACCACACAAAGCCTTGCTTCATTTTTGTTGCTGTGATAAACACCCTGACCCTCCCAGTCCCAATTAAAAAAAAACCCTTAGGGCAGAAAGGGGTTAATTCAGTTACAATTCCAAGTTAGAGCCCTTCATAGCAGAAAGGTCATGTGGCAGGAGCTTGAGGCAGCTAAACCATGTCACACCCCCAATCAGGAGCAGAGAGCAAAGTGCATGCAGCTTGCTCGCTAGCTCTCTTCTCCTCAGGACCCCCTAATGGGGAGTGGTACCACCCAGAGTGGGCCAAGTCTTCCCACATCAATTCATAATCAAGAGAGTCTCCCACAAACGTGTCCACAGGCCAACCTGATCTAGAGAATTCCTCCATTAAGACTGTCTTCCCTGGCGATTCTAGGTTGTGTCAAGCTGACAGTTAAAACGACCCATCATGGTGTTGAAATGGAGATTATACGAAATGGGTGAAGGAAGGCTGGTGTGCTGATAGGTCCTAGCAGATGAAATTTTGCCTGACGCTCATCTCTGAGTTCAAAGCCAGCCTGACCTACAGAGCGAGTTCCAGGGCAGCCAGGGCCACACAGAGAAACCCTGTCTCAAAAAAAAAAAAAAGAAAGAAAGAAAGAAAGAAAGAAAGAAAGAAAGAAAGAAAGAAAGAAAGAAAGAAAGAAAGAAAAGAAAGAAAGAAAAAGAAAACAGAAAGAAACCTGTAAATCACAAAGATCCACCTGCCTCTGTTTCCCCAGCACTGGATTAAAGGTGTGTTCTACCATGCCTAGTCCTTCTGCTAAATTTTGATGATTTATAGGGTGTCCAGCATGCTAGGCAAGTGCTCTGCCATTGAGTTACATCCCTTACCCCAGAATGAGAGCCTTTCTGTTTTGTTCCGTTCTGAAGTTTGGCTTTTTGAAACAGAATCTCTCTCTCTCTTTTTTTTTTTTTTCTTTTTTTCAAGACAGGGTTTCTCTGTGTAGCTTTGCCCCTTTCCTGGAACTTGCTTTGGAGACCAGGCTGGCCTGGAACTCGAAGAGATCCGCCTGCCTCTGCCTCCCGAGCGCTGGGATCAAAGGCGTGCGCCACCATTGCTGGCCACGCTGTAGACTTTCTGAGCATGTATCTTTTCCCTGGCTAGCTATAGCAGGCTGGGCTCCCAGTCAGCCTGAGCCACGAGGGCGGTACAGGGACACTGCAGAGCACAGTCTAATAGCTAAGCTGTAGTGTGTGGCAGACTAGGTGCTTTCAACTGTTGTTTGTTTAAGATAGCATCTCTCCCAGCACTCGGGAGGCAGAGCCAGGCGGATCTCTGTGAGTTCGAGGCCAGCCTGGTCTACAGAGTGAGATCCAGGAAAGGCGCAAAGCTACACAGAGAAACCCTGTCTCGAAAAACCAAAAAAAAAAAAAAAAAAAGATAGCATCTCATATAGCCCAGGATAGTCTGGGACTCTTTATGTAGCCCAGGTTGACCTTGACTTATGCACCACAAGAAAGCAGACTTTCAATGTATTCTTGATTTGTGATACTTCGAATTTAAGAGGGGGTTCTAAGCCACACCCCACCTTAAGTCAAGAAGCTTATACATGGCAATATCCTTTTTTTTTTTTTTTTTGGAGCTGAGGATCAAACCCAGGGCCTTGAGCTTGCTAGGCAAGTGCTCTACCACTGAGCTAAATCCCCAACCCAGCAATATCCATATTTAATTAGGAAATATCCTGTGTCTTAGTGGCTCTACCTCTGTGAATTTCTCAGTAAGCCAAAGATACAAAGTGTGGCATTGTGTGTAGTCTCCCAAGACTGGAAGCCACCTAATTATCACCCACTGAAAAATCTTTTTTTTTTCCCCTCCAAGACAGGGTTTCTCTATGTAATAGCTGTGACTGTCCTGGAACTCACTCTGTAGACCAGGCTGGCCTGGTCACAGAGATCCACTTACCTCTGATTACCCAGTGCTGGGATTAAAGGCCTGTGCCACCACCTCCCTGGCTTCAGAAAATTCTTTTTTTTTTTTTTTTTAAAGATTTATTTATTTATTATGTATACGGAAGAGGGCGCCAGATCTCATTACAGATGGTTGTGAGCCACCCTGTGGTTGCTGGGAATTGAACTCAGGACCTCTGGAAGAGCAGTCAGTGCTCTTAACCTCTGAGCCATCCCTCCAGCCCCAGAAAATTCTTTAAATGGAAATGTACATGTGGCCAACGGAACACAGAGTAGCCCCCCCACCCCCACCCCAATCCCCAGACAGGGTTTCTCTGTGTAGCCCTGGCTGTCCTGGAGCTCGATCTGCAGGTCAGACTGGCCTCAATCTCACAGAGATCCAGTTGCCGCTGCCTCCCTAAAGGCCTGAGCACCACCACGAGGCCAGAGTAGCCATTTTTAAAACAATGAATTCCTTCCTGTAGGAAACGGGTCTGGAGATTCAAAGATCTCCCACACAATCCAAAACATTTTTGCAAGGCAAAACTGTTTACTTCTGCAGAAGCAGGTTGCCCCGCCAGGCTGAGCAAGCAACCACATCCAGAAGGGCCCTGCAGATTTCTTTTTTTAAGGGTCTCACTCTGTAATTATGGCTGGCTGGAACTGGTATGTAGACCACCAGGCTGGCCTCGAACTCTCAGAGAACTGCTTGCTTCTGCCTCAGAGGGCTGGCATTAAAGGCCTGGACTCAGCTTCCTGATGGGTTTTTATTCCTAAAACTCCCCGAGTGGTCAGAACCGGCCTCACATTCTGACCTGATTGACTAATGCAGACAGCTGCGCAGTTTGCAGGGGAGACATGAAATTTGAGCATATCTTTTGCTTTCTGTAAGTGCGCCCTCCCCCCTGCCCAGGAATCTCAATTTCTGCTAAGTGGCTCCATTACAAATCCTCCTGTGCTCTCAGTTTCCCAGATTCCTTTGCACCGAAGGTTGGTCATGTGACCCTGCCTGTACGGTCCTTAAATGCTTTTTCCCTCCTGTTCTGTGCTAACCATGCTGAGTCCCGGGACAACATGAGCTGTCCAGTGCTAAAATCAGAGGCACACAGGGAAACGCGCCCAGGACCCCTGTCTAGTCACTGGGATTTCTCTCCTACAGCGCCGGCGACCATATACTGCGAGTCATCAGAGTAGGGCGAAGCTCTCGGGCCTGGTGCTTCAGAAACGGTCCGGGCCTCGGCTTCCAAGGGCTCCGCCCATTTTCGGGGTTCCTGTTTCAAAACACTTCTCTTTGCACAGCCCAGAGCCCCTGCCAGGCTCCTCACCATGTCCTTTGCCCATTGCAACCTTCATCTGGTCGAAAGGCACACGGGTGGCCAGGCGTCCGCGTCCCTTTCTAGCCAATGCCCTCCTGCACCCCTAGTGCCCAGTTCCAGGTTGTCGGAATAATCCCGTTCCTGAAATCCTCTCTTCCCTGCCGCGTCTGCACAGATGGGAGTCAGGGACGGCTGTAGGAGCTGGCAGGGCTTTCTCAGGCAGCTCCCGTGTTTTCTGCAGGGCTCCATCTCTGACTCGGCTCGTAGAGCCAGGGTCGCGCCCTGCAGGCCATTGGGGGCTGGGGCTCTCCGGCTCCGCCCTCGTGTCGCCTCCGCCCATTGGCGGTCGCGGGGGGCGGAGGCGAGGGAGTGGGTCTACAGCTTTGCACTCGCCCGGGCTGGTCCAGGCTCCTCTCGGCTCGGCTCTGCGCAGTTCGGTTCCGTCCAGCTCCGCTCGGTTCAGCTCCGTTCAGCATGCTGCGCGCCGCACTCACCACCGCCCGCCGCGGGCCGCGCCTGAGCCGCCTGCTGTCCGCCGCCGCCACCAGCGCCGTGCCGTCCCCCAACCAGCAGCCTGAGGTCTTCTGCAACCAGGTGAGACGAGATCTTCTCTGCAGGCCCCCTGGGCGGGACCGAGCGGGCCAACGCGCCCTCAGTTTCCCCGCCCGGCGATCTTGGCGCATGGCCTTCCCCTGCCTATATGGCCGCAGCGCGTATCCCCTCGGCCCGGGACAGTCGTGGGCCTCTGTCCCCCATCGGTGCAGCCGCGGTGGGTGTTGCGGAGCCGGCTCCCGGCCCGCGTGGTCCTGAGTCCCCCCAGAAGGACCAGGCGTCCCAGCCCCTCTCTGCAATACCTTCCATTCTTCCCTACCCGACTCCCGCAGACCTGGGCCAGGGTTCAGAAGGAAAAGCTGGGTCAAGACCCCCCCTGTGACCGCTCTTACCCAACCAGGACTTTGGAGCGTTTGTTGCCTTAGCTTTTTGAGTTTTGGGAAAGTCTGGCATCACATAAAAAGAAACAGATTGTAAAGTATTCCGTTTGTTTGTGCAACAAGTAGGACTTGACTGCCCTCTTCTCTGGAATGGGAAGGCAGTCAGGGCAGTCTTAGCGTGTTATTTTGAGACAGGACCTCATTTTGTAGCCCAGGCTGGCCCGGAATTCGCCCACTGCTTGCTTCAGCCAGTACCACTCCACTTTGGACTTGCACAAGCCAGACAAGCCTACCACCTAACTACACCCTCAGCCCTTCAGCCCCCCCCCCCCTCTACTTTTTCTTTGGGAGACAGGGTCTTACTAAATGGCCCAGGCTGGCCTTGAAATTTCAGGATCGGAACATCAAAGAGATTCGAAATGACAAGAGGAGGCACCTGATCGATTAGCGTCCGTTCCTCTAGGGGGCAGGGCACAAAGTCTCAGGTCCTAGCAAGTGCCCAGGCTTGATTCGGTTCGGAGTGTGGGTTGGGGGAGTGGAGTGAATTCTCCCCGGTGGCGGCTGCCTTTTTCTTTTACCGCGTTTTTTTTTTTTTTTTTTTTTTTTGAGATCCCAAGAATGGTGCACGTTCATTATAGGACTGGGTGCCATTAACTGATTAACAACTGAGCACCTTATTGTGCACCCAGCAAGAGCACTGTTAAGGCATGTGGCCTTGGTTGGTTCTTTGCTTTTGTGAGCTTGTGTGGGATGCAGCATGCTGGCTACCTGCCACACTCATCCCTAAACTCTATCAAGCTGAACACTACGCTTGTCTTATCTTTCTCAGCCAGTACACTCAGCTGCTTTTAAGTCTTTTGAGAACACAAGCTCTCTGCCCTAGGGCAGTACCTGGGGGGAACTCTAGAAATTGCTGGGCATTAGCTGTGTGGCTTTATTACAGACCCTGCTGCCAGGGACACCAGGACTTGGAAGCAGCAGCTCTGGGTTTTGTCTGTTTTGTGCTTCTGGATATCTCTATGGCAGTTACTAGGGCCACTTGCCCCAAGGAGCTGCCAGTGTGGCCTCGAGGTTGTTTCTGCAGACACTGGGCTTGCTTCCAAGGGCACCTGCAGGGCCTGGGCATCCCCAGGGGATGTTACTCTTCAAGCTTCTTGGGTCCCATCTGGATGGGGTCATGTCCTCACTTTCTTGCCTAACCAACACCGGTTGAGTGAGGTTGGGCCCATCTTCCTGGAACCCTCTTGTCCTGGGAAGGACCCTAGGGTAGGTAACTTGTTGGGTAAGTGATAAGACTTTAGGTGATTCTGGCTTCCCCAGAAGGAATCCGTGGGTGTGGTTTCCGAACGAGCCACATTTTACCCACATGTTAATTTCGGATTTCAGGAACTGAAATCTATACCTCTGACAATGAAACTAGTTTTCACATTTAATTATTTCCTTGCTGACTTGGAGAACAGTTGGGGTCTAGAAAGGTAACTCCAATATCAAGGGTGTATGTTTGCCTTCATCTGGGGCCACTGCTCATCCTTACCAATTCTTTTATTTATTTATTTATTTTGGTTTTTCGAGACAGGGTTTCTCTGTGTAGTTTGGTGCCTGTCCTGGATCTCTCTCTCTCTCTCTGTAGACCAGGCTGGCCTCGAACTCACAGAGATCCGCCTGGATCTGCCTCCCAAGTGTGCCACCGACGCCCGGCATCATCCTCACCAGTTCTATGTGCCAGTAACAGTAATGAATGTGTAAACCAGGTATGATGCTGGCACCTTTAATCCCAGCACTTGGGAAGTAGAGGCAGGAGGACCAGGAGTTCAAGGAGGGACAGAAAATTCTGCCTACACTCTGCCTCAAAAAACAACTAAAAGAGTTTGAGACTGGGGGTGAGCTCAGTTGGTGGAGTGTGAGACTGAGGATGAGCTCAGTTGGTAGAGTTCTTGCTGGCCATGCATGGGGCCCCAGGTCTAAGTCCCAGTAATGCATAACCCAGGTATGGTGGCGTGAGCTTTTGCAATCCCAGCATTCAGGAGGTGGAGGCAGGAGGCTCCGAAAGTCAAGGTGATTATCAGCTACAGAGTGAGTTTGAAGTCAGCCTGGGTTATAGGAAAACCCGTCACAAAAGAAAAAAACGGGTAACAAAGGAATATGCAATACCACCTCAGATTTAACTCCTAGCCATGACCCTGTTAATGGGATGTGTCACTCATCCACCAGATGCTTCCTAAGCCCTCCAGGACCAGCTAACAACATTCTGGATCTCCTGCCCATAGGATGCTCATGAGTTGGAAGGTGGAGACCTAAGTGAAAAGTGCAGCATGGAACAAAGCTGGGACATACGTGCAGGGTCAAGTCTGGGCCTCAGTGGCCACAGCTGCAAAATGGGATAATAATCCCACCCACGTTGTATGGTTGTTGTGAGGACAAAATGGGGTGCTCCTCAGCCCTCACCACGGACTTAAACATTTATTACAACTGTATATGAGCTTGGACCATGGAGCTATTGCTGAGCCTACAGCACAACGGTGATAAACTCCTTTCTAGGCGTGTGGCTCAGTGGCAGAGCACTGGCGTCACCTTTTGTTATGTAAGTGCTGATGAATTTGGGGTTTATATTTAAGAGAATGAACTAGCCCAGGCACACACCTTTAATCCCAGCACTCAGGAGGCAGGGGCAGGCAGATCTCTGTGAGTTCGAGGCCAGCCTGGTCTACAGAGGGAGTTCCAAGATAGCTAGGACTGTTTTACAGAGAAATCCTGTCTCAAAACCACCACTCCTCCCCCCCACACCCCCCAAAAAAGCTGAGGTTCTTGTTTTTAGCCTCCTAACCCAACACCTAGGAATCAAGGAGAACTAACCAGCAGGAAGGGAACTAGAGAAGGCCTCCCTACAGAATTTTTCTTTAGATTCATTGTTTATTTCACATGTATGAGTGCTTTGCCTGCATGTGTATCTGTGTGCATGTGCATACCTGGTGTCTGAGGTCAGAAGAGGGCATGAGATCCCCTGGAACTGGAGTGATGGATGGTCGTGAGCCACCATGTGGGTGCTGGAATTGAACCCGGATCCTCTGCAAGAACAGCCAGGGCTCTTAACCACTGAGCCACCTCTCTAGTCCCTGGGAGTTTTCTCACGTTACAGTGATGCACCCTGAGTATAGAAAAGAAAAGCTAGGTGGGAATTCACTGGAAACATTTCACAGGCCCTTTGAAGAAGCTGCTTGCAAGAGTTCACCTAGGCAACACTTAAAGATGGACCCCTCTGCCCCAGCTGCAGGAAAGGACCAGCCTACACGTGCATAGTTTGCAGAGAGTCAGCTGGGTCTCTGAATACTGGACCCCAAAGACTGTGCTTCAAAGCGGGGGGTAGGGGGGGGGGTGGGGGGTGGGGGGGGGTGGCCTGCATTCTTTGTAGTACAAAGTATATTAAACCAATTAAAGCTGCACGAACCAAGCCTTGCCTCTGAACACTTCACCATGTACAGGAATATGGTCCAGGGCAGTGGTTCTCAACCTGTAGGTCGGGACCCCTTTCGCAAACCTCTAGCTTCAAAAAGATTATTTGCAGTATGATTTGTAACAGTAGCAAAATTACAGTTAGGAAGTAGCAGTGAAATAATTTTGTGGTGATGCATCTGTCGAAATGCCTGGTCTAGTAACAACCGCAGTTGCTCACCCCCTTACTACCTATCTGGCCCTGGACTGAGAGCTATTTCCTGAATCTTCCCATCTGCTGTATTTTGTTTGTTTGTTGGTTGGTTGGTTTTTTTTTTTTTCTTCTCCTCGAGACAGGGTTTCTCTGTGTAGTCTTAGCTGTCCTGGAACTCACTCTGTAGACCAGGCTGGCCTCGAACTCAGAGATCCACCTGGCTCTGCCTCCCGAGTGCCAGGATTAAAGGTGTGCGCCACCACCGCCTGGATCAGTCTGCTCTTCTGTAAGGCAGTCAATTACTGTTGCTGTCCCTGCACCACAGGTGAGAACTGGTGCTCGGGAGGGTCTTAGGCTGTAGGTTTGAAACCAGGCTAAGCTCTCAGCTCTGCCTAGCTTCAACACACGTGTGCTATCCCACGATTAGACCCTCTGATCTAACAAATAGATAAGGAAACGTTAGATCAAAACCTTAGGAATCAGCAGGGAGGAGCCACCAATACAAATTTGCGTCCCAATCTGTATTCCTGGCACTGGCATCGAGCTTGGCAAGGAACTGCCCTTGAGTAAATACTGAATTTGCAAATGGTTGCTGTTTATGGAAGTGGCTGTAGATTCGTACCGAAGGAGCCAAAGTGAGCCAAGGGTCACTCCCTGGGGACCCAGTGTAAAGTACCTGGGAGTTGACAGGAACAGAATGTAAGAACAGGTGGGGAGGTGGTGGTGGATGGGCCGGGGGTCACGGTGAGAGAATTGCCCATTGTTAAGCACAGGGACAAATTAAAACCTCGATATCCTAGCAAAGGTTCCAAAATAGAACTAACCTCCTCACTCAGTGGTGACAATAAATACGGCAATACAAAAAGCACCGGTCCTGGGGGCAGGCAGAGCAGGGGGCGCTGAGGTCAAGTGCCAGAACAGCTCAGGGAAGTCTCGAGGGGTGAGGTTGGCTCCCCTTAGCCTTGACCACCAGCTAACCCTAGGAAGTTCTGGATGGTAAGAGTGTGGATGTGTGGGGCATTCTGTGTTTATCTGGACTTGACCCCTTGGACTCTTGCAACACAAAAAGATAGCATGAGTTGCCCACTGGATTGGTTCCATAACTGCCATAAAAAAAAAAAACAAGATGAGCGCTTGCCCCAGGCTGTGAGCCTTGGGGTTTGATTATAGCTAAGGGAGGGCCCGGGGCAGAGTAAGGAAATGTGGGCGCGATTGAGCATGGCTGATATGTGCTGGGCATGATGGCGCTCAAGAGGCTGAGACAAGAGGATTGTGAGTTTGGGGCCAGCCTAGGCTACATACAGACTATCTCAAAAAATAAAAATAAAAAGCGAAGCAAGAAGAAGAGAGAGAAAGAGCCAGAAGAATTCCCCAAACCAAATGCTCTTTGGAATCACACACGTGGGAAGTGAGGCGCTCCGGAATCATGGGTCTCCTAGGAGACATTCCTCATTCTTTCACACATCAGGACCCGAAAGGGATGCCCAGGATGGTGCTGGCTGTATGCCTCGGGGAACCGGGCAGCCATCCACCTGCAGAACTACATGCCCAGGTTTCCTTGGAGCGGCATGTCTCCCTGGAGTCTCCATGTGTGAGGCAGATACACTGCTGCGTTGGGAAACACCAAGACCACCGTCAGAAGTAGATGGAAGAGCAGGCTAATACCCCGACTCCCCAAACGGTGGCTGCTTCTGATGGAGGAAAGGCATCCCCAGCTCCTCTGCCTCTCCTGCAGGGGCCATGATCCACCTCCTTTGTCCTCCTTGCTGGGATACCTGTGCTGCCATTGATGGCCCTCTCCCTCCTGGGACGATGCTGATAGTGCCTGCGTCTGGAAATGAGACCACCCTTGAGAGACCCGTGTGCCAATGAGGCCTCTGCTTTGTCCCGTGGCCGTGTTCACTGACAGCTAAGGGCATGGAGGCTCTTGATATCATTTTGTGAGGAGGAAGATTCACTCTCCTTCCTGTTAAAGACAGTTCCAGAAACGGGGGGGTGCGGGGACACGGACCAGAAAGCACAAGTTTCATTTATATTGTGGAATGTGAAAATGAAATTGTCGGCTCTTTTAGTTTCAAAAGAAAACAAACTTGGAGCCAGTGAGATGGCTCAGGGGGTAAATTGTGGCCGAGCCTGATGACCTGAATTCAATCCTCAGAACCCACATGGTGGAAGGAGAGAACCAACTCCCAAAAGTTGTCCTCTGACCCTGACACACATACATTGGCATGCACATACAGTTAATAAAAACAACTAACAAAAACAAAACAAAAAAACCAAAAAGCCGAGGGGAGGCAGAGGCAGGCAGATCTCTGAGTTCAAGGCCAGCCTGGTTTACAGGGTGAGTTCCAGGACAGCCAGGGCTACACGGAGAAATCCTGTCTCGAAAACAAAACAAAAACAACCAATTTGGAATTCTTTCTAAAAGTTCCCTGCTTCCGCAGGTCACAGCTACTGATTAATATAATTAGTCTTTTATTGACCCCAGGGCATATGGTGACTGATTGCATATACTATAATGGGGCTGGAATAATCTGTCCTCTGTCAGGCCTGAGATCCCAGGATCTAAACATCCTGCTCACAGCCCTGGCAAACCTAGCTGCAGCTCCTACATCTTTCACCCCAAGGCCACTACCATGGCTACCTGGCCTCCATTTGCAAATGGCCGAGAAGGCTCCTGCTGTCTGTCAGCTGGCTTCACAGAAACCCTGGCCCGGAGATTGGTGTTGGCTTCACTACAGTCGGGAGCATGGCCCTCTTAAATAAACGATCTGTACTGAGGAGTGTTGCTTACGGTGCCTCAGCTCCCTGCCTGTGGAATGAGGCCCAAGACAGAGCAGTTACCAAACAGAAAGGCTCCTGTCCCCAGGCCTGTGGTGTCTGGTAAGGGCTCCAGCTCACTGCAGGCTCCTTGCACCCCAGTAAGTAACTCTAGCAAGTGGAGTTTTGAACCCACTGCCCTGTCCTTGTTCTTTGCCCCCAAACTCTTCTTTTTTCTTCTTTTGTTTTTGTTTTTTTGAGACGGTTTCTCCATGTCGCTTTGGTGCCTGTCCTGGATCTCACTCTGTAGCCCAGGCTGGCCTCGAACTCACAGAGATCCGCCTGGCTCTGCCTCCCGAGTGCTGGGATTAAAGGCATGCACCACTGCGGCCCGGCGCCCCCAAACTCTTTCAGCTGTCACCCTTCAGGTCTCCCCTCCGGCCCCCCTTTTGTCAGGCAACCTCAAGTCTTTCTCTTTTTTTTTTTTTTTTTTTTTGGAGACAGGGTATCACTATGTAGACCAGGCTGGCCTTGAACTCACAGAGATCTTCCTACCTCTGCCTCCCGAGTGCTGGGATTAAAGGTATGCGCCACCACATCTAGCCTAGTTTTCTTTAATATTTACTCTTTGTGTCTGTGCTGGGATTAAGGGCATGTGCTACCAACACCTAACTCTTTGGGTCCCCTTTTCTTCAGGTCCCCTTTAATGGGGCCTCTGATTGCTCCCCTGGTTTCATAGCCTGTGCTTGTCCGCTGGGCCCCCCCTCCTCAGGACTTCAGCTCCTAGGAACCAAGGCTTTGCTGTTTTGCTCCATGTCTGGCACCAGGTAGTGGCTCTGGCTTGCGACTAGAGCTTACAGGATGTTGGGGGAGTGACTCCGAAGCCCGGGCGACAGACGTAGACACTGTTTTGATTTTGCTTCAGATTCAGAATGTCACCTCCCGACCCGTGTGTTCTAGAAATATGAAGAGGAAGTGGGAGCCAGGAGGAACCTCCCCTCCGCCATGATGACGGGATTGAGCATGTTATGTAAGGCAGGCCTTGGTTTGGGGCCAGGAGGGTTAGAAGTGAGTGGAGTTTTGGCCTGGACTCTGCCCTTTTGTGGTTCTGAAGGCGTTCTTCTGGAAGCAGGACTGTGTGAGAGTGCCCTCCCCCGTGACTCCCTATCAGTGTTTGGGGTGGGATGATGGGGGGTGGGGTAGTGGGGAGGAAATGAGAACCTGAGCTCAGGAATTTATTTCACCAGACAAGAAGGAAGGACAGATTGTTGAACACTCATTCTGACAGACCGGAAGAATGACACAGCATATTCCAGACTTGGCCTTTTAACACAGAGACCGTGCACGGAGGGTCTGGGGGGAGGGACATGTGCTAGGTGTCCACCTGGTCTGACCAGCCCACCCATCTCTCTCTCTCTCACTCTCTCTCTCTCTCTCTCTGGCTTCCTCATGTTTACAGACTGTTGATGGGAGCCTTTTCAGGGTAGATTCATGGAGTATCTGTCATGTGGGGAGAGCCGAGAAGCTGGGTGACTCTGGGTCTATGATCTTTAGCTGTAGATGGCTGCGCCATCTAGGGCTGAGACAAGAGACAGCCTGTGGCCAGCTCCTGGCAAGGAACTGCACACCTGTTGTCTCAGGGACACCTTCCACAGCCCCCAGAGGTGTTGGGTCAAACTTCTGAGACTCATTTGCCCGTTTCCCAGTGTGAGGAGGGCTGGACTCCAGCCCATGCCTGCCTCACTTTGGGCTTCGATCTTTCCAGCGTTCAGAATCAAATGGTGGGGCAGCGAAGGTGGCGGCTGGGTGTTTGTTGTTTGTTTTTTTGATTATGACTTTGTGAGACTGGGTTTCACTGTGTGCCCTATGCTGGTCTCGAGGCAATCCTCCTGCCTCAGCCTTCTAAGGGTTATACACATGAGCCTCCATGCTTAGCTTTTAAAGGAAACCCTTTGGGGACAAGTGTTCTGACTTTGCAGGCAGACCTGGGCTGTGGCTGGAGGCTGTAGTGGGAAGTGGGTAGGTAATGGGGCCTTCACATCCTCAAGCTTGGGTTTAAGTCCTGGCTCGCACTGCTGTGTGAATGTGAACCCAGGGCCAGCCTTCCCCGTGGCCCGGTGGCCTCCTGTGTACGTTGAAGCAGACGGAATTCACCTAGTGCTGGTGCTGATGAATGTGCCTGCAAACGTAGGTTATGGAGTGTAGACAAGGAACAGCGGGCAGTAGGGAGACCCCCTAGCCTGGCCCTCCAGTGCCCTCCCTAGCTCCTACCTATGCCACCTTGCCATGGAGGGATCTCTGAGCCCGTGCCACCCCACAGCCAACCCCAAGTCCTCTTCTGTGTGACCTCGGGTCCTTGCTTCCCCTTGCTTCATAGGAACCAGGAAGAAGAGGGAGAGGTTATACCATGCCCAGGGGCCCAACCTGGCATGGCACAGGTGGCCTGGAGCCCAGCTCTGAGGTATTAAGGTTTCCAGTCTGAGCCTCACACCCAAGTCCCTCCCTGGGAACGACACAGGTCTAGGATTAAAGTGACAAATTAATTAAAGATGAGTATCAGTGGATATGAAACCACACGAGCATAGCTTGACTGTCTAGTTCATGCTTACACATATCTTGCCAGATTCGAGCAGCTTGGCTCTGCAGTGAGAACAACATGTAAATGGTGCAGAAAATTAGGCCTCCCGGGATTCCTAATCACTACCCATTGCAGTCAGCATGGGCATCTGTCCCATGCCAGGCTGGTGCCAGGGCATGCCACCTTAGGGAAGGGAATTGCAATGGTCTCCACTCTGGAGGTAAGGAAGAAGGCTGGAATCACAGAAGTCCCTGACCCTGGGGACAAAGCCAGGAACAGAAATGTCTTAAGTCTTCAATCCAAATTCTGCCTTCAGCCTACGTCCTGGATCACTGAACTGGACCACTGTCCCCTCCCCAGGACAGTGCCTGACCTGGAAGTTATTCACAGTGTGTGCTGCAGAGATGAATGGATACGCTGAGAAGAGTCGTCCATCCCTTGTGCAGTCTAGAATAAAGATGGCTAGCTGGGCATGGTGGTGCACGCCTTTTATCCCAGCACTGTGGAGCAGAGGCGGGTGGATCTCTGTGAGTTTGAGGCCAGCCTGGTCTACAGAGTTCCAGGACAGCCAGGGCTACACTCCCTGGGCAGGCCAGCTGCCCCCAGACATCTGACTAATCTGGGTCTGCCATGCCCTCAGGAAGCCAAGTAGCCACATGGTACTAGACGAGTGAGGGAAGAATCGCCTTGGTCATCCTGCCCAGGTGACTCCTAGACTGCAGTCACACGCTGAGCCCAACCCCTGGGCACAGCTCTGAAGAAATGGTCTTTAGCCTTTGGGGGTGTTTGCTACACAGCCGTAGGTGACTGATACACTGGGAACATTCTCACTGTTCTGCAAAGATACCAACTCACTAAGGTCAGGTGGTTTACTCAGGTCAGTGGACTGTCTAGCTTGGATGTTTCTGGGTTTGTGCCTTTAACCTGGAATCCTTGGCCCTCTGATGCTGATCTTCGTCTCCTCGTCTTCTCCATGTTTGTTGTGAGTTTTTTTTTTTCCCTTGAGGTGGTCAGTAGAGTTGAGAGCTGGACCTGAGCGCATTTTCCCATTCTCGTTGCAGATCTTCATTAACAATGAGTGGCATGACGCCGTCAGCAAGAAGACGTTCCCCACCGTCAATCCTTCCACGGGAGAGGTCATCTGCCAAGTCGCAGAAGGGGGCAAGGTGAGGCCTGGTGACTTCTGTCGGCGTAGACTGGCTTTGTTTTTTCTTGGGTAGGGTCTCATTCCATAGCCCAGGCTAGCCCGGAACATGTGTCAGTTCTCCCAACTGTGCCTCAAGTGCAGAGGTTACAGGTTATGTGCTACCACACAGCACACAGTTGTTGCTTTATGTTTTTGTATGACTGAAATGTGACCACATAGGTGTTTCACTTTCCTAACTCAAAAACCATATTTGACATTTACAATATGAATCCGAGGCAGTCTCCATTACATTAGCATGGCGACTGGGCTTGCTTTCTCTCTCTCCCCACAACCCCCAGACAGGGTTTCTGTGTATAACTCTGACTGTCCTGGAACTTACTCTGTAGACCAGGCTGGACTCGAACACACAGGCCTGCTTCTGCCTCCCAGTGCTGAGATTAAAGGCGGGCACCACCACTGCCTGGCTGCTGATGGACTTTCTAATTTCTGCTGTGTGGGTTGGGAGGTAAATCGGGGAAACACTGAACAACTGTTTCCTTTATAGATCTGGAGTAGAAGGACAGGGAGGGAGGTGGAGAGGATGGCGTAGAATTCTGGTCTGCTGAGATAAACAGTTCCGGTGTCGTTTTTTTTTTTTTTTTTTTTTTTTTTTTTTTTTTTTTTTTTTTGAGTTATGTAACTAGAGGAAGTATGGAACTTTAAAAACAAGACTCTAAGCTGGGCACAGTGGCACACACCTCTAATCTTAGCATTAGCTAGGCGAAGCAAGAGATCAGAAGTATGAAGTCATCCTTGGCTACATAGCAAGTTGTAAGCCAGCCTGGGCTACATGAGACTCCCTCTTGAAGAAAACAAAATGGGACAAAACACAAAATTAGAGTATTTTTTTAATAACTCAGCATTAAAACAAGGTCGTGGCTGCTTTTGGCCTCCGCTTTGAGATGGTCCTTTTCTTTATGTCCAGGCCTCCTTTGGTGAGACCTACTATGGGGTGTCCTGATGGTAGATGTGTTTATTCTAAATGAAAGCCCGTACCCACCTCCCAGTTCACACCCCCCTGTGTGGGCTGTGTTGCGCTGTCCCACTTCCTGAAGCTGTTGGGGAACCCCAGAAGGATTGGTGCCTCTGGCTAGACATGCTTCTGTGGGGCACAGAAACAGGGTCCCTTTCTAAGGATTGATTCATGGGGGTCTCTCGCTTCGAATGGCCGGGAGTCTCCTTCCCACCACATCCTCTGATGAGGCCTATGTTTGCAGCTGAGGTTCAGGACCCCAGAGGACTGTTTTGGAGCGGTTTCCTGCACTGGCCCGTACTGACCGGCCTATGGTGTGCTCGGCAGTGGGGTGCACAATACTGGGAGGCATTCACTGCTGAGGTCTGAGCTCCCAGGGCGGGTGGTTTCCTGCACTGGCCCATACTGACTGGCCTATCATGTGCTCAGCAGTGGGGTGCACAATACTGGGAGGCTTTCACTGCTGAGGTCTGAGCTCCCAGGTGACTTTCACAGGAGGATGTGGACAAGGCCGTGAAGGCTGCAAGGGCAGCCTTCCAGCTGGGCTCGCCCTGGCGCCGCATGGATGCATCCGACCGGGGCCGGCTGTTGTACCGATTGGCTGATCTCATTGAGCGGGACCGGACCTACCTGGCGGTGAGTCGTCAGGCCTCTTTCCCTCACTTCCCATGGCTGAAGAGGCTCATAGCAAACCCTGATCATCCAGAGGCCTTGCTGGTCCTAGATCATAATGGCGTCTGATGGGTGGACACTTTGGGGGTCTACCTGTCACTAACCAGAGGAGCCTCAGTGTCTGTCCCGATTTGATGGGTGTGGCTAAGATCTAAGACTTTGAGAGGGAGAGGGAGAAGACTGTTCCTCTTGCACAGGCCTTCCCAGCGATCCCCAGGGCTGGTCACCTCCCCTGGGCCCCTCTGTATGGTGCCTGGCCACCCTGTTGGAAGAACTGGAAGGCAGCCCCTTTCTCTACGGTGGTAGCCAGAGTGAACTGTCCGGGTGCATCACGGGCATTCCGTTATAACCTTGGGGTGAAGGCCTCAACATGGCTGGGCTCCACTGTCCGAGGCAAGCCAGGCTGTGCCCCTCACGGGCTCAGGCCTCCCTACTTCCCCTTAACTTTTTGACAGCCAAACTTCTTGGAGTCCTGGGACCTTTGCACATACTGTCCCCCTCCTCCCGGGTCTCATCACTTCATCCCCATGTGTCCAGTCTGCCCCCTCCCCTGCCTTCAGGGTTAGTCTTAGTTGGAGTTTCCGAGACGGAGCAAGGGAGACTGGTTTTCTTCCTGGCATATTTACCATGTGTGACAGACAATCTGTGCCTCCGATCTCTTTGCCCCGAAGGCTCTCTGCTCGTTTCTATATTCCCTCCAACTGCATCTGGTAGAGGACAGAACTTAATAATGTCTGTGAGGGGAATGAAGCCGGCTCCTTCTTCATGCCCTCCTCTCCTCTCCCTGCCTTGGGAGAGGCTGGGCCAGCGGTCCAAAAATGCCCATGACGTTCAGTGGTCCAATGGAGACTCTCACCCTGAGCCTCCACCCGTCCCTGCGAGTTCAGGTCCCCATGTCACTGGTCACCTTGCTTCCCTTCATTCCTGCGCCAACGTGTCTCTGCCGACCTTGCTCTCTCGTCAGGCCCTGGAGACCCTGGACAATGGCAAGCCTTACATCATCTCCTACCTGGTGGATTTGGACATGGTCCTGAAATGCCTCCGGTATGGGCTTCCTGTTCTTTGTTCTGGCCATCGAGAAAAGGGAGGGAGTGATGTTGGGAGGTAGAAATTTAGAAGGATGCAGGAGGCTCACAGGGACTGGAACCTCTGTTTAGGTTCCTTCTTGTGAGAAGGTCCCCTAGTGTCAACCGACGGTCAGATTTAGTCCTCTTAGTTTCTCCTCTGTTGAGGGAGACCAGCTCCCACTTTTTCCCCCAGGGTACTCTTGAGGAGGGAGGAGGGAGAAATATTTAGATAGAAATACAGAGGAGAGAGACAGACAGAAACACAGGCTAGCCTCAGGAGGGCCTGGGTCAAAACCCACCGGCCCCTTCTGTCTCTTCTAAAGGGCTTTTTATAGAAATGCTAAGGGGTGGAGCAAAAGACCTCCCCCTAGCACAGCCTAGTGCAAACCATCCCAGTCACCTGGTGACCATGCACGTGGTCAAGCCCATCCCCTAATGCAGCCCTGCTGTGTAAAGCAAGCTCAGATCTCACTAGGAAAGCTCTGTGGACCCCAAGACTCTGTCTTGAGCTGTGCCTGATCATTTCTGTGTCCTTGGAACTGGCCGTTTATCTGAGGGATTTAATGTGTCGGTCTTTGGTTGCCCTGGTTTCTGGCAGCCTTGTTCTGTCCTGCTCTTTAGTTTCTGCTTCTAGTCGCTTGGACCGGCTGGAGGCTTGCCAGACATTCTCTTGTTTTCCTGTTTCTCTCCTGCTTTGAGTTTAGTGTGATCATAAACATCTTACTGACCGAGGAGTGGGGGCTAATTTGCCCTTGGGATTTGCCCGTTGTAGACAGTAAGTAGCAAAGGCCATGTCCCTTATTTTCTCTTATCTTGCTACACGTGGCTTCTTCTGGGCCAACGTTCATGGTGCCATCCCTTAGACCGAATGCCAGTGTCCTGGGGGAGGGCCTGCAACCTGCTTGCTTCGAGTCTGACCAGCCACGGGTCACGTGGACAGACCGTGGTGCTGGCAGGGGGAAACAGTGCCCGAATGGCGGGAGTTGTCCTCCACAGCAGGGGGACATGGATCACTTCCAGAGGCGGGTCTAGTCATGACTGCCAGGGAATCGCTGCTGGCATCTGGTGCAGAGTGAGAGGCCAGGGACACTCCTGACCATCCTGAGACCCACAGAACAGGCCCCCACAGCAAAGGATTTTCCAATCAAAAGTGTTAGGCATGCTGAGGCTGAGAAACCGGAGTCCCACCCTGGTCAGCTTTGGCAGGCCCTGCACACTTCAGGAATCCTCCTTCTACAAGCTGCCTCTCCTCATCCTGAATCTTTCCTCTTCCTTCCTTCCCCAAAGGCCTGACCATGACACGACATGAACACACACTGGCTGTTCCCCAGCCATGAGGCTTTCCTGTCACCCATGTCCCCGTGATCGTGATAATGACCTTCATGAGGCCAGGCCAGTCGGGGAAGTGCTGGCCTTTGATGGGTCTGCCCTCCTCCACTAGGTCAGACCCATGATCCTCCAGTGCTGGGTTGGCACGGCAGACACATGGAAATAAACCTAGGTGCTTAGTTGAAAGACTGGGCTGGGCGGTGGTGGCGCACGCCTTTAATCCCAGCACTCGGGAGGCAGAGCCAGGCAGATCTCTGTGAGTTCGAGGCCAGCCTGGACTACAGAGTGAGTTCCAGGATAGGCACAAAACTACACAGAGAAACCCTGTCTCGAAAAACCAAAAAAAAAAAAAAAAAAAAGAAAGACTGAGTCCCCAGAGGGGTGTGCTGAATAGGTGGGAAGCAGGCCCTGGCCGGGGACCTGGTGTTCGTCAGGAGCGTCCCAAGTAGTTCTGAGGCTTTGAAGTTTATTATGGAAAGTGGGGTCCCCACGTCCTGGTGGTCATCCACTTCTCTCTGGGAAGAAACCAAATGCCAGGATGGTTATCAGTGCCATCTAGGGCCTCTCTCCTCTGCCAGGTAGTGCAGGCTAGACACCAACTAACACTTGGATTTTCCTTCTTTTAGTGCAGGCTAGACACCGGCTAACGCTTGGATTTTTCTTCTTTTAGCTATTACGCTGGCTGGGCTGATAAGTACCACGGGAAAACCATTCCTATCGATGGCGACTTCTTCAGCTACACCCGCCACGAGCCTGTGGGCGTGTGTGGGCAGATCATTCCGGTGTGTGCCAGACCCTCTGGAAGTCAAAGTTAGGGGGGTGAACCTGGGGGCCAGCCACGCTCATTGCATAGTGGGGTTCTGCAGGTGGCATCGGAAGGTGACTGGGTGTTGGCTGAGAACATGGGCTCCGGCAAGTCTCCCGGGACGGGTTTAAGTCTGGGCCGGCGAAATCATTTATCCCTTTTAAGGCTCGGGTCTCCATCTGAACAGTGGCAGGCTATTGATTATGGGGAAATAATGATTAGGGACTCACATGGTACCTAGTACCCAAGGTACCCATAAGTTAAAGCCACTGTCCCTACCAGTCACCTGCCTCAACCATCCTCCAAGCCCGTGGTTAAATAGTAGGGGCCCTCAGGAGCGGCCCTTCCTGCCACCTGCTCCATCTCTCTGGTGGCTGCTGTTTTTACAGTGGAACTTCCCGCTCCTGATGCAAGCGTGGAAACTGGGCCCGGCCTTGGCGACTGGAAACGTGGTTGTGATGAAGGTCGCTGAGCAGACACCGCTCACAGCGCTCTACGTGGCCAACTTGATCAAGGAGGTGTGTGGCCTGCTTCTGCCGTGACCTCTAAATGTCTTGTAGCGTGGCTTGCTCCTGAACCAGAGGGGAACTCAGTCCTTAGTACCTTAATCTGAGGAGAACTCAGTCCTCAGCACCTTAATCTGAGAACTCAGTCCTCAGTACCTTAATCTGAGGAGAACTCAGTCCTCAGTACCTTAATCTGAGGAGAACTTAGTCCTCAGTACCTTAACCAGAGGAGAACTCAGTCCTCAGTACTTTAACCAGAGGGGAACTCAGTCCTCAGTACCTTAACCAGAGGAGAGCTCAGTCCTCAGTACCTTAACCAGAGGGGTTCCTGCTACTGTCTGCTACCCTGGGGCCTGTGGCACAACCCTCTCTGAGGGGTGAAAGCCACTGTTCTAGAACCGTCAGCTCCACAGGGGACTCTACAGCCAGGCTCCTTGTCCCAACCACTTTTAGAAGTCCCTATAGGGCGGCTCATGCCCTATAGGGTGGCTTTCATTTGCACGTGTCCCGGGTCACTACTGGGGAAGGGGGTGTTTTCTGTGTCAAGGCCCTGGGAGCAGCAGGCTGACTTCAGGTCTCCTGGCTTCCCCTACAGGCAGGCTTCCCCCCTGGTGTGGTCAATATTGTTCCTGGATTCGGCCCAACCGCCGGGGCTGCCATCGCTTCCCATGAGGATGTGGACAAAGTGGCATTCACGGGCTCCACCGAGGTAAGGTGTCTCAGATTTGTGGCATGGTGGCTCAGGCTTCCCTCTTCAGTGGCTGTTCCCTTCAGAGGTGTCGGGTTCTGTCCCAGAACATGCCTCCTGGTCACCCAAACGATAGCCCGCATATGTGTGCCAGAGGGCAGAACAGGACTGTGTCCTCTGTGGTCTGCTGGCCTCCCTGGATACTGTTGGGAGGGGTCAGCAGGCCTATGGAATAAGGAGGCCAAGACTAGCTGGCTTCAGAAAGCCCAGGTACTGGTCCAGGCTTAGCTGTTGTATCCCTGGTGGACCCCCCGGGTGTCCAGAGGTCCTGTTCATTCCCTTTCAGACCAGGTTGTTGCCTTTAACCTCAGCACTCAGGAGGTGGGTGCAAGAGAATCAGGAGCTAAAGGAAACCTCAGCTCAGCTACGTGAGACCCTGCCTCAAAAAAAATTTAAAAAGAAAACAGGCATAATGGTACATGCCTTTAGTCCCAGCACTCGGGAGGCAGAGACAGGCAGATCTCTGTGAGTTCAAGGCCAGCCTGGTCAACAGAGTGAGACCCAGGACTGTCACAGCTACACAATAAGATCCTGTCTCAAAAAAAAAAAAAAAAGAAGAAAGAAAGAAAGAAAGAAAGAAAGAAAGAAAGAAAGAAAGAAAGAAAGAAAGAAAGAAAGAAAGAAAGAAAGAAAGAAAACAAACAGCAACATTAACCAAAACCAGGACAGTGTCTATCTGGCAGAGACAGGCAGGGCATGGGGTTTGGAGTTGTGCCTCAGAGCAGCACGGATTTGCTGTGCAGCCTTGGTGTATTAGGGTTCTGTTTTTTTCCCCATTCATTCATTCATCTGAGGCAGGCTCTCTACACAGCCCTGGCTATGCAGACCAGGCTAGCCTTGAGCTCACAGAGATCCATCTGCCTCTGTCTCCCGAATGCGGGGACTAAAAGTCTATACCGCCACCATGCCCAGCTTGGGTTAGTTGTCTTTTGGTTGTGACCAAGAACTGACCAGAAGCAAATTAAGGGAAGGACGGATTATCGCTCCGCCGGCATCTGTCACGGGGGAGGGGCGGGGCAGCAGCTTGAGGGTGCTTGCTCCGGTCTGGGCAGACTAGGGAAACAAGACCGGAATTGCTGCTCAGTTCTGACTTCCCCAGAATGGGCCACACTTCCTCCTTCTGCACCCCTCCCACTCCTCAAGGTCCTACAACTTCCCAGAGCACTGCCACCAGCTGGGAGACTAAATGTTCAAACTTGAGAGCCAGTGGGGGACATTTCACATCCAAACCCTGTCTCCTTGAGTCTCCAGCCCCCGTGGGTAAAGTGGTGAGAACCGAGCTGGCTCCCAGGCTCGCAGCCAGGGCACGCGAAACCATGACCGCTTAGGAAGAGTGAACAGTGAGCGAATGAGTGAGGACCAGGGTGGTTATTGGGCTACTCCATGCTGGAGAGACAGGGACAAACTGAGACCCAAGAGAGTCCTTGCATACACTGTCCTTGGGAGCAGGAACATATTTCTTTCCAAAGGTGAGCAGCAGGTCCCACCCTGGAAAACTCAGACTTCCATGAGAGGACACTGGTTAGTATAACAAGTGATTTCCTTTCTTTCTTTCTTTCTTTCTTTCTTTCTTTCTTTCTTTCTTTCTTTCTTTCTTTCTTTCTTTCTTTCTTTCTTTCTTCCTTCCTTCCTTCCTTCCTTCCTTCCTTCCTTCCTTCCTTCCTTTCTTTCGTCCAAAAGTGTTTTTTTTTTTTTTGGTTTTTGGAGACAGGGTATCTCTGTGTAGCTTTGGTGCCTGTCCTAAATCTCGCTCTGCAGACCAGGCTGGCCTCAAACTCACAGAGATCCGCCTGGCTCTGCCTCCCAAGTGCTGGGACTAAAGGCGTGCGCCACCACCGCCCGGCTGTAACAAGTGATTTTCACACAGCTGTACCTACCAGGCCCTTCCACACAGAACTTGCCCTCGGGCAGAGGCACTATTGAGTCTCAAAGAGCCGTTGACCTCCTTGCAGAGATGAGTGTAGGGCCAGCTTTGGGCCAGGCTCTGGGTGTGTGGAGGTGAGAAGCACCCTATCCTGGCCCTCACAGTGTCCACAGCACGCTGGGGACAACACTCAGCTGGGAAGGAGGCCACATCATCGTTTGACTGGGTCCTGACTCCCCATTGACCACCCAGGTGACTGGTCGTGTGGCTTGCCCACTCCGAGCCTCCGCCCCCCCTATCTCTAAACCATACCAGCCTCTGAGGGCATCAGGAGGACTGACTCTGAGCCCCAGCCCAGTTAGTTACTGTCATCATGGGAGGTGAACTCTTCAGGTCTCTTGGGATTTGGTGACTCCCTGTGGGGAGGAGCAGTTAAGTTTTCTTCCCCAGCTAAATAAAGGCCGTCCATGTGTCTGTGTCCCCACAGGTTGGTCACCTAATCCAGGTTGCTGCAGGGAGCAGCAATCTCAAGAGAGTGACCCTGGAGCTGGGGGGAAAGAGCCCCAACATCATCATGTCAGATGCCGACAGTAGGTGACGGGAGTGAAGGGAAGGGCCCAGACTCCAGCATGACAGATTTGGGGGGGTCCACGTGGTCTGACGTTGACCTCTCCGTACTCTAGCACCACCCATTCCCACAGGCCACTAGGCCACCGTACCTCAGCATATCCTCTCCAACCCTCTCTGGGAACACTTCCTTTCTTCTCTTTCTCAGTTACCAGCCTCCACACAGGGAGGAAGGCTCCATTTTATTCTGACCAGGCCCCGGCCCCCAGCGGGCACCAACTCTGCTGGTGTGCACGGTTTGTGTGGGTGAACAGTGTCGGGGTTAGCGGCCTCTTCTCATGTCACCTCTCTGTCTGCTGTCCCCCTCCCCACAGTGGACTGGGCTGTGGAGCAGGCCCACTTCGCCCTGTTCTTCAACCAAGGCCAGTGCTGCTGCGCCGGCTCCCGGACCTTCGTGCAGGAGGACGTGTATAATGAATTCGTGGAGCGCAGCGTTGCCCGGGCCAAGTCTCGGGTGGTCGGGAACCCCTTTGACAGCCGGACCGAGCAGGGGCCGCAGGTAAGCCCGCCAATGACAGCTGGGCCTGCAGTCCAAGGCCGGCACGGCGAATCGAAGGGACATGGCTCCGAGTCGGTGGGGCTGGGTTTGTGTTTCCTCTGCTGGGTACCAGCTGTGTGTCCTCTTGGGGCAAGCATTGAGACCCCAGCTGCTTTTTGAGTCTCACATTCTGGAGGGTTCATAGACCTTGGCAGGAGAATGGCCACCACACCTGCACATGACACCCGCTACCGAGTCATTCCCTAAGCCCGGGTTGTGTTTTCATTTTGCTAATCTCAAGATTTTAAAAAACATTGGGTGAGCCAGGCGGTGGTGGCGCACGCCTTTAATCCCAGCACTCGGGAGGCAGAGCCAGGCGGATCTCTGTGAGTTCGAGGCCAGCCTGGGTTACCAAGTGAGTTCCAGGCAAGGCGCAAAGCTACACAGAGAAACCCTGTCTCGAAAAACCAAAAAAAAAAAAAAAAAAACAAAGAAAAAACATTGGGTGTGACATGCCTCTCTCTGGTGGTAAAGGATTTGGGATCTCTCTTGGGTGTTATATTTCTGACCCCGGGTGTTTTCTCTTCGGATCTTGGTTCTTCAAGACCTTGCTCCCTTTCCTGGCTTACCTGTGACTTCGTGTTCTCCAGCCAGGGCAAGGCTGGCTCTAGCTTCTCCGTCACTCTGGGCTTCTCCCCCTAGGTGGACGAGACTCAGTTTAAGAAGATCCTCGGCTATATCAAGTCCGGACAACAAGAGGGGGCGAAGCTGCTGTGTGGCGGAGGCCCCGCCGCCGACCGTGGCTACTTCATCCAGCCGACCGTGTTCGGAGACGTGAAAGACGGCATGACCATTGCCAAGGAGGAGGTTAGCACCTCGGCCGTGCCCTGGAGGCCGCTCTTAGCTGGGAGGAGAAGTGGGTGATTTGGTCTAGTGTCCTGACTGTGCCCCAGATTCTGGTTTTAAGTCCCCTCCTTACCTAGAGTAAGTTATTTGCAGCGTGATTCTGACACGTCACTCTCCCCTTAAGTTTCCTGGGGTTTCCCACCATTGGGAGACCGTTAGATCCCACAGCCTAGCCCACAGGCCTTTGTATTCTGGCCCCTGGGAGTCATGAATCTAGGAATGGGCTCATCTGGCCCTTTTCATAGTTTTGACCCACAAAAGACATTGGATGAGGTCCGTGGGTGACTCTCCACCCAACATGATAGCTCTGCCATGCCCCCTACACTTGTACCAGCTAAACCCCCAAGCTGCACACAGGACAGCATAGCGCCACCTTTTTACATGCTAGTGAAAATATCCTGGAAGGTCGAGAGAGTGCCTGTGCTTGCTCTCCAGCGGCCTGTGACACCTTTCTGTAGTCTCCGTCACAACTCTGAGGCTCATGGGCGTCCTCTTCACCCTTCTGTCCCCTGTCCCACTCGGAATCGGCCATTTCTTTGTGGAGACCTAGTTCCTCTCGGTGGGGAATAGGACTCCGTTTCCCTCCTCCCCATTCACTGCAAACTGTCGCTTCCCTTTATCTCTCTGTGGCTCTCCGTTAGGCCCCTCTGTTCCAGCTCCATGTATGTGCTGGTTACATGACAGTCAGATGGTCACGATGGCCAGTTCCAGCCGGTTCTCAGTGGTCTCCGGGGCGGACCTGAAGCGGTGGTGACAGCCGCAGTAGCATGCCTTGCAGCAGCATGCCTTGCAGAAGCATGCCTTGCAGTAGCATACCCTGCTGTAACATGCCTTGCACCTAGGTCTTGGTTTCTGAATTGCATCCTCTATCAGAGGAGCTGGAGTTACTCGAAGAAGTGGCCTGTTCTGGAAACTGCTGGGAAGGGCAAGAGAAACCAGAGGCCATTTTACGGGCGCTTGCTCAGCGGCCAATCTGTGCCTTGTGCCTGGGTTAAACTTGATGGGAGCTGGTCTTAAATCCTGTATGCTAAGTTCACGTGCTAACATATCCCGTGCACTGTGGGACTGTTCAGAAGTAAGATAACTGTGTACAAAGCACAGGCTGCCCAGGAGGCGGCCCATCCTTAACCATTCCTCTCCCTTTGTGTTTCGTGAGCTTGGAGGCCACTGTAGTTCTGGACTGGCTAGGTCAGGTCGCAGGCTCAACACTATCCACTATCTGCCACCCGCTGCTACCTGTCAGCCCTGGAGATGGGGAGCAATCACTTCCGGCCTTCTCTGTCTGCCCTCCCCCTCCAGATCTTTGGACCAGTGATGCAGATCCTCAAATTCAAGACCATAGAGGAGGTCGTGGGCAGAGCCAATGATTCCAAGTATGGGCTGGCAGCCGCTGTCTTCACGAAGGACCTGGATAAGGCCAATTACCTGTCCCAAGCCCTCCAGGCTGGCACCGTGTGGTAAGAGCCTCCCAGTAGCAGCTACCCCTCAACCCAGTAAAATATCCCCCAGCGCAGTGTCTTCTGGAATCTTAGGGCACTAGACCAGGAGCTGTCCAGCCATATCCTCGCCCAGAGAGGGGTACCCCCCCAATTTCCAGAGCAGGTACTCCTTAAGTCAGAGACTAGCCACCTTCCCCAGCTGTGGGAGCCCAGGCATACACGGTTGCTCAGCTCCTTCACCATCGTTAGGATTAGAAAAAGAACAAATGTGGACTGGGCTGTGTAGACATCAGCATCTTCAACTTACCTGGTGGGAAGAGACATGGTCAGTTACTGTGGGACACGCTCTGGCAGTCCCCCAAAAAGTTCATCATAGGGGTTGGGGATTTAGCTCAGTGGCAGAGCGCTTGCCTAGCAAGCGCAAGGCCCTGGGTTCGGTCCTCAGCTCCGGCGGGGTGGTGGGAGTTCATTATAGGTGACTGTGTCCAGAGAAGCCCATACTCCTGTGATGGGCACCGTTGCTCCATAACAGCAAAGCATAGCACTGTGATATGAGCCAATAGAGATGAAAACATTCTCACAGGAACGTGTGTACACATGACATGGCAGCCGACAGGTAGCAACAACTCAAATGTCTGTGAGTAGGTGGATGGACAGACAGAAGGCGGCCTGTCCATAGAGGAAAGTGGGAATGGAGTTCTGGTGCATGCTGGAGTGTGGGTAACCTTGGCAACATGATGCTAAGTGATAGAACAGGCGCTACAGGCCATAGACTGACTGCCCACGAGGGTTCTCCATGCATGGATGCTGGGTCTGGAGGGAGGGTGCCAGAAGAGATCAGTAATGGGTGCAGTGTTTCTTTTTAAGGTGTTACAAATAATCATGAGTTAGACAGTCATAAGTGTTGTTTTTCTTTTTTGCTCTTTTGAGGAGCCCACCACCCAGCTCCCAAATAAATCACACACACAGGCTTATTCTTCCTTATGAATGCCTGGCCTTAGCTTGCCCACCACCCAGCTCCCAAATAAATCACACACACAGGCTTATTCTTCCTTATGAATGCCTGGCCTTAGCTTGGCTTGTTTCTAGCCACGCTTTTCTTATCTTAAATTATCCCATCTACCTTTTGCCTCTGGGCTTTTCATGTTCTCTTACTCCTGTAAAGCATGGCTTGCTGTGTAGCTGGATGGCTGGTCCCTGGAGGCCTCCTCCTTCTCTGGCTCCTTCTTTCTTCTCCCAGATTTCTCCTTCTATATATTCTCTTTGCCTGTCAGCCTTGCCTAGCTATTGGCCGTTCAGTTCTTTATTAGGCCATCAGGAGTTTTAGACAGGCACAGTAACACAGCTTCACAGAGTTAAACATATGAAACAAAAACAAAAGTAACACACCTGAAAATAATATTCCACAACACATAAGGGTTCACCAGAACTCTGAATATGATACAAACCACAAAGCTGGGCCCTTCTTTAAAAAACATTTTTTTAAGCATGTGTATGTGCATGTGTGCACATGCCTGTGTGTACTTATGTACAAATTGTGTGTGTATGTACAGGGATGCACATGCCACAGTGTATGGGGGAGGTCCTTCTGTCATGTGGGTCCCAGGAACTGAACTTGGCTGCCAGGCTTGGTAGCTGATCTTCACCCATGAGACAACCCATGTCACCGCCCTTAGCCTCGTGCTTTTAAATGCTAAATTTTCATTTAAATGTTAATAATTTTTCACTTAAAAGAGGCGGGGAAAGCCTAGCCCCTGTTAGCCAAGATGACCCATTGAAATTGGAAGCTGGCGCGTAACGTGTTGTGTTGGTGACCTTCTGTGATCACATCTGCACGGACAAGGATGACAGCAGAGTATCACATGACCTGCGCTAGCCTCCTCCATGTCCCATATCTCCATTTTCCGTATAAGATTGTGGAACCTGGGAGGGCACACAGTCCCTCACAGCGACCTCTGTGTTCTCATCTCCAATAACAGGGTCAACTGCTATGATGTGTTTGGCGCCCAGTCCCCATTTGGCGGCTATAAGATGTCGGGGAGCGGCAGGGAGCTGGGGGAGTATGGCCTGCAGGCCTACACGGAAGTGAAGACGGTAAGTGTGTGTGGGTACCTGCGGCCTGGCCTCACCCGGCCAGGGGCCTCAGTACTTGTTAACGTTTCTCATTGAAGCCAGAGAAGTCACAGGAGAGGTTAGGCACAGGCTCTAGGGTCTTACCCTGGCCAGGCCCATGCAGTAATTCGCCAGGGAATTAGCCTGAGAGAAGGCAGGACCCCATTGGGTGGAGGCAGTGGGGTGGCTTCCAGTAAGGAGCGTGAGCAGGCACCCTTGTCCAGATCTACTCTCAGGAACGTAGCCCCAGAGGATGGCAGTGCTGTGGATACAGGTTCTCCGAGAAAAGTCAGGTGTGCCGCAGTGCCCAACGTCTCTTTTCCAACCGTGGAATGCAGATCCTTTTTTAAATGGCTTGCCGCAGGTATATGGGAAATGCTCATCTTTTTTTTTTTTTTTTTTTTTCCGAGACAGGGTTTCTCTGTGCAGCTTTGCGCCTTTCCTGGGACTCACTTGGTAGCCCAGGCTGGCCTCGAACTCACAGAGATCCACCTGGCTCTGCCTCCCGAGTGCTGGGATTAAAGGCGTGCGCCACCACCACCCGGCCGGGAAATGCTCATCTTTTAACGTAAGGGAGGTGGACGCAAAATAACATAATGGAGGAAGAGCCAAAGTTAGAACACTTTGTAACACCTGGCTACAAGCTGAGACATAGCTGTGGGCTATTCGGGCCCTTCTCTGCTGCCACTCCTGTGGATGCAGCCTTGGCCTCCTCCTCAGCGTTACCCTGTGGGAAGTTGGCTCTGTGTGTGTGTGTGTGTGTGTGTGTGTGTGTGTGTGTGTGGTGTAGGGTATGGGAGGGTGAGGGGCGATCTATAGTGCTGGATGCTGCAGCTCCCTCGCCTCAACTTACCAGGTTCTACTAAACTATGATTGTACCCAAACCCCAGGAAAGGGCCTCCAGATGCTGCCAGATGTCCCCTAGGGCCTTGGGTGAGAATCTAGGAAGGAGACAGGGTGTGATCTCCCTCAGAGGTGGACAGCCTGCCGCCAAGGAGACGGGAGAGAGAAGACGGGGCTGTTGTCGCCAAGGGGCCCCGTTGGCACTTGCCAGGTGTGAGGAATAAGTGCTTCTCCCAACCCTTCCTTCACAGGTCACGGTCAAAGTGCCGCAGAAGAACTCGTAAGCAAGCAGTGCGCCCGGCTTCCTCACCCAGCACCCGAAAGCCCAGCAAGAGCCTGAGAAAAACAGCCATGCACACTCGCCTCCGAAGAGAAACCCCCTTCGCCAAAATGTCGGGCCTAGAAAGTCAGAACTTGATAAACAGGGCGGACTGGTGGGGCCGTGTGTGTGGAAAACGCCCTATAAACTGGGTCCCGGATGGGACTCAGAACACTCACCCAGTATGTGTAAGGCCCTGGGTTCCATCCCCCATGCTGCAAATGAGTAATAAAAACCCACTGATCAAGGGCGCGGGGTTGTTTCTCTAAGAAAATAATAGATTCTGGGTCTTGTCTCCATTGTGCTCTGTGGGGCGTTTACCCACCACCCCCACAGTTCCCCAGAGTTTTCTTGAGTGTGAGCAGCAGGAAATATTAGATAGAAGGATTTATTGCGGAGAATCTTGCGGAGATAAAGAGATAAAAAATAAAGGACAGCCTCGAGAGGGCCTGGAACCTTTTCAATGGGCCCCGACTGTCTCTGCCCCAGGGTTTTTATAGACACGCCAAGGGGTGGAGCAAAAGCCCTCCTCCCCCAGCACAGCCAAGTGCAGACCATCTCAGACACCTGCACTCAGGCCCGTGGTCCTAATCATCCTCTATGCGGACCTGCTGAGTAAAGCCACGAGGAAAGAACGGGCTCCCACAGTGCTCTGGAACTCTTAGCCATTGTTTGAATTGCAGTGGCTTTGTGGGACATTAACACCTTGCTTTGTGTCCTGGACAAAAAGTCATTAACAGCAGGACCGCTCTCCATTCCAGGATGCTGCTTCCTCCTGTCACTAACCCAGGGACATGCCCAGCGCCAGGCCAGAGTGTCCCCACTGCTGTGCGTCACTGTGCGTGAGTCCTTGATTCTCACAGGTCTTGATTCTAGGCCATGGAGGAGGACCGTAAGCCAGAGAGAGGGAGGCCTGGCTATCCACGGCTGCTGCTACGTCTTGGAAGTTCATGTTAGCCTGTCTTACGGGAGTCTGAGTGGGTGGCTGACCCCTGTTTGCTCCTTCCCAGGGTGGCCCAGGTCAGCCTTCAGCCAAGACACCTCGAGGCTCAGTGTTGCTCCCAGTGACTGCTGACCCGGGGTGGGTCACAAAAACACAACTTCCAGAAGTTGCTTTTCATTTCCCCGGCCACTCTGCAGCCTCCTTGGGGCTCAGGGTGGGGCAGGGCCGTGTATACAAGTGCAAGGGACCAGGAAGACATGGAGGCATTACTGGCAGCGACCAGATGGAGATGCCACGGATGGCCAGAGGTGACAGCGTTTCAGGGAGTGAGAAGAGGAATGGAGGCGAACATGGGCTGGGGGCCACAATGCGGACTCCGTAGCTTCTAGAAGCTCCAAGTCTGTTTCAGGGTGGGGAGGCTACAGTTACTGCAGATGCCAGGGGGTGTGACAGATGTGTTGACATCGCTGAAGGGCAGGGGGACCCACTCACAGTGGAAGACCGAGACAGCTCTTGAGCAGGAGCTCCAGTTACATTTTCTCTCCACCCCTCCTACCCGAAGTTTCCATTCTCAGAGGTCTTAGATTCCTGTGACCTCTGTCCTGTGTATAAATGGGGGTGCCCTGACCATAGACCACCCTCGCCCCGTCCTAAGGTGTGAGGTGTAAGCCTTCAGGGGACACCCTGTGCCCAGCTGATAGAATATTTCCTAAACAGAAATGCTCATGATGATTAGCATAGAAAGTTAGTAAGCAATCCGCAATGGCAACTGTGAGAAATTCCACAACCCTTGGCATCGCTATGCTTGTGTTTTGGGGTTGAGGAAGTTGTACGTAAGTCCTGCGATACTCCAGCAAGCCCAGTAACCAAGATGGTTTCTAGTGGCTGACAGGTGGGTCTATATCCCGGTGGGCACACTGGCTGCTGGCATGATGTTCATCCACTCGGGATGCAGCGGCCGGCATGGCATTTACTCACGCAGCTCACCCCAGTGTGTTTATTTCCGGAATTTCCTTTTCTTACTCTTGGGCTGTTTGGTGACTGTTAGGTGCTTGGCACCTGCCCTGGGCAATGAAAAGCGTGTCCAAGTCCGGGATCCTGCTAGGAGCCTGACGGGACGCTCTGGGGTGGAGGTCAAAGATCTTACTCAACTTGGGGATGAACAGGACATAGAAAGCACATGGGACAGTTGAATGAAGATGGCTGTCATCAAAGGCGTGAGAGAGGGATGGGGAGGCGAGAGATGGTACTGCTAAGGGGAAAAGGCTTACTATGTAAGCCTGATGACCCCCCTCAAGTGGTCTTTTGACCTCCATATACCTGCACATGC
Organism: Peromyscus californicus insignis; assembly: GCF_007827085.1. Classification (NCBI taxonomy): domain Eukaryota; kingdom Metazoa; phylum Chordata; class Mammalia; order Rodentia; family Cricetidae; genus Peromyscus; species Peromyscus californicus. The sequence continues at coordinate 12,029,584 of NW_026294540.1, read as the reverse complement.
ATGCTCACCCCCACACAGAAAGAAATAAGTAAATCAGTATTTTAAAAAATCGGATGCCTGGTGGGGTAGCCCAAGCCTTTAATCCCAGCACTTGGGAGGTAGAGTCAGGTGGATCTGTGAGTTCGAGGCCAGCCTGTGCTACAGAGTTGAGTTCCAGGACGGCCACAGCTGTTACACAGAGAAACCCTGTCTCAAAAATCTAAAACTAAAATTGGATGGGCTGCCGGGGCCACACACCCAAGATTTAGAAGACTCATTAGTGAAGGCAGGAGGATTGCCAAGAGTTTGTGGCCAGTCTTCAATAAAGAGTAAGACCCGCTCTCAATAAAACAATAAAGGAAGGGGAGGCGGAGAGAGAGGCCACCAGGCAGCCTTAGCTGGTGTGAGCCTGCTTGGGGCTAACCTCATGACCCTGTGTTTACTGAGGTAAACACAGTAACACTTCCCCTGGGGCTGGGGGTGTGGCTCCATGGCAAAGCCCTTGCCTGCCACATGGAAGGCTCTGGGCTCAGTGCCAGCAATGAAAACAGTAACAGACTTCCCCCAACTCGGGCTGGAGGGCTGGTTCAGTTGGTAAGGTGCTTGCCTCACAACCGTGTGGATCCGAGTTCAATCCCCAGGACCCATGTGAAAATCCTGGTTGGGGGTGTGCACATCTGTAATCCCAGCACTGAGGAGGCAGAGGCGGTGATCCCTGGGGCTCAGTGGCCATCAATGTAGTCTAAACGATGGGCTCCAGGCCAGTGGCAGAGCTTGCTTCAAAGAAAGTGGACAGTGTTCCCGAGGAGCGCCCAGCACATGCTCCACCCTGCTCTTTGGCCTCCTCCCTAAGGGTTGCCTGACTTTAGGGTCGTACACTTTGGAGTCTCTCTCACTGGGTTTCTGGGTTCTGACGCATCCGTTCTTTGTTTTTGCTCTTGGTTCACAAGTACGGGCCAAATAGTAATTAAGACAGATAAAAATTTCTCTAGGGTAAAAACTAGAAATGTAAGCAGTTGTTCAGAAAATCCTGCAGGGATTCAGACTTCTACCATTACAGTATTCCATCAGGGTTCAGGATAGCTGCGAACACTCCAGCTATCGCACCAACATTACAGGAAACCAAATGGTAAAAAGGATAAAAAGATGGGAACCCACCGGGCGGTGGTAGCGCACGCCTTTAATCCCAGCACTCGGGAGGCAGAGGCAGGTGGATCTTTGTGAGTTCGAGGCCAGCCTGGTCTACAGAGCGAGATCCAGGAAAAGGCGCAAAGCTACACAGAGAAACCCTGTCTCAAAAAAAAAAGATGGGAACCCTTAGAGACTGCCCAGAAGCCCCAGCACTTTACTGTACATAGTTACTTGTGCCTCACTGTGACCAAATACCTGACTAAAACAAGGGGAGGGTGGAGAGACGTGTTTCACAAATTTCAGTTGATGTGGTGACACGCTCCTTCTGTGGTGGCCGTGTGTCTGGCCGTCTGGCAGTAGACAGGAGGTAGAGGAAGCAGCTGGGCCCTAACGTGGCTCTTACCTTCCAAAGGCCCACAGCCACCAAAATAGTGCCACAGACTGGTACAAGCACCCACAGCGTGTGGCTATGGGGGACAGTTCAGACTCTAGTACTGCACCTTTCTTTAGACACAGCTGAGGGACATGGGGAAGCTCTGCAGCTCGCATGCAAAGGTGTCCTGGCAGGTGGGAGCCAAGGAATACCCCAAAGTCACCTTAAGTGCGGCAGCTCTGCTCTGGAGGAAGTGTTGAAGCTCTGCTCAGGGGAAAATGGTTCCCCAATGCAAGTCTAACAACTGGGGAGAGTTTCCCCCCGGAAAAATTGTAACAGCTAGACTCGGCTCCGCCTGAGCAAAGCGTCAAAGCCGGGCTCCACTCCATCGAAAGTGTCACACCGCACAACAAACCTCACTCGAGACATTTTTGGGAAGGAAAAATCAGGGACGGTGGCTGCCCCTAGGGTAGAAGCAGCTGCAAACTGAACAGGGGACAGAGCTTATATAGGGTTTCTTGGGGGGCGGGGGTGAGCTTTCCAGGGTGACTTGGGATTAGTGGGATTCGGTGACCTGACTCTGGGGCAAGCTCAGGGATTGGTGGGATTCCCAGTCTTTAGCCCTGGTCTTGGGGTCCAGTCAGGGTCAGGGTGTTTTTCCCTGGTCCTTTCACCCTACAATATGGTCACCCACAGCTATAAAGGAGGATGCTAAGTGGCAACATTAGTGTCCTGTCCAAAGCATGGAAACCACACGCTCTACTGCTGATTAGTCCTGTCTTTTGGGCAGGTTTTCACAGAGTCATCCAGGTTGACCTTGTAACCCAGACAGGCCTTGGGGAGCACATGTGAAACGCCAGAGTGATGATGTTAGGATTCTGCCGCCACTCCAGCTGCATGGCCACACATGCGCAGTTCGGCAGCTAAGTAAGGGGTCTTACGTCATCAGTGCGTAATGGTGATTACGTGTGCGCCCCGCGCGCGCGCGCGCGCGCGCGCGCGGCATAGCTCCGTAAGCCTACCTGCACATGTGCACGGGAATCCTAAAAAAGCCGGACACAGACCCCTCCTTCCTCCTCTCTGTTCTCTCCTGCTCTCTCTCTCTCCTGCGCTCTCGCTCTCTCGCGCTCTCTCTCTCTCTCTCTCTCTCTCTCTCTCTCTCTCTCTCTCTCTCTCTCTCTCTCTCTCTCTCTCTCTCTCTCTCTCTCTCTCTCTCTCTCTCTCTCTCTCTCTCCCTCTCCCCCCCCCCCTCCCTCTCTCTTCTCTCCACTTGCTTCTTACCTAGGCCTGGTTTTTTTGTCCGCCCCTCTCCCCCAGTAAAGCTGTGATACTGGGTATTTACGTGGCTCGTGCCTCATGACCTTTCTGCACAGTAACCAGCACTATATATATATAATTTTTGGGGGGGCGGGGTTCGAGACAGGGTTTCTCTGTGTAGCTTTGTGCCTTTCCTGGATCTCACTTTGTAGACCAGGCTAGCCTTGAACTCACAGAGATCCGTCTGCCTCTGCCTCCCGAGTGCTGGGATTAAAGGCGTGCGCCACCACTGCCCGACCCCCTTTTTGTTCTTAACCCGGGTTGCTCCACCACTGAGCTACAGTCCCAGCCCTGAGAAAAACTTCCCTTCAGGGGGGTTGAGTAGCACTTTCTCTGTGGCTGACCCCATGAAGTCACCCGCTGTAGAGCGCGAAGTGACCACAGCTGACATTTTAGTGAATGCTTGGAACCTGCAGGTTCTAAGCATCCTCTTCACACGCGAAGTTACCATGGAGGAGCTGCTTCCAAATGGAGAACAAGGCTAAACCCACACACAACAGCTTTGCACCCAATACTCCTGAGACCAGCCCACATCCAGGTACCCAGAGGGTGTCATGCTACACATACTGAATGCATGATATTTGTCAACCGTGTCTCGGAAATGCTGCAGGGGGATTATATTATGGTGTCGGAAATCAAGAGCTAATACCGAGACATTGCAAGGTAAAATTTATTTGTGGCTGGGCCTTGGGAATAGGAGAATGTAAGCGGCACTCAGCTGCAGCAGCGGGAGTCTGTCCTAGATCCTTTATGACCTTTGCAAGCAATCAAAGCTTAATACAAAAAGCAGAAATTTGGTTTGCATTTAGCAAAAACACAGTCAAAGGTTTTTTTTTTGGTTTTTTTTTTTTTTTGTTTTGTTTTGTTTTGTTTTGTTTTTTTTGGTTTTTCGAGACAGGGTTTAGAGCCTAGCCTGGAACTCACTCTGTAGCCCGGACTGGCCTCGAACTCACAGAGATCCACCTGCCTCTGCCTCCTGAGTGCTGGGATTAAAGGTGTGCGCCACGGCATTGTGATTGGCCCGTTTTGAGAAATCCCCGTTTCTCAAGTCACGCCCCGTGTGGTTCCCAGAAGGTCTTTGTGGTTTGTTGATTTGAAAAAGTTTGAACAATAGGAACATAAATTTCATTTTACTTCAAAAATTACAAGCACAAATACCAAGATTCTGGAGACAAGAACAAATTTTTAAAAAAAGGGGGGGGGAGGCCTTGCTATCTTGAGCAGATGAAGTGAATTATTCAGCCCATATTAAATCAGTAGTGAAGGCAGAAATGGAAGAGTCAGCTTCTAACAGATTACTGTAGAGTCAAGAAACCAAGTCCCACTCATGTGACAAAAGGAGACGGGGAAGGGGTCCCCTTCAAGGGGCTTCTATCGCTTGACTCCACCTCCATCTCAGTTTCGTTCCCAGCTGTTGTGCATCCTGGCTTCCGGTGTGTCTGGATCCTGAGAAGAGCTGCCCAGCCTTGCTCCCACCTCGCTGAGGCCCACCCGCCCTCGACTCCCCACCACCCATCCCCCACCCCACCCACCTGCAAAGGGAAAGCTCCCTGGAGCCCTGGCGTCCATACTGTCTGGTCCAGTTGATGTGCAATCCCCTCTACCAAGCTAGTGCTACAGAGATGGGACGGAAGCTTGGGCAGAGTCCCAAGAGTAAGAGGGGTGGATCTCCAAAGACTAGAACTTTCTCCATGGGGACGGGTCCCCTGGCTGGAGGAGACAGATGCCCATGCGTTCTCCTACAACCAGCGGCCGCAGAGAGCGGAAGGGGCAATCGAGGAAAGAGAGAAATAGAATTCTTGGCCCTGGACGTGTGAATCAGGCTCAGTGCGAGACAAGCAGTTAATCCAAAGATTAGCAAAGACAGACAGGTGTGAGGAGCTGCCTGGAGGCAGTAATCCTATGCTCCGGGGAAGGAACCCATCAGGGCCAGATGCAGCTGTCTGGAGGGAAAACAGGGTTCTCGGGTTCCGAGGAGCCTGATCCCTCTGGGTACCTGGATGTGGGCTGGTCACAGGAGTATTGGGTGCAAAGCTGTTGTTTCGGGTTTAGCCTTGTCTGATCCTCAAGAGGAAATGCTGGGGCATGTGCGCAACAAAAGCACGTGGGTGCTGGAGTGGAGACCTAGATGTCAGCGCCACCTTGCGGCCACTCGAGGAACCACAGCGATGTCCTCTGCGGGGGGTGGGTGGTGGTGGGGGGGAGGTCAAGACGTCAAGGGGGCTCAAAGGGGAGGAACGGAAAACAGGGCTTGTGAGGGAGCTTGCCACCAAACGGGATGGCCTGAGTTTGATTCCCAGAATCCACCTGGTGGAAGAAAGAGACTTGCAAGAAAGCAGGGACCCCCCAACAAAACCCTGCGCAGTTCTTCACAGCAGCCAAAGGTTGAAATGCTGAACCAACATCCATCAACCAACAGCTGGATCAATATGTGTCCCGGCCACACGATGGAAGTGTCCATCCCCTAGAGGGAATGAGGCTGGGGCTGGGGAAAACTGAGCAGCGCTCTGGAGCCCCTACACTAGCGTGCAAACTTGCTTTGGGTTTAAAAATATTTGTTTATTAGCCGGGAGGTGGTGGCGCACACCTTTAATCCCAGCACTCGGGAGGCAGAGGCAGGCAGATCTCAGAGTTCGCAGCCTGGTCTACAGAGTGAGTTCTGGGACTACTGCCAGGGCTACACAGAGAAACCTTGTCTGGGGGAGGGGGGAACAAAACAAAACAAAACAAAAACTATTATATATCTGGTGTGTGTGTAGGATGTAGGGATTGAACTCGGGTCATCGGGCTTGGCAGCAAGCACTTCTACCCACTGAACCATCTTGCCAGCCTCCTTCCTTTTTTTTTTTTTTTTTTTTTGAGACAGGGTTTCCCTGTGTGATCCTGGCTGTCCTGGAACTGGCGCTGTAGACCCGGCTGGCCTCGAACTCAGAGAGATCCGCCTGCTTCTGCCTCTGGAGCATCTAGATCAAAGGCGTGCACCACGATGCCCGGCTGATTCATTCATTCTTCCGATTCTGCCCCGTTTGGTCTGTCACCCGCCATCCCTGGTTTTCTTGCTCTCTCTCTCTCCTCCTCCCCTTCCCTTCTAGTTTGTCCTGGTGGGTTGCAAAGATCACCCCCATTCTCCCCCAGCACTGTGTTTGAGGTTTTACCTTGTACGTTCTCTTCCATGACCACAGTTCACACACAGAATGTGGGGAGTCTGATTCCGAAGGACAGGATACCAGTGGGTGGTGTGGGTAACACCACGGGAGCCATCTGTGGGGGCAGGCTCAGCCTGCTCCCCCCCTGCCTCCTCACAGCCTGCCTGTGAGTTTGAGGGGCCCACCTAACCACTCCCCGCTTTGGAACAATCTTCCCCATCGGTCCTCTTGGGGCTCTGCTCCCTGCCGTGGCCTGGCATACTGCAAGAGGGCAGCGTGGATACTTGACCAGGCTGGACCCACAGAGGCTCCTGACCCCCTGGACATTGAACAGGGTGAGGCAGAGGGTGTGGCCCGGAAGAGCGAGGTCACCTGGCAAACAGAAATCACAGAACAGACTGAAGCCATCACCCAGATGGAGCGGGCATAGAAGAAAGCTCGGGAGGGGGGGTGTCTATGGGACAACCTAGCAGTCTTGGGGGTCACACGTCACCTTTCTCAACTGTCCCTGTACACCACCTCTGCATTCCTTCCTTGGCTCTTGTCAGAGCAGTGACAATCTCGGTCAGAGTAGTAGTTGTCACCAGAGCAGGTTGGATTCAGTAATTGACAGCAGGAGGGGGGCGGGGTTGCAATGTGCACCATCAGCACTGGAACGGGGTGGGGTGGGGTGGGCTGGGACATGTGGAGGCAGACTGAAGGGGCTGGTGGCTAGGGCAGGCCAGCTGTGCTTGCCAGAGGGGTGTCAGAGAGTTAGGGCCCCCCAACTCCCCAGACAGCAGGGGAAGAGTCCTGTCACAGCTATCAGGGTCTCTCTGTCTGTCCCTCTGTCTGTCTGTCTCTGTCTGTCTCACCCGTACCTCTCTCTCAGAATACAAAATAATGTCTTCACTATGACACTCTCATGCACACATCGCTGCCCAGCCCCCTCGCTGCCCTGTCAAGCCTCTCTGTGTGGATCTGGATGTGCTCCCTCCGTGATTCAGAGTGGCGGCCTCCGATCTACTTTGGGCCTCCGTGGGCGGCTCCTCCGGCTGTTCACCCTGTGAGTGGAGCCGCCCAGTGTTTGGCTCTTCGTAATCGGCTCTTTGACTCAGCGTTATTTCATCTCTTTCCTCCACCCACAACTGCAGAGAGCTCTCGCTTTCGATTTGATTTTATTTTTGTATTCTTTGGGAGTTTTGTGAATCTGTGGGTGGGCAGGGAATATCAACACGGGGACCAGTGCGATGGCTCAGAAGGGAAAGACTTGACGCCGAGCCTGATGACTTCAGTTCAGCCTCTTTCAACCCACCATGGTTGAAAGCAAAAACAGACTCGTTCAGGTGTCCTCTGACCTCCGTTGTTCTTCGTCCTTCCAAACTGTTCTGTAAGGAGGCTTCTGTGAGAAGGTGTGTGTCAGTTTTATGTCAACTTGAGACAAGCCGGAGTCATCTGAGAGTGTGGGGGGATCTCAACTGAGAAAATGCCTCCATGAGGTGGGGTTGTAAGACATTTTCCTAATTAGTGATTGATGGGGAAGGGCCCAGCCCATGGTGGGTGGTGCCATCCCCTGAGCTGGTGGTCCTGGGTTCTATAAGAAAACAGGCTGAGCAAGTCAGTAAGCAGCACCCCTCCATTGGCCTCTGCATCAGTTTCTGCCTCCAGGTTCTTGTCCTGATTGAGTTCTTTTATGTATATGGGTGCTTTGCTTGCACGTACGTACGTATGTATGTATGTACACCACAAATGTGCCTTGTACCCGAGAAGGTCAGAAGGTATTGGATCTCCCGGAACTGGAGCTACAGATAGTAGTGAGCTACCATGTGGGTGCTGGGAACTGAACATAGGTCCTCTGCAAGAGCAGCAAGTGTCCCTAACCACAAGACACCTCTCCAGCCCTCCTAACTGCTTTCAATGATGAACTTATAGGGAAGGGGAGTGTAATAAACCCTTTCCTCTACGACTTGCTTTTGAGCGTGGTGTTTAATCACAATAGTGACCCTAACTGAGACAGTGTTGTAGGGTATCACCATGACAGACTTGACCATGTTATTTTGGGGAGGCTGTGGGAGGCCTTTCAAATTTTGGGCACTTGGGAGGCAGAGGCAGGTGGATCTCTGTGAGTTCAAGGCCAGCCTGGTCTACAAAGTGAGTTCCAGGACAGCCAGGACTACATAGAGAAACCCTGTCTCGAAAAACAAACAAACAAAAAAAATCAAACAAACAAAATGATAATGGGAGACATTGATGTCTACCTCTGGTATCCACAGATGTGTGCTGAGTCTGAGTACCTACACACGCACGCACACACGTGCACGCATGCACACACACCTCACATGAATTTTATTTGCCCTCTAGCTAAACACCTTCCAGGGGCTTGGAATAAGACCCAAAGCTCCTGCATCTTCCATCTGACCCTTTCCCTCTCTTCTCACTCCACTCTAACACTGTCCTTGAGAAATCACTTTAGGGCCTGATGGAAATTCTGTAAGTCACTGAGTGAGTGCTGGCCCTCAGAATCCACTCAAGTTTGTAGAAGCCAGCTCTCCACGGACGGACATGCACAGAGGAAATCGGCTTATCCCGTCAGTGACCTTTGGATGCCATCTCAAGCCAAAAGCCGCAGAGCAGAATTTAACCGCTCCCAAAAGAAGCCCGTGACCTGAAAGGATCTTGGTGACCTGAGCAAGACAGCCACAGACTTCCTCCTCCTTCCTGTCCTCTACCCAGTAAGCTGTATGTCCCCTTCCCTTCCTACAAAGTCTCCAGCCACCAAAATTTTGCCCCTGTTCCTGTGTCCCTGGCTGATTCTTCTTCTTCTTCTTCTTCTTCTTCTTCTTCTTCTTCTTCTTCTTCTTCTTCTTCTTCTTCTTCTTCTTCTTCTTCTGCTTCTTCTTCTGCTTCTTCTTCTGCTTCTTCTTCTGCTTCTTCTTCTGCTTCTTCTGCTTCTTCTGCTTCTTCTTCTTCTTCTTCTTCTTCTTCTTCTTCTTCTTCTTCTTCTTCTTCTTCTCCTTCTTCTCCTTCTTCTCCTTCTTCTTCTTCCCCTTCCTCCTCCTCTTCATCATCATCATCTTCTTCCTCTTCTCTAGACAGAGTCTCACTATGCAACCCTGACTAGCCTGGAACTCAGAGACCCACCTACCGCTGCCTCTCCAGTGCTGGGGTTAAAGTGTGTGCACCACACCTGTCCACCTTTGGACTCCTAAGTTCACTGTTCCTCTGCCCACATCTCTTCCTCTGGTTTCCATAGCTCCCTCCCTTCTCTTCCCATCGGGGCCTCAGCTGGCATTCCCTCTTGAGACCCCTGTGAGCATCTATGAGAGATGTGCAGGTGCAGACAGTTCCTCTCACCCCAGCATGTTTTCTTCTTACCCGTGTCCCCCTGTTCATCAGCTTTTTCCTACTCTCTTCCCAGTCTAGTGGGCCTGGCCCAGTGGTACAGTGACCTCAGTGAGTGGACAGATGAAAACCCACCGAGAGCTGAAGCGCTAAAGCCACTGTGAGGACCCTTCCCAGCCCTCAGGTAGAGAGTACAGACCGAGATTCCGAATCTGTACACAACAGACTAGCAGCATGAGATGTCATGGGAGACCAACCTCACAGCAGTGGACTGTCCTTGGTCAGAACAAGGAAGGGCAGCGGTGTCTCCTTGAGTGGAGACTGTGAGACAGGACACAGTGGCTTTGAGTGTTGTCGGGGAGAAAAGGGTATTTGGGGGGTGGAGAGTTCATCTGTTGGTGTTTTCTGTGGTTAGTAAATGCTGGCACATGTTCTCATCCGTATGTCAGCTTTTTTCTCAGGAGTTTCTCAACTCACCCAAAGCTCTTTGCTTTAGGTCATTAGCCCTTCATCCCAAACCCTGAGGACAGATATATGTGTGTGTGGGGGGGGGAGGAGATGGGACACATTTTCTTTTCTTTAGCTACTTCCTGCTTTGGAGATTGGGGGTGTCGCTTCAGGGGCTATCCTCAAGGCTTAGAGGGGTATAGGTCAAATGACTTCATATAGCAGGCGGAGAATTTGGGCTTGATTGTGGCGGATCAAGTGATGGCAGTCATGTGCTCTTGGAGACACCTTTGAAAGCAGTCAATTAGAGTTCGAGGCCAGTCTGCTACAGAGTGAGTTCCAGGATAGCCAAGGCTACATGAAAAAACCCTGTCTTGAAAAACCCCAAAACAAAAAAATAGTCAGTTAGATGGGGCTGTAGTAAGTAAAGATGAAACCACATATCAGAATGGTGGTGCCAGCCGGGGTAGCCATTTCCTTAAGTGGACCAGGCTCCCCTTGTTTCTGAATACCCGAGTAATTCTGATGCCCAGTCTTTTGAGTTTTTTTGGAGGATGTCTCAAAGGATCCCTGATTGGTTGACATAGAAGCATCAGTCTTCATTGAGAAAGGGCATGTCCTCCTCTTTTCTGCCACTAGGAGATCTAGGGCACACCTATTTTGGAGACTGACCCCGCAGGGAGATGTATTTGGCTTTGTAGAGTGTTGCCCATGGCTGCTATCTCAGCTAGGGAGTTGGAAATGAGCAGAGGTCATTGAGGGCGATTGAAACTGGTTAGTCCTGAGGATCTCATCAGGGTATTGGAAGGCTAGCATGCAGGCTATCCTGATGGAGCCTTTGTATTCCCAGGTCCCCATGTTGATAGGTCCAGTCACACTGGGCAGCAGGGACCATGGTCTGCTGCTGGGCTGACAGCTCAGTTTTGTTCATGGAGGTGATCTGCATGGGCTTGAGTGATGGCCGGATCCGTTCCTTTTTATCTGGGGTCAGGGTTGAGGTAAAGATATTGTAAAAATCTCCCCAGTTAAGTGATCAATCTGGATGAGCCAGAGGAATTTTTTTCCCTCTATTTTATAGGGTTTTTGGAAAGAGATTCCAACATTGTTTGGATCTGACTCCTGTCTGAAAGGAAGTACAGGACGTGAGCCCTGATGGGACCCTTGGGCCTACAAGCTCTCAGGGGAAACTGTGTGGGTTGGGGAATTTTAGGAAGTGTGTTGTCTGTGGGATTGAGTAAAAGGAGGAGAGTGGTGGATGGAGCCCGGGGGAGACTGAGGCAGGGAAGTCATGGGAGAGGCAGACATGCAGCTGGCGAGGGGAGACAGTTGGTGAGGGAGTTGAATTAGGGGGTCTACTGGATGAGGTAGTGACGTTGGGGTGCACTGGGTGAGGGTTCATCAGTGGGATCAAGGTCAGAGAAAGTGGAAGGGGGACTGGAAGATGTTTGGGACTGGAGGGGGGTCTATGGAGAAGGATTTGATATGTGGTGCTTTTGGGGGCAGAAAGGAGGGCATTCTCAGAGGTACAGCAAGCCCGTCCACAGGAACTTCAGACTGTTTACCATGCTGGCTCATAGAGGTGTCTGAGCCTCTGAGAATCTGAAAATCCGAAGTACCCACATTCAGGTCATGTGTTTTCATTGTCCAGTTTATGTTGGGCCCAGACCTCAGTTAGCAGGTGTACCAAAGGCCAGTTAGACCTAATGCCTTGAGGTTTGCTTCTTAGCAAACCAAAGGCATGTCTCTGTATGATGAAAGGTTTCTGTACCCCAATATTGGGCTTCTCCGCTGATGCAGTAAATTATCGGGGACTATGGGGGTCCAGCCCCTCAATAGTCCCCCCCCCAGGGCCCGGAAAGAATCTACAGCCAGCTGATAATTAATCTTTGATGAGAAGAAATGAGTCTATGTACACGAAACTCCTTAGTCCATATACTTTATTATTCTGTGTCAGTTACAAGCTTATATTCTGCTCTCATATTTAGCTTCTTTCTTGCCTGATTTCTCTCTACACTTGTCTGCGGTCCCCTCTAGGTTCCATCTTAATTCCTTCATCTAGTTCTGCCCCTAGGTTCTCATCTATCTAGTTCTTTCCCCTATCAGCTCCTCTCCCATCTCCTTCTCTCTCCTTATCTCGTTCTTCCCCATCTGACTCTTCCTCATCTTCCATCTCGTTCCTCTAGTCCTCTCTTCTAGCCCTTCAATCTAGTTCTTCCCCATCTCAGTTTGTTCCTCTCAAGTTCTTACCCGTCTAGTTCTTCCATTCTCTTTTCTCTTCTCCGTCCTCCAGTGCCCTGGAAGCCTTCTTTTTTCCTGTGGCTCCTATCTGTCCTATCTGTCATTTTTCTGCAGGGTGGGGGAAAGTGTGCTCGGTCGTTAGGCAACCTGTGTACAGCTAGATGCCTCTGGTGATAGTTAAAGGGAGATCTGGAACTGGAGGTAAGATTTGGGAAAGGAAGAAGTTAAGCTTAATTAGCACATCCGTCAGGGCTTCTCAAACAGGTCGTCTGGATGCTTAAGTCTGTTCTTAGAGAGTACAGAGGCATTTCTGATAAAGTACTTTCCTCCATGTGGGGATGGACCTGGCCGGATGCTGCCAATGATGATAATTACAGGGAGGCTTGAGCTGGGGTTCTGGCTGTGCATAGCTGTCAGCACAGAAAGTTATCTAAATATTCCTAGAAGTGGTTAGGTAGGAGTTAGAGGTCTATAAAGTTAGTAAGGATGTAAGAAAGGAAGGTCTGAGCTAAATTGTGTAAAACTATTACTTAACGTCCACCTGACCTAGGTAGTGTCTCCTTGTGGAATTAACCTTAAACCAGAGACTTGTTATTACTGTTAGTCCTTGAGATTGACTAAAGGAGATATCTAATTCCAGAGAAAGCCTTTCCTGAGGCTGTTCTCCAAATACCTGGAATGTGTATGTCCAGAGAGTGATCAGTCCACACTGTTAGCCCTTCTTAGGGAAAAGTCAATTGGGAAAACTATGAAGGCACACATGATTTTCATAACAGAAGACGGCTGATATATAACAAGCCAAATAACACCAAAAGCTCCTTGGAATTTGGCTTCCTCTGGAGGAAATCCTTGATCCCTCCAGGTAGTGACTTTGCCATAACCAGCTGAGTTCCTATGATATATTCCTGCTGCCTGCAGCAGTAAATCAGATCAGGCCGAATTAGTAAGTCCAGGTTTAATGAGTAAAGCATTCCTGGATGGTCCCAGGGGAAGCGGAGAAACCACAAGGGAGAACCATAAGGCCAGTCTATGGGGTGGGTCTTAAATACCCTGTAGGGGTGGTCTTTGAGCAGCTCCAGGGGACGGGGTCTGGAATGGGAGGAGTGAGGCCAGAGCGGAGCTTCCCAACATATATATACACATATTTATATACATATACACATATGGAAAGTGTCCACTCCCCAGTGTCCTGGTTGTTTAAAGTGCCGGCAAGATCCTGGAAGAGGCCTTGAAGGGTGGCTGCTGGAGGCAAAGGGGCTGTCCTGGGGGGTCAGAACGGCAGTTCCATGGAGACAGGGACTGCAGGAGGGAGCAGGCTGCAAACATTTCCACATTTCTAAGACCCTCACCCCACCCCCTATAAAGGGTTGCAGTCATCTCCTTCCTCTGGTAGACTCGTCCCATGGGAGAGTCTACCTTTTGCCGTGTACTCCAATAAACACAATCCCATCTGTTGAAGGTCAGACTCCTGTCTCTCTCCCACTTCCTGTCCCTTTGAGCTGCCTCAGAGATCTTACAGGGCCGAAAGCCACCAAGAGGATCTGGGATGATTAGTGACCTGAGCCCTCCCACAAATGTACCTCCCTGGTTGATCTGTTGATATCTGGTGCAGTGGGGGAGCCGAGTCAGGCAGTCACTGCAGGACAAAGGGTATCGGCAAGAGGTGGTAGCCATGAGGGCACCAGTCCCCAGGCCTGCCAGCCCAGAGCCCTGCAGTACAGCCTAACCGCAGAAAGGAGCCAGTGTCTGCATGGGCCCCGACCCCTCAAGGGCCTCCCTTGCTCTCATCTGGTCGCAGGTCCCATTTCTTTCACTCTCTTTCTGCCCTTTTTTTCCTCTCACTTCCCTCTGTCTTGCTCTGATACAATCTGAACTCCAAAGGGGAGACCAACTCTCCATTCAACCAGACCGTGTATCCAACACAACAGCGAAAACGATTGGACAAGGTAACCCCGTGGGACCTAACTCTGAGGCACCCTGGTTAGGTCTGTGAGCCTCTCCATCATCTTGAAACTCAAAGGTTCTGGGAATTCTCCACTGGCTTCCATGACTTGTTTGGCTGAAAGCTCTAGGAATTTCTGTGCCCTGCGGTCCCCTAGAAATGTGGGAGATTGGGGATGCCCACCCTCCTTCCCAAGCACCTTTGGTGTTGTGAGCAAGAATGTAGATATGTGTAGTTGGTATAAGAAAAGTTATATTTTATTATGCTGAGAGTCATCACACAAGGCTCACACTCTAGATTCTTAACTACGGTACTAAGCCTATCTCCCCAAGGCTGCTCACCTGTGTGTTATATCTTAGCTGGAGGTTGGGTTCAGTCTCTAATAGAAGACGCTGATTCGGGGGTCAGGTTCCTAGGGGAGACTCTCCAGCCTCAGGACAGATCAAGGTGGCGTCTCTCCAGATGTGCAGAGCAGAGCATTGCTCTTGGTCTCTGCTTATAGACTGTCTGGTGGGCATCATGGGGTTCTAGGGCTGTGTCTGGTTTTCTTGGGTGAGTGATGTCACTGGGTTCTGGTTATCAGGTGCAGCCTTGGGTGTAGTGGGATTCCGAAGCTATTTTTACATGTTTAAAAGATATTTTTTACTATGCTCATTACGTGTGGTCAATCCAAAGTCTGAGAAATGCCTCTGAGTGGCCCCATTTAACCTGTTTTTACCTTGGTTCCACACCTGTAATGGGTTCCAAATTGTCTGTTCCAAAGAACACACCCTTAGCCTGGCTGTAGGTTAACATAAAAGAGCTCCATTTGGAAGCCCTCAGGAGGGTACACTCGTTCATCTCTTGGTCCCAATCTATCCTCAACACTTACTGGACAATGGCCACTGTGGCCCCAAATTCAAAACTTCCGACTTTTTGTTTTTTGAGACAGGGTTTCAAAAAAAGGTGTAACCCTTGCTGTCCTGGAACTCACTTTGTACACCAGGCTGGCCTACAGAGAGACCCGCCTGCCTCTGCCTCCCAAGTGCTGGGACTAAAGACATGTGCTACCATGCATGACCTGGAGGAAACTTTTGATTTTAATATCTAAATTGATATAAGTAACTTCATAAAATAAATGGGGGAGAGTGGGCTGAGGCCTCTCCTCCATTATTTCTGCATTCTTAAGACCCTCATTAAAAAGGGTTGAAGCCATCTTTTCCTCTGCCAGACCATTCCAACTTTCTGGAGAAGTCTGGCCCCTGTTGTGTGAAGCAATAAACAGAGTCCTGATCGTTGAAGGTCAGGCTCCCCATCGCTTTTCTGCCTCAGAAATTTAATAGAAAGAACATGTACTAAGCTGCTTGTATAAGCCTCATAGCTCCTGGTTTCATTTTATTAGATTATGACTTCATTCAAGGCATCTCCAGAAGCAGTTCATATATCTCCTATCAAAAGAGGAGCAGGGTGGGGTAATTTCTTCAGCAAGCCTCCTTTCTACGTTTTGAGACAAGCATCTCCATGTAACCCAGGCTGGCCTTGAACTCGGAGGTCCACCCGCCGCTGATGGGATTAAAGGCATTTGCCACCAGGCCCAGCTTTTTGCAACTTTTTGAGATAGAACTAGAGAGCCACCAAAACGGTACAGAGGGTTTGTGTAGGGCCAATGCGAAGACAGTTAACAACTTACCCCTCCTCCACGCTTGGATACGCCTTGCTTTCCCCGCGTTTGCTCTTGGGAAGCTCACACTCCTTCCCATCTCTCTCTAATTCTCTCATATGTAAGCTCCCATTTAAATAATCTTTAACAAAACCTTCGACTCTGCTTCATAAACTGGCTAGTCCTAAAACTCTGAGCACGGAAGCCACGCACTCGTTTGGCCCCCCTGGAAGTCCAGGGGAACGCCTCGGGATATTGAGGTAGCGGCCGGCAGCTGCATCTCTGACCCCGCACAGCTGATGGAACAAGCACAATCCAGTTGGTTCCCACATAGCCAGGTCTCCGTATGTCCCACGTTACCGTTCTGGTCCTAGCCACCTTCCACGGGCCGTCTCCACAAGCTTTTTCTGGAGGTGTAAATCCTCGCAGCGTGGACATGGGGCAGCGGGCTCCTGCGCACGCGTACCACACGCGCCCCGCGGCTCCCCGGGCTGACCGGCCGGCGCGCCGTCTTACGTCATTAACGCGGCGCCGTCGCAGCGGAAGGCCCGGGGCCCTGTGCTGCGTGCGGCGCGCCCCGGGGAGGACCCGGCGGGCGCCTGCACATCAGCCGCGCGGCCCCGGGAGTGCCTCGGAAAGCCCGGCCGACGCCGGCAAGGCGCGCTTGGGGCTGTGGGGTCTCGGAGCTGGGCGGCAGCATGGGTGGCATGGGACGGCAGAGGACTCGGCGCGGGCGGGCGGCCGGCACGGCTGCCCGGCGCGGGCGTCCCGGCGATGTGTGGCGCTGAAGCGGCAGTGGGAGCGGCGGCGGCGGCGGCGGCAGCGGCGGCAGCGGCGGGCTCGGCTTCGGCTTCGGCTTCGCGGTGGTGCGGGCGGCGGCGGCGGCGGCGCAGGCCCCTCCTCAGGACCTGGCGAGCCCGGGCCTAAGCGGCGGCCCCACGAACCCCCCGCACGGCGCTCCAGGCCGGGCCCCTCCCCGTCTCGCCCTGCCCCGGGAGCCTGCCTCCCCGGCCGGGGATGAGGCCGGGAAGCGGCTGCGCGGGGCCCAGCACAAAGGCTTGTCCCCAGGGGCCACCGCCGCTGCCGCCGCCGCCGCCCCCACCAGCCTAGAGCCGCCTGTGGAAGCCGAGCCGGCACCCGGGCCCTCATCCCCTCCGGTCCCCAGTGGCGGGCACTGCCCGTCTCCCCGAGGCCCGGGGACCCGAGCTCCGAGCCCTTTGCTTCCTCGGCTGCCAGGGGACCGGACAGCCGCGCAGCCTCCGCCGCTCCGGGCTGTGGGAGCCCTGCGGAGCATGTCGGAGGAGAGCGACATGGAGAAAGCCATCAAGGTAAGGGAGAGATGCCACTTGTTCCCTGCTTTGTCCTGTGATTCCTCTCAGCGCCAGCCTCGGGAAATCGAGAGAACTTGGATGAGAGTTTAGAGGTTCTAGTCACTAGAATCTGGTGAATCCGGGTTCCAGCCTCCCCTTGATCCTTGGACCGTGCTGAGTTGTGGAGGGTGGGGATGTCCGATTCTCTCCAACTTCCTTGGCTGAGGTA
Source organism: Peromyscus californicus insignis (assembly GCF_007827085.1). Taxonomy (NCBI): domain Eukaryota; kingdom Metazoa; phylum Chordata; class Mammalia; order Rodentia; family Cricetidae; genus Peromyscus; species Peromyscus californicus. Next base: position 12,012,512 of record NW_026294540.1, on the reverse strand, counting down.
GTTTGTGCTCAGCTAGAACGAAGGTGAGTAGCGTGGGGATACTTGATATAAGTGAAACTAAGAGGGCTTTGTGGGACTCTTCCCGTCTCATCGCCCCCGAATGCCTCCATTTGCTTCTCGGTGGTCCGCTGCAGCACTTGGCAGCGGCTCTAACTGACCCCTCCGGTTAGGTCTGAAACAAGCCTGTTTGAGTGCTTCAGGCCCAGAAGTTGGTTCGCCTTCGTCCAAAACGAGTTCTTCGGATTTTCCCTCCTTTTCTGTGCATTCATTTCCTCCTGTTCTCTTGCCGGCCCTCCTAGGAATCAAGAGTTTATTTCAGAGGAGCTAACAGCACCCTCTGTTCTAAAATGACCCCAAACGAGACTGGGAATGTAGTGCAGTTGGTAGAGTACTTTCCTTACCATGCACGAATCCCTGGGTTTGATCCCTAGCATTTTGTAAAACTGGCACAGTGGCGCAAGTCTGTCATCCCAGTGCACAGGAGGATCAGAACTCAGAGCTAGTACTGTGTTTTGAGGTTTTTGGTGAGTAAGGGCTCTTGAACTCAAGCCTGATGCCCTGAGTAAGATCCATGGACCCACAAGGCTGGAGAGAATCAACTTTTTTTTTTCTTTCTTTTCTTTTTTGTTTGTTTTTTTGAGGCAGGGTTTCTCTGTGTAGCCCTGGCCGTCCTGGATCTCACTCTGTAGACCAGGCTGGCCTTGAACCCAGAGATCCATTTGCCTCGGCATCCTGAGTGCTGGGATAAAAGGCGTGTGCCACCACTGCCTGTCGAGAACCTACGCTTGCAGGTTGTCCTCTAGTCTTTGAGGACATACACCTGCATAGGTACACAATGAAATCATAAAAAGTTTAAGGTCATCTTTGGCCACATAGGGACTTAAGAGGCCAGCCTAGGGCTACAAACTCTGTGTATAAATCAATAAGTACATAAATTAGAATGACCCTAGTAAAAATGACTGTTTTCTGAGATAGGATTCCTGTGTGTAGCCCTGGCTGTCTGGAACTCGCTCTGTAGACCATGCTGGCCTGCTTCTGCCTCCTGAGTGCTGGTATTAAAGGCATGTGCCACCACTGCTCTGCCAGAATAGACTTTTGTTTGTTTTAGTTTTTTTTTTAAGAGTGACAGCTTTGTTATGTGTTGACACTTTTCATGTTTTTATTTGACAGTTTCATGCATTTATTCTTCATTGTTTTGGTTTCACCATTGAGAGTATTTATATTTGCTTGGTATGGTGGCATGTGCTTGAGGCCAGGAGTTCTAGGTTAGCCTAGGAACACAGTGAGATGTCTATCAAAAACGTTTAAACAAAACAAAAAAGAAATGAAAAAAGTCCTTAGTTAGACTCAGTATCAGTATTGTTTCTTTTAGTCTTCGAATGTATTAAAAGTTTTAAGAACATTTTAAAATGTGTGTTTGTGTATGTCTCTGTGTGTGTGTGTGTGTGTGTGTGTGTGTGTGTGTGTGTGTGTGTGTGCATGCGTGCACATGAAAGTTAGTTCTCTCCTATCATTTGGGTTCCAAGGATACAGCTCGGGCTTGATGGCAAGTGCTTATTACCTAAGCCCTCCTTGGGCATATTTAAAAACAAAAGAAATTAAAAAAAAAAAAACTCACCACAACTTTTTCTGGGTGGGGCTGGAAAGATGGCTTAGTGATTAAGAACATCCACTACTTTAAAAAAAAAAAAAAGTGGGGCGATGGTGGCGCATGCCTTTAATCCCAGCACTTGGGAGGCAGAGCCAGGCGGATCTCTGTGAGTTCGAGGCCAGCCTAGGCTACAAAAGTGAGTTCCAGGAAAGGCGCAAAGCTACACAGAGAAACCCTGTCTTGAAAAACCTAAAAAAAAAGAACATCCACTACTTTTGTAGAGGACTCCAGTTTGGTTCCTAGCACCCACACTGAGTGGCCCACAGCCACTCACAACGGTCTGTATCTCTAGCTCCAAGGGATCTGAGACCTGGTTCCAGGGCACTTGTACACTTACCCACACATAATTAAAAAAAAAAAAAAAAATGGGCAGGGCGTGGTGAAACACACCTTTAATCCAAGCACTTGGAAGGCAGAGGCGGTTTAACTCTGAATTCAAGGCCAGCCTGGACTATATGGTGAGACTCTTGTCTCAAAACAAAACAAAACAGAGGCTCTGGAGAGATAACTCAGCACTTAAGAGCACTGGCTGTTCTTGAGAAGGACCTGGGTTCAATTCCCAGCACCCACATGACAGCTCACAACTGTCTGTAACTCCAGCTCCAGGGAATCTGACACTCTCACACACAGACCTGAATACAGACAAAACTGCATATAAAATAAAAATGAAAATAATTAAAAACAAAACAGAAACTATTGAATCTGTGCAGAATCTATCTTTGTGTACAGTAGTCAGATATAGTTACTATTTTTTTTCCTCTTCTCCTATTGGATGATAATTTCATGGGTTTTATGTATCTAGTAATTTTTGTTTAAAGTTAACATTGTAATGACTATGGACTCTGACTCCTCCACCAGCTTGTTACATTTGTAGCTGCCTAGAACTAAAAGGGAATTTCTTTTCCTTGTGCATGCTAATGTCTGCTCAGGGATGTTAGGTTTTTGTTTTTCTCAGCCTGTGTGTGTTGTCTAGCTATGTCAGCCGCTGATGTGGGCAGAGACTTTCCAGTGTTTTGAACTCTTTGAGGCCTGGACCCCTGCCGCTCAACCCCTGTGGTTCTGGAGTCCTTTCAGAATGGAGCTGACTGCAAAGTCCCTTCTGCCTTTAGATTTTCCCTGGCCCCTCAACCCCCCAGTCCTTGTGGTTTTCTAGTCCATTAATCAAAAAGAGGTCTGTGGAGAGCTCACTTCGGCCTTATTCTCTGGTCTGTGTAGCGGTCTGCCCTCCAAAGCCACAGAGTCTGCATTCCTGGCCAGGACCATTGTCTTGGAGCTTACTTAGCACAGCTGTCCCTTGTCACCTACATTCTCCTGCTCTTACCTGCACAGTCCACCATCTTCTTCCCTGTCCAAGAGAGCAGCAGCATGGCTTACTTTCATAGGCAGCTTCACGCTGGGAGCAGGCCACACCACTGACTGCTCTGGGCAGTGAGGACAGAGGCTAGGAGCTGCAGGAGCCAGGCTGCATGCTGAGTTTGACCTCACTTCTAGTGGGTTGAAAAGGACAGTTCTCTGTTGTTCAGCTTAGACTCTTCTGAAATAGTTTTGACAATTGACAGGGTCTGCCTCTGCAGTCCTGGCTGGCCTGGAACTCATGTAGACCAGGCTGGCTTGCCGCTGCCTCCTGGGTGCTGGAAGGAAAGGCGAGAGCAGTTCTATTGTTTTGTTTTGACAGTTTTGTCCAGCTTTAAACATGTTTATGGAAAGCAGCTGCCGGCCTTTCCCACTGTCTGAGAATCTCCTGTTATCGTTGAGCCTCAGAGAATGTTGGTGGTCTACCCAGATAAAGATGAATGGAGAATGAATCTAGAGTACTTCATCTACTCTATCCCAGATCAGTTGTTCTAGAATCTCAAGTGAGGGGCCTGGGCATTGGGTCGTTTTGAATTTAAACATTCTCAGGTGGTTATGGTGGTTGGTTACTGAGGAGCAGCAGTCTGGAGTGGGTCTGCAAGTGCCTTTCTTCCTGTTGTGAAAGCAGGTATCCGAATGCCAGGCTTGAACATGTAGCCTTTCTGCTCTCTCTCAAGTAGGCTATCACCTTCACATGGGTGGAGGGTTAGGCCTGAGAGTCCACGCTCCTCTCCACACAAGCTGAACAGTTTGTTCAAGGATGTAAGCCTCTGCAGATAGCTGACACGGTTTTCTGAATCTCAGAAAGTACATTGATTGTTGTGGTGAAGACACACGAGTTACTGTGCCGTGTGTGTGCACATGCATGAGTTACTGTGCTGTGTGTGTGTGTGCACGAGCATGGGGGTGGAGTGCTGGGATGGATGTGGGCCTCTTGTATGCTACGGATTCCGCACCCATCTGAAGTCCTGACCTTGTAATACTTGGACACCCTCTGTAAAGCATCATTTGTCTACTTAAATAGACCGCGTAGGTGGGGAACCTGTGCTATTGGAAGGTAGTGATTGGGAGGTGGTGGCAGTTAAGCAGACAAGTGCAGTTGTAAAGCCCATGGACTGGTTTAGAAGGTGAGGTGCTGAACCAGGCTGTCCTACCTCTGCTCAGTTCTCTAGCTTAACAGTGGAATCATCTCTGCCCCTCCCCCTTTTCTTCTTATTAATAGGAAACCTCCATTTTAGAAGAATATAGTATCAACTGGACTCAGAAGCTGGGAGCAGGAATTAGCGGTCCAGTCAGGTAAGACACCCATGTGGAAAACAGGGCCCACTGCTCTGAGAGGAGACACAAACTGAGCCCTGAGCTACAGGCATCAGATGTGCCTTGAGAATTAGCCTGGGTTTAAATTACAGTAGAGTTTTTGTTTGGTTTTGGATTTGGTTCTAGTGTTGGGTTTTGTGTGTATAAAGAACATGTACTATTGAGCTAGAGTAGAGGGTATTTATACGATTATGTTTTTCACATTTTTATGAGTGAATGTGTGTGAACACACGCACATGGGTGCACATGTGTGCCATAGCACGTGTGTGGAAGTCAAGGGATGACTTTCAGGAGTTGGTTTTCCTTTCCTCCATGTGGGGCCTAGAGATCTCATTGGCCCCTTAGTAAAAGCTTTTTTTTACATCTAGACACAGCTAGGTAGCAAGGTCATATGGTCTATAGAATTACAGGTTAGTTTTAAGATGTCAAAGTATTTGGGCCAGTGAGATGCCTCATTGGGTAGAGGCGCTTATATACAATTCTGAAGGCTTGGATTCAATCTCTGGAACCAACAATAATACTGGAAGGAGAGAACTGATTTGCAGGTTCCCCTGTGACCTCCAAATGTATACACACACAAAATAAGAAATTAAAAATGTAGTTAAAAAATGGAAAAGGTGTGACTGGAAAGATGGGTCAGAGTACTGGCTACTCTTGTAGAGGACCTGGATTTGATTCCTAGTACCCATAAAGTAGCTCACAGCCACCTGTAACTCCTGTTGCAGGGGATCTGATGACCTCTTCTGACCTTCGCAGGGACCTGGTGGAGAACAGATTTACATGCAGGCAACACGTTCATACAATAAAAACAAATAAAGGAATTTTTTAAAAATGTAGGAAAAGACTGGGTCACTTTTTGAGAGGCCGTCATTTCTGCCTTGTGACATTACTGCTGGGTCGAGACCCAGAGACTTTCCCTGCCACCCGCTGCTCTAGGGAAGGTTGTTTGTATTTGTCCGTCTGTCTGTCTGTCTGTCTGAGACAGTTTCTACAGGCCGTGCCCTCCTGGCATTTGCTATGTAGATCCTGACTGCCACTGTGATTCCCCTCTACACCCAGGGTCTGTGTGAAGAAGTCTACTCAAGAACGGTTTGCACTGAAAATCCTTCTCGATCGTCCAAAAGCTAGAAATGAGGTATGTTCCTTTAGTACTTGGACTTGTTTACACACACACACACACACACACGCACACGCACGCGCACGCGCGCACACACACACACACACACACACACACACACACACACAGGAGACAGAGGGGTGTGTGTGCAGTGTCTGTGTAGGCCAGAAGAGGGCATTAGATGCCTTAGAGCTGGAGTTACAGGTCGTGCGAGCCACTCAGCGTGGGTACTGGGACCTGAATTTGGGTCTTCAGGACGTGCAGAAAGCACTCTTAACCACTTGGCCATCTCTCTAGCCCATGTTTAGATGTTTTTAGGGCCTAAGAATATGTCCGTGTTTACAGTTAGGCAGGCAGCCTCCTGGCAAATAGAGAGATGTGTGGAGAAGCTCTGTCCTACTGAACTTCTCTACCCTGTTCACATTGTCGAGTTCTGTCACAGTGTGGAGAGCTAGCTAGCGTGTGAGCTTTCCCTTCAGGCTGCCTCACATCTTCTTACAATTAGTAGCGGTGATCTTGAAATAAATGAGTTATGTATGTTTTCTTTTACTAATAGAGGACATAGACAGTGGATCTGTCAGTACAGTTTTATTTGGGAGAAAATACTGAGGAGATGGTCCAGACAGGAAAACAAGGTTCTTTTGTATTATTTAGTCTAAGTGGTAAGGATTTTACAGAAGTAGACATCCTTTGGACTCAGTGTGGTCAGTTTTTGATGGGACATTTGGGGGAAAATGATGGTATTTCCTTTGCACAAACATTTCTTGTATTCTCTTTAAGGTGCGTCTGCACATGATGTGTGCCACACACCCCAATATAGTTCAGATTATTGAAGTGTTTGCTAACAGTGTACAGTTTCCTCACGAGTCCAGTCCCAGGTAAGACTGCACAGGGCGGTCACCATACGCCCGCCCACGTGGAGGTCATGTTGTACAGAATTGCCCTCTTCTGTGTCTTCTTTCCCTTCCCCACCCGCTTCCTCTCTCCTCTTCCTACTTTTTTCTCTTTGTGTTTAAAAACATAGAAACATTTGTAAAAGCAGAATTATGTAACAAACGCCCAAGGTCTCAGCACTGAGTTTTACCAGCTGCCTATGGAAAATCTTGTTTCATCTGCTACCCTCCTCTACCATTGATCTGACTACTCTTTCTTTTTAAAAAACTTTTTAAGGGTTGGGGATTATAGGTCAGCAGTAGAGTGTGTGCGTGCGTGCGTGCGTGTGTGTGTTACAGTTTAGTTAAAAGCAAAATAAAGCATTAAAGAGCCAGGTATAGTGGTACATGCCTGTAATCTTAGAACTGAGAAGCTAAGGCAGGAGGATCATACATTCCAGTCTAGCCTGGCCCACATAGTAAGACTATGTTTCTAAATAAATAAATAAATTGGAATTGAAATAGATTTTATTCCAAATCGGTGAGAGGGGCCCAAATGTCCTTCCAGACCCAGTCTTAGAGGCTGATACAAAGCCCCCGTTGCGGATCTGACTTCCCTTTTGAAGAAGGAAACCATGATTATTATTTGAGCTGCACATTTGGGATGGGAAGTGCCTTAGGTGGACTGAGATGTGAACGCTGTCATGGCAGTACAGTAGGCGGCCAGCAAGGAGCCTCTTCCTTGCCTTCTGAACCTTAGAAAGCAGCATAGTGTAAGTGCCGCCTGCCTCCCCAGAGGCTGTGGGAAGTGGGCACTGTGGAGCTGGTAAAAAGAGGTGGAGTCTTGAAAGCCAACGGGAAGTCGATTGTTTTCCACAACTATGCTCTGTTGGTGAAAGCATTTGGATGGAAGCAGAAGCATTTATATGAAGGGACAGGAACCCGATTCATGTTTTGTTGTGTTTTTTTCTGTTTTCTTTGTTTAGTTGAGCATATGAGGATCATTGCACTTGATTAGTGGCCAGATAACCCTGAACTTAGATAGTGGTTACATATTTTGTAGATGAGCTCACTTCATGGCAGTTTTTGATGCTTCAGGGTTTTTCTTTTTCCTTTTCCTTTTTTTTTTTTTAACTTAACAAAATCAAATGCTTTCAAACAGGGCTCGACTCTTAATTGTAATGGAGATGATGGAAGGGGGCGAGCTATTTCACAGGATCAGCCAGCACCGGCACTTTACAGAGAAGCAAGCCAGCCAAGTAACAAAGCAGGCAAGTCCACCTGGCGGGCGGGCGGGCGGGCGGGGGCCAGGGGGTGCCGACCCTCTGGCTAAGCGGTCCAATTGCATCCATCGGGGAAGACAGCTGAAAGAACAGCTCCATTTGACCTCTCATTGCCTGCTTTGTTATAACCAGAAAGGACGCCTCATGGGGAAGTGGGACCCCTTTCTACTTTGGGAGGGAGGATTGTATTAACTGTGTCACGTGTGTCCCAAGGCTGCTGGGAGAGTGTCTTCCACTGACTGATGGCAGCTGTGCACAGGTAGCTTTGGATGCTGCTGATGCCCACTTGGAAGATCCTTTAATATAAGCTTGTTCTCAGGCATCTCTAGCTGAGATGTTTCTTGCATAAGTCACCCATCATTTCTGCAGATTTTAATACTCTTCTCAGATTTTTATAATAGTGAATGATTCTTAGTCATAATCCATCATATTTTATTGTATAAATGATTTATGTCCCATTTAATACCCTCACTCCAGCCAGCACTGACCACTCATAGAGGTGACAAGCTAAACCTCAGGCTTGTCTTCAGAACAAGCAAGCAGACCCCAGAATGGCAAACGGCCCAGCAGTTAGCTTTATGAGAAAGCTCTCGCCAGTTTTCCACCCTCAGTTTTCAAGTGTCTTTTGATGCCTCCTTTCCGATGGACTAGGGAGCAACCAGTATTTGAAGTGCTGAGTGAGAGCCGCACACCGAGTGGGGGGACTACAGAATCTTTTCTGTTTAACTTTTAAATTACACCGTTCATTTCTCAAATACTGAGACTAGAGGATGAGCTCTGATCATCTGTAAAAAACCACAGTTGCAGGTCTACACAGACAGATGTATTGTCATTAAGTAAGATGAGGTAGAAAATCAAGCCAGCGGGCTGGAAGGCTTTGTCTACCGTTCAGCTCCCTAGAGTGCCATTGTCTCTGAGGTGCAGTCCTGCTCCCCGCTGGGCAAGCCCCTGCCTACTGAAGATGCTGCCTGTGGGGTCCCCTACAGTATCTCTCCCCGCAGGGCATCTTACAGGATGTATCCCCGCTATATTCTGACAAAGGATCATTTGCAGTCAGGTTTGTTTAGTAATTACAGGCTGTAGTTAAAGTAAGGTGAATTCATTTCTGGGCTTCTGTTTCGAAACCGACACTGGGCACAGCTGTAACTGACTTAACCCCCCGAGCTCTCACGCCAGGTGTGTGAGAGCTGGTGCTTGTCTAAGAAGTGGCTGCCCCACTGTGCCCTTTTTCAGATAGCCCTGGCTCTGCAGCACTGTCACTTGCTAAACATTGCGCACAGAGATCTCAAGCCTGAAAATCTGCTTTTCAAGGATAACTCTTTGGTGAGAAAACCTGCTTTTCCTCGTTTGATGCTGTCGCTTTGTTTTGTTTGATTTTCTTTCTTTCGTTAGACAGAGTCTGTGTTTCCCAGGCTGGCCTTGAACTTGCTCTGCAGCTGAAGATGACCTTGAACTTCTGATCCTCCTGCCTCTACCTCCTGAGTGCTGGGTTCCAGATTTGCATCATCACATTCAGTTTATGGACACTGGGGATTGAACCCAGGACTCCTCCGAGCAAAGTAGGCAGGCATGCTGCCAACTGAGGTACATCCCCAGCCTTGTTTTGTTTTAGTCACACTGCCCTGATATGTAGATCAGGCTGGCCTGGAACTCATGTAGACTAGGTTAGCCTAAAACTCAGAGTTTTCCTTTTGCTTCCTGAGTCCTAGGATGGCAGGTGTGTGCTTCCCTCTGGCTACACCAAGTCCATGTGCAGGAGGTTTTAGGTCACGAGGCTTTTAACACTTTTCCCCACTTGTTTCCTTGTTAGGGCTCAGAAGTGTCGTGACACCTGTGACATGGGTGATTTGGACAGTACGGATATATTTACAGGACTTACAAATTTATACTCGGAGGGCCTCTAGGGAAAGGCAGGAATTGATGTGCTTTTTTATGTCACCTTGAAAGTTAAGTTTGATTTGCTGCTAGCCCTGTCTTGTTTTTCTCTTTATTCCTGTCTGCTGCCCCATATTCCACCAGTCAGTTACACTAGTTGCCATGCAGCTGATGTTCAGAATGAAGCAGTGCTCGGGGGGTGATGAGAGGAGGGGCCAGTAGGCTAAGACACTGTGAACTGTGCTCACAACTATGGATCAAGGCTGACTTTCTTCTGGACTACTTTTAGATTACTGATTGATTGACTGGCTTTTTGTGTGGGTGAGTGTTTTCCCTGGAGGTGTATGCAGTGTCTGTGAAGGCCCGAACAGGGCATTGGATGAGCTGGGACTGGAGTTACAGGTGGTTGTGAGCTGCCACATGGGTGCTGGGACCCAAAGCCAGGCGTTCTGCAAGAGCAGGAAGTGCTCATAAGTTCTGGGCCTGCTACAGCCCCTCCGTACTAAGAACAGTTTCCACACGCCCTTCACAGGCTCAGGTCTCAGCTAGAAACTGACAAGAACCTCATGCCTGCATTGTCTCCCTTTTATATATATGTAGGGTTTTATCCTCGAGCCCAGGCTGGCCTCAAACTCATGGTAATCCTCCTGCCTCAGTGTCCACAGTGTTGGGATTACAGGCATGAGCCACCATACCTGGCTTCCAAAAGTGTTTCCTGACAGCTGTGCAGTATTGACTCCAGTGTGTTTTCTTTCAGGATGCCCCTGTGAAATTATGTGACTTTGGATTTGCTAAAGTTGACCAAGGTGATTTGATGACACCCCAGTTTACCCCTTATTATGTAGCACCTCAGGTAAGCATGTTTTCTTCCTTACAGTGTATTGCCAAATTGCCTGTAGCCTCTTGTTCCTACTTTTTTTTTCTTTTTTTTTTTAAAGATTTAACTATGAGCGTATTTTTTTGGTTTGGGTTTTTTTGGGGGGTGGTGGTTTCAAGACAAGTTTTCTCTGTGTAGTGTTGGAACCTGACCTGGAACTCACAGAGATCCAACTGCCTCTTCCTTCCGAGTGCTAGGATTAAAAGCGTGTGCCACCACCACCTGGCAAGTGTATTTTTTATATAAGAATGTTACTATAGGTGCTCATGCAGGCTCCGAGAGGGTGTTGGATTTCCTGGAACTGGAGTTATAGGTAATTGTGGATACTGGGAATTGAACTTGGATCCTTTGTAAGAACAATACATGCTTGTAATTGCCAAGCCATCTCCCCAGTCCCAGCTCTTGTTCCTTCTCTTCTAGACTTGTATCAAGGTGGGGAGCAGGCACTCAGATTCAGAAACCTCTAGATTGTTTCATTTGGCATAGAATTTTGCTTTTTTTTTTTGTTTTTTGTTTTTTGTTTTTGGTTTTTCAAGGTAGAGCTTCTCCATGTAGTTTTGCGCCTTTCCTGGAACTCGCTCTGTAGACCAGGCTGGCCTCGAACTCACAGAGATCCGCCTGCCTCTGCCTCCTGAGTGCTGGGATTAAAGGTGTGTGCCACCACCGCCCGGCAGAATTTTGCTTTTAAAATCAGCGTTTAGGCTCTGGGTAAAGTGTTTACCGCACAAGTCTGAGGACCTGAGTTGGAGTCCCTAGAGCCTGCATAAGGCTGATGTGCATGTATTTACAGTCCCTGTGTTCTGTCGTGAGGTGGGAGGTGAAGACAGAAATCTCAAACTCAGAGATCCGCCTGCCTCTGTCTCCAGAGTGCTGGGATTAAAGGCGTGCACCACCACACCCAGTGCACAGATTTTTTTAAAAATCAACTTTTGTTAAGCTACAGTTTAGAGGTTTGGTTTACATGCAGTAAAACACTATAGATCCAGGAAAGCCAGGGGGCTTTATATTGTAGATGCTACCAACCCCACCACATATTCAACGTGGTTTCCTGTATCTGCCCATGATAGACTTCAGGACATAGCGTTGTCACTACTCCTGTGCATGGCACTATTGTTAAGCACTGTGATCTTGCCCTTGTGGTATCTGAGCAGGCTGTTAGGTGACTCACAGGTGTGTGGTGGGTGGAGGGCAGATACTCTTAGTGGAGGGAAGGGTCCAGTCCCAGGTGCTGTTAAGCAGGATGGTGCTGCACGTAGCGAACTCAGTGGTGCAGAACTCGTAGGTTAAGATTGTGCAGTTTCTTACTTTATGGTTTTGGACTGGGGTTAACTGCTGGGGAGTGAAACTGTGGGAAACAAAAGGGAGACTTGGGGTGTGCGCTGGCTCAGTGTGTAAACCTGACGAGCTGAATGTGGTCCCGGGGCCCACGTGGTGGAAGGAGAGAACTGAGTTCTTCTTGGACTACACCTGTGCTGCCACACATATGCACATCATAGCCAGTAAATAAACACGTAATTGAAAAGTGCTTTTAGAAGGGAGACCATTCCTTCTTTGGGTGTAGTTTCAGTACTAACGAACATGACCTCCATATGAGCGTCACCACAGTGACATTTGGAGTCGTCATCTGCAAGCCCGTGCCCTCCGCTCAGCTCCTTCTTTGTCTGATCCACAGAGCTGACTCCCTTCATCTGCTCTTGGTCTCATTGGTTAATTTTGCTTACTACTGAATTTCATGGAAATGTGATTGTGACCTTTCTGTCTCACTTCTTTACCCAGCATGCTTCAGAAACTCATCTGTGCTGCATGTGTTAATAGAGTCCTTTCTGTTGCTAGGTAGTATTCCATTCTACAGCCAGACTGTGTTTGTTTTTCATGCACTATTGGCCAGTTTTAATACAGCTGCTAATTAAGAATATTCGTTTATGCATGTGGTGGTGGCACACACCTTTAATCCTAGCACTCGGGAGGCAGAGCCAAGTGAATCTGAGTTCGAGGTCAGCCTGGTCTACAGAGCAAGATCCAGGACAGGTACCAAAACTACACAGAGAAACTCTGTCTCGAAATCGAGGAAAAAAAAAATTTACTAATTTTGAGTTCATAGTTTCCCATCTGTAAGGTACCTTACAATAGCTTTTGTCATTTATGGGTTGTTGTTGTTGTTGTCTTGGCTTCTTTTGTTTTCTTAGAGTCTGACTATGTAACCCAGGCTGGCCTGGAACGCAGAGATCCACCTGTCTTTGTCTCTTGAGTGATTAAAGGTGTGGCTGCTGTGTCCAGTGGAAATCACATTTTTTGCAGCTGCACTTGTTTGAACGAACAAACAATTGTTGCATCATGGAATTACCTTGCACTGTTGATGAGATTCATCTGACTGCAGTAGCTTTCTGTAAGCCTGATCCTCAACAGTATGAGGAAGCCCTTCAGCTTCCACGGTCCCAGTCTGGACTTGGCCCACTTTGCTGTCCTTCCATGTGTATAACCTGTCTTCGGTACACACGAGCCCCTGAGTTGTCAGTGCGCTGGGTGGAGCCTGTACATAGAATCTGAGATCTTCTTCCAGCTGTATGCCACTGGTTTATGGAGATGCAGGGGACTTTTGTACCTGACATTGTTTCCTAGTATCTGAGTGTACTTCCATCATTTTTGTTGGTCCTTTGTTGTTGTTTTAGTTTGGTTTCATTTTTCAAGACAGGGTTTCTCTATGTAGCCCTGGCTGGCCTCGAACTCACCAGAGAACCACCTGCCTCTGCCTCCAGAGTGAGCCACCACCATCTGGTTGATCATTGTTTTTTCTGTAGATTTATTAGGATTCCATCCCTAGAAGTTCCTGTTGTTGTAATGCATACCTTTAGTTGGTATGTTCCTTTCTGTCTTCCTGCTCCATTGAACCAGCTAGGACTACCATGGAGGACAGGCTCATGTCACCATAAGAACAGACATCCTACAGAAGTAAAGTTCACTTTAGCCACTAAGTCTAGGGTAACTTCTGTTTCTGTGGGTGTCAGTGGAAGGCTAAGGGAGTTCTCTCTGTTCCGGTAGAGGAAAGTGCATGTGTGTTACATTGTTCTCAGTGCTTTTCCTCTCCACGCCCCCCTTTAAAATAATAAGGTCTTAAAACTAGCCCAGGTTGGTCTTGAACTCACAGCAGTCTTCCTGCCTTAGCTTCCTGAGTGCTGGAATTACAGACATGAAGTACTACACCTGAATGTTCTTGAGTTAATATTTTGGTAAGGCATTTGTATTTTCTGTCGGAGGCTATTGATCTGTAATCTCCTGTAATATCTTTGCCTGCTTCTAGAGTTACTGGGTCAAAGCTGACTTAATGAGATAGTTGGAAAATTTGTTGTTGGTTTTGTGAGACCCTTTGTGTAAGATTGCTCGTTGACTTACCATGGGCTGTGCCCTACTGATCCCATCATGCATTTATAGTGCTGTGAGTCAAAAATGCATTCAATATATCCAGCCTGCTGAGCATAACAGCATGGTGCAACACATTATGCTTTAGACTAGCAATTTTTTTTTTTGTACAGCATAAACTTTATAAGGAACAGAGAGCACATTTTCCCACACTGTATTCAGTCCGGTAGAGCCCAGGTTCTGGTACTCTTGCTCACAGTCCTCAGTGAAGACGCTTCAGGCTTTGCCACTTAGCACATCCTCCAGGGCCTGGTTGTTACCTCATCAGCACTCTTCTCTTGGCCAAAAGTGCAGTGGGCCCAGAGCTTGGGCTGCACCTCCAAACATTTCTTGGGTTAGAATGGGTAGGCCAGGGTGCGCCTTCTTCAGCTCCACAAAACATTGCTGGATGAGATCCTTCACACTCTGGCTGCCCGGTGAACATTGATGTAAGTGGATATGTATGCATTTCGAACAGCCCCAGATTTGTGCCGATCACTCGGCTAGCAGTGACGGCTGCCGTCTTTGCCAGACTAGCAACTGTTAATCAGGACCATTGCATGACATGATTTAAAACACATTTGTAGAAATTTTTTTCATGTCTTACTGCCTGTGGTTAACCTTGCATGACTAAAACTGAAGAGAAAGGAAAGGATTATAATGCGTTGTACAGTTGCTTTTCTTTCTCCACCTTCTGTGTGTGTGTGTGTGTGTGTGTTTGTGTGTGTTGTAGTTGTTGGTTGTTTGGGGTTTTGTTTGTTTGAGACAGGGTCTCATTATATAGCTCTGGTGGCCTAGAACTTACTATGTAGACTAGGCTAGCCTCAACCCCAGATAGAACTGCCTGCTTTTCTCTCTCAGTTGCTGAAGTTAAAGGCATATATCACCGTGACTGGCTGCTACTGCTCTTTTGAGACAAGGGTCTTACTGTAGCACAGGCTGACCTCAAACTCTGGATCCTTCTGCCTCTCCTTCCAGTGTGCTGGGATTACAGCCATGCACTTTTATGCCCAGCAAAAATATTTAGGGCTGAGGTGATGCTCAGTTGAAGTGCTTTCTGAGCTAGTAGGAGGCTCTGAGTGTGATCTGCAGTGCTCGTGTAAAAGCTGGGTTCCTACAAGCTAGGAGCTGCATCACATACCTGCAGTTCCTGTGCTGGGGGAAGCAAACAGGAGCGGTCTGAGTTTGCTCATCAGTGAGCTCCGCTTCCTTGAGAGAGACCTTTGTTCATTAAATAAGGTGGAAAGTGATAAAAACACCCGATGTTGATTTCTCCTCCTGTACATACATGCAACTGCACACATGAACATAGACACATACATGGACACAGTTTGTGTTTTATGACATGTTCATGTATCCTGGGCTGGCGTAAAAATGGCTGTGTGGCTGACTGATGACCTTGAACTCATCATTCTCCTGATGCTACTGCTTCTACTTCCTCAATGCCTGTCTTAAAACAAAAAATTATTGCAAGAATTTTATATGGGTTTAGGTTCTAGAATCCATTTGAGTCAATTTTACACATAGATTAGCTGTAGATGCAAGCTTAGCCTTAGCATTTGAATATGCACTGGTTCAGGACTTTTGTTATGAAGTCTCTCCTGTTCTCCTGTTTTGGAGTGGTGGTCAGGAGACAGCAGTTGAACGTGTGTGCGAGTTTTCGTACAGACTGGATTCCTGTGCTTACAGCTGTCTTCATGCCAGTGTTGCATGGTGTCGCTTGTGTTCTGTAGAACCGCTCTCAACAGCAGCTGTGTGTCAGGCATCAAGGGCATCGCCGTAGAGAGCTGATGTTAGTTCTCTAACCTCCAGTGTCCCTGTGGTCTCTGGGACCTCTTGGTTTCTGACATAAAAGCCTGAGATCTGACTGGGATTGTTGGGGAGCTGTCATGCACACTGACCTCTAAACAACATTAGCCCACCAGTGATGACCACATTGGGTTACTACATTTTTTTGCTTTTAAGAATGCCTCATACATACCCCATCTATAGCCATATCCCAAGGTGGCCTCAACCTCATGATCCTTCATCCTTTGATCATTCCCCTCTGAACATGCCTGATCAAACTCTGTCTGCCTGCCCCAGCCACTAAAATGTTGGAATTATAGGCATTTTCCACTGTGCCCAGCTTCCATTTATTTTGTACCATGTTTTTGCTCACTATTATTTGTATAATTTTCATTGTTCAGGTTTTTTACATACCTTTGTAGATGTATTCTTAGTGTTTAATACTTTAATGCTATTATAAATAGTGTTTTATTTTTCAAGTTTAATTAATTCACTTTATTTATTTTCAGTCTTTCGAGACAGGGTTTCTCTGTGTAGCCCTGACTGTCCTGGAACTTGCTCAGTAGACCAGGCTGGCCTTGAATTCACAGAGATCCACCTGTCTCTGCCTCCCAAGTGCTGGGACTAAAGGTGTGCACTACCATGCTCTGCTAATTCATTTTATTTGAAAAAAATTAGATTTATTTTATATATTGAGTGTTTTGGTTGAATATATGTATATACCTGGTACCCTGGAGAGCCAGAAGAGGGAATAAAATCCCTAGAACTGGAATTAGATAGTTGTGAGCCACTATGTAGGTGCTGATTATTGAACCCTGGTCCTTTGCAAAGAACGAGTGTTCTCAAGCATCTAGCCATCTCTCCAGCCCCACTTTGACTTATTCTTGTGTAAAAACTGGGCTGGCCAGAGGTGAGCCTGAGTCCACTCCTGAGGGCTGGAGAGAAGACTCGGCAGGTAAGAGTGCGTATTCCTGTTGCATAGGACTGGAGTTCAGTTCCCAACACCCGATGATCCAGTGTCTTCCCTCCAGCTCCAGAGGATCTGATGCCCTCTTCTGGCTTCCGAGGACACCCACACACATTTGTGCATACACAGACATAACTCAAAAGGAATTTTAGAACACAGAGTGAGATTCTGATGTGGGCCTTTCTAAAGAGACTCTGAGTCTGTTAGATGATCTGTAGGTTTTGCAGAGAGCCCTGAAAGCATCTTGTGAAAATGCCTAAGGAGATGGTGCCTGAGGTCTCAGACTGGGCATCTGCCAGCAGCAGCGTGAGTGTTGTAGCAGATGTGGCACCGGTGTCTTCAGGTCTGGTGATAAAGCAGACTGGCACAGGGCCTCAGACCGCTGTCCTGTGCACTGGCCTAACCAACAGTTTGGCCAGAATGACAGTCCCATGGGTGGCAATAGCCACCTTCCTGGGAGCATTTGTCTTCAAGATCCATGTGACTCTTACAGTCTCTGAAGTCCATCTTGCTGGTGTGGATCTGATTTTGCATAGGCGTAAGAGCGTTTCCAGGGACAGGCCAGTGGTCACAGACTCACTAATGGTCGGAAAGAAGAGACAAATCTCCTCTTTGGAGATAAAGATAAAAGGACTTGACCCTCATGTGCTCGGTCCAGCTGGACACATCCTTAGCTGACTGATAAATTACTAGCTGTAAGGAGGAAGCTTGAAAGTATTTTGGTTTTGAGACAGAGTCTTACTATGTAGACTAGGCTATGCTTGGGATTAAAGGTGTGTGCTAACATGCCTGGCTAAAAGCCTGATATTGATGTTTTTTGAGGGGTTTTTTGTTTGGGGCTGGGGGTTGAGACAGAGACAGGATTTCTTTGTGTAGCCCTAACTGTCATTGAATTCAGAAATCTACCTGCCTCTGCCTTCCAAGTGCTGGGATTAAAGGCATTTCAGGGGCTGAAGAGATGGCTCACTGGTTAAGAGCACTGGCTGCTGCTCATCCAGAGGTTTTGAGTTCAATTCCCAGCACCCACATGGTGGCTCACAACCATCTGTAACTGTAGTCACGGGATCTGACAGCCATTTCTGGCCTCCAAGAGCACTGTGGTGCAGAGACACACATGTAGGTAGAACATCCTTCCACATAAAAATAAAAGATGTTATTTTTTTTTTTTAGGTTTGTTTATTTTATGTATATGAGTGCTCTGTCTGCATGTATGACTTTATGCCAGAAGAGGGCATTAGAGATGGTTGTGAGCCACCATGTGGTTGCTGGGAATTGAACTCAGGACCTCTGGAAGAGCAGCCGGTGCTCTTAACCACTGACCCATCTCTCCAGCCCTGATGTTACTTTTGGATTGTTGATTGTCGCTTCATCTTTCACCTTGTGGTCAGTCCCCAGCTGTGGGACATTGGTGGTGTGATTTCCAACAAGTTGTCTCATTTGGTCTGACTCTTTGCTAGGTACTGGAAGCACAGAGAAGGCACCAGAAGGAGAAGTCTGGCATCATACCTACCTCGCCAACGCCCTACACTTACAACAAGGTGAGGGAGGAGGAGGTGGTCAGCCCCTTCCCACTGTGGACTCGGTGACTCTGTGAGATGGTGGGGTGCCGCAGCAGCTGCAGTACCGGAGGGACCCAAGTGGGACCCAAGTTTCTCATCTGCTGAGATAGATGAAGTAAGGTCTTACTTGTTTAGAGCCTGCAGCAGGGGCCATCGTCACCGTACAGTCCCCTGACAACACAGAAGTGGCCTGGTTAGCTTTCATTTTACAAGTGAAGGCCGTTTTTGAAAAACTGGTACTGGAGCACTCTGGCCATTGATGGTGCCATTCCTGGTGCTTCATAAAATGCCAGTTTGAGAAAGATAAAAGGAGGTCCATTTAAACAGAACTGCCTAATTTGAACAGTGTCTTCTGTGCAGAGCAATTGCTTGGTTACTTGGTGCTGTCTGTATCTATAGCCACACACCAGACATGGCTCTGTGGACCTCATGAGGCCAGCACCGCTGAAAATGGGTCCTAGAGTTGCTGAGTAGATTTTAAAAAGTGCTTTTTTGAGCACTTGAAACTAGCTACAGGTGATGGGAGCCTAGGATAACTGCTGTGGATCCCCACACTCACAATGTGTGGCTTCATTTAGGCCACTAAGCTGCGCTCTTGACAGGAGCTTTCAGAAGGATTTGTGGAGTTGGCAGGTACTAGCCAGGAAATGGCAGGTTCAGTGAGATACCCCTTCCCAAGGGAATAATGCCAAAAATGATAGAGGACACCAGGCCAGCCTGTGGCTTCACTGCAGAGTGCATAGCGTGTGCATCCCCACAACTGTGCACAAGCATACATACACAGAGGTCAGCAGAGCACTTGTGCTCAGTGCTCACTGGTGGATCCCTTGACCTCCTGGACATTGGGCCTGAAGGAGCTTGCATGTGTGCCTCCTGCGGGACAGGTGACTGCAGACCCAGAGCACTGAGCCAGTACAGAGTGCTGACGGTCCCCACACTGACCCTGTGCAGCCTCCCACCCAAGGCTGCTCACGAGAGCTACTGTAGAGAGAAATGTGGCCCTAGGGTTGTTACAACCTTCATATCTTTGAAGACTGAGTAGTGAGGAATTCAAGGAAATGTGAAACATGCCTTCAGATCTCATACCTGACTACTCAGGAGGGTTAAGAGAGAAACTTCTTTTTTTTTTTTTTTTTTTAAAGATTTATTTATTTATTATGTATACAGTGTTCTGCCTGCACACCAGAAGAGGGCACCAGATCTCACATATGGTTGCTGGGAATTGAACTCAGGACCTCTGGAGGAGCAGCCAGTGCTCTTAACCTCTGAGCCATCTCTCCAGCCCCCAGAGAGAAACTTCTTATTTGGGGCTTTTACCTGGAGAATTTTCTCTGCTCTTTCATTACTTACAATTACTGACAGTGTTCTCTTCATTTGTAATTTATTCTCTTCATTTGTAATCTATATAGGTGTTTTTTTTTTAAAGATTTATTTATTTATTATGTATACAGCGTGTATGACTGCAGGCCAGAAGAGGGCACCAGATCTCATTACAGATGGTTGTGAGCCACCATGTGGTTGCTGGGAATTGAACTCAGGACCTCTGGAAGAGCAGTCAATGCTCTTAACCACTGAGCCATCTCTCCAGCCCGTTTTTTTTTTTTGTTTGTTTGTTTTTTTTTTAAACAATTCAAATAGAAGTTTTTAACGAGAATAGAGTAGGATACAGTTGTCATGTGACCAACAGCAAATGCTTTTAGACCTCCAAATTTTGTTACACTGCTTTGGCCTTTTCAAAATGGCTCATTCCATTTAGCGCCAGCGTGCACATGCCTTAGCTGCTGTGGTCAGCACTCTTCTCCACCATCCAGAAAGACACAGCACGTGGTCCTGTGCAAGCTGGCTTTTAGCTTTCTGCTTCCTTGCTCCAGGCTGGCTGATGTGCATGTGATAGATACATGCAGTGTTGGTGGCTCTCAGAGACAGGAAGAGAACACTGAGTCTTCTGAGATGTCCTCAGCTGCCACTGCCCTTGGTGACAGCAGCTCGTATGTGTTGGTGCTGCACACACCTGGACTGTAGTTGGAGGCTCTTCTCTGATCGGAGTGGTTATTTTCTATTTTGCTTTCAGAGCTGTGACTTGTGGTCCCTAGGGGTGATCATCTATGTGATGCTGTGTGGATATCCTCCTTTTTACTCCAAACACCACAGTCGGACTATCCCAAAGGATATGCGGAGAAAGATCATGACAGGAAGTTTCGAGTTTCCAGAAGAAGAATGGAGCCAGATCTCAGAGATGGCCAAAGATGTTGTGAGGAAGTGAGTGCCTGGGCTGCTGAAAGGGTGCTTAGGGAGTCCTGAGTGGGATGCAGGGTAAAGAGAAGTCCTTCGTTGCCTGTTTCACTGTCTGTACACAGCTTGGGTAAAGAGTTCTTTCAGTGGGCAGTGGTGGCACACACCTTTAATCCCAGCACTCGGGAGGCAGACTCAGGCGGATCTCTGTGAGTTCAAGACCAACCTGATCTACAGATCGAGTTCTAGGACAGGCTCCAAAGCTACACAGAGAAACCCTGTCTCAGAAAACAAACAAACGAATCAGGGCTGGAGAGATGGCTTAGTGTTAAGAGCACTGGCTGCTCCTGCAGAGCTAGATTCTCAGCACCCACATGGAGGCTCACAACTGCCTGTAACTGCAGTTCCATAGGGCTTAGTGTTCTTTTCTGGCCTACTCTGGCACTGCACACATGACATGTGTGCACGGATAACATGCAGGCAGACACTCGAGTATAACATAAAAATATAAGAAAGAATTAGACGGAGGCTGGAGAGATGGCTCAGCAGTTAAGAATATGGCTGCTCTTTCAGAGGTCCTGAGTTCAATTCCCAGCAACCACATGGTTGCTCACAACCATCTCTTCTGGCCTGCAGGCAGAACATTGTATACATAATAAATAAATCTATCTTAAAAAAAAAAAAGAATTACGTGGGCAGTGGTGGCTCATGCCTTTAATCCCAGCAATTGGGAGGCAGAGCCAGGTGGATCTCTGTGAGTTTGAGGCCAGCCTGGGCTACAGAGTGAGATCCAGGCCTGCCAGGACTGTTATATAGAGAAACCCTGTCTCGAAAAACCAAAAAAAAAAAAAAAAAAGGGACAGTGACTGTCCATAAGGAGGAGCTGACACAGACCTGTCAGGAGAGCTGAACTTGAGATGTAGTTCCTCCAGTCCAGCTGTGCCTGCTTGATGAGTTCCTTCATGGGTTAGGAGGAAGGGAAGCGTGAAAGGGGACATGCTTGGGGACTGTCCTACTGACAGCAGTTCCTTTTAAAAGTGAGCTTGTGCCAGGCATGCTGATCCCTGCATGTAAGACCAACACTTGGAAGGCTGAGGCAGGAGAATCATGAATTCAGTGCCAACCTGGACTACATAGACCCTGTATCAAAAGAAAAAGTTTAAAAAGTGAGGTGGTGGTTTAGGGAGTCTGCTGTACAGGGAGACTAGTTCCTAAAATGTATAAAGGACTTCCTGTGATGGTGAGGGCAGGGTTTGAATTCCTATCCATCTTCTGTTCTCTGCTTCTCTGTTGTACGCCCAACTCTGTAATAAATCTTGGTGACACTCTGCTTCTTGTGTGTGGAGGTGTGCATGCATGTAGCGGTCAGAGGTCAATCTTTAGTGTCATTTTTCAGACCTTCTTCCATAGT
Organism: Peromyscus californicus insignis; assembly: GCF_007827085.1. NCBI lineage: Eukaryota > Metazoa > Chordata > Mammalia > Rodentia > Cricetidae > Peromyscus > Peromyscus californicus. The sequence goes on along the minus strand of NW_026294540.1, from coordinate 11,990,814 downwards.
TTTGATGAGGGATGTAGGCTTGTCCTGACTCAGACATTGGGATGAGGGGCTATGTAGTTAGAAGAGGTGGTGTTGCAGAGAGCCCAGGAGTATGCGGAGGTAAGTTAAGTGTTACATTAGCCTGAATGGCTGTGAGGTCATGAAGTATGACCAAATGCAGAGAGAGATTGTTGACTTAAGAGAAGGTGCCGCATGACGACGGTCTGTCATAGTTGTTGACCTACCTCTGAACAAAGAAAGGTTCAGGTCCTACCATAGAATGGGATCTCCTTTTATCTTGGATAACAGCCTGTTGTTTCAAAACTGCATGGCCTTCAGCTAATTTACAGCCACTATTAACCAAAAGTAGTTGAAGCATTGTCCTAGAAACCTCAGTGTGGGATTAAATACAGCAGGTCCTATAGGCATGTTGGTCTGTCTACTGAATCTTGTGATGTGGTCCTGAAGTTTGGTTTTTGTTTGTCTTTTTTTTTTTTTTTTTCTTTTCTCCTTTTTGAGACAGAGTTTCTTTGTATAGCCCTGGCTGTCCTGGAACTTGCTTTGTTCCAGGCTGGCCTTGAACTCAGAGATCCACTTGCCTCTGCTTCCTGAGTGGTGAGATTAAAGACATATACCATCACACCCAGCTTTGAAGTATCTTTGAATAAAACTTCTGGTGCCCCTTTCACTCTGGTGCCCAGGAGACTTCATAGTGTACCCACAAGTAGATGGGACTGGCTCCCCGTCCTGCCTTGCTGCTCCAAGCCCCAGGCCTGTAGGAGCTGGTAGAATCAAACTTCCTTCGTTTCTTCTGGGGACATCTCTGCATGTTGTGTCTGTTGGTGTGTTTTCTCTCTAGGCTCCTGAAGGTCAAACCAGAGGAAAGACTCACCATTGAGGGAGTGCTGGACCATCCCTGGCTCAACTCGACGGAGGCTCTGGATAATGTGCTGCCCTCTGCTCAGCTGATGATGGATAAGGTTCTGAGTGATGGCTTATTTGGGTGTCTGAAAAGACAGTGTGAGAAAGGAAGTTGGGCCGACTGAATATAGGGCTTGAAGGGAAACAGTCAAGCTTGTTTTCTCCTGTCTCCAAGGACTACCTTTTACACTTGCAGTGTGGGTTTGGTGGCACAGAGCACATATGGTCCCTTCCCCCAAGGGGTTTAAGTTAGGCTGGTTGGGAAGGCAAACAAACAGATGTATTTTAGAAACCAGATATTGAGTGCTGTGGGAATTCAGAAGTGAACATCTCTGAGGGTGTGTGCCACCCAGGAAGAAGGCAGAGAGCCTCACACTTTACTTACTGGCTGCCTTCTATCTTGAGGAACATGAAGATTTATTGTTTTATTATCTGTGTGCCATTATGTGCATTCAGGTGCTTCTGGAAGCCAGAAGAGGGCGTACTTGAGCTGGACCTATAGGTTGTTGTGAGCTTTCTGTTGTGAGTGCTGGGAACTGAAATGGGTCCTTTGTAGGAACAGTGTGTACTTACAACTGCTGGGCCATCTCTCTAGCACCGTTAGTAATTCTTACTCAAGAAGGCTAGCTGGTAGGTGGCTTAGGTGTGGTCTGCTGGCCCCTCTGGGCCTCACTGATCCAGGGGGAGAATCCTCTGCCTGAAAATTGGTATGCCATCAACATACTTTATGGACTCCTTTGTCTTGGATTGGCTTTTTAGTGTCGAGTAACAAATGTGGAAGGAAAAAGCTGGCAGAGCCAGGCACAGTGGTACACCACTCCCAGTGCTCACTAGGGAGCTTGGGTTGGCAGATTACACGAATCCTAGAGTTCAGGATGAGCATGGGCAACATAGCCAAAAGTGGTCAACAGCCAGAATGCCGGGGAACCGATGATAGTGTTTACGTGCAGGCAGTGGTCGCGGGGATCCAGAAGGCCGGGGGAACCGATGATAGTGTTTACATGCAGGCAGTGGTCGCGGGGATCCAGCAGGCCAGGGGAACTGATGATAGTGTTTACGTGCAGGCAGTGGTCGCGGGGATCCAGCAGGCTCATGCCGAGCAGCTGGCCAACATGAGGATCCAGGACCTCAAGGTTAGCCTCAAACCCCTACACTCCGTGAACAACCCCATCCTGAGAAAGAGGAAGTTACTTGGGTAAGTGAGCTTATTTCTTTGATCTTCAGAGTAGGCATGGTTGAGTGGTGAGTGCTGGGAATTCAGCCAGGGGTCTGCCCTCTTTCTGCAGAGGGTAGATAGTATGAAGTTTTTAAGTGGCCTCAGAAGGTGGACACACTCTAGTTACTTTTTCTGAACGTTCTGGTATCTTGCATTTGGAGCTGGGTTCTGAGGTCTTACCTTGCTATTATCTTTCCCCACGCTTGTAAAGCACCAAGCCAAAGGATGGTATTTATATACACGACCATGAGAATGGAGCTGAGGATTCAAATGTTGCCTTGGAAAAGCTTCGAGATGTCATTGCCCAGTGTATCCTCCCCCAGGCTGGTAAAGGTCATGCCACTTACTAATGTTCTGCGCGCATGTGTGTGTGTGTGTGTGTGTGTGTGTGTGTGTGTGTATGTGTGTGTGTGCACATGGGTGTGCATGTGACAGGAGCAGATAATTTGTGATGGTCTCTTTGTCTCTTGCACTAAGTACAGTATATGAGGGAGTCCACATCCACTAGGAAGTATAGACAGTGCCAAGTGCAGACACATGGTAAGTTTGTGTCTTTGGTTTTCTGTGAAGTTCTCAGTTCAAGCTATCTGCCAGTACCAGGTATGGCATGTGATTTGTGTTGTCCGAGTTTTGCAATGAAGGCACAAAGTAGCGGGTGAAGAATGGAAATGTGGACAAGGTCTAGGTATTGGTTAGAGGCCATCAACACCATTTCTAGGACCCTCACAGTGCAGCACCGTGCATCTGTGATAAGGACGCTGCACAAGCTCACAGCTGGCCCTGCTGCAGCCTCCAGCCCTGGGCTTCACTGCCTTTACAGGACGTAGCCCCATCCCAAGAGCCTCCCTGTTCAGATGGCGGGGATGTGAGCCGCTGTTCTCAGCTAATGAATGAAGCTTCATATTAGGTGGGATCAGAAAAAGATAGATTAACGTGTCTTCCTAAATCCTTTGCCATTTAAGAGCACTCTGGGAACATGCCTGGGGATGAGTATAGGAAGAGAGTAGCACACACAGCCTTGCTCTTCCTCTCTCTTGGCTAGGTGTTTTTGTTCAGAGACATTCTCACATTTCTCTGACTCCCAGCACTCAGCCTTGGGCTTGTCAGAGCACACGGGTGAAGATCCAAACTTAGAAGAGCTCAGTGACCAGAGGGTCACCTGGGGCACCAGGATCCACAGGAAGCCAGTGTCTAGCAAATCATGCGTGTTGTGTCATACTTTTCTCAACTCGTTGGTCATCACGTCCTTCCATTTCTGACGCTAAAATCCCGTGATGCTACATAAAAATGGAAACTTCCTCTCCTTTCTTGCCCATAGGAGAGAATGAAGATGAGAGACTGAATGAAGTAATGCAGGAAGCCTGGAAGTACAACCGGGAGTGCAAGCTCCTGAGGGACGCTCTGCAGAGCTTCAGCTGGAATGGTAAGATGCAGCAGCTCCTGTCCCTTAGACACAGATGGGCTCTTTGAGGCCAGAGCCAGGTGAGGATGGTGTGTAAAGAGAAGGGGCTCCGGGGGCAGGCCCCGCTTTACCTGCCCAGGCGTGCCAGGCCCCCTTTACCTGCCCAGGCGTGCCAGGCCCCGCTTTACCTGCCCAGGCGTGCCAGGCCCCCTTTACCTGCCCAGGCGTGTCTGCTGTCTGCTCCTTGCACCTGTTTTCTAGAGAATGCATTGTGGGTTACAGAATGAACACTGGAGAGCTCTGTCAAATATTTCAAAGACAAAACAAAACCAGATTCATGCCCCACATTCCTGGGCTGTTGACCAGGTGATCAAGGAACAACACTATGCAGTCGGAGAGTACCAGAAAGTTTTCCAGAACCATCTGTTAAGCTCAGAGTCATTTGACTGAGAAGGGTTCCCAGATCTGCCACTGGGCAAACTTCTTCCCCAGGAGAACAAGGTGGAGCGGAACCTCTTCCCTGCTCTGCTCTCCGCAGCCTGGGATGGCAATTTATCTCCAGCTGACTGTATCAGACCCGCTCCAGTGTCTAGGGAACAGAGGGGGCGTGCTTTGACTCTGTCCCCTTATGTTTCCTGAATGGGCCTGGCCACCCCACACCTGAACAGTCACTTCATAGGGGATTTGTTTTAAAACGTGAACTGTGTGATGGGTCTGTACAGAGTGTGTACTTTGAGTGTTCAGAGTGCGAACACTGCTGTGTATCCACACCTCCATCACAGTAGAAATGTAGTCGTCTCCATCCAGCCCTCCACTCAAAGGCCGTTCCAACCCTGACTCTTAGTTCTGTAGTCTGCAGGGGGTTTGTTTTTTTGATTTTATGTGTGTGTGTGTGTTTGCATGTATGTCTGTGTTAGCACATGTGTGCTAGTGTCTGCACAGGTCACAAGGGGAGGTCAGTGTCCCTGGAGCTCCAGTTACAGGTGATTGTGAGCCACCATGTGGTGCTGGAAACAACCCAGGTCCTCTGCAAGAACAGCAAGTGCTCTTAACCACTGAGCCAGTCCTCCTGACCCAAGTTCTGTATTCTGTATAAACAAAACCAGATAGGTCTGTGTTCTTTTGTCTCTGGCTTCTTTTAGTCAGTATTGTATTTGTGAGTTCCATCTACGTTCTCATGATATACTACTGTCCACTCACCACTGAGTGGACATTTAGTTTGTTTTGATAAACAAGGAAAGGGCTGTTGGGAACACTTTTCTGTGTCCTGATGAACAGCTTGTGAAATAGTTTCTTACCTCCTAGGCTTGGATTAACTAGTTCTGAGCAGGCACGGTCCATGTTTTGAAAGCAGTTGAATGGGTTCAGGAATGCTCACTGAGGTGCTCTGAGGCTCTGAGCATCTGCAGATGCACCAGCTTGGCTGCTGCTTCTTCAGACTGTGCGGATTCTGTAGTGTCACTGACTACGGGGTGCATTTGGTTGGCATCAGCCTGGTGACCGTGCTTACCATGATTAGATGCCTACTGACCACTTCGGTTTCCTTGTCTTTCTACCCAGTTGTAACTTTCTTATATACATTTAGGGGGGGGTTTTGTTTGTTTTTTTCTTTCTTTCTTTCTTTCTTTTTTTTTTTTTTTTGGTTTTTCGAGACAGGGTTTCTCTGTGTAGCTTTGCGCCTTTCCTGGAACTCACTTGGTAGACCAGGCTGGCCTCAAACTCACAGAGATCCGCCTGGCTCTGCCTCCCGAGTGCTGGGATTAAAGGCGGGCGCCACTGCCGCCTGGCTGTTTTGTTTTTTCAAGACAGGGTTTCTCTGTGTAGCTCTGGCTGTCCTGGATCTCACTCTGTAGACCAGGTTGGCTTCGAACTCACAGAGATTGGCCTACCTCTGCCTCCCAAGTGCTGGGATTAAAGGTGTACGCCACCATGCCCAGGCTGGCTTCTAGGAGTTTTTATGTACTTGGGTCTGAGTGCCTTGTCGGTTGTACCAGTGATCTCTGGTTTTGTGGCTTGTGAAACTACTCAGTCGCTGCTTGAAAATGGAGGATCTGAACTGCTTCTGGACAGTGGGCCAATTCTGGCTGGTGAAGTATGCTGCTGCCTCTGGCCATGTGAAGAGTTGGAAACTGACCTCGTTCTCTCTTGAGTTCCAGGTCGTGGATTCACAGATAAAGTAGACCGACTGAAGCTGGCAGAGGTTGTGAAGCAAGTGATCGAAGAGCAGACCGGTCCCCATGAGCCCCAGTAGTAAAAGCTTCAAACTGTTTTTAACAATCGGAGAAATTAGTCCTTAATGTAAAAAGTAATTTTTATGTAAATTAATAAATCATAATTTCATTTCCTCGTTGCTTAATGTTGCTATATAGATTTAGGTTCAGAGTTTCCTAACACTTAACTGTTTTCCTTTAAAAAAAAAAAAAGAAAAGAAAAGAAAGCTCACTTCCTGTCCTTACCCACATAGGATAGTTGAGTCTTGTAAGAGGACACTGTCAAGAAAGACCAGTTTCTTTATAATGAAGTATTAACGACATTTGTTTGGGGCAGGTAAAGGAGCCCGCCCGGCTTAGTTGTTTTTCTTAAGGCTGTCCATAAGTAGTGGTTCTGCCTAGATTTACTGACCTCCTCCTGGCTGCGTGTACTTCCTTCAGTATCCTTCAATCTCAGGAAGCATAATTATGGCCCAGAAAGCATGTTTTGCTTTGTTACTGTTTTGTACATAGGCCCACCCAGCCCCTGTGGTAGTGGTAGCTTTTAGAGCTGTTTTGGGTGATTGCCTTTGCTGGCACCCAGAGGAGCTCACAGGTAGGACAAGTCCTCCATCTCAGTCATTCAGTTTTGTCTCATCCTCTTCCATCAAAATGGATTCCGCCGGGCGGTGGTGGCGCACGCCTTTAATCCCAGCACTCGGGAGGCAGAGCCAGGCGGATCTCTGTGAGTTCGAGGCCAGCCTGGGCTACCAAGTGAGTTCCAGGAAAGGCGCAAAGCTACACGGAGAAACCCTGTCTCGAAAAACCAAAAAAAAAAAAAAAAAAAAAAAATGGATTCCATGGGGTTTTGTTATTTTCTAGCTTCTGAGCGTCTTCAGTGTTCAGGAGGACGTCACTGACTAGGGCTGTGATAAAGGCAGCAGTGTCCTTGGAGACTGCAGTGGGAAGCACATCCTTGCTCCTGCATGGCTGGTGCTGTGGTGAGAAGTGGGGATACTTCCCAGGATAGCCAGATCTCGGGGTTAGGCATCAGAGACAATTTTAAGCAAAATTTCTGGCCAGAAAGATGTAGCTGAGAGTTGGCATAAGGGCATGTTGTTCTTCAGTGAACCTGTTCCAAATCATCAGGGAGACTACTTGCTCTTGAGTGTCCAAAGGCATCCAGCACACCTGTCCAGTGTTCCCGTGGAGACAGAAGTTAGTTGTTAGTCTTTTCTTTAGAGGAACATGCTGGCACACTGACTCTACTAATTATCTTAGAAATTTATCATCTGGGCGACTTCTGAAAGCTTAGGATGTTTTTCCCCCCTCAGTGTGGTGAATTGTGGACGGGACTGGAAAGAACATACATCTTGACGGTTGCTTTTGTCTGAGCATGGCTTGCCTATGTTTCAGTGGCTTCAGGCTGAATTCACCTAATGCCATAATGAAATCCATATCTATGTTTGTCCAGATGAGACACGTTGGATGTCTGTAAAAACCATAGAGATGCCCCTGTTGTCACTCAAAAGTCAGTCCGACCCTAGACAAAATTCTCCCAAACAGCAGTTCCCAAGAGACTCTGCACTAGAGCTGAGTTTCCTTTGTATATTCCTAGGCCAGTGGTAAATTATGTTTTAACATGAGTCAGTTTTGCTAGTAATACAAAATCTACACCTAGCTGGAAGTTAAACCTTTTCTTGGTAATTTATTGCCTGATATCTGTGGAAACATTACAGGAACAGCTCCTGTCAGGCAATGACAGTCTCCAGCTTGCTACATCATCCCTGACCCTGCTCAGTAAGACCATTGCTTGTCACTCAGATGGAGAATGTCTTACCACAGTTACATCTGCTCACTGGAGAGCAGTGTCTTTCTGGCTCATACACTGTGTGGCCACAGGAAAATGCCTCTCAGAAATGTATTCATTTCCTTATTTATTTTGGGTTTTTCAAGACAAGGTTTCTCTAACAGTCAAAAGCTGTCCTGGAACTCACTTTGTAGCCCAGGCTGGCCTCAAACTAACACCGATCTGCCTGCCTCTGCCTCCCGAGTGCTGGGATTAAAGGTGTGTGCCACCACCGCCCAGCAGAAATTTTTTTTTTTTTTTTTGAAACGTCATCTTAAGGCTTGCTTTGTTCTTCCGAGAATTATGCTCTTTACACATGTGAGAATGAACAACTTGAAAGAATAGAATGTATCGTTGGTGAAGAAGTCGAAAGATTTTTAATTAGCTCTTGTGTGTCAGGATGTATGTTTCAATTTGGGAACTGGAAAATTGGATATTTCATTATGATTACATATTTTTAAATTCAGAAAGAAGACTGTTCTTCCATTACTGATCCTTGGTTCACCTCGTGACTTGCCCTTTCTTGTGTTTGGTAGCTCTCACACAGGGAAGCAGTGGAGTACTTGGATCATGGCCAGAACAGGTACTCGGAAGAGGTTCTGAGTCACATAGGCAGTGCAGCCGAGGACCCACTCACTTTCCTGTCAGTTCTCAAGTCAGCGCGAGCAGTGAGTGTGCCTTTTCTTGCCGGATCCTGAGGCCATCTGATAGGAGCTAGGCATCGCTGAGGGCAGGCATCGCGATGGGTTACTCTTGATATCTAAGATGGTGCCTTTTTTTTTTTTTTGAGACAAGGTCTTGGTTTGTATCCCTGGCTAGCTCAGAACTCATTCGGAGAGCACGCTGGCCTTGAACTTGTGATCTTCCTGTCTCTGCCTCCTAAGTGTTGAGATTCAGGGGTCGACCACCTCCTGAAACAAGCAGGGTATTTCTCCATTTTCACGTGTTACATGTAGTTATACCCTGTATGTTATAAATATTTGACTTACAGTTTTCAATGACTTTTAGGCCATGGACAAGATGTCGTTTTCTCTTCACCTTAGAATATGCAGGGGAGTGAAGACATGGGGGAAGGGATGTGTACACACACGCACACTTCTGTATCCTTTTTTTTTCCCTTTGGTTTTTCAAGACAGGGTTTCTCTGTAGTTTTGCGCCTTTCCTGGAACTCACTTTGTAGACCAGGCCGGCCTCGAACTCACAGAGATCCGCCTGCCTCTGCCTCCCGAGTGCTGGGATTAAAGGCATGCGCCACCACCGCCCGGCGTTCTGTATCCTTCTAAATGCATAGTGTTAAATACACCAAGAACATTATCGTGAAACTCAAGCATGGCATTTACACAGACAATACAAGCCCCCGTAGTCAGAGACCAGTGTGGAATTGAAGGGTTTTTCCAGATTGCCTTTTCATTTTGCTCACTGTTGAAAAGAGAGTCACCGTCTGTTTACCCCTTTTCTTTTTGTGATGAGGCCATTGGGAGGATTAACTTAGATTCCAGGCTCTAATATATTTCTGTGGTTAAAAAAAAAGATCATTGAACACATATGCCTTAGAAGCAGTCCCTCGAGGAGGGTCAGGTTTGAAGCAGATATAAAATGTCAAAATTCACTGGGTACACACAAAGGACAAGGAAAGTAGAACATCCGAATACTGTTGGCCTGAATCAAAGGAATAGAGCACTCACGGATAAATGAAAGAGAACTAACCATCAGTGAGCATGACCACTGTAAGGATGAGGAAGGGCAGGACAACAGAGAACTCTTCATTGTTCAGAGAACCCCGAGACACTCTGACCCCTCCCCCGCAGCCCTGCCAGAATGTTGGGCCTGAATGAACAGGTTAACAGATGTCCTATCCACAGTCTGGGGAGGATGAAAGGTGATCTGACTTACAGAACTGGCTGAGCCATTGCAGACTGCAGGGCTCACCTCAATGAACGTCAAAGGAACGTAAGCAACACTGAAGCTCTTCCCCTTGAAAGGAGTCCCTATGCTGTATATAACCACTGAGGCCCAGGAGAAGAACAGAGAGAGGCAGCCGAAGGCTGTAGGAATCAAGATGGACAGCACCCCATAAGGGACAAGCACAGATCAGAGTCAGGGAAAGACCTGCCTATCGGGGAGGTCTGCCACCGATGGACAGAGATCCTACATTACCAACGGTTTCTTGGGGCCATGTCAGCGGCAGCATCAGTGCGAGGGATTGCCTCCATTCTGTCTTCTCTGCAGATAACGCAAGTGCCCTTAAAGGAAGCTAAGATAACACCTCACATCTGGGCTGCCCAGCAGTTGACCTTGGGGCTGAGACTAGTGCCAGGGCACCCATCTGTCAGAGTAGGGATCTTGGTGCTACTAATTTTTCTCCCAAGTTCATTCTGTGACACAGGACCTGTATATTACTCTTCCTATGAGACGGTCATCCCCAAGAGATTGCCAGTCCAGGGGAGTGAAGTTCCCGGAGGGAGGGCGTCCTACATGCTGCTGATGCAGGGCCAGCAGCAGCTGCTTCACCTGAAGGTAAAGGGAGACCACTCCGTGAATATCTTCCCAGTCTACAGTTACCACAATGGCCTCCTGGGGCAAGAGATGCCGCTCCTCTCACAGGACTGCCACTATGAAGGCTACATGGAAGGGGTGCCGGGCTCCTTTGTTTCCGTCAACATCTGTTCAGGCCTCAGGGGCGTCCTGATTAAGGAGGAAACCTCCTACAGCATCGAGCCCGTGCTCTCTTCCAAAGGGTTCGAACACATCCTGTACACCGTGGCACATCAGCCTCAGGTCTCCTGCAGTGTCACTCCCCAAGACAGCCCAGGGGACACCAGGCAGCAGCGCGGGAGCAGGAAGAAGCCCGATGACCTGCAGGAGCTGTCTGACTTGTGGTCACACACCAAGTATGTGGAGATGTTTGCTGTGGTCAACCACCAGCGGTTCCAGATGTGGGGCAGCAACGTCAACAAGACGGTCCAGGCAGTAGTGGACATCATTGCTCTGGCCAACAGCTTCACTAGGGGACTAAACACAGAGGTGGTGTTAGTGGGCATGGAAATCTGGACAGAGGGGGACCCGATAGAGGTCCCGGTGGACCTGCAGGCTACACTGAGGAATTTCAACCGCTGGAGACAGGAGAAGCTCGTGGACCGGGCCAGGCACGATGTCGCACACTTGATCGTCGGGCATCACCCAGGACAGAATGAGGGCCAGGCGTTTCTCGACGGTGCCTGTTCAGACGTGTTTGCAGCAGCTGTGGAAGCCTTCCATCATGAAGATGTCCTGCTGTTTGCAGCGCTCATGGCCCATGAGCTGGGACACAACCTGGGTATCCATCACGACCACCCGGCCTGCGGCTGTGACCCTAAGCACTTCTGTCTCATGCACGAGAATATCACCAAGGACAGTGGCTTCAGCAACTGCAGCTCTGACGACTTCTACCGTTTCCTCCATGACCACAGAGGGGCCTGTCTGCTTGACAAGCCTTGGCGCCAAAGCCGCAAGCAGAGAGCTGCCCGTTGTGGAAACGGTGTGGTGGAGGAGCCCGAGGAGTGTGACTGTGGTTCTGCTTGTGACCATCACCCATGCTGTGAGGCAACATGTACACTGAAGGACGGTGCACAGTGTAGTGATGGACTCTGCTGCTACAAATGTAACTTCAGAAAGAAAGGGGTCTTGTGTCGTCCTGTTGAGGATGTGTGTGACCTGCCTGAGTACTGTGACGGCAGTTCTCACGAATGCCCTGCAGACAGCTACAAACAGGATGGCACACTGTGTGATAGGATTTATTACTGCTCTGAGGGTTGGTGTAAGAACCCTGATAAGCAGTGCACAAAGATATATGGGTATCCTGCAAGATCAGCCCCCGACGACTGTTACATTTTAATGAACACCAAGGGGAACCGCTTTGGAAACTGTGGCTATCACACCGAGGCTAACTTAGGGTACGAAACATGTTCCGATGAGGATGTATTTTGTGGGAAACTAGTATGTACAGATGTTAGTTACTTGCCTCAAGTCAAACCCCTACATACACTCCTCCAGGTTCCTTATGGAGATGACTGGTGCTGGAGCATGGATGCCTATAACACTACTGATGTCCCTGATTTTGGAGATGTGCAGGGTGGCACTTACTGTGCCCCAAACAAAGTCTGCATGGATTACTATTGCACTGATCACACGGTGCTCCAGTACGACTGTGAACCAGAGAAAATGTGTCATGGGAAAGGCGTGTGCAACAACTTCAGGCACTGTCATTGCGATGACGGTTTTGCTCCTCCTGACTGCAGCAGCCCAGGGAATGGGGGAAGTGTGGACAGTGGTCCTGTTGGGAAGCCAGATAATCGAAACTTGAGTATCTTTACATTTGGTGACCGTGGAAAGCTGAGGTCAGACGAGGATGACATAAACATGAAGGTAGTGATGCTCGTGGTCCCTATATTTCTTATCCTTTTACTGTGTGTTCTGATGCTGATCGCCTACCTCTGGTCTGAAGTACTAGAAGCGATACTAACCCCAGGGAGTTCATCGGAGTCTTCCACAGAATCCTCAGGCCAGGGAAGGAGATAACCTTCACGCTATTGAAGTTTTGAGAACTTCACATGGATTGTTGCTATTGATGATGTCTTGTGTCTGCAGGACAATTTGGACTGACTACATGGTTTTCGGGGCACGCTGCACTTGCACTATCTAGTGTAATAATGTTATCTGTACTATGGTGCTCTCCTCAGTGACAACTGCTGTTCTATCATGAATGTTTGGATGGGATCTGAATGTTCTAACTTGCCCTGTCAGCCACTGTTCATAAAATAGAGGTGATTTTAAATAAATATGAATAAGGCCTTTTCCTCCTCACATGACATCATTCCAGACTAGTCATCCTCATACTTTGGGATCTTTAGTTTTAAGGCTTTTTGGACAAGGCTAGACCTCAGGTACCCAGTAAGTACTTGGGCACAGGAAACAGCCTCAGCACAGAGCTCCTAGCAGTGCTGAGCTCATAATAGCAACATCTAATTTTTCTATTTGATTTCTCAGTTTTTCTATTGAATTTGATTATAAAAAAAGATGTATTAGCTGGGCAGTGGTGGCGCACACCTTTAATCCCAGCACTTGGGAGGCAGAGCCAGGTGGATCTCTGTGAGTTTGAGGACAGCCTGGTCTACAGAGTGAGTTCCAGAACACCAAGGCTACACAGAGAAACCCTGTCTTGAAAAAGAAAAAAAAAAAAAAGATTTATTTTTATATGTATGAATATTTGCCTGCGTATATGTATGTGCACAAGTTGTGTTCCTAGTACCCAAGGAAGCCAGAGGAGAGTGTTGGTTCCTGTGCAACTAGAATCACAGACAGTGAGCTGTCGCGTGAGTGCTAGGAGCTGACCCTGGGTCCTCTGGAAGGGCAGCTGGTTCTGAAGTTCTGTAACCACTGAGCGTCTCTCCAGCTCCAGCCTGACATCTAATGTCCTGTGGACTGACAGTCTGCCTGGACTTCAATATGGAGGTTGTTTCCTCTGGGAGACAGAGCTAGCACAAAAGTACAATTTGTTCCATATGACACAAGGTTAGACACCATGGTCACTGTTTTAATCTCCCCAGCTCCCAGGAAACAGGCAAGAGGAGCAAGTAGTGGGAACTGTACCCCCAAGTTTAACCCAACGGCCTACATTCTATGTGCTATGAGCCTTTCGCTTCAATACAGAGGAAGAACATTTGATAAGTCTGATTGCCCAGACTATACCTTCTTTCTCAAGTAGATGTTGAATTCTATCCAGAACTTCCTTCACAGTGTAATCAGTATACAAGTATCTTGAAACTGGTCACTCACTGTGAATTAAGTCAATGGTAGTCTTCTTGCCTAGCACATGCAATGCCCTAGATTCAGTCCGCAATCAAGTATGATGTCTCCTGCCTGTAATTTCAGCACTAGGAGGCTGAGGCAGGAGAACTGCCACAAATGCAAGGCCAGCTTGGACTACAGAGTAAAACACTTACAATAAAAATTTGTGGCCGGGCGGTGGTGGTGCACGCCTTTAATCCCAGCACTTGGGAGGCAGAGCCAGGTGGATCTGTAGCCTGGGCTACAGAGTGAGTTCCAGGAAAGGCGCAAAGCTACACAGAGAAACCCTGTCTCAGAAAACCAAAGAGGGGAAAATTGTAATTCATTGTGTTAGAGAACTGTAGCAAGTCTTGCTTTGTTTTGCAAGTGAAGATGCTGGTCCACAGGTAGTTAGATCTAGGTCCTAGCAGCAGTTCTCAACCTGGGGGTCAAATGACCCTTTCACATGTCAGCTACCCTGCATATCAGATATTTACATTACAATTTGTAATGGGAGAGGCCAGCTCCCACCTCTTCAAGGGTTCTTAGGAGGAGGAGAGAGGGATAAGAAATTAGATAAGAGTCACGCTGTGGTGGTGAATGCCTTTAATCCCAGCACTCAGGAGGAAGAGGCAGGCAGATCTCTGTGAGTTCAAGGCCAGCCTGGTCTACAAAGTGAGTTCCAGGTCAGGCTCCAAAGCTACACAGAGAGACCCTCTCTCAAAAAAAAAAACAAAAAGAAAAAAGAGAAAAGAAAATATTAGACAGACAGAAACAGGATAGCTTCGGGAGGACCTGGGTTAAAACCCAATGGCCCTTTTTGTCTCTTCAAAAGGGCTTTTTAAAACAATGACAAGGGGCGGGGCAAAAGACCTCCCACTTGCTAGATCAAAGCACACCACACAGCCAAGTGTAGCCCCTTCCAAACACCTGGTAACCACAGCCCATGGCCAACTCATCCTCTTATGCAGCCCTGCTGGGTAAAGCAAGCCCAGATTCTCGGACCCTGAGTAAGTTCTCACTAGGAAACCTCTGTGGGTCTCTGTCAGGATTCGGTCCTTAATTACGTCATCAGCCTTCAACGGCGGCGTCCCAGCCTAAAAAGCGGGTGGGCCCTCTGTGCGCTCTCTGTCTCCTCTCCTTTGCACTCCTTCCTCCTGTCAGCCCCCCCTCTACAAACACCTCTCTCTCTCTCTCTCTCTCTCTCTCTCTCTCTCTCTCTCCCCCTCCCCCCCCCCCCCCAATAAAGCTCTAAAAAGGTAACCTTGGCTGTGATTCTTTCAATCAGCACGCTCCTCTGCCGGCATGGCCGCTGCGGGCGGCGACCAGCCACGAGGAGCAGCACGCCAGCGTAACTAACAGTCTCCACATTGTAAAGGTAGCAAAGTTAGAGTTATGAAGTAGCAACAAAATAATTGTAAGGTTGGGGTCACCACAACATGAGGAACTGTATTAAGGGGTCACAACTTTAGGAAGGTTGAGAATCACTGCTCCAGGTACATTTTAATGCCCAAATAAAATGACAACACCTTACCAAGGTAAAAGGATTTGCCGATAGGGTGAGAGCAACACAGCTGGGAATATGGACTCAACCGGCTGTACCTTCAACAGCTCAAGCAGCAGCAGCCATTACTGGGGTGGGGATGAGTGTGGCCAGCCTAGGCTTGGCTGTGTTTAGTATGAGATACCTACTAACACACAGTGGGTGCGTACACTATGTAGTAAGGTGATGCTAGCCAGAGATGTGTATTTTGAGAGCTCTGGGGCTGGCTGACACTGCCTTGCTAGAGAAGGGATGTCTGTGTACATGTTGCTGAAACGAGGAAGATTCTGGAAAGAGGATGGAGAGTATCCAGTATGGGAGAGCATTATCCTAGGGACCACAAGAAAGTTCTGAAGAGGTTTCCTGCAGAAGCCCAGTCCATCAGCATATGCTCTCAGCTACAGATCTAGAATGTGGTGTCTCCCAAATCTTCCAGTACTGGGCAGCTCAGCATCAGCACCCATGGGCAATGAACTGGTTTCCACTTCCACCCTGTAGTCTACCTAGCAGCCAGTGTGGTTCTTAAATAGAAATTAGATCACCAATGAACTTTTAAATGCCATTGACGGATCCATAAAGAGGACTAGATTGCTTGTGTGATCTGTCATGTGCTTGTACACTCCAGCAGCATGATCTGGCTTAGGGTGAATCCTTATGACAAGCCCATTAGTGGGCTTTCTTCACGCTTTTTCTTTTTTTAGGTGTGAATGGGTGTTTTGCCTGCTTGTCTGTGCATCACATCTGCCTTATGCTTGGTGCCTACCTGCAGAGGCCAGAAGAGGGAGTTAGATCCCTTGGAATTGGGATTACAGACAGTTGTGAGTCACCCCATGGGTACTTAGAATTGAACCTGGATCCTGCAAGAGCAGCCAGTGTCCTTTCTTGTGAGCCACAAGAATATAATATAGAGATTCAGCTGTTTATTAAGGCTATACCTAGAAATTTCAAGGCATTTTTCTAGAGGAAGTCATTTATCATGGAACATTTGGTGTTATTTAGCTTTTAATATTTCAGCTGTCTTCTGCTATGAAATTCTTGTGGGCCTATATACTGCTAGACCATATTGGCAAACAGATTCTCAGATGCAGATCCACTAGGTAACTAACACCCCTTCAGGGCCTAAGAGACAAGCAGGATGTAGATGCATAGCTTTGTTTCTTGTGCAAAGGAAGCTCAGACCTCCCCTCCCCAGACAGGAAAATGGTATTCCAGAGCTATTGACTCAGAACAAAGGAGGTTTTTGCATATCCTGGCGGAGTGAAGGGTGGGGCAGGATTCCTGGCCGGAGCAGAGTTGTGTGGTGAGGAGAGGAAGAACAAGGCAGTTTTCTGTAGATGGTAGACAGAGCTGCATGGCCGGAGAGAAGAGAAAGGCAGAGATTCTGTAGATGGTAAGGCAGATAGATCTCTTGTAGAGTTTTCTCAGAGCCAGGAAAGATGGAGGTTGAAGGAACAGAGGACAAAGATGAAGTCAAAGGCATAAGGTCTTAGTTATGACTAGGGCTGTGAGGATCAGGAGAAGTAGGTACAGAGAGGAACTGAGACTCAGGACGGAACTGAAGCTGTATAGATACAATTTTGTCATAGAAGAATAAAGTAAACGGACAGAGATCTATGTACGGTGTACATAGATTCTTTTCCCTCAGATAACCCCAAGCCGGACATAGCATATTCCCCAGGACTCTGGGAGGAATCTTCTCAGGGTTGGTCCCAGGGAAAATTCCATTAGTCCTTAACCGCCAAACCATCTTTCTAGCCCTAATTCACAGCTTTTTAAATTTTTTGTTTGTTTCTTGAGATAAGGTATCATATGCAACCCTGGCTGTCCTGAAACTCACTATGTAGACCAGGCTGGCCTCAAACTACAAGAAATCCACTTGCCTCCGCCTCCCCAGTGCCAGGACTAAAGGTGTGCATCAACCTTTAGAGCTTTCTTTTGTTTTTGGAGACAGGGTCCATGTAGCCTAGACTCAATTTGAACTCACAATGGAATTGAGACTGGCCTTGAACTACTGATCCATCTCTTGAGTGCTGGGAATATAGGTGTGCACCAACATGCCCAGTAAAATAAGCGTTCTTAAAGATGTCCGGCCTTGCCCTCCCATTGTTCTGTAAGCCTGTATTTAAGACCTCCTCCCTCCTTCAATAAATGGCATTCGGCATTAAAAAAAAATGTCCAGCCTCACTCGTCTCCAGGGATATGCAGAGAAAAATCACATATCTCAAAAGGTAAGGCTGATAACCAATACTGAGAATGTACAATATTAGAAACATCCACACTGTTTGCAGAGTATGAGAGTATCATGTTGAAATAGTTTGTCACATTCTATTAAGATTTACAATTTGCCTATCTCATGAGCTAGCATTTCCCTTCCATATATATATATATATATATATATATATATATATATGGAAAATTTCCCAGATTTTATATATATTATAAAAATATATATAATTTCCCAGAGACTATGTACATTTGTCATGTATATCATTAGTAATGTCCACAGCATTGCTTATAGTATTGCCCAAACTAGAAGGATTCATCAGAGAGTTGTAAGGGACTCCTATAGAGAAATATTAGCATAGAGATGAGACAGGAATGAGCCATGGTTTCATGCAGTAACATGATGACAACTTAGAATGTGGATGAAAGAAGCTAAATGTAGAGTTTATTACATGTGTTTGTATAAAATCCAGACAGGCACATGAATTGATGTTCTAATTGTGTAACTAGAAAGCAAAACTACGAATGTGACAAAACCCCATTACAAAGAGCATGACTGGGCACCGTGGGAAGGGTTCAGACATTCCCAGGTGTACAGGTGTGGTTCTGAGGGACTTACAGTGTTAATTACTGGGTGAAACAGGTGCCTGTATCATTCCAGTTTACTCACTCCCTCAAATCTACACATCTTCAAAATGTACCTTGCAGTAAATGTGCTCTACGTGCCCATGTGGGAAACACTGAGGCAGAAGACCGCCGGACTCGGAGCTCTGCAGACTGGAACCACTGCTGCCATGGCCCTAACCCACCCACAGCCTTGGGACTTCAGCTACTAGAGACTGAAGCCTAGCTTCACACACTTTGCTCCTTTCCCATAAGTACTGGTCCCTGAGGAAGTTCCCGGAACATCCTACAGCTCCAGGGTATGGCTACCTGGGGTCCCAGCCTCTGGCAATACCTGCATTCACCCAGAAAAGGAAGGTGCTCTCTCCAACCTGACCTTAGGACTGTGGCTGCTGATGCCACTTGTCACCCAAGATGCCCAGTGTGACCTGTGCTCGTCCTCAAGGTGGTACCAAGTGCATCCTGCAGCCCTAGAAGCAATTATCAGTCCTTTAAAAGCTAGTGCTGCCGGGCGGTGGTGGCACATACCTTTAATCCCAGCACTCGGGAGGCAGAGCCAGGCGGATCTCTGTGAGTTCGAGGCCAGCCTGGGCTACCAAGTGAGTTCCAGGACAGGCGCAAAGCTACACAGAGAAACCCTGTCTCGAAAAACCAAAAAAAAAAAAAAAAAAAAAAAAGCTAGTGCTACCTGCGCATATCTTATGTATACTAGGGAAGGTCTTCTTGGGACTAACTGCATCCCAGCCTAGCTTGTCTCTAGGGACGAGGAGGTTCCCATCTACATCCCGTAGCTCCAGGATCATGAATACCAATGACACAGCCTTAGTCACATCCGAACTGTTCTGTGTAACCTAGGTACATTGCTATATATGCCCTGTGCTCTAGGACTTCAAATTGTATAGTTCTATGTTCCAGTACTGTTTGCACTCACACTCACTCCTCCTCACAGGGGAGGTCCTCACAGAACTGAGACCGAGACTTTAGTGCCCAAACCCTGAGTACTTACGATTTTCCCTTGGGACCAGGCAGCAGCTTGAGCACTACAAACCCATGACTATCTGTAATCACCCCCAAAGGATCTAGAGGCGGTCCTCTTTGTCACACAGAACCTCAAGTCAGCAGTTCCTGGTGCTACACACCTTATAGCACCTGTGTCCATCCACGGGAAGGAGAGGATCCTCCCCTTCCTGTGGCCAGAGTCACCTGCACCTCCTGCACTTTCCTGGAGTAGCTGAACAGGTCTGCTTCATGTGCTTTGGCTTATAGGTCATGCCTACTTGTACCACAGACATCAGCCTTATCTCTGTCCTGAACAAACTGTCTCCATCTGGTACCACTGAGGTGGCCATCACCATGAGACCAAGTGCCATCCATACTCAGCCACAGAGCTGGAGGTCACCAAGCTGCATAACTGCTGGTCTCCCCAGGCCCTCACCTACTGACAATGACCAAAGCTGAAGAAATCTCAGCATCAACATTTTTGAAGTCTGATACCCAAAGCTCCTGACACCCTCTATCTCATCCACACCTCAGAAGAGGTCCCATCCCGTGCACACACATCGGTGTAGTGACATGAGTATCAAGAAAGGAACCACAATGCTCCAATAGTGAGTACCACTGCTCCAGAAAGATGCCAGCTTAAAAACCACTCGGCAAATTCATGGAGGATAATTCAAAAGAACAATCTTAAGGAAACTTAGATACAGGAGAATACAGACCGATGATACAGAGAAATGAGAAAAGCAACCAAGGATATAAATATTATAAGTAACAGTTCAAGGTCAAAAGCATAATATAGGATCTTAAAACAGTAGGGTGAAACCCACACAGAAAGAGAGCTGCCTGCCATGTAGCCAACTACGGCAAAAACCATAGTCCAGGGAGAAAACCTGCCAACCAAATCACCATGCCCTGGGATGGAGACACAGCTTATTGGCAAAGAGCACTGGCGGCTCCTACAGAGGACCCAGGTTCAAATCCCAGTGCCTACATATATAGAAACACTCAGACGTATAAAGTAAAAATGTAGTAAAAAGCTACTACACCCTGCAAAAATGATCCTTCAGAGCTGAAAGAGAAAGGTTTTCACAAGTGAGCCGAAGCTTGGGGAATTCAGCACTGCTTGGTAACTCCTATAAAAATCTGGAAAGGAACAGCCAAAGAGTTCTACACTCAACAAGAGATCATCGCCATCAGGAAAACACGAACGTGAAAAACTCATGAGCACTCTGGGCATGACTCAGTTCACAGACTGCTTGCCTAGGGTTCAATCCCCAGCACTATACAAATTAGACGTTGGGGTGCACATCTGTAACCCCAGCTATTTGGCTGTACAAGGAGGATTAGAAGTTCAAGGTCATCCTTAGCTACATAATATGAGGCCAGCCTAAATTCATCAAGGAAATATAGGAATTATAAATACATATGCACCTATTATGGAACCACTCAGATACAAATGGCAAATACTATGAGAGCTAGGAGAAAAGAATTCAATACCCTACTTACTTTGATATATCATCCACAATGAAAATCAACAAAGAAACATCTGTTTAACCACACTGTAGGACAAATGTCCTGGAAAACTCTACAGAGCGCTTCCTCCAAGAGCCAAAGGGCACACATTATTTCTATCAGCACATGGGACATTCTCTAAGATAAACCTTAGGTTCAAAATCAAATCTCAGAGGCCTGTTGAGTTGGCTCAGTAGTTAAGCGCACACACCACACTTGTAAAGGACCTGAGTTCAGTACCCAGCACTCAAGTCGGGCAGCCCACAACTGCCTGTAATTCCACCTTTAGGGTAGCAGACACTCTTCTGGCCTCCATGGACATGTGCACTCACAGACATGTACACCATGGACATAATTAAAAATTTCAAAAGCAAGTCTCAAGAAATCGTTTTGTGCCAGGCGGTGGTGGCACACACCTTTAATCTTAGCACTCAGGAGGCAGAGGCAGGCAGATCTCAGTGAGTTCGAGGCCAGACTGGTCTACAAAGTGAGCTCCAGGACAGCCAGGGCTACACAGAGAAACCCTGTCTCAAAAAATAAAGGAACGAGAGAGAGAGAGAGAGAGAGAGAGAGAGAGAGAGAGAGAGAGAGAGAGAGAGAGAGAGAGAGAGAGAGAGAGAGAGAGAGAAATAAAAATCATTTTGTTTGTTTTTTGAGTCAAGGTCTTTCTCTGTGTAGCCCTGGCTGTCCTGGAGCTCACTCTGTAGACCAAGATGCCTTGAATTTAGAGATCTGTCTGCCTCTGCCTCCTGAGTGCTGGGATTAAAGGTGTGTGCCACCCCCTCCCCCCCAAGTCTCGAGAAATCTTAAAAAGCCAATAAGATGGCCCAGTGAGTAAAAGGCTTGCCACACAAGCCTGATGACCTGAGTCTGATCCACAGACTGCACATTAGAAAGCTAGATGTGGTGGCTGTATCTGTAACCCAGCATTCTTCCAGCAAGATGGGAGATGGAGACAAGGGGATCACCCAGAAGCTGAGCCAGCTGGCCTGGGGTACTCAGCAAAGCAGAAAAAATGGGTACCATGGCTCAACCAGGTAAAAGGAAAGAACCTCAAATAAAAGAAAAATAACTTTAAAAATTTTAAAATATAAAATCATAGCCATGTGGTGGTGGCCCACGCCTTTTGTCTTAGCACTTGGGAGGCAGAAACAGACAGATCTGAGTTCAAGGCCAGCCTGGTCTACAGAGTGAGTTCCAAGACAGCCAGAGATACACAGAGAAACCCTGTCTTGAATAGCAAAAAAAAAAAAAAAAAAAAATCTGCTACCATCCTCAACCATGTTCATCTTCTCAGATGATGGAAGGATAAAACACACATCAACAAGGATGGATAGTATACAAGTACCTGGAACAGAATAGGATGCACCGACATGACCAACTGATTGGAGAAATCAAGAGGATGTATACAATCAAATGCATCCTGCATGTGAATTCACAGCTAAAAGAAAACAAAACTGAGAAGACTGCTTCCAGCAATCAATTCCCACAGACACAGAGTCCCAACATCAACAGCCTATTACACTCAGATTTCGAAAAGCCACAAAGAGCCAAACCCAAAACTGGTAGAAGCAATATTAAAGATCAGAGCCGGAAAAGCTAAGCCCAGAAGAAAACAATGTAGAAGAGTCCTGGGTGGAAGGGCTGGGTTTCTGAAACCGTAAACAGGCCCTGGCAAAGTATTAGCTCAACCAGACATCATAACAGACACCACAGAAACTGCAGGAGCACAAGAGCCCATCCTGGCTTTGTGCATGGGTGCAGGCCAGTGGCACTTAGGCCTGTCTACTTCGGTGACTGGGAAAGAGAAGAGGGCTTCTAAAGAGGTAAGTGGCAAGAAAATGCCCAAGAAGAGGCCACAGTTACTCTTCCTGTGGAGCAGCCTGACGGTGTGCCCTGATGATTGACACTGCCATGGACTGAGGGAAGAGGCCCTTGAGTTTCCCACAGCCTAGCTTTGCTCCCATCTCAGCACCTAGGAACCATACTTCACTTTCATGAGCAAGTTCTCTGTTGACTCCCAGGACTCTGGTGTCAGCTGCTATCCAGAAGACATGCTCCATGTTCTGAGAACAGGCTTCTGCGGGAGCTCCAATGACCCAGCATCAACTCTGCTTCCCACAACACACTGGCCACAGGGTTCCTGGTGTGTATGGACCCACCTCCTAGGCCCAGCCTGGGCTGGGACGCCTCTACTTTCCACCACTGCTGCAGCCTGCCTCCCCATTCTGGCTCTGCAGGTAAACCACTGGGCATCCCTGTTGCCACACCCCACTTCCACCCCCTTTCTGACCTACTGACCCCACCCTTGCTCTCTTCCAAGGCAGCCACAGACCCATGTTTCATCCCCTTAACCCAAATGATCTTGGGTTTTTCCATTGCTGTGCCAGAGACCCACATGGTGCAGCTGGCCCAGACTGTGAACTGTTTCCCCACTGTCTGGACTCCCTGTGGGTCTCCTATCGACTCACACTACTCTACCATCCATAACTCTACCCTAGATGGGGGTAGAGGACCAAAGGCAACGAGGGGCCCTGCCTACACGGCAGTCACTGCTGCTGCTTGTGAGCCACGTGTGGCCCATCCCAAGGCCTCCCAAGCACCCCAGTAGTTCATGAGAAGCCAGCAGAAGCAACCCTTCCACTCTGCATATCTGAATCCTTCTGGTGTCAACTGCATGGCCACTTCAGTACTCTTCCCTTCAGAAACACCCGAGAGAGAGAAGCCTTGCTCTGCAACTGCGCCACCAGCTCTCCCCGGGTGCTGAAGGAGGCGCCGCTCTCAGAAGGACCAGAGAACTGGGGAGACCTAATGTGGTGTCCATATACCTGTGGGCAAAATGCTCATACAGATACAATTTAAAAATCTAAAAGAATGATCTATAAATGTAATGCAATTTCTAAAAAAAAAAAAAATTATTGCTGACTCCTTCTGAAATAGAAAAAATTCTAAAATTTATACAGGTTGGCACACACCGAGGGTAAAAAAGTCCCCCCTCCACAAAAAACAACAACAACAAGCAAAAACAGGATATCCAAAACCAATACTGAGCCGAAGCAACAACGAAAAGGTCTGTCATTCAACTGTCATGGTAACCGAGGGAGCAGACTGGGAAGCGGCTCAGCTGATAGAATGGTTGCCGAGCATGCAGGAAGCCCTGGGTTCAATCCTACCAGAGAATAACACCTCTCCAGGAATGTTGGCCAGGAAGTCCCCAGAAGCCCCAAACCATACAGGTCATGCTGTCGCTATGGGTTCCCGCCAGGACTGGAGGGTGAGACCCTGTTACTGAAGACATCACACATCTTGGTTTCATGATACAGAGAAACCACGCTCCAGTTTAGCTAGAAACTTCCTTTCATAGTGTTATAAGTTGCTCTGCAGGCAGTTGCGGGACTGTTGTGTCTTGAATGAAATGTCCCTCTGCAGTTCAGGCATTTGAATACTTGGGATTCCAGTTGATGGCCGGACTTGCTGGAGGAAATATGCCATTGTAGGCAAGCTTTGATGTTTTCTTTTATTATTGTTATTGTTGTTGTTGTTTGTTTGTTTGTTGCTTGAGACAGGGTTTCTATGTGTGACAATCCTGGCTGTCCTGGAACTCGCTCTGTATACCAGGCTGGCCTTGAACTCACAGACATCTATCTGCCTCTGACACCGGAGTGCTCAGATCAAAGATGTGTGCCCCCACCACCTGGCTTGGCTTTGATGTTTTAAAAGCCTCCTGCCATATCTAGCTTGCTCTCTCTTTCCTGCTTGTGGTTTGAGATGTGAGTTTTCAGCTTTTTATGCTGCCATGCTGGGTGCTTGCTGCAACATTTCCCCACTGTCATGGTGATGGGCTTGGATCCCGCTGGTACTATAAACCCCACATAAACCCTTCCTTCTATAAGATCATGGTGTTTTATCATAGTAACCAAAACAAGGAGAAAAGTCAGCAGTGGTCTTCCCCAGCTTCAGACCTGGCATGCTACAGTATCAACTCAACAAGCTACAGTATCAACTCAACAAGCTCACTGTTTGGCGGGTAACCAACTGACTTCAGATTAGATCTGATGCATGCTCCGGAGGAGTAAGATCATGCCAGTTCAGTGGACCTAGTCAAAAGTCGATGGGTGGGGAGGTCACAGGACCTAAGGAAACCTACTACCTTCGTTGAATAGACAGCTCGTAAAGTGCCTGACAAACCTATGCTTGCATTCATAGATAAGTGCTGTCCTCAGCCTTGATCAAAGCAGCTTCTCTTTGCAGCAAATGATGGTTAATGAGAGACGCACTGTCATGGTGCTGAGGACTAAATGGACCTGGTATCACCCCTCCGAGGATCCTGACATAGCACAGAAAAAGGGGCGGAAAGAACGTAAGAGCCCGAATGGTAGAGAGGAGCGCCGCGACACGGTTCGAGCCCTCATGAACTCACACTAGCTGGAGTTACCCACAGAGAGTCTGAACAAATCTGAGCGAGTTGACATTCAATTATAGATGGGGGAGGGGCTTGGGTGGCCCACCCAGTCCAGCGGAGCTCATGGCTGTGGGAAGAGAGGAAGTCACTGTCTTCAGTGTTGGAGCCACTGATGAGCTACCTACGCTTCGTGGACAGCATTTCATCCGTGCCCACATGACAGGCCCTGGTTAAACCTAGTGGGTCTGGGTCACAAAACAAGAAGGACATGAAAGTAGGATGAGGACCTGTTGGCAGAGGGTGTGGGTGGGGAGTTGTGGGGTGGGGAGAGGGTAAAAGAGGGTGAGTGTCACCAGAATATTATATTCATCCATGAAACTGTCAAAGAATTAGCTGAAGAGCTAACAAAGAAAACTGAGTGTGTCAGTCGGGCGGTAGTGGCACACGCCTTTAATCCCAGCACTCGGGAGGCAGAGGCAGGCGGATCTCTGTGAGTTCGAGGCCAGCCTGGTCTCCAAAGCGAGTTCCAGGAAAGGCGCAAAGCTACACAGAGAAACCCTGTCTCGAAAAACCAAAAAAAAAAAAGAAAAGAAAAAAGAAAACGGAGTGTGGTGATGTGTGTCTAATCTCAGCTCTCAGGTTGTGAAGAAAAGAGAATCAGGAATTCAAGGTCATCCTCAGATATATAGCAACTTCTAGGCCAGCCTAAGCTATAAGAGACCTTGTTTCAAAAAAAAATGCAAGGAACCAGCATAAAAATAGGTACATAGACAAACAGACAGAGAACCACACACAAAGTTAACGCACACGGTTCAACACCCACAAGATTCCTTCTTTGGGGCTTTGTTCTGGTTAGCACATGACAAGGGGCAGCAGGCTGAGCAGTCATAAAAATACTGCTTTCAGGCCATCAGCATGACATCTGGCAGAGGCGCCAAGACCATCTAGCAGAAAAGACAGTCCCATCCATAAACACTGTTGGCAAAATTGGGTAAACATATGCGAAAGAATAAAGCTGTTTTATACCCTCTAAACAGATACAGAAATCAACTCAGAATGACTCAAAAGCCTGAATAGTGCCCAAGGTGGGGCTCGGTTGGTACAGTGCTCGCCTAGCGTGCATGAAGCCCGGGATTGATCCCTGGCACCAGATAAACTGGTTGTGGTGGTGGCACACCCATGACCCTAACACTTGGAAGGCAGAGGTACAACAACTTCAAAGTTCATAGTGAGTTTCAGGCCAGTCTGGGACACAGGAGTTCCCGTGAAGAAAGAAAAAGAGACGGGGAAAAGGAGGGACAAGCTGAAATGTAATACCTGAGCTACGGAGCCACAGGATGACAAGAGAGAAGCACTCCAAGGCACTGGTGTAAACCAGCAATTCTCGACCTGTGGATCATGACCTCTTTGGAGGTCGAATGATCCTTTCACAGGGGTTACATATCAGATATCCTGAATATCAGATATATTTACCTTCAATTCCTAACAGTAGTGAAATAACAGTTATGAAGTAGCAACAAAAATAATCTTATGATTGGGGGTCACCACAACATGAGGAACTGTATTAAAAAAGTTGCAGCATTGGGAAGGTTGAGAACCACTGCTCTAGACAATGATTTCTTTTCTAAGAATTCTTCCCAAGGTCTCAGGCAAGTAAAAATAGAATAAGCATCTATCAAACTACAGAGGCAAGACACGGCCTGTGGAGCCTTGAAAAGAGCCTTGTAAACCATTCATCCGCTAAGGGCTTACATTTTGAGAACATAGGATGATCACATAGAGTTGAACACTAAAACCAAATTAATGCAAATTTTAAAACGGGCTAAGGAACTCCATAGACACTTCTCCAGAGAAGACACAGGTGTGTGTGCCATTCTGAGGCCATGCCTACACAGCACATACAAAAACCGAGATTTGATTTCCAGTATGGTGGAGTGACGAAAGGGGCTGGGACACGTGGAAATACGCCAGAGGCTGGAGTGTCTGAAGCCCCACCACTGGGGGCACAAGCAGGGAGCCGGGGGGGGGGGGGGGGTTCTTTCTTTTCTTTTTCTTTTTTCTTTTTGCGACAGGGTTTCTCTGTGTAGCTCTGGCTGTCCTGGAACTCACTCTGTAGACCAGGCTGGCCTCGAACTCACAGGAATCTACCTGCCTGTGCCTCCCGAGTGCTGGGATTAAAGGCGTGCGACACCACCCCTGGGGAAAGCAGGGGGATTTCTAATTGGAAGACACCCTGGCATACATAGTTATTTCCGGGCTAATCTGTGATACATCCTGAGATGTCTCAAAAGACAAAACACTCTATCCAACAAAAAACTCAAATAGCCAACAAATGCATGAAACAGCGCCCAATCACAGTGGTTATTGAGACATCAGAAATCCAATCAGGGATCAAAACCAAATGCTGATGTGATGTGAGGGGAATTCGCACACGTTGTTGAAGTGGATTTGACCAGCACCGCCATTACAGAAAACACTATGAAGAGTTCTCACGAAACACGATATGATCTAGCAGCTCCACAATTGGTTATGTTTCTAAAGAAGATGAATAATTATACCAGAGACAGACCTGCTCTTCCATGGCTACTGCAGCTGTGTTCATGATAGCTCAGGTATGCAGCCAACCTACTCCTTTGCTACGAAGTGGAGGGAACTGGTGGTCACGCCAAGTGTAATAAATCAGGCAGCTAGAGGAACACCATGTGTGCTAATCCTCTGTGGAAAGGAAAAAGGTTGATCTTGCTAAAGAGCAGAGTAGGTGGTGGTCCCCAGAGACTGGGTGTGGTACAGGGAGTGGAAAACAGCTAAGATTCACCAACAGAGAACGGCTTCTAGGGTTAGCACAGTGGGTGAACCCTCTGTTAAAACAATGTACCACTCTTCGAAGTCAATCAAAAAGCATGAGATCCCCAACATACAATGGCAATTAACACTTGAAGAGCTGGAAATGCTTCCCACATTAATTATTGTATATTGTTTACAAATATATCTTGTGAAAACTTAATTTGTGTGTCTGTGTGCACACCTGCGTGAGTTCATGTGACCCTTGTGCATAGAGGCTAGGAGAAAGTCTCAGACGTGTGATCCCACCAAATGTCAGGACCAGGAGAAGACTAAGAGGTCTCAGGCTAGCCTGAGCTAAACAGTAAAACACTGCCCCATAAACAAAGAAACACACACAATCCATACATAACCCCAAGGGATCAATGTGTCAGGGTGACTATCAAGAGGGTGAGGCCTTCAAGACGCCAGCCACTGTGAACATGAACACACGTATGGGGAGGGTACCATGCCATCATCTTTGAATCATCATCAGCCTCTGAAAAGCCAAATTTGGAGCTAGGAAGAGTGACTATTGTCTTCCCCATGGACTGCAAGCCTAATCCCACTGGTGCTATAACACACAGCTAAGGGAGTTGGCTCCCTGGCCTGATCCAACAGCCTGGTCTCCCCTCTCAGAGCGGGTTAGGACACTCCTGTCTATGGATCGAGGGCTTTAGAGGTCGGAAAACAGATACCAGAGTGTGTGCACCTAAGGTATCTCCAGGATCCCTGATCTGGAACATCTGGGGTTAGCTGAGCAACTGACAACAGGAAGGATGGGAGAGCTGTGGGGGAGGGGTGTTCCGTATGGCTGAGAGAGCTGTGGGGATGTTATGTCCTCTCTCAAGGTAGTCTCACATTATAGAGTCCATAGTCTGTCACAGCACATCTCTCCATCTTGCCAAAGGAACTTAGTGATGGGACACTGGAACTGACTCTGAAAGAAACCACCAAGAATGGAAGGTATCTGAGAGGGCACAGAGGTCAGAGGCACCAGGAAGACACCCAGCCAGCAAGCTAAGGTCACAGACTGGGAAGTAACCACCACTTAACGCCCCAGCATAGATGGGATAATACTGGGTCTCAATGTCAGGGAGAGCAGCTGCTGCGGCTGCTGCTTAACACAGTTGATGCCCCATAGCATCAACTGATTCAAGAAGGCCATGGCAGACATGGCCTCAGTGACACACTTAGCCTCCTCGTCTTCCAAGTAGACCCTATGTGGCTTTGTATAAGGTTGGGGGAGCACTTCAGTCTTGGGCTCCCCAGATGCAGGGACTGAGGCTGGGGCAAATGCCAGAACATTTGTGTGTCAGGCTGGTGGCCATGTTGCTCTTGGTAGTAATTTTCCTCCCAAGTACATTCTGTGACACAGGATCTGTATATTACTCTTCCTATGAGACGGTCATCCCCAAGAGATTGCCAGTCCAGGGGAGTGAAGTTCCCGGAGGGAGGGCGTCCTACATGCTGCTGATGCAGGGCCAGCAGCAGCTGCTTCACCTGAAGGTAAAGGGAGACCACTCCGTGAATATCTTCCCAGTCTACAGTTACCACAATGGCCTCCTGGGGCAAGAGATGCCGCTCCTCTCACAGGACTGCCACTATGAAGGCTACATGGAAGGGGTGCCGGGCTCCTTTGTTTCCGTCAACATCTGTTCAGGCCTCAGGGGCGTCCTGATTAAGGAGGAAACCTCCTACAGCATCGAGCCCGTGCTCTCTTCCAAAGGGTTCGAACACATCCTGTACACCGTGGCACGTCAGCCTCAGGTCTCCTGCAGTGTCACTCCCCAAGACAGCCCAGGGGACACCAGGCAGCAGCGCGGGAGCAGGAAGAAGCCCGATGACCTGCAGGAGCTGTCTGACTTGTGGTCACACACCAAGTATGTGGAGATGTTTGCTGTGGTCAACCACCAGCGGTTCCAGATGTGGGGCAGCAACGTCAACAAGACGGTCCAGGCAGTAGTGGACATCATTGCTCTGGCCAACAGCTTCACTAGGGGACTAAACACAGAGGTGGTGCTAGTGGGCATGGAAATCTGGACGGAGGGGGACCTGATAGAGGTCCCGGTGGACCTGCAGGCTACACTGAGGAATTTCAACCGCTGGAGACAGGAGAAGCTCGTGGACCGGGCCAGGCACGATGTCGCACACTTGATCGTCGGGCATCACCCAGGACAGAATGAGGGCCAGGCGTTTCTCGACGGTGCCTGTTCAGACGTGTTTGCAGCAGCTGTGGAAGCCTTCCATCATGAAGATGTCCTGCTGTTTGCAGCGCTCATGGCCCATGAGCTGGGACACAACCTGGGTATCCATCACGACCACCCGGCCTGCGGCTGTGACCCTAAGCACTTCTGTCTCATGCACGAGAATATCACCAAGGACAGTGGCTTCAGCAACTGCAGCTCTGACGACTTCTACCGTTTCCTCCACGACCACAGAGGGGCCTGCCTGCTTGACAAGCCTTGGCGCCAAAGCCGCAAGCAGAGAGCTGCCCGTTGTGGAAACGGTGTGGTGGAGGAGCCCGAGGAGTGTGACTGTGGCAGGGCCTGTGACAGGAACCAGTGTTGTAATGAAAAGTGTAAATTTAAGGAGGGTGCACAGTGTAATGATGAGCCTTGCTGTTCTCGATGTAAATTTAAAAAGATGGGACAGATTTGTCGTCCTGCTGATGGAGCATGTGACCTGGACGAGTTCTGTAATGGGACCTCTGCAGTATGTCCTGAGGACAGGAGAGTACAAGATGGCTCTATATGCCATGAATTATACTTTTGTCTTAAGGGTCAATGCCTGGACCCTAGCTCTCAATGCTCACGTATTTTTGGGTATGGTGCACAGTCTGCCTCAGATGCATGCTACAGCTCTCTGAACAGCAAAGGGGACCGGTTTGGAAACTGTGGCCTTTCTTCTGAGTCTCCAAGAACTTATGTCAAATGTTCAGATCAAAATACGATGTGTGGGAAACTTATATGTACAGAATTAGGCTTCTTACCACCAATTAAACACAAACACATACTGATCCAGGTCCCTCATACAGTGGACTGGTGCTGGAGCATGGATGCTTCTGATGATGAAACAGAAGGCGCTGATGAAGGATATGTGAAGAACGCAACTAACTGTGGCACCCAGAAAGTTTGTAACAATTTCCTTTGTCAAGACTCGCTCTTCACGTTCTTCCCCGACACTTCCTGCACTGCAGATCTATCTTGTAATGGACATGGAGTTTGCAATGATTTAGGGAACTGCCATTGTTCATTTGGATTTGCACCCCCCGACTGCAAAAATGAAGGAAATGGAGGCAGTGTGGACAGTGGTCCCCCCACTCAACCATCAAACGAAAATCCTACAGGAGATGTGGGTCTAAATGAGCAAAGTGAAAATGATTTGACACTTAACTTAAAGCTGATAGTTCTGGCTGCCATTTTGATACTCATAATCCTCTTTATAACCATATGCATCATGCTTGCCTATGATAAGTCAGAGCTGCCTTCTGAAGCAGAGCCTTCAGAGTTAGAGAAGTTTCCAGAAGGGACTGAAGAGGAAGAGGAGGAAGAGGAGGAGGAGGAGGAGGAAGAAAAAGAGGGAGAAGAGGAGGAGGAATAAGTGGGGAGGAACATAAAGCCAATAGCTGAGCCTTCTGCAGCCCTGAGAATGAGATGCTCAGTAATGCAAAGGCTGTGCGAACTGAGAGCTGGGAGGCTCTCACTAGGACTCCAGGGCCTAAAGACACACTGGAGGGAAATAGGAGCCTCTGTCCTTAGAGCTGGTTGAGGAGTGTTTACACAGTCAGTATTTCAGTACTTTAGTTTTCAATTTCATTTGAACTTGTCACATAGATCTTTGGATATTCATGTTCTTGTATCTTTGGGCTAATTCTTTTGGTCACCAGAAACTGTATTTTAGGACATGCTTTCTTCCACATAGATTGTCTGGTGCTCCTGAATTTATTACTATCCCCAGGATTTTTATTCCAAGTAACAACTATCTATTATGTAAGGGCAATTTCCATGACTTTCATTGTTCCAACTTGACCAAAAATATATATGGGAGGGATGAGTCTTTAAATAAAACTGCTAACATTAGACATGTCTTTAGGTCCCATGTAATGTATTTGTTGAGTCCGTTCTGTTTGGTAGCTGTTTGGGAAATGTTGTTCCTCATAAGGAAGAGGGTCTGACTTTGGATCTTGAGTTAAGAAGCCGGCTTTACAGACATCAGCCTCAGCTCCAGACAAAACGTACTTGCTGTACAGTCATAAGGCTTGGAGTTCAAAGCCTCACACTCACCAGGCAATAGACAAGACAGGTAACTTGTACATGCCCATAGCCCGAAGGGGCAAGAAACAGGAGGATCACTGGGGCTTGATGGCTTCTGGCCCAGAGAATGCAAGCTCTGGGTGCAGGGGAAGACCCTTCTTCAAAGGGATAGGCTGAGAATGATAGAGGAGGATGCTGACCCCCTCTTCTACCCTGTATGCACATGCACAGGCACCCCCCCCCTCTGTACATAAATGAGCACTACATAACACACACACACATATTAAAGAGGAAGAGGAAGCAGGAGCTAGCAATAAGCCGGTCCCAGCTGGGCAAGATGGGAGTGCTTGCCATATTGCCAGCTTTCAGAAGGCTGCAGCAAGGAGACTGCAAGTTTAAGGCCAGCCTGGGTTACCTAGGGAGGCTTAGTCTAAAAACAAAGCGAAGCTAAACTGAGTTATTTTGTGCTCTGTTTCTAGAAAGTATGACCTTTCTCATTCATCATCTTGCCCACGTGCTTGTGGCATTACGAGGAAGATGTCCAGTAATCCACATGTTGGTACCCCCATAGGACCACACTTTCCAACAGTTTGGTGATGTCTTGCTGCCCTCTCCTGGCCTTCTCTGGGCTGCCTCAGGCCAGCCAAACTCCAGCACATTCCTCAGTTTCCTAAGCCAATTCCAGACTCTAGATTTGTCTTCAGACTTGGAGGGAACAAAGGGAAGTTGCAGTGTGAAATAGATGCGCAGATACTGATGCTCTGAAGTCCACAGGTCATGCTTCTCCTTGGGGGACCAGGAGCAGATGTGTCTGTCTCTCCGTGGGCCGGATCTCACATCTGTTCTCATTCCATTGGTCAAACTGAACTCCCTTGTCTGGAGCTCAATTGAAGAAAAATAAAACAAGATAACCCCAAATTGATACAATTCTGTTCTCAAGAAAGACAAAGTGTTACTTTTGTTTGCTTTTGATATAGTGTCTCACATATGTGGCCCAGGGACTGGCTTCCAACTATGTAGCCCAGGCTGGCCTCAATCTCATGGTAATCTTTCTGCCTCAGTCTCTGGAGTCCTGAGATTACAGGTGTAAACTATCATGTGCAGATCAAAGTGTTACCTTGCCAGCAGTGGTGACACATGCCTTTAATCCCAGCACTTGGGAGGCAGAGGCAGGTGGATCTCTGTGAGTTCGAGGCCAGCCTGGGCTACAGAGTGAGTTCCAGGAAAGGTGCAAAGCTACACAGAGAAACCCTGTCTCAAAAAAAAAAAAAAAAACCAAAAAATAATGACAACAAAAAAATCCAAAAAAGTGTTACCTGTATTTGAAAAAGAAAATGGTTTATTGTTTCTCCAAATTCGTCTGAAATGGAATTTTGTTGGTATGGTTGAGTGGGGAACAACTCAGCTAAGTGGTTTTTTTTTCCCCAAGGGGAAAACAAGCTCTTCTATCAATAGAAGAAAAGAACAAGTTTTCACGATGCTTTGAGACCCAGCTTTCCAAATTCCCCATGTCTTATCAATCAGGCCTTCCCAGTGTGTGGGAAGAGGAGTCTTCTACTTCCCTATTCCATAAGCACACGCCCTGCAGCATCTATTATAGAAGTTATTATAGAAGACGTCACCACTTCTAGAGGGGAGACACTCCAACACTGGCCTTGACCCTACCTACGTGGTAGATTCTGGGTCCTTGAAGCTTATGGACATAATGGAATAATGAACTGTAATTATAGGTGTTTCAAAGTTACTCATTTGTTTAATCAGACCTACAGGCAAAACTTGTCTTTACCAATGAGAATCTTTTTTGTGATTTCATTCCTATGAAGGCAAATCACAAACACTTCACTTTCCTAGAATAGTGAAGACAGACAGAATTTACACACTTGACTCATACTCCAGCTGAACTGTGTTCAATGGAGATGAGGTCAGATCCATATTTGAGGTTGCTACTATGTGTACAGTCATAAAGAAAGGATTTTAATGTCACAAACGTTGGGATGACAGTCCAGGCAAAAGAATGGGGTTTACGAATGCTGGAAGGCATCCCCATCTGGAGGGACATGGCCTATGAAGTGTTCGGGTATCAATGATGAGCATACCGTATCACGCCTGCACTCAGAACGCACACTTTCACAACACTGGGTCTCACCCTCTGGGTTCCTCAGGTTCTGGATGCTCCTCCTTTTAACAAAGAGACGTCTTCATTTCTCTTGCTCACCATGTCCTATCTCCACTTCTATATTGGCTATAGGTCTCTGAACCCTTGTTCTGGAAATCTCTGTGAACCTACTTCCACATTTTCCAAATCCTTTCCATGTTCATATAAATATATGTGAGTATTTGAAGATCATCTTTTATAAATAAGCCTATTAATTTTTTCCAAAGTGGGCAACTCACTAAGTCTTAAATCTCAATGTTTTTTGTCTTAAATAATTCTTTATTACTAGTGTTCCATGGCATATTAGTATCTCTATAGTTATTTAAACTATGTTCTTATACATAGACACGCCTTTTGTTTTGGCTTTAGTTATTACAGACTGGATGCCGACAAAACCCACAAAGTCAAAGCACAGGGCTTTCTTCTGGGTTCTGCTCCATGCCGTCTGCTGGTACATCCCCTACCACTCCCTAGGGCAGAATTCTTGACCCGCAAGGCAAGGACTGACAGGTATGCTCAGGAAACTCCCTTTAGGTCACTTCTGTTTACCATATAAGCCTGTTTCTTCTGATCTAAATCCTGGAGACCTTCTGGTCTCACTGCTGCCCAGAAATACATCTCTACCAGTATGTCTGTGATAGAAATCCTAGGAAACTGCCTAGGTGCTGAACTGACAGCTGATGCTGTGGAGAAACAGAGCTGCATTGGGCTCGGTAGAGCTCAAGGAACAATGCTGTTGGGAACACTAAGAACCCTGGGGCTGGTTGAGCTGGGGTGACTGCTGCCACTGTCCTGGGAGCCTTGGCTCTAATGATGGGACCTCTGTGCTTTCCACAACAACTGTGATCGATCCCCCTCACCATGTATAGAATGTAGGATTTGCTACCATAGCTGAATTGGTCACTGAGGAAGCTTTGCTCAGACAGAAATATTTCAGATGAATACAGCCACCAAATCTACTTATATTTTAAAATAAAGTCTTACAAAACATTCTACATAAAAACTGTTCTGCTCAACACTGAGAACGAGGTATCTGGCGGAGCACTGGGCTGGGCGAGCGTTCTCAGGCCCCCATGCAACCTCATTAGGACACCCCCCTGCACCCCGGCGAGCTGCTGCATGGCGTCCTACCTCCCCTGCTTTCACGGAGCAGGCCTTGCCAATGACACACATATATATGAACCTGAAATTTATTTTTTCTTGAAGAGATGTAAGTATGTCTAGTATTTGTCAAAGTAAGGAGTCTCTTAGATAGAAAGCGGCTATATCTCCCTGAACGAGCACCTGGACAGATCCTTCCTAATTCACCCAGAATCGCTGCTGACCACAGCGTTCCATTCCCTTTCAGTTCTTCAGCCTGAGGTATGGCCAGAAGAGACAGAGGGTGTTCCCTGCAGCCCTGCAGAGTTCGCTCACGTGAAACATTCACTTTCTGGATGTTCTACTTCCACAGCTTCAAAGAATGGTGGAAGAGCTGGAAGCAAAAGCCAGAGAAGACTCCAGTGGATCTAGGCTCCTGCTATAGATTCTCTTCTGTGAGCACAGCAGTGGGGTCTGAGTATCTGCGTCACGGCGAGGCTCATGCTTTAGCTGCTGGAACTTGCACTGTGTCCAGCCATATATGCCACAGTTGAGCAGACCCTGGGATGCTGCCGTGAGAGCCTGGAGGAGATGAAGAGTGATGGGGTCCAACCTTCAGGCTTGTTGAGATCCAGGAATAGGTCCCTTGGCCCTTATTTATAAAGCGTGACTACACAACTAGTGTGTTTGTGTGTGTGTGTGTGAGTATGCGCGCGCGCATGCACATGCGACAAAGTCCCAACCCTATTTGCAGTGCCATCATTCGAGCTACTGAACTATAGACAAGCTCATCTAAACTCTTCACAATGGGGCTGGAGAGATGGCTCAGAGGTTAAGAGCACCAACTGTTCTTCCAGAGGTCCTGAGTTCAATTCCCAGCAACCACATGGTGGCTCACAACCATCTGTAAGGAGATCTGGTGCTCTCTTCTGTGTACATAATAAATAAATATATAAATAAAAATAAACTCTTCACATTGTATCTTGCTGTGGACAGCTGAAGGCTAGTTACATTGTCTGGTACATACACGAGGACAATAAAACGGCATCAACTGCTGACTTACTTCTCAGAGAACACTGTTCTCAATCAGCATAGTTAGTCTAAAGTTTCCTTC
This sequence comes from Peromyscus californicus insignis, assembly GCF_007827085.1. Taxonomy (NCBI): domain Eukaryota; kingdom Metazoa; phylum Chordata; class Mammalia; order Rodentia; family Cricetidae; genus Peromyscus; species Peromyscus californicus. Next base: position 11,954,725 of record NW_026294540.1, on the reverse strand, counting down.
TGATAATGTAGGAGACAGGAGAAGCATTCCTTTACTGCTCACCATTCACTATGAACAGTTAATTTGTGCCATCTGATTCACTCTGGATAGGAGAGGATCATCACTACCAGTGCCTCACCAGAACATATCCCGGGAGATCTTATTCTACTGCCCGTATCTTCAACATATCAAAACCAAGTTCCCCAGAGACACATGTGCTCCAAACTATACCCAGAAACACTTAGACTAGCTTGCCTTTGAGGAAATGGTTATATTCCTAAGTCAGCATAAACACTAGATCTCTTTTGCAAGGTACAAATGAATAGAAAAAACTGTGTGTTCTCTAAATGGCAGTGTAAGAGAAGAAGGCACAAAGCACAAGACAAGAGATTCTGGCATTGGAAGGTATTACCTGGAGCACAGAGAGGGCCATGTGCAGGGAGGTGTCCTGTGGCTTGGTCAGCTTTATGATCAGCAGTGTGACAGCTGCAGATACACAATGTGTGAACTGTGTTAGCTCTCAGTGCACATGCCCGAGCATTCCATGAACAGAAGCTACAGGTGCCTGAAGATCAGCACTGAGATTAAACAGTTATATAAATCCCTGAGCCTTTGGCCTTCAGTTCTGGTCCTTACTGATTAAAACTTGCAGATGAATGCCAGGTGGAATGGCACATGTCTTTAATCTCGGCCTTTGAGGCAGAGGCTGTAGGTGGACCTCTGCAAGTTTGAGGCCAACGGGGTCTACATAATGAGATCTTGTCTCAGAAAATAAAGCAATAAGTAAATAAATAAAATGTACAAGCTGGGAAGGGATGAGCAGTCATGATTTGGGTGAGATCATTTTCTTTGATGACCCCCACAGCTACTTTCCTCGCCTCCCAACTGTTTACTACGATACCCACCTGGGCCCCAGCAGCACACAAAGGCCACTGGGAAGAAGCGTACTCGTTGACCCACAGTGTAAATCACTGCCCACTGATCACTCTTCAGAACGCCTGTCGACTTCACAAACTTCTTATACAATGTCTGGGCATGGATGAGTAGGACCTAAACATGAGTGTCATTGTGAGTAATCAGCCTATGGCTTAGTCAGATTTTCCAGCATTTTAGAGGGTATACTCTATAAGGAGCTCGTGTCAGGAAAAACCACTACCCTCCTTTACCGTGAGAGCAGACTTTGGAGAATTACCCATTGGGAATTTTCATGTCGACAAACAGTTACTGACCAAACTTTCAGTTATTATGTTCACAGTGTGAACGTCATCAACTCCCAGCTTTCCCCAACCTCAAACAAATCAGAACATATGGGAAGGTGTGCTGTCTTCTTGTAGAGATGGGAATCAAACCCACAGACTTGTACATGATAGGCAAGCATTGTACTAATGACCTATATTCCTACCCAGGAAGTTAAAGTGAGTTCTAACTAGTCCATCTCTTAAAATATCTTATTAGACATGCTTCTAGGCCATGTTTTATGCTTAATACCCTAAAGTTCATCAGTACAAAGGCTGAGATTAAATTCTCAACTCTGAGCAAAAAGGAGTTTTAGAAAATCTCTTCTCCAGCCTGGGCTACAGAGTGAGTTCCAGGAAATGCGCAAAGCTACACAGCGAAACCGTCTCTCGAAAAAACCAAAATAAATAAATATATAAAAAATATATATATAAAAACCCCCCAAAACAAAAACACAACTGACATTAAACTGGGCAATAAGGGTGACCAAAAAAAAAAAAAAAGAAAGAAAATCTCTTCTCAGCCAACCAATGGTGGCACATGCCTTTAATCTCAGAACTTGGAGGCAAAGGCAGGAAGATCTCTGTGAGTGAGGCCAGCCTGGTCTACATAGTGAGTTCCAGGACAGCCAGGGCTAAAGAAACCATCCCTGGGGGGTGGGGAGAGGAGAAAATGCTTTCATTATCAGGGAAATTAAAGCAAAGCACGGGTCCTGTGTCACAGAATGTCACTTATACAAAGGATACATCTGCATCATATGATCTTTCTACTCTGGGTCCTCGTGGGAATCAAAGAAACACATTAATTCTACAGTGAACGTGATTGTCCCCTAACTAACACAGGTTTGTTTTTCTGCTCATAATTTGATTTTGGGAAGTCCAAAGAACAAAGATAGTGATTACACTGTCAACATCTCCTATTCACATTCTTTACATTTGTGTGTGTGTGTGTGTGTGTGTGTGTGTGTGTGTGTGTGTGTGTGTGTGTGTGTGAGAGAAAAATGATCTCCTATACAGTCCAGGAACTTCTGACCTCCTGTCTCAACTTCCCATGTTCTCATGTACTCTAGGGAAGTGTCCCACCAACTAAACTACATCCTCACAGCCATGGCCACTCCCCTGGTGCTGGGAGCATGGGAAATGCCTGCTGCATTGTGCCAGTCTTGGAACACTGCCTATGTTTCCCAGTCCTTCCTTTCCACAGTAACAGACAGGTTGCACCATACCGTGATGAGGAGGAGGCTGAAGAAAAAGCTGGCCAGGAAAACAGTGACACCATAAAAATAGAGAGTGCTGCAGACAGACGTGTTGGTGGAAGGCAGGGGCTCAATCATGGCTGCCGGGGGTGAGCACATTAGGATGCACCTGGGGAAGAGAACCCGTGGACAGGACGATACGACAAGGACAAGACAGGCGGAACAAAACAAAAACTGAGTGTCTTAGTCAGGGTCGCTATTGCTGTCATGGAACACCATGGCCATAAGCAAGCTGGGAAGCAAAGGGCTTATTTGGCTTACTCTTCACATCTTAGTCCATCATTGAAGGAACTCAGGGCAGGAACCTGGAGGCAGGAGCTGCTGCAGAGGCCATGGCGGGGTGCTGCTCACTGGCTTGCTCCCCATGGCTTGCTCAGCCTGCTTTCTTATAGAACCCTGGACCACCAGCCCAGGGATTGCCCCACCCACTATGGACTGGTCCGCCGCAACATCAATCCCTAATGAAGAAAACGTTCTACAGGTTTGCCTACAGCCGATCTTATGGAGGCACTTTCTTAATTAAGGATCCCTCCAGTCTGAGGCCTTTAGCTTCTGTCAGGTTGACAGAAAACTATCTAGCACAGTGAGTAACTATGCTTATCATTTTTTGGGCTCTTGCCTGTAACTATAACATTCTGTTCCTTCACACAGATGAAATATCTTGAAATCACTTTATACTGTCTGTTTCCTTGTGTATCTTCAGCCTGACTACATCATGTTATGTCTAGAACCCATTTCCAAAACAAGCATTTTTTTTTTTTTTAGACAGGATCTGATATAGCCCAGGCTGGCCTCAAACTACTAAGTAGTTCAGGATGACCTTGAAACTCTGACCCGCATCTCCATCTCCTCTGTGCTGAGGTCACAGGTGTGCACCACACACACACACTCTATGTGGTGCTGGGGATCCAGACCAAGACTTTGTGTGAGCCCGGCAAACATTCTACTGCCTGAGCTACATCCTTAAGTAAACATACTGTTATGGCTAAAGAAGCTCCTTTTGATGCTAGGCATCCATTTTGGTACCCACCAGCTCTTTGTCATTGACTCCAGTCCCTGGAAGATAAGTTCCCAGTATAGGAAGGAACAAAATTGAAGCCATTTTGAATAAAAGTTCCATCTTGAAAAGCAGGGTGAAATAAAGTTTAGGTTCCCAAGACCTCCTGAGGCTTCCCTGAGTGACTGACACCCTGGTTGGCAAGGTGAGACACGAATGGGGTAAGCTGCCCAGCCACACATGAGTGGACCAACCAAGGAGGACAAGGTAAGTGAACCACAGAACAGTGTTCCTAGGAAAGTCCCTAATCTTTGGATCCTGGTTGGTGGAAATATAACTGGGCACCTATGTCTGTGGTTTTTCTGCTTAAATATTTGCTGAAATGAATGTTCGGGGACGCAGTCAGTCCCCGGGTCTGTACTGTTGGATCTTGCTTTGCATGAGCTCTTATGTGTTTGGGTTGTTTGGGGTCTTCTTGGACCCTACAACACCAGTACCCCTGACTCAGTAACAACCACCTAAAAATGTACAGCTCTAACTGCTTTTTTTCCTCTAACTTACTTATGCAGACACCTGAAGATTGTTTTGAGGTGCCTTAACCACTTAACTTGACAGAACAGATCAGTTTTTATTTGCTTACATGGACATTGAAGGTCTTCATGTGGTTTTCCCCTTTAATAATCCTTCCCCAAACCCCTCCTGCATGGCAATCTCAAATTTGGTTCAGAGATTGTTCATCGTGCTAGCAGTTAAACAATAACTATTTTATTTATAATTAGATTGAATCTATGGTCTTTTCCCAGGGGTCACAAACACCATAATAAAACATCTTGGCTAGAAGGTATGTAGAATTTTTTCCCCTTTTTACTCTGTTATAGAAAAGAACAAATAAAAACCAGAGTTAGTCCTTCCTTACCTGTGGCTCTGGCTAAAGTTGTGGAAACATTCATTGACATTGCCCAGAGAGAATACAGGTGTCATCAACAGCAGAGGTATCAGGCTGGAAGGAGAAAATTTATTGTGCAATTATCCAGAAAGTTTCGTGCCCTTCCCCCATTTGTAAAATAGTCTCCTTCCTCGAACTATATTACCCCACCAACTCCCCACACCTAACATAGATGAAGAAAAACATCTCAAATACCATAGCTATCCCTATTTTCTATTTCCTGGAGAACTGCAATGTGATGTGGATTTTATATCTAAGTCCATCTCCTAACAGTTTCTTGAGAATCTTTGGAATTATAGTCAGGTAAAAATCTGCTGGACAGTGGTGCACGCCTTTAATCCCAGCACTTGGGAGGCTGGATTCTCTGTGAGTTTGAGGACAGCCTGGTCTACAGAGCGAGATCCAGGACAGATGCCAAAACTACACAGAGAAACCTTGTCTCAAAAAAAAAAAAAAAACAAAAACCAAAAAAAAAAAAAAAAAAAAAAAAAAGGAAGAAAAGAAAAGAAAACTATGGAGCTGCCAGGCAGTGGTGGTGCACATCTTTAATCCCAGCACTCAGGAGGCAGAGGCAGGAGGATCTCTGTGAGTTCGAGGCAAGTCTGATCTACAGATTGAATTCCAGGACAGTCAGAGCTACAAAGAGAAACCCTGTCTAGAAAAAAAGCCAAACAAAAACAAAAACAAAATGCAAAAACCCAACCAACCAAACAAACAAAAAAAGGAAACTATGGCCGGGCGGTGGTGGCACACACCTTTAATCCCAGCACTCGGGAGGCAGAGCTAGGTGGATCTCTGTGAGTTCGAGGCCAGCCTGGGCTACCAAGTGAGTTCCAGGAAAAGGCGCAAAAGCTACACAGAGAAACCCTGTCTCGAAAAACCAAAAAAAAAAAAAAAAAGGAAACTATGGAGCAGCTCTGCATGGTCTCCTTCACACTCAGTGACCAGATGAATTCTTGTGTTTACCTTTCCCGTGTGCTTACTCTTTAAACAGACAACTGTTTATCCACTTAAATACAGCCATTGCCCTACAAGGGATTTGGGAGCAAAAATTATAAAGTCTAAAACCAATGTGACTACTTCTAGGTTCTTCTTGGACTAGGATTCTCAGACAATGTTATAAGGTGGCCTGAGCTTGAGAGCTGGGCTCCTAAGGTCAAGTGTCTGCCACATAAGCTTGAGGACTGGAGTCAGGCACAGTGGGATGCCCAGAAGCCACATAAAAAGCTGAGAGCTCTTGAGGCCAGCCTGCTGTCCAGCACACTGGAGACAGATGTGACTCTCCAGGGCATGCAGCTGGTCTGACTAGCAGGTATGCTGAGCTCTGGGTTCAGTGTGAGACTGCCTCCATGTATAATAGAGAGCGCGGTAAGGGAAAGAGGCTGACATCAACCTCTAGTCTTCACATGCGTGCACAGATGCATGCACCCGACACAGTCACAAAGAACTGGTGCTACAGAGTCCGAGTAAAACCCAGCTCACACCTCATCGAAGAGCACACTTGTTGCTTCCTGTCATCTCCTGCTGTGAGCCCCAGGAGTGACGGGAAATGAAGACAAGAGGCCATTGTTCCTCGGCCACCTTACCAGGAAGACAAAAATCTTACCTTGACAAAATGAACACCACGTGACCACCTTGGTGAGTATGATCGATCACCTGTGAAAAGAATAGACATATGTGAAAAATGTTAGGACCAGTGCCAAACTCTCCAGTAAACACACACACACGTCCAGCAGCCCCATTGCTTTGTCAGCCATATTGTTTGTAGAATCCATCAAACAGTCAGTTCCCTTGGTACTGGAGATGACAGTGTTTTATCTATATCACTATGCTAAAAAGAAACAATAATTTAAAAAAAAACAGAAGACTACAGGAAGTAATTTAACCCAAGGTCTGAGCGCTGAAACAAACCCTTTGAGGAACAAAGGCGTATATGAAATCATAGAGTGTTTTATTCCTTTAGACCCAGAAAGGTAAGGGTGAATGAAGCTATGCACAAGTTGGCCAGCACAAAGTATTAATAGGCTCATGCTGACATGACAGAGTCCAAGAAGCCTTTGAATACAAGACCACTGCATTCCAGAGGAGGGAGCATTTAGAATCTGGAGACCTAGAAGATGGTTCAATTGATGAAGTAGTCACTGAGCAAGCACAGGAACCTAAGTTCAGATCCCTAGCATCCACACCAGAAACCAGGCAGAGCACCTCTTGTCAGTAACCCTAGCATTGTGGAGGAGGAAAGGAAAGACATACAGATCCTGGAGGCATCACAGGCCAATCAGACTAGCACAAATAGCAAAATCCAGCTTCAGTGAGAAATAATGTCTCAAAAACAAAAAACAAAAAGGTGGACTGTCCTGGGCAGTGGTGGTGCACGCCTTTAATCCCAGCACTCTGGAGGCAGAGGTAAGTGGATCTCTGTGAGTTCGAGGCCAGCCTGAGCTACAGAGCGAGATCCAGGACAACCAGGACTGTTACATAGAGAAAAACCAAGAAAAAAAAAAAAGTGGAGAGCAGAAGAGGAAAGCAGTTGGTGTTGACGACTGATCTCTACTTGCTGACGCAGAGGCACACACACTGCACAGACACCACACACACAGTATGCTGCATTACATAGGGTGATGGAATATGTACTTATCATAGAAAAGTTTTGGGTTCAAATCCACAGCACTCCCAGACAGACAGACAGACAGACGAACACTCCCCATGTGTATCTGAGACTGAACATTTATAGCAGCATGACGGCTATGAACTTGGTATTCTGAAGGAAAGTTCATGGCCTATGGGTTTGCCTTTCACACTGGCCAGCAGAGCCCCCGCTCAGCCCCAGGCTTTGAGTGAAGTCCTGAACAAAGCCCTGGGGCTGCTGTGCTATGAGGCACTCATCTGCCCAAAGAGAAGAAAACCAACTCCCAGCTCTTCACAGTATCTTCCATTTATACAGACAAGTGTGTAAAGGGGTGAGCAGCCACAGGCCCTTCCTAACTGGAGACACCACACAAGGTTAAGGGGCAGAAGACACCTATGCCTGTGGAATGCCCAGAGTGGGCAAGATAAAACGGCAGCAGAGTGGAATTCTGGTTGTACACAGCAGCTACTACCCGCACATAGCTACTTACACGAAATAAAATGAAGATGCCTGCCAGGCATGATGGCATATGCCTCTAAGCCCAGAATTTGAAAGGCAGAGGCAGTAGGGCTGCTGCAAGTCAGAAGCCAGCCTAACTACAGAGCAAGTTCTAATCCTGCCCCAGCCAGGGCTACAGAGTGAGGGACTCTGCTTCAAAGCCTGAGTGTCCCACTTCAGTCCCTGCACTTTGCACCCACATTACAAGTGGTCAGTGGCCACTTGTGCCTAGTAGCTACTAATATAAAACACATGTACCACCAGTTGTGTAGAGGCAAGCAGATGCCTGTGCGTTAGTTCAAGGCCCGCCTGGCCTATATAGTAAAATCCTGCCTCAAAAGAAATTGTTTTTGGCCAGGTGGTGGTGGTGGTGGTGGTGGTGGTGGCGGCGGCGGCGGCGGCGGCGGCGGCACGCCTTTAATCCCAGCACTCAGGAGGCAGAGCCAGGTGGATCTCTGTGAGTTTGAGACCAGCCTGGTCTACAGAGCGAGTTCCAAGAAAGGCACCAAAACTACACAGAGAAACCCTGTCTCAAAAAACAAAAAAAAAAATTGTTTTTGTTATTCCAAGAAGTTTTATTGAATAGCTTTTTACAGGCTGTAGTATCATCTTTAGGATGCTACTTATGGGCACTTTTCATGTTAAAGTTTCATTGATTTTTCCCCCCTACTCTCTGAGAAGTGGGGATCAGAGAAAAGAAGAAAGAACATTCTCTGTTCCTACCCTTCCTTAACAGCGAACATCTTGAACAAAGCTTAAAAAAAAAGAAAGATGACATTTTCACAGATCACAGAGCCCTGGTGCTGTGAGCTGGAAGAGGCACCATGGCTCATATAGATAAATACTTAACTTTAAGATGAAAACTTGAGGTCTGATTGTCTTGGCTACATAGTGAGTTGTGGGCCAGCATGGGCTACATAGCAAGAGCCTTTAAACAAACAAAATATGAGAGATGATGTACCCAAGGCTATAAAGCAGACAAGTGACCCAGAACAATGCATTTATATCATTTACTGAAAGCAAAAAATACAGAAATTGGAAGCATCCTTCTAAGAGTAATATCCACTATAAATGTTGAACTCAACATTTGGATATTAGTTGATAAAGAACAATGTTTGTGGGGCTAGGGAGATGGCTAAGAGCACTGGCTGCTCTTCCAAAGGACCTGGGTTCAATTCCCAGCACCTACATGGCAGCTCACAGCTGTCTGTAACTCCTGTTCCAGTGGATCCAACATGCTCACTCAGACATACATGTAGGCAAAACCATAAATGCACATGAAAAAAAATTTTTTTAAATGTTATCTGGCTCAGTTGGAGATAGTGACTTCATCTCTTGTAAAATTCTGTTAAAGATTCTGTAAAGTACCTCTCTTTCCCTCCTTATGTGATATTTTCTGTGCTAGTCAATAAAGACAAAGCAAAGCCCTAGATGAGGGACAGACAGACACCGGGACAGAGTCACAAGACAGCCTTCAGGCAGGCACAAATTTAGACTCATACAACAGGCAGAGGACAAAAGACACAGAGATCATGAGGTAGAGAATTCGAATCTGACTCGCTCTTGTTTAGATGACTCCAGAGGGAAATGCTTTTACTTCTATCCTCAATGCGACACTGACGCTTTATTGAGGACTCTGAGCTAATCGCTAATGCCTTTAATCCACACACTCCTCCACTTACACAACAGATACTGGGCTATTTCACGTGTCCACTCTCCTTTGTTTAAGAAGTAATCTACAGGTTCTATGAAAAGAGTAGAGTAACTTTCTAGAGCGTTTATCACACTCTTAACAAAAGTTTACTTTAAAAGAAATCAAATAATGACTATTGCAGAAGTAAGATTAGAATATTTAATAATGTGTATAAGATTAAAATGGGCCTGTGTTTTGTAGCACAGTTGGTTGAGTGTTTCCTAATGTTCTAGAGATCCTGGGTCCAATCTTAGCACCACATAAACTGGGTTTGGTGGTCCACACCTAGAATCCCAGCACTTGGGAAATAGAGGTAAGAAGATAAGAAGTCAAGATCATCCTTGACTATGTAGTGAATCTGGGGACAGCCTGGGCTACATGGGACCCTCTCCCAAAAACAAATAAGTAACAATAACAACAAAAAGATTAAATCAGATGTGGTGGTGCATGCTTTTAATCCCAGCACTCGGGAGGCAGAGGCAAGCAGATCTCTGTGAGTTTTAGTTTGAGGCCAGTCTGGTCTACATGTGAGTTCCAGGACGGCCAAGGCTACACAGAGAAACTCTGTCTCAATAAACAAACAAACAAACAAACAAACACACATACATACATACATGATAAACAAATTAAATTAAAAAAAGAAATATATAAGTTGGGTGGTGGTGGCGCATGCCTTTAATCCCAGCACCCAGGAAGCAGAAGCAGGTGGATCTTTGAGTTTGAGGCCAGGGTCTACAATGAGTTCCAGGACAGCCAGGGCTACACAGAGAAACCTTGTCTCAGAAAAAAAAAATGTAAAGACTTTAGAAATAAAAACTGAGAAATCACAAATACATCACCCATCAGAATCAGTGATGTTCTCAAAGCATCAGAAGTAAGAAACTCACTAGTCTCAGGGCACACATACATAATCCCAGCACCTGGGAGGTGCAGGCAGAAAGAAGGGTTAGAAGTTGCAAACTAGCTGTAGCCAGTTCAAAGCCAGCCTAAGTCATGCGCTGCTGTCTCTAGAGTGAAACAGTAAGAAACCGAAGTTACTACACAGGGAACTGCGGCCTGCTCAGTAGTAGGAAGGGTGATTTACACACGTGGAAGTGTGTGCTTCTCTTTGCTCCCCTCGTCCTCTGCTCTCCCTCTCCTTTGCCCCCTCATGGCCTGGTCCACTCTACCTCACGGCCAAGTTCAGTCTACTACTTTCCTTGCTCTGAACTCTTCCAGATGCCTCTGGCTGTACTCTCCCTCATATTTATAATAAAAACCTTCCCCTCAACCATAATAAAAATAAATACAAAAATAAAATATAAAAAATAAAACACGGTGATAAATGAAAGCAAACATACCTATCATGCACACCCATACAATGTTATTGTTACATGAAGTATCCAGAACAGCCGGTCTATAGGAAGGCACGTACATTTGAGAGCAGAGAGTGTAAAGGACTTAATGGTAAATACAGAGAGTCCACTGGGGAGAGAAACATCCTGACATGGATATGATGACAGCACAACTTGACAAATTTACTAAGATGTGGATCCACATACTCAGAACAGATGGACTGTGTGCTGTGTGGAACACATGCACACACACACTAAAGAACCCAGACACACGGTGGGCTTGGCCTTCTCTCTTTTACTGTAATGCTGGACAACAAAGTGCTCTCTGGATGCTTCTTGCCTTCTGACTGTCACGTAAGCATCCTTCTGCCTTTCCGCAAAACAATAGCGGTCACTCACACCTACTGAAAACATAGCAGAGCAGAACATTCTCCCTTGACACTGGTCACCCTGAAACCCATGTCAGCAGACAGCACTTTCCCTAACTCTTCTTCATGACCTGTACTTTACTAACAATGATGGGTGACATGGAGCCAAAGCTTTCCCTTACTGAATCAAGCTGAGCAGGAATGGCAGCAGCATCAACAATGTTCCTACATTAAAATCTTTTGTCGGTTGGGGATTTAGCTCAGTTGTAGAGCAGTTGCCTAGCAAGCGGCAAGGCCCTGGGTTCGATCCTCAGCTTCAAAAAAAAAAAAACTTTTGTGTGGCAGGGGCAGTGGTGGCACATGCCTTTAATTCCAGCACCCAGGAGGCAGAGGCAGGTGGATCTCTGTGAGTTCAAGGCCAGCCTGGTCTACAGAGCAAGTTCCAGGACAGCCAGGGCTACACAGAGAAACCCTGTCTCGAAAAACAAAACACCAACCAACCAACCAACCAACTCTTATGTGTATCAAGGGAGGAGAGGAAGTAATGTCAACAAATGGAAACTCTGGGGACATTCTTTCATCAGCTTCCGCACACTCACTCGTCAGTGTTGAGAGCTTGCACTGCTTACTGAGAACTGGGGGAGCCCCTTCTCTGCTTACCTGTGCAGCTGTGCCCTGTCCACTCTGGCTGTGTTTCATCCTCAGCTCCGTGTGCAGATACCAGATGTAACTGATGGTGTAGAGGAGTGAGGCAAGGTACAGTATCTAGGTGAGAGACAAAACAACTCATCATAAGTGTTCCATTCCCACTTCCTTAAATTCATTCCATTGTTCTCAGATGAGACCTAGCTTACCCAAGCCATTCAGCTTCATCTTGCCCTTTGGACTGTTCAGAGTCACAGATACCCACCTCCTCTTATCTAACTATTCCACTTTTCTGAGTATCTGTCAATCTATCATCATCATCATCATCATCATCATCGTGTGTGTAGCACCGCACACGTGTCAGAGGACAACTGTGGAGTGGGTTCTCTCCCTCCACCTCACCTGGGTTCTAGGGATGGAACTCAGTCACCAGGTTTATGTGGAAAGAGCTTTCACCTTCTGAACCATCTCATGGGCTCTGTGTTCAACTTTCAATAATGGTTGATATATTATTTCATTTTCATACTATAACAAAATATTGGAGGCAGGCTACTTTTGAGGAAAAGGGTTTGGGCTCATAGTTCTGGAAGTACAAGGTTTAGGGGTCTCATCTTGTGATACTGTCTTGATGTTAGAATCCTGAGATGGTGTCAATTATCTCAGCAGAAGATGAAGAACATGTATGTTAACTGTCTCTCTTTATAAAGCCACCAGGAATAACTCATGTGCTTTTAATAACCTTACAGTTCTCATCATCCCCTGAAGACTCCACCCCCCATTAAACAGCAGAGTAATTCTCCAACCTTCCAATGCTATACATATGAATCATGTAAAAGTTAGTGTCTATGTGTGTGTACACACTTATCTGCAAGATTTGGGTAATTAGAATACTACACAAATTTGATGTGGACAAAAAACCATAGAAACAGCCTATGGTATTTGAACTAAACCTTTCATTCAAAACTTAGACTACACAGGCAAGATAACTTTAAAAACAAAAAAGGGACCTCAGGTATCCCATGCTGGACTTGGATTTGCTATGTAACCAAGAATGGTCCTTTAGTTTGCTTGAGGCAGGGTATCTCTATGTAGTCCTAGTTGTCCTAAAGCTCACTACGTACATCAGGTAGGCTCCTTGATTTCACACAGATCCTCCTGCCTCTGCCTCTGCCTCTCAAGTGCTAGGATTAAAGATGTGGGCCACCACAGTTTCAAAAATGGTCTTAAACTCTTGATCTCCTGCCTCTACCTCTCAAGTTTATGTACCACTCCAAGTTTATGGAGTGTTGTGCTTGAAACCAGGGCTTCTTACATGCAAAAGCAAGTGCTCTATTAACTGATACATCCCCAGCCCCCTGATGTTTAAAAGGTCTTTCAGAAAATCAGGTGCTAGAGAGATGGCTCAGCAGGGAAAGGCATTTACTGTCAACCCTGGCATTGGAGCTGAATTTGATCTGCAGAACTCATAAAGCGGGGAGAATGGATTTGTGAAAGTTGTCCTCTGACCTCCACACACACACCATGGCATAAAAGACCATACAAGTAAAATAAGCAAACAAATGTAATAACAATTTAGGAAAAAATAAAAAAGAAACGGACTTATGGGAACTGGAGAGATGGCTTCGTAGTTAAAAGCACTTGCTGCTTTTGCAGAGGACCTTGGTTCAGTTCTCAGCACCCACAGCAGGCTACTCACAAGTGCCTGTAACTCCAGCTCTAGGGGATCTGATACCCGCTTCTGGACTGCACTAGCACCCTTATGCATGTGTACAAACACATATATACATAAATAAAAATAAAATGAACCATCTTCTTAAAAAAGAACCAAAGAGCTAACTCATATGATAAAAAAGAAACCACATGACACCATGTAAGGGATGAATTCCTGCTCCTGCACAGCTAAGGTGACAAGATTTACTCTTCAACCTCATGTAAGCAAAAGCTGGAGCTGGGGAGACAGCTCACTGGATGACACACTTACCACACCAATAAGGGAAGTTCAAATCCCCAATACCCACAGACAAAGCCAGGCATAGGCCACCAAGATGGTTCAGCAGGTAGAGGATGCACGCGCGCGTGTACACACACACACACACACACACACACACACACACACACACATAGGCTATACATGTATAAAAATTTTAAAAAGGCTGGCTGGGTGGTGGTGGTGCACACCTTTAATCTCAGCACTCGGGAGGGAGAGCCAGGCGGATCTCTGTGAGTTCGAGGCTAGCCTGGTCTACAGAGTGAGAGCCAGAAAAGGCACCAAAACTATACAGAGAAACCCTGTCTCGAAAAACCTAAAATAAAATAAAATTAAAAATAAAAAATTTAAAAAGAAGCCAGACACCACTACATGTGCTTGTGCAGAGACAGGTGAGTCCCAGGACCTGCTAGTCAAAGTGATGAGCTTGAGAGAAAATAAGAAACCCTGTCTCAAGGAATATGGCATAAAGCTATAAAGGAAAACAACCATCATCTTCCTTTGGTCTCTACATACATGTACATGAATTGCCATATGTGCACATGCATATGTCCATGTGCACAGACACACACAGAGACAGACAGATATAATTAACCTAAGTGATTTCTGGAAACAGTATTTTGTCCATATATTAAAAAGGCAAGCCGGGCGGTGGTGGTGGTGGTGGTGGTGGTGGTGGTGGTGGTGGTGGTGGTGGTGGTGGTGGTGGTGGTGGTGCACGCCTTTAATCCCAGCACTCAGGAGGCAGAACCGGGTGGATCTCTGTGAGTTCGAGGCCAGCCTGGGCTACAGAGTGAGTTCCAGAACAGGCTCTAAAACTACACAGAGAAACCCTGTCTCGAAAAACCAAAAAAAAAAAAAAAAAAAAAAAGGCAAAAAGAACTGTAACAACACAAAGAGGCAATTACTACATGATAGTGCTTACAGAGCCAGACCTGAGTGTGGACTAGAGTGGTGGTTGCTAGGGGCGACGGGGAAGGGAGTGTCTGTCCACTAGTGCACTCTGGAGAGTGATAGGATAAGCTGCACAGGGTTTGGAGAGGATCATAATGTCTAAGATTAATTATGGTGGTGTGTATCTGGGGTCTACCCCTTATGAAAAGGTTAGTGAGGACAACCAAGAGAAGGGATAAACAGAGGTCTATTGCATTAGGATGGTGCTATCTGGGAGTCAAACCACAGAAATAAAGGTAAAAATGTATCCCCAAAAGAAAACTGATAAGCTTAGTATAATTATAAACATGTTGTATCTTTCTTCCTATTCCTCGTTTCTTTAAGAACACATTATAAGCCAGGTTATGGTGGCCCACACCTTTAATCCCAGCACTCAGGAGGCAGAGGCAGGCAGATCCCTGAGTTCGAGGCCTGCCTGGTCTACAGAGCGAGTTCCAGGACAGCCAGGGCTATACAGAGAAACCCTGTCTCAAAAACTAAAAACCAACCAACCAACCAAACATAAACTCCAAAATACACATTTTAAAAAAGGATCATCCTAGCACTGTACTGTTGGTTTGTAACGAGTACATGTGTCTAGTAATATGTGTAGGAACAGTGCAAAACGGAGAAATGAAGCTACGAAGACGCTCTTTATTGTACAATGTTCTAATAGTAGACCCACTGCAAACTGAAACTATTTCTGAGCATTGTAGTGTGACAATACAGTACACTGGAGTCTGGCTGTTTGCCCTTGAGACTATGTGTATCGCTGACTGGGAGGGAGCTGTAGCTGACATGTCCTAGGACCCTGAGAGTTTAGAATTGCCAGCCTAGGAAACAACTAAAATTCAAAATCTGAAGTACAATTTCTACCTAAGGCATACTGCTTTCACGTCTTTTTTTTTTTTTTTCTTTTGTTGTTTGCAAGAGTCTCACTATGTAAGTTTGACTGGCCTGGAACTCACAAAGATCTGCCAGTCCCTGCCTCCTGAGTGCTGGGATTAAAGGTGTGCGTTACCATGATCACTTCTTTTTAAGAAAAAATAAATAAATAAATAACGTCTACAGTAAAATGTGAAATGTGACCTGGTCATTTGTTTTCCCTTTTGCTGACCTATGGGTAATTTCACTTAAGGCCAGTAGAGGGAGCCAGGATATCATGAAACAGATTCCTCAATGAACTCAGGCACAATAAACGTTCCTTTATTTTCTCATATGTAAAGAGGAGAGGAAACTGATTGGGCTGGGAAAAATTTGATTAATTTTAAAAAAATTAAAAACTTGGGCCGGGCAGTGGTGGCGCACACCTTTGAGCCCAGCACTCGGGAGGCAGAGGCAGGTGGATCTCTATGAGTTCGAGGCCAGGAAAGGCACAAAGCTACACAGAGAAACCCTGTCTGGAAAAACAAAAAAACAAAAACAAAAAAAAAAAAAAAAAAAAAAAAAATCTTTGGTGGGGCTGGAGAGATGGCTCAGGGGTTAAGAGCGCTGGTTGTTCTTCCAGAGTACCTGAGTTCAATTCCCAGCACCCACATGGCAGCTCACAACTGTCTGTGACTCCTGTTCCAAAGGACCTGACACCGTCACACAGACATACATGTGGACAAAACACCGATGTACACAAAATACAAATAAGTAAATTGATTAAAAAAAAAAAAAACTTGGCTGGGTGGTGGTGGTGCACATCTTTAATCCAGCACTTGGGAGGCAGAGGCAAGTGGATCTCTTGAGTTCAAGGCTAGCCTGGTCTACATAGGGAGTGATAAGTTTTTCCGCCGATAAGCCTCTCCACTGACGCAGCAATCCAAATTAAACCAAATCAGACTGAATTAGAAAAGCCCTGGTTTAATGGGTAAAGCGTTCCCGGGTGATTCTCTGGCGCCCCCCAGAGAAGAGACAGGAAGAGAGACTGGAAACCCACGTGTCTTTTTCGGGGATGCCACTTATATACCCTGTGGGAGCAGTCCTGAACCTCTCAGGGGTTGGAGCTGTGTTTGGTGGATTTGAAGGGGCAGGTTTAAGGAAAGAGACAGGGGAGGGGAGTTGAGCTGGATCTTCTACTAGACTCCTTCCAAACATGCTAGACTCTTTGGGTACAGTGATATCAGGGTGCCAGGGATTGCGGTGGAGCTCCCACCCAAACAGTGAGTTCCAGGCAAGGAGAAACCCTGTTTCTAAAAAACCAAAAAAAAAAAAAAAAAATTTAAAAAAGATTAAAAGCTTAAAAAAAAATCTGTAAAAAGCCTGAAAGGTAGTGCCAGAATTGTTGATTGTTGTAGTTAATTTTTTTCTTTTCTTTTCTTTTTTTGAGACAGGGTTTCTCTGTGCAGCCCTGGCTGTCCTGGAACTCGCTCTGTCGACCTAGCTAGCCTTGAACTCAGAGATTCACCTGCCTCTGCCTTCCAAGTACTGGGATCAAAGGCATGCAACATCCTTCCCACCCCACCCCACCCCTATTTCACATTTTCAACAATGAAGAGAAGTAATTAACTACAACTACAAGTCTAAGTCTGCTTTGTCTTTTTGTTTGTTTTGTTTTTCGAGACAGGGTTTCTCTATGTAGCTTTGCGCCTTTTCTAGAACTCGCCTTGTAGCCCAGGCTGGCCTCGAACTCATAGAGATCCGCCTGCCTCTGCCTCCTGAGTGCTGGCATTCAAGATGGCACCATGCTTAAACATGGCTAAAATAAACTGCGTGAGGCTAGACTCTAGAAGTCTGAACCAGCACTGGTTACTGAGGTGGGCTGAACTGGATTACCTTCTTGCCTGCCAAGGACCAGCACTCTGCTGGCTCTGCTATTCACAGAGACTTGTATACAAACCATTATAAAGTGTAGGGCTGGGCTGGAGAGGTGGCTCAGAGGTTAAGAGCACCGACTGCTCTTCCAGAGGTCCTGAGTTCAATTCCCAGCACCCACATGGTGGCTCACAACATCTGTAATGAGATCTGGCGCCCTCTTCTGGCCTGCAGGGACACATGCAGGCAGAACACTGTATACATAATAAATAAATAAATTTTAAAAAAATGTAGGGCTTAGAGTTAGGAGAGGTAAGCCCAAGGGGGCAGACAGGCACTGAGAACATAGTAACAAGCAAAGATCATGAAATCTAGTGAGATGCTTCACCTAAAACATTCTCTCTGTTGACGGAGAAAGCAACAGACCAGTGAGCATGTGAAGCAAACATCAAACCTGCCAGTGAATCTTTTTTTAAGCTCCAAAAATATGATAGTTCACATCAATCATGAGCAAGTACTCTTCAATTTTTGCCTAATTTGGTCTTCACCTTTACCCCAATTCCTGTTTTAAGTGAGAAAACTATGACTCAGACGTTTTAGATTGATTAAAAAGTACATGGCTACTTGTCATTATGAAGGCTTTTTTAAAATTTTAATTTCTGTCTTTTGAGACGGGGTTTCTCTGTGTAGCTTTGGAGCCTGTCCTGGAACTCACTCTGTAGACCGGCTTGGCCTTGAACTCAGAGAGATCCACCTGCCTCTGTCTCCCAAAAGCAAGGATAAAAGATATGTGCTACCATGACTGGCTACCAAGGCTACCAATGCAGTTTCTCATTTGCTGTAGACATGAATGTATTAAAAACAAACAAACAAAAAAGCCCCATTGCCACTACATTTTCTATGTACCATTTTGTTGGCAATCAACCTGTTGGGAACATTGTGTTGCTAAGGAGGTTTCGGGAAATACTACATATTATCAATACGGCGCCTGCTCGGAGCACGGACCTTTGTGAGTCTCTCCCAGCTGCTAACAGTAAGGTACTCTGTACATACGGGAAGTCTGACTAGGGCAGAGTGGGTCAGAACATTTAGCTGGTATCTCCCTTCTTGCAAAGCAGGCCGATCACCAACCAGACTAAGAATGTGTTCTGTGTGCAAAGACCTCATTGAGGAATGCTGGAGGAAGTCTTTCTGTACACTGTGAGTATATGCTGTTCCCACTGGTTAAAAAATAAGCTGCTTTGGCCTATGGCAAAGCAGCTTAGAGGCATTCGGGAAATCCAAGAAGAGAGACAGGAAAGAGAAAGGCAGGGTCTGGAGAGACATCAGCCTGCCGCCCAAGGTGCAACATGCCAGCAGAAAGGTAAAGCCATGGAACATGTGGCAAAACACAGTTTAATAGAAATGGGTTAATTTAAGATATGAGCTAGGTAGCAAGAGATCTGCCATAGGCCATATAGTTTATAAATAGTATTAAGCCTCTGAGTAATTATTTCATAAGCACTGCGGGACCTCAGAGCTGGGTGGGACCAGGAAAACTTACTGCCACAGAGGAATCTTCAACTTTTGGGAATCTTTACCTTCAGTGACTTTAGAAGACAGTGAAGGAATCAAATCACACCTGCTAAATCCCTTAAGTAACAATTTGACTTTACAAAAACAAAACCCAAAAACACCACCAATAAAAAAAACCCCACAGCTAATAGGTAGAAAAGATGGAATTTGGATTTTTTTTTTGTCATTGTTGATTTTTCAAGACAGGATTTCTTTATGTTAACAGAGCCCTGGCTGTCCTGGAACTCAATTTATAGACTAGGCTGGCCTTGAACTCACAGAGATTCACTGGCCTCTGCCTCCCAAGTGCTGGGATTAAAGGCATGCACACCATTCCCGGCTGTTGTTTTGTTTTTGAGACGAGGTCTCTGCAGCTTTGGCCAATCCAGAACCCACCATATAGAGCAAGCTGGCCTTGAACTCACAGAGATCTGCCTGCCTCTGCCTCCCCAGGCTATGTGGCCAAAGACTCTGGAACGTTAACTCTAAGCCACAAACATGATGTCATTTGCAACCCAAACTGACATCTCTATAGTATGTGACCAGCATGCTCTTTCAGGAACTAGAAACCCACATTTCAGTCCAGAACACCCAAGAACAAAGACACGCTGGAGGGCATTTCTAACGTCATCATTGCTCCCTGCTCTTGTCTCTGCTCGACAGAAGTCTGAGCAGAGCAGCCCTCTGGAAAAAAGCACAGCATTTGTTCCTGACTCCAAGCTTGACCTAGAGGACAATTTAAAACACCTCAGCATCTCAAACCATGGAGCAGAGGAGACGGTGCAGGGAAGAGACAAGGACTCACTCAAATGTGACTCTGGTACCATAAACCTGTTTACTGATTGGCCAAGTGGACAAAAGAAATAACCTTTAAAAACCCCAAACATCCTATTAATCAAAGCAAAGATTATTCCTGATGGATTGGCTCTCTCAGCCACTTTGCTGCCTAGTAAGATCTGGAAGGGAAGACCAGGTCTGAATAAATGTTGACTTCTTGTGTTCCAGCTCTGTGAAGTGGCCTCAGGTACTCCAGCTTGGCCAAGCCTGTTCCCTTACCGCTCTGGGCTCCATGAAAGTCTTCCATTACCTGAATCAGGTTCAGGAACAGTGCTCACATGCTCGAGCTATGCAAACAGAAGGTGAACAAGTCTAATTTTTACCCCTTGTTCATCCAGGCAGAGAAGGAAAATCAAGGAAGATCCTGAGGCTTCTTGAAGCTTCAGCAGGCCTAGCGCACGAACGACATTCACTGGCTGATAATGAAGCTGGTCTACACACACAACAAAGTGTCCGCAATAATAATGGATTTCTGATAGGGGGCTAAGTTTACCATTTGTTTTTTAGAGACTTATTTTTATTTTATGTCTATGTGTGTTTTGCCTTTACTCTGTATGCACCACATTTGTGCTTGACCCCTGGGAGGCCAGAGGAGAGGGTCCAATCCCCGGGAGCTGGAGTTAGGGGTTGGAAGCCACAGTGTATACTGAGAACAAACCCCGGGCCTCTGTGAGAACAAGTCCTCTCACCCACTGAGCCATCTTCCCAGCACCAAGAACCACCATCTGTGCTGGAACTCACTTTACAGACCAGGCTGGCCTCAAACTCACAGAGATCCAGCAGCCTCTGGCTTCCTAGTGCTGGGATTAAAGGTGTGCACCACCACACTAGGTGATAATTGTTTTTAAATATTCTTTTTGTTTTATTTTTCGAGACAGGGTTTCTCTATGTAGCAACCCTGGCTGTCCTGGAACTCACTATGTAGACCAGGTTGGTCTCAAACTCACAGAGACCCGCCTGCCTCTGCCTCCTGAGTGTTGGGATTAAAGGAATATACCACTGCCCAGCTTTTTAAAATTTTCTTAATTCACCAAAACAAAAAGTAGAGGACATTATATCACCTCCCAGGGATTTTCTTTCTTTTTTTTTTTTTTTTTTTGGTTTTTCGAGACAGGGTTTCTCTGTGTAGCTTTGCGCCTTTCCTGGAACTCGCTTTGGAGACCAGGCTGGCCTCGAACTCACAGAGATCCGCCTGGCTCTGCCTCCCGAGTGCTGGGATTAAAGGCGTGCGCCACCACCGCCCGGCCCAGGGATTTTCTTTTTATTCATCTGCAAAATGATGAAGCCTAGGAACCACTGTGCTCCTTGGCATGTCACATAGCTTTCCTAGAAAAGCAACAGTTTCACACAAGTGGAAATCAAGTACGCCTTTGGCAGGAGGATCTCTGTGAGTTCAAAGTCAGCCCGGTCTATAAAGCAAGCTCCAGGACAGCCAGGGCTGTTACACAGAGAAAACCTATTTTGAAAACACACAAATGGCCCCAATAGGGAGTGGCACTATTAGGAGGTGGGGCTTGTAGCAGGAGGTGTGGCCTTGTTGGAGGAAGTATATCACTGGGGTGGACTTTGAGGTTTCAAATGCTCAGTTGGGAGGTGGTGGTACATGCCTTTAATCCCAGAGGCAGGTGAATCTCTGAGTTCGAGGGAGGCCTGGTCTACCGAGGGAGTTCCAGAACAGCAGGGCAACACAGAGAAACCCTTTTGAAACAAAACAAACAAACAAAAAATGCTCAAGCCAGGCCCAGTGTCTCTCTTCCTGCTGCCTTTGGATCTGGATGTAGAACTCTCAGCTCCTTCTCCAGCACCATGTCTGCCTGTATATCGCCATGTCCTGCCATGCTGATAATGGACTAACCTCTGAAACTGTAAGCCAGCCCCAGTTAAATGCTTTCTTTCAAAGGAGTTGTCGTGGTCATGGTGTCTCTTCACAGCAACAGAACACTGACTAAGACAATGTGCAGGGATGAGAAGAGGAAGGAAAGGAACTATACTCCCTGCCACTATGAGAACAAACTGTCCTGGAGCTCCCATTCCTGCTGCCACTATGTTCTGTGTAAGAAAATCACCAAGAAGACAAGATCCAACTCCTGAAAACTGTCCCGAGTTCCACATATGCACCACAGCATGTGCACAGGAACACACACAGAGAACACAATCTAGAAACATTATAAAATGCCAGTCTGAGACCTGAAGAGTAAAGAACAGCAGGGGACTGTAGATGGAAGTCAAAGGTGGTGAAGTGAGCTGTACGGAAGATAGTCTCTCAACTCTTTTACTTCTCTCTCTCCACTGTCACAAGTGTGCCTTGATGTGATAGTTGATGTTGGCATCTGTTGGCTGTACAATCACGTGGGAGACTGAGTGACCTCACCTACCTGTGTGTGTCATCGTCCCATGGGCACGGATGGGAGGAGGAGGGACAGGGAGGAAGCCAGATGGGCACCAGCCTGCACCTCCTGACATGGTGTCACCTAGCTCACACTCCTGCTGCCACCAACAAGCAATCTTGAACCCAATGTTCTGAAACTATGAGCCAAAATACATCTTCCCTTCTTCCTTCCTATCAGGTACTCCGGTCACAGCGACACAAAAGTATTAAGAACCTAGTCACACTGCTCCTCAACAGCACATACAACTCAGACGGAGACCAGACAAAGTCTCCCATAAGCGGGATGTTCTGGAGGGAATGCCGGAGTGAGAGGACCGGACCAGAGAGCTTTGGCTTTGTTATAAAGACACACAGGTCTCAGCTTAGTCATGCACCACCTGCATGCACAAATGGGCCAATCCAGACATGAAGGCACAGAAAACTGGACTGAGGTTGAGCACATATGTGACAAGACACAATTACCATTCTTGACTTAATCAATCTCCAGAAACTTATGGAAGGATCCAGCATCTGTGTGACACCATTCACAACATCAAAGATGCAATCCTAAACTACAGGACATGTAATTAACAGGAAAACGTGAAAAGATCAGGAAGAGTACTCTAGGAAAGACCAATAAAAAACATCTTATACATACATTCAGAGTGGCCACTGTAACACACATCCTCCAGGGGGTAAAGCAACACTCAGTGTGGCCATGGTAACACACATCCTCCAGGAGGTAAAGCAATACTCAGTGTGGCCATGGTAACACACATCCTCCACAGGGTAAAGCAACACTCAGTGTGGACACTGTGACACACATCCTCCAGGGGGTAAAGCAACATTCCGGAGAGGTCACTGTAACTCATATACGCCAGTGGGTAAAGGACAACACAATGCAATGGTTTAGAGGGTGATGGAAATAGAAATGCTTTTCTTTCTCAATTATCCTGATGATTTCATGAGTGATGGTTAGTACCGATGCCAACTTGACGGGATCCAGACTCACTTAGGAGACGAGCTTCCAGGCATGTCTGGTTGGGGCTCTCTAGATTGGGTTAGCTGAGGTAGGAAGACTCACCCTAAAGGTGAGCAGCACCATCCCATGGCTGGGGCCCTGGACTGCACAAAGGAAGAATGCAAGCTGAGCACCAGCGTTCATCTCTCTGTTTCCTGAGAGGTGCAACGTGATCAGCTGTCTCACGTCCTGCCACCATGCCTTTGGACTGCACCTTCAGACTGTGAGCACAGATAACCCCCCTGCTCTAAGGTGCCTTTGTCAGGTGTGTTGTGGAAGCAACAAGGGAAGTGATGAATGAAGACGCACATACAATCACACTGGTTAGACCATCCACCTACATATCCATGCACCTCCTACACACAACACACACAGTAAAGTATATTTTTACTGCAGAGATAGCTCAACACAGCTGTAAGGGAGAAAAGTGACATTAATCACATCTATACCAAGCACAAGGTGAGTGTTATTACCAGCCATTTAGCAGACCAGGACATTGAGGCTCAGAGAGGTGAAGTAACTGCCCAGAGTCAAAGTTAATCCAGAAACCCAAAGCTGACTTTTTATGTTTTAATAAATTCAACAGAACATTTGATCGGTATGTGGGTATTCTATGGTGTGTATATGTGTTTGTATGGGCATGTGCACACATGTGTGTTCAGATGCACAAGTGTACACACATGTGCGTGTGGAGGCCAGAAGTCAACTTCAATTGTCTTCCTTGATTGTACTCTATGTTATTTTTTGAGGCAAAGTCTCTCGCTGGGCCATTAGGCTCACCAATTAGGTTAGGCCGACTGATCAGCAAGTCCCAGAGATCCACCTGTCTTTACACCCCTCCAGCACCAGATTATAGGTGTGCACCACCTCACTCAACGTTTCCAAAGGTACTGGGGACCCCATCTCAGGTCCTCATACTTGAGTGGCAGACACTTTACCAACTGAACCTTCCTCCCAGTCCCTTCAATGAATATTTGTCGTTGTTGTTTTTAATTCCAAAGACTATAATAGCTCTTCATCTGAAAAAATATGACCTTGACTCTACTTAACTAGTGTAGTTATTGGCAGGGTTGAACAAAGTATATCTCTAAAAGAGTTAAAGCCCTCCATGATTCATGACATGTAAATACACGGATTCTACAGTGCCAGTCACACATTACAGGTTGTGTATCCCATGTCTGAACTAGTTGGTAGTGTTTAAGATTTGAGATATCTGCTGTGCAGTGGTGGTGCACGCCTTTAGTCCTAGCACTCGGGAGGCAGAGGCAGATGGATCTCTGTGAGTTCCAGGTCAGCCTAGTCTACAGAGCTAGTTCTAGGACAGCCAAGGCTACACAGAGAAACCCTGTCTTGAAAAAAACAAATGAACAAAAAAAAAATTTAAGATATTTTTAGATTGGGAATATGCATCTGTATGCACACACACAGATACATATGGCTGTGCACATACACAGATACATGTATGCATGCACACACACACAAGATATGCTGGGGAACCTCCAAGTCTAAACAAGAGGTTTATTGTGTTTCATATATGAAATATTAGACATATTTTCCAAAGGTAATTTTTAAAAAAACACTGTGACTATGTGCATTTTGACTATGACCTGCCACAGGAGGCCCTCTGTACATTTTCTTACAGAATTTCATATTCTTGATAATTTCACCTTTCTGATGATATGGTCTCAACTTGTGTTACTTTCCTAGTAAAAGAGAAGACATTTCCCCTTAAGTAACAGACTCCAGAGAACGTCCATTTTAACCTCTTCTTTTTTCACACCGCAACTCTCAGAGATTCAGAAGCAGCAGCCCACAGTGATGGTGTTATACAACTTAATTTACTGATACAGTTCACGGAAGGCATGATGTGACCCTACACCATAACCGGTGGTGTCTTTAAAACTCACTGTTTTTTTTTTTTTTTTTTTTTTTGGTTTTTCGAGACAGGGTTTCTCTGTGTAGCTTTGCGCCTTTCCTGGAACTCACTTGGTAGTCCAGGCTGGCCTCGAACTCACAGAGATCCGGCTGGCTCTGCCTCCCGAGTGCTGGGATTAAAGGCGTGCGCCACCACCGCCCGGCAAAACTCAATGTTTATTACAGCCTCACAGCACAAAACTATGTAGTCATTTTAAAAGTTACAGAAAAAGTATTTCAGTATATGGAAATATGGTCAAAATAGGACTAACAGATCATTACAAAAACATTAATCTACTATTTTATACATTTAAAAAATATACCCAGAAAAAAATTTATATGACTATGTGTGGGTGATTTTATTGTCTTATATATTTCTGAATTTTCAAAAATTCTATTAGAAGTAATATTTTGTTCTGCTTTTTTGGACTTGTTTTTTGAGACAGGGTTTTTCTGTGTAGCCCAGCTGGGTCTGAAACTCTAGATCCTCTTTTGTCCATCTTCTGAGTTGGATGACAGGCATGCACTGTGCTCATGGCAATAGCCATTTTTTTTTTTTTCCGGAGCTGAGGACCCAACCCAGGGCCTAGCAGCTAAATCCCCAACCCCTTAATTTAATTTTTAGATTTTTTTGTTTTGTTTTGTTTTTTGTTTTTGTTTTTGAGACAGGGTTCTCTGTGTGGCTTTGGAGCCTTTCCTGGAACTCACTTTGTAGCCCAGGTTGGCCTCGAACTCACAGAGATCCACCTGCCTCTGCCTCCTGAGTGCTGGGATTAAAGGTGTGTGCCACCACCACCCGGCAACAGCCATTTCTTAATGCTATTTACTCATTGTATCCATGAGCATACACATGCACACAAGCCCGCAGTGTACGTGTGGTGGAAGTGGGGGTGAAGGGTCAGAGGGCAACTTGTGGGAATCAGTTTTTACTTCCACCATGTGGATCCTGGTATTGAACACAGGTCATCAGACTTGGTGGCAGGTTCCTTTACCCACTGAGCCATCTCACAGGCCTGGCAGTAGCTTTTCTTTCTTTTTCTTTTTCCTTCTCTCTCTCCTTCAATTTTTTTTATTTTTGAAACAGGTCTTTCTATGCAGCCATGGATGTCCTGGAACTCACTGTGTAGCCCAGGCTGGCCTCTAACTCACGGAGATCCACCTGCCTCTGCCTCCTGAGTGCTGGGATTGAAGGCGTGCGCCACCACGTCCACCTTTGCAGTAGCTATTTTTAAGATGAAAAGTGATAAAACCGTTGTATCAAAGTGTAACAATGAGCAATGGGTCTGTGTGTTCATAATGGATCATCTGTGAGCTGAACTGTACTTAGATCTGAAGGGACCTTCCAGGCACAGTGTAGGTGGAGTCTAAGAATGCTCACCTCCCCGACTGTCTGTAGGTTATAGCAGATGCTGTCCTTGTGGGCTGCTGAAGTTCCATAGAGAAGTGCTTTTATGAGCCAGCAAATTCCCAGGAGCAGGTCAGAAAAGCTCAGATAAAAGAGTGGTTTTATCTGTCAAAAGCCACAAAATCTTAATTCAGTAAGTGATGTAGCTAGGAGAAAGAACATACAAATTATCTTTACATTTTGTGCTTTGAGTAGAAAGCTGGAGCCATTGTTTGTAAAGGAAGAGTCCAGATAGGAAGGGATCTGTGACCACTGTACTTCAAAGTCCTGGAGTAAGAGGGCTCATGAACAGCTCAGCCCTCTCACCCTTAGGGACACTCCTTCCTTAGCTATAGGGCCAAAGATAGAATGGACAGCTGAAAGGTTTACAGTGAAGCTGTAACGTAAGTGCCATGGGTGCACAGCCAACATAAAGGTAGATAATGATGTCATAAACTTCATGTTTACAGATGGAGCTGAGGACTTAAAAAGTGAGAGAAATGCCAGGATGAAAAATATGCTGCCTTTTAAGCCTTCTGACTACACTGATGAAGTCTTCACAGTTGCTTGGTCTTTGTATGCATTTGTGTGAGAATGGCATGTATGTAAATGTGCTCATATTGGAAGAAGTGTGCTCCTGTGTATGGACATGAGGACAAAAGAGGACTCTCCACCTTGTTCAGTGAGACAGGGTCTTTCACTGAATCCGTAATAGACTGATGACCAGCAACTCCAGTGGTCCTCTGTCTCCAGCTACACAGTACTGAGGCACAGGCATACACATGATCAAGCCCCGCCTTTTTTTTTTTTTTTTTTTTTTTTTTTTGGTTTTTTTCGAGACAGGGTTTCTCTGTGTAGCTTTGCGCCTTTTCCTGGAACTCACTTGGCAGCCCAGGCTGGCCTCGAACTCACAGAGATCTGCCTGGCTCTGCCTCCCGAGTGCTGGGATTAAAGGCATGCGCCACCACCGCCCGGCTAAGCCCCGCCTTTTACCTGAACTCAGGGCTCCAGTCTTTCACAGCACACACTCTTATTCCCTGAGCCAAATGCCCTAGTCCCTGATTGCTTACTTTTTAGTATCTTTTGGCCTCCCTGTTCCCAATTTTTTTTCAATCACTCTATTTTATTATTTAGTTAATTTTTGAGACAGGATCTCACTCTGTAAACCAGGCTGCCTTCCAGTTGCCTCTGCCTCCTGAGTGCAGGGATTAAAGGCGTGTGCCACTGCACCCAGCTCTTTTCTGATTATTCTACAGAAGAAATATAAAATGTTTATTGACACACAAGAGAAAAATCTAAGACATATGTAGTGATCATGAATGTAAGATACTATAAA
Source organism: Peromyscus californicus insignis (assembly GCF_007827085.1). NCBI lineage: Eukaryota > Metazoa > Chordata > Mammalia > Rodentia > Cricetidae > Peromyscus > Peromyscus californicus. Next base: position 11,927,072 of record NW_026294540.1, on the reverse strand, counting down.
ATGTCGGCTCTCTTTAAATGCATCTTATTCTCTACAGATTTCCCTGTGGAATTTAACAAGCTGACTTGAAACCTGAAAAATGTATTAACCAGGTATAGCCGAACAGGCTGGTGATTGTGGTGCTCAGCAGACAAAGGCAGAGAATCAAGAATGTGAAGCTACCTGGACTACAGCAAGACTACCTGGGATTTATAACAAATGGTGTCAAAGGAATATTTAGGGTTTAAAGCACTAAGAAAACATATCTAGACTATACTAACACTGTATCTGTTTAACTCGGAGAGAACTGGTCTTCTGAAAAGCCTTGATCTGCTACTTGGGTGTGCAACTTAATCTTGGGCCTCTGTAGTTCCCTCAGGCGTGAAATGGGCCAAACCGCATTCTTCACGGTCTTCCAGACACAGCAGCTCCCCAGCACACACAGAGGCCACACTGTGGCTAGCTGTGAGCCATTTGGCCCGATTACAGCAATAATGGCTCCTGTCCTTTAAGATCTTTATTGAGCTGGCAAGAAGACCACTCATGCCAGCTCTTCATGAGTTGGGGGGTGGGGAGATTGGAGAGGTTGGGGGGGGTGCACATGTCAGCCTGTGTTTTATTCCGAGTTGGAGTCTCCATGCCCATCAGGAAGGCTTTTAACTTGAACATTTTGGTGTGATTATTTTTAAAAAGGATGTTTTTTCTTTTCAAAATGAAACTAATAGCTGAGGAGGATGGGACAGCAAACAAGTGTGTTTCAAGCAGACAAGTCTTGAAACTGCCTCTTGACCACACCAGTGTTCTCCTAAGTCAAGATCAGAAAGCTCACCTAAGCTGGCCGTGGTGGCGAATGCCCTTAGTTCCAGCACTCGGGAGGCCGAGGCAGGTGGATCTCTGTGAGTTCGAGGCCAGCCTGGACTACAGAGTGAGTTCCAGGAAAGGTGCAAAGCTACACAGAGAAACCCTGTCTCAAAAAAAAAAAAAAAAAGAAGAAGAAGAAGAGAAAGAAAGCTGCTCACCTGGAGGGAGGGCCTTACCACTCTTAAAACCCATACAGGCCTCAAACTTCAGACAGCAGCTTCCTTAGTCTTAATAATTCACAGTACAAAGAGAGCCACACTTAATAGCTAACCTCTAGGAACTGAAGGTTATAGCTACAATCCTGCCCAGAAGAAAAGGGAGTTCTGTGGACAGAGGGAAACATTCCCATCTATTATGAGGAAATTATTAGTAAAACAGAATTATCCAATGTGCACAGGTTGGTGCTTTCCTGGCACTTACATCAAAGGCTAAATCACCAGTAGTTCAAACTCAATGGAAAGACATTCTCACCTCTGCAGACGTCTGGGGGTTCTGGAACACAGCATAAGTGATAAGCGAACTCGAACCTATAACACTGAAAGACACAGACCATTGGCCATTACAATACAGTGGTAAAGAAGGACAAACATGGTATGTCCTCATTCATAAGTGGATTCTAGATATAAAGCAAAGAACAATCAGACTACAACCCACAGAACCATGGAGGCTATATATATAGCATGGGGGACCCTAGGATGACTGTGGCTTATAATAAGTTTTGGTTTTACTCAATTACTGAGCAAGCCTCAATGAAACATTTCACTATTAAGGTAAGAATTTATATTACAGCAGGCTGATAATAGAAAAATAAATTAATTAATTAATAAAAAAAGAAAAAAAACAATACAGCGGTAAGACTCCGATTTTTATAATTCATTGGCACAATTGATATGAAATATACCACACACATTTTTACATTTAGATTGCTTTGTGAATTTTCATGCCATCCTTGTCTAGAGGCATGCCAGTTTTCTCAGTATCATTCCAATTTCTCTCACTATGGAGCCTCTGACGGCCTAGACAGAACCCACTATGTAGACCAAGCTGGCCTCAAACTCAGTGATCCTCCTGCTTCAATCCCACAAGTGCTGGGATTAGATGTGAGCAACCATGTTCACCTTCCTCCCAGCGTTTAACATAGTCAGTTCTGAGGTGAGTGCCTGAAACTGGTCTGCACTAGTCCTGTCGACAGGCTGCGGGCATTTCAGATGAGTGCCCTTCGTCTGTTTCCTGTTTCTTAAATTCTTACTTCCACTGGGGGTGTAGGTGTGGTGACCCACCAGAGGAGGGAGACCTGAGGTCAATGTCAGTGTCGTCTTCTATCACTCCAGTTTTTGAGACAGGCTCTCTCACTGAACCTGGAGCTCCCAGATTCAGCTGGACTGGCTAGGCAGCAGCCCCCAAGATCCTCTGTCTCTGCCTCCCAAGGCTGAGACAAGAGGCAGGTAACAACAGAGCTGGCTTTTCATGTGAGTGCTGGGGAGCCTAACTCAGCTTCTCATGCTTAGGAAGCGAGCACTTTATCCACTAAGCCATCTTCCCAGTCCCTGTACCTTTTACTAGTGAGAAAATATCAACATAGGAAAAAATTTCTAACCAAAAAGTAAAATGCAACCCTCAAGAACAAGATGTAGAAAGCTGTACAGCTCTCCTGTTTGCTCATGCAATTCCAACAGTCATGTGACAGGAGACTGAAAAAAACATACCTGAGAGTAGCCGTGGCAAACTGTATCCACTGTATTGCAGGAAAAAACTAAACAAGAGAGAGGGAGAAAAGTCAATCTCTTACATTTAATGTTCAATCTGACTTCCGTTTTGGTGTTTATTAACCATCTCTTCAGCACAGACCTTCAAACCCACTCCAGGTCTGGGAAGGAGTGAAATATGAGCAGAGCTGTGCTAAGGCAGGACCTCGCTGCCCTCATCCCAACTCCTCATAAAAGTCAAATTTTAAAGGAAACAGAGCCCTGAGTGGGAAGTGACTGGGTAAGAACACAAAGTTGAGAAAAACCTTAAGAACGAAATGAGAGAGAGAGAGACAGAGACAGAGACAGAGACAGAGATACAGACAGAGAGACAGAGGGAGAGAGAGACAGAGAGAGGGGAAAGACTCAGGTTTCAGGGAGAACAGACAGACCTAAATGAAGGTGACTGACAGTTAAAAGGACAGAAGAGGGGGAATGATGCAGAGGGGAAGTTCCTGGTGTGGAGAGCAGCACTGTGAGTAAAACACAGAACAGAGGAAGAAAGAGCAGGAGGAGGGGAGGACGACCAGCTTTGACCTTACAGGGTCCCATCTGCCTTCCAGAGGGCTAGTCTCCAGCGGGAGGGCCATAAGGACTCCAGTCCCAGCGACCTCCAGCCCAGGCCCTTCTCAGTCAGGCTCCCAACAGGTAGCTCCACCCCTGCTTCAGCTGGGCTCCACCTCATCTAATCCTGCCCTTACCTTAAGGGCAGGAGGTGGAAGGGCCAAGGAGAGGGACAAAAACAGAAAGAGCAGGCGACAGAAGAAACCAAGTTGTAAGAAACATTAGAAAGTTTAAGACGGAGCAAGAGGCAGGAGTAATAAAAAGCAGAGAGAGTATTTCATAGTAAAAATAAAATAAAATAAAGTTGCAGAAGAGAAATAGAACAGGAAAAAGGGAAGAGAAAGAAATGGGGTAAAACAGAAGCCTGTTAAAACTGATCCCTGCTCGGGGCCAGAACGATGAGAAAGACGGCGGCGGCGGCGGCACATTCAATTAACACAGTTTCAGTCACAGTGAAAATCGAGAAGAGAAGAGCTTTCGTTTTGTTCTGTCTTTCTGTTTTGGTTTTTTTGAGACAGGGTTTCTCTGTGTAACCCTGGCTGTCCTAGAACTAGCTCTATAGACCAGGCTGGCCTGGAACTCACAGAGATCTGCCTGCCTCTGCCTCCGGAGTGCTGGGATTAAAGGTGTGCACCGCCACTGCCCAGTGAGAGAAGAGGTTATTAATGTTTGTTATATTCAATATTAACATATTAAATACTATTTTATGCCATGCCATTTACTCAGTACACTTAAGTGTAATCAATTTTGTATAGGTCAATGTGTTATGAGTCACACAAGGATAAACACAATCTAGATGGAGGCTTCCAGGAGCTTAGAACACAGTGGGGAAATGGTGTGAGCACCAAGAAACAGTCGGAATAGGGCAATGATGTAGAGAACAGCATGTGGGCAGCATCTGGGGAGAGTCTGACAGAGCCTGGGGGAGAGGAAACACAAGAACACTCATTGCTTTAACTATACTTTCCCATGCCCAGCAAACATCTCTCTTGTGTGTCTAAGTGCTGGGGACTGAGTCCAGAGCCTGCCAAACGTCACACATGCATGCTGACCACTGTCCCAGCTCTTGGATACTGTCACGAACACTTGCATGGCTGGAACGATTTAAACGCATGGTGTTCACATCACAGTGAGAGTACAGTCTAGCATGGAAGACCAGACATGGGTAAGTGGAAGACTTCATTTACTAACTTGTCTTAAACAAGTAAAGATCGGTAGGGAAGGGTCTTGGGAACATTTGGAGGTCTCTAATCATGTCCACTTCCTGAGGGTGTGGAGACCAGTGACAGTGTCACTGAGTGATAAGAAAATGCTCTCGGACAAAAGACTATTCTGTTCCTCAAGACAAATCTCAGATTGTTCAGAGAACTTTTCCCTTTGGCATATTGCTAAAGCGTCTATGCTACCTTCCTGCATGAATGCATGTGTGCCTGTGTGCATACACATGTGTATGTGTGTGTGCACATGTGTCTGTGTGTGCCTGTGTGTGTGCATGAGCACTTTCTCCTCGGAGCGCCTTTGCCTTCTTCTGCTACAAGGCTAACCCAAACCCAATGAAATCAGTCATATTCCGTTTCTGCTTCTGTGTTTAAGCACTTCTGTTGATTTGTGTGTATCTTCTTGTGTGGTTCTGAGATTGAACCCAGGAGCTCATGCACACCAGACAGCTGCCCCATCGCAACCCCATTCTTTTTTCTAAAAACCTCTATCACAAGTTCAGGTATATGTACCTTCAGTAACCATGATGGGTACAGCACATATGTTACATATCTGTCTACAAAACAGGAATTCTCTAAACTCCTAACAGGTGTATATGTTGTTTTGTTGCTGTTGGTATTTTTGTTCTTGTTCGGAAATAGGATCTCACTTAACCGCGGCCCTGCAGCCCTGAACTTGCTATGCAGCCTAGGATGGCCTTGAATTTGTAACAATCCTGCCTCTACCTCCAGAGTGCTGAAATTACAAAATGAGCCACAATACCCAGCCTGAGGCTTTACAATAATAATAATAATGGCTGACTTTTAAGTGGTTTCTATGTATAAAGATATATGCTGTGGTAGTGTGAATGTAATTGGGCTCCATAATCTCATAGGGTGCCGAATGTGGTGGTTTGAAAGAAAATAGCCCCCAAAGGGAGTGGCACTACTAGGAGGTGTGGTCTTGTTGAAGTAGGTGTGGCCTTGTTAGAGGAATTGTGGAGGTGGGCTCTGAGGTCTCCTATGCTCAAGCTACTCCCAGTGTCAGAGGTCACTTCCTGTTGTCTGTGGATCAAGATATAGGCAGCACCATGTCTGCCTGCATGCTGCCATGTCCTGCCATGATCATAATGGACAAAACCTCTGTAAGCCACCACCTCAAATGTTTTCTTTATAGGAGTTGCTGTGGTCTTGATGTCTCTTCACAGCAATAAAAACCTAACTAAGACATAGGTTAACATTTTAGTCCTTTCCCCAATTTTTTTGTTTTGTTTTTCAAGACAAGGTTTCTCTGTATAGTCCTTGCTGTCCTGGAACTCACTCTGAGACCAGACTGGTCTTAAACTCACAAAGATCTGCCTACTTCTGCCTCCAAAGTGCTGGGATTAAAGGTGTGCACCACCACCGCACAGGAAGGTATTAAAAAAGTCATACCAGGCTAACATGTTCTCTTTGGACAGAATAACTATAATGGGTGTATATGGCATTTGGACAGAGTAGCTGGTGAGAAACTTTAACAAACTTTGCCAGGCATGGTGGCCTACACCTTAAACCCAGCACTCGGGAGGCAGAGGCAGGCAGATATCTGTGAGTTCGAAGCTAGCCTGGTCTACACAGTGAGTTCCAGGAAAGCTAGGGCTACCTATAAAGACCCTGTCTCAAAGAACAACAATACTTTAGACTAAGCAGTCAACAATACTTAAGGTCATTTCTTGAACAAATAAACCCTGGCCACCATCTACACCCACGTGCTTCAGTAACACAGGTGAGAAGCTGAATTCTTCAGGCACCTTCCTTCCACAGGCTCAAGCAGGCTTGTTTCCAGGAACCTGGACCTGACTTCTGCCACTGGTGAAAACTGGGCATAAGCTGTTTGTGCCCTTGACATGGTGCATGGACAGGTCAGTCTCCCCGCAGCCGGGCTACAGCTCGGTGCTCTCAGAGGAGATGTTAGCCTGGTTTCCCGGCAGGACCCATACAATTTGGTCAGGATGTGTGTTCTGATTCCTGTAGAGTTCACTGGGGTCCCAAGAATCTTTATATCATGGGGACTCTGGGTACACCTGACCTGTGGAGAAAACTGTGAGGTGTCTGTCTGTGTGCATTCTTCACCTCCTCGTTCTGAATCAGCATGAATGAGGCCCAGTCAGTGACCCATCTCACCCGGACAGTCAATGTGTTGTTCTGTCTCTCCAGGACTCTCCCCACAGTCACTGTCAATATTTCAACCAACAGAATCCTTCCAAAAACAAAGCAAACCACCACTATCTCAGTTAGGGTTTTTATTGCCATCATGGTGGGAAGCATGGCGGCACTCGGGTATACGTGGTGTTGGAGAGGTAGCCGAGAGTTCTACATCTGGATCCGAAGGCATCAGGAATAGACTGAGACATACTTCCTCCAACAACATCACACCTCCTAAAAGTGACACTCCATATGAGCCTATGGGGACCATCTTTATTCAAACCATCACAACCACTACCAACAAAAACCCAAACATTAGCAACGACTGCAATTACCCCCATTTCAAACGCATTCGTTTCCACAGCCACATAGCTACTAGGAAAGTCAGTGAAACAAACTCTGCAAACTCCAAACTTCAGTAGACCCACAAAACTGCATCCAAAACCTCCCCAGAAGACAAAACCATGTATCATGATGGCAATCCAGTCTCTGCATTTAGACTTAGCACTGTAGCATCCATTAGCACGCCTCCTCCTTTCGACCTCCATGGAAAGCCAGGATGAGCCTTTAGATTTTCCCATCAGGACATCACTCAAGCAATTAAAACAACTGCTTCTGCAATGCAATTCATAGTAGAGGCATCAATGTGCCACCTCCAACCAATCTACTTCCTTCACTTCTTCCAAAACCTGATTCTACCTGCGTGAAGTAGTACATGTCTTTACTCTCAAACCTTGAGAGACAGGCAGGCAGATCCCTGGGTTCTCTGTGAGTGTGAAGCCTGCCTGGTCTACATAGTGAGTTCCAGGATATCCAGAGCTATACAGTGACTCTGTCTCACAAAAAACAAAACCAAAAAAAATCTACTTCTAGAGCTGAGAAGTCTCAGTAGGTAAAGAGCTTCTGAACAATCCTAATAACTAACGTTCAGAGTCCCAGAACCCACCTAACTCCTCTTCCTCTCCTCCTTTCCTCCTTCTCCTCCTCCTTCTTTTCTCTGTGTAGCCCTGGCTGTCCTGAAACTTGCTTTGTAGGCCAGGCTGGCCTTGAACTTACAGAGATCTGCTTGCCTCTGCCTTCCAAGTGCTGGCATTAAAGGCATGCGCCATCAACCTGGCCCAAGAGTTTGCAATTTTCTTAATAGGTTCTTATTGATTGTAAGACAGAACAGAAATTCTCAAGTTGGTTTTCAAGTTGCTCTCCTAACTTCAAACTATCTTACCATTTTGAGAATTCCTTCCCACCAAGGCACTCATCCCCTAAACTTTAGGGCCTAAAGCGGTCATTTCTATATGGGTCCCTTTCAGTAATTTCCCAGCTGCACTGAGCTTTGAGAACTTACCTGTTTCTACTTCCCATATGAAAGCCTGTAATCCACTGCACTCCTCCATACCCTTCTCAGTACCAAGACATCACTCTTCTACTTAGAGCCTACTTGAGGCAATATATTCAAAAGCAATTTTCCCTCTTAAAATTAATTTTTTTTTGTTTTTTCAAGACAGGGTTTCTCTGTGTTGTTTTGGTGCCTGTCCTGGATCTCGCTCTGTAGACCAGGCTGGTCTCGAACTCACAGAGATCCACCTGGCTCTGCCTCCCAAGTGCTGGGATTAAAGGCCTGCACCACCATCACCCGGCTAAAATTAATTTTAAAATATTTAAATTTTTTTTTTAGGTTTTTCAAAACAGGGCTTCTCTGTATAGCCCTGAATGTTCTGGAACTCACTCTATAGACTAGGCTGGCCTTGTTTAACATTATTTTTAAGGCAGGTTTCATGTGTTGTATCCCAGGATGATCTTAAACTAGCTACATAGTCAAGGATGACCTTGAACTTCTGATCTTCTGCCTCTACTTCCTCAGTGCTGTGATACAGGTATGTGCCACCACACCGGGTTTATGTAGTGCTATAGATGGAGCCCAGAGCTCTGTGCATGCTAGAAAAGCACTCTACCAATTGCAATTCATCCCGAGACCCCCTCTTACACTCTATCAATTTGTGTAATTCATTTTCTCTTTTACTAAGGTAAACTCAAAAATGGGTTTTTCTGAGCTTTCTATACACACACACCCTTGGGGGTGGGGGGAATCTAAACAATGTCTTACCCTTTCCTCACAAGGTCCTAATGACAAAACAAAGTTTGATCCCACCAGGTAGCTAGTCTACCCTAGCTAACTAATGAGTTCATTAGGGTTACTTACATAGCATGGGTGAGAAGTTACAAGCAGGAGCTTTGGTGACCCTAAAGCAGCCACATTGAAGGTCTGCACCCAGCATGGTGAAAACTAGCCCACAGCTGCATGCATGGTGCTTCCTTCCTAGTTCTTCCCAGCCTGTATGCTCCAGCTCCTCCCTAAGCCACACAGAGTTAGGGCAGAATTGCATACAACTGGTTTGGGAGGAGTGGCTGGATACTCAGGTGAGGGTCCTAAGTAAGGCCCTCGCATCCCTCCTAGGAGGGAATGTTAACAGTCATTAACATTAACAGAATGTTATCAGTTGTGATGACCGTTTGGAAGTGGGCACACCTGATCTGAAGATGGTGGCAAATTAGGCTTGGAAGACAGTCCTATATAATATACACATTAAGTTCTTTTTCTCAGACTTACCAAAGATTAGATGTAGCTAGTTTTCCTTCCTAGCCCACGGTCAGGACAAATCTCTCTCACCTGCCAGTCCCATAGCTGCTCAGACCCAACCAAGTAAACACAGAGACTTACATTGGTTACAAACTGTATGGCCGTGGCAGGCTTCTTGCTAACTGTTCTTACAGCTTAAATTAATCCATTTCTATAAATCTATACCTTGCCACATGGCTCTTGGCTTACCGGCATCTTCACATGCTGTTTGTCATCGTGGCGGCTGGCAGTGTCTCTCTGACTCAGCCTTCCACTTCCCAGCTTTATTCTCCTCCTTGTCCCGCCTATACTTCCTGCCTGGCCACTGGCCAATCAGTGATTTATTTATTGACCAATCAGCAACACACTTGACATACAGACCATCCCACAGCAATTAGATTCTGCTATCTTTGATGACATGCAATTATTGGATACATACAGTAGTTAATTACAGTGCTAAATTCTTTTGTTTGTTTTTTTTGAGACAGGGTTTCTCTGTGTAGCACTGGCTGTCTTGGAGCTCGCTCTGTAGACCAGGCTGGCCTCGAACTTACAGAGATCCACCTGCCTCTGCCTCCCGAGTGCTGTGACTAAAAGTGTGTGCCACCACTGTCTGGCTATCCAAAGTCTCTTAACATTGCGTATATGTGCTTTTTTTTTTTCACTGTCACAAGCATTTTATGCCAGAAACTGACATATTTGTGTCTTTTCACGTCAGAATTTACTAACAATACATTCACCAAGCTATTTGGTTTACTGGCTGCAACTTACCAAGTAATTTTGAATCCAGGAGTATGGATCCTGGCAATCATGGGTCCTTTTATTCCAGAAGTAGTTACTGCCACTAACTCTTAGCTCACCCATTACTCTGTCATCCAATAATATGTTTACACAGACTACAGAACAGCCATAAGAGTTACAGATGCCGCAGAGTTCTGAGAGGCGGTCCTGATACAATCTCAATTCAAATTCTGCAGGGGCCTTAAGAAGCGTCTCACTAGACACAGGCTCAGAGTTGTCAGCACAGGCCCAGGTGTCTGGCCGTTTCAAACGCTGAAGTGGACAAAGCATCACAGGATGGAGAAGCTGCACTCAGGCTGGAGTCTTGGAACAGAGAAAGAAGGCTTTCACTTCTGTCAGTGTCTTATATTGATGGGTCAAAATGAGGACACTCTGTACAGTTCCAGGTGTGGGTATATCTGGGGCAACACGTTTAGAGTTCATATGGAGTCTCTGCTTTGATTTGATATGGTCCCAGGCAGCATTGCTTATTCACACAGAACAAATGCTGTGTCAGTTGGTACATCCTGGTGCCCTGACAGACAGTTGTTGACTTGTGTGAACACAACACAGAGTCATTTTTCCTTGGCACTTAGCTTCAAAAATGTGTTGCACTTTTGCCAGAGAGCAGCAATTGTACACAATGGAGTAAGCCAGGGTAGGCTCAGACGGTTCTTCCACGTGAATCAATTTGTTTAATCAAAGTCTCATGAATTCTTTTTTTTTTATCCAGACAGGCTTTCTCAGTATAACAGTCCTGGCTGTCCTGGAACTCACTCTGTAGACCAAGTTGTCCTTAAACTTACAGATATCCACCTGCTTCTGCCTCTTGAGTGCTGGGATTAAAGGTGTGCACCAACGCTGTCCAGCAACCACTACTCAGAATTCTGTCCTACAAAACATCTTTTTGTTTGAGACAGGGTCTCTCACTGTGTGGCCCTGACTGGGCTGGAACTTGCTTTAGACCAGGATGATCTTGAACTCACAGAGATCTGTCTACCTCTGTCTTCTGAGTTCTAGTAGATTAAAGGGGTATGCCACCATGCCCAGGCTTCCTGCAAAAGCTTGATTTCACTTTTCTTCAAGCACACACTTGGGGGTGGAACATTAGAGTATGCACATGTCCTTCTACTCAGTTACCATCCCATCCCAAACTTTTTTTTTTTTAAATATTATTAGTTCTTTGAGAATTTGATCCTATTTACTCTCCTCCTCCTAGATCCATATCCCTTTCCTTCCCACCCAACTTTGGATGCTTTTTGTTTTCTCTGTGTAGCTCTGGCTGTCTTTGAACTTGTTTTGTAGACCAGGCCGGCCTCAAACTCACAGAGATCCACCTGCCTCTGCCTCCCTGAGTGCTGGGATTAAAAGCGTGCGCCACCACCACCCAGCTATGTATGCTTTTTTAAATTGCTGGATTTTAACTTCTGTCATCTCCTTTAATATTGCAATAGATACTGAGCTGCCTTCAGCCTTCTCCCTTCTGATCTGTTCCCTTCATCGGCTTTTCTTCTTTAAGCAAGGGTCTCACTCTACAATCCTGGCTGACAGTCTGGTTTCCCATTCACAGAGAACCACCTGTCTCAGCCTGAGCACTGAGATCTAAGGCATGCACTACCATAACCAGCTGCAATCTCTTTTTTCTTGAAGGGACATCAGGCCCGATGGATTGGGGCCCACCCGTACGATTTCATTCAGTTGTAATTATTTCTGTAATTATAATAACTATCTCTCCAAATGCAATCACAGTGCATGTGAGGCACACAATTTCATCCATGACTAGGACACAGCTTATTCTAAACTCTTCCTCAGATTTTCTCTGGTCTCCATGGCTCTCCTTCTCAGGAAGGGCCCAGTAAGATTGGGATTAAAGGTGTGTCCCACCTCGCCCAGCTTTCCCTTCATCCGTGAGTGATGTTTTTATACATAAATCCGACAACACTCCAATTAAAACCTCTGGTGGCTTTAAACCCCTTAGTGAGAACCTTTATTTTGCCTCCTAGTTTGCCTTTTCACAGATTCATGGTGTCCAACATGCTTGACCATATCTGTCACTAACTAGCACTGTTTCCCTTTGCTTCTCAAATGCTTCCTCCCTTTCAACGTCATGCTCTAAATCATCTCCCGGATACAACGCTGACACTTCTGAGCAGGAATGACTAGTAATACTGGATCTTTTAGGGTGGAGAAATACCCTTACAGTGATTAAGAAAGAGATGAGATAGTAAAGATGTAATACTTACTGGGGAGATGGCAGCCCTGGAGGCCAGATACACACAATTCAAGATGTGTTAAGCGAGAAGACAGGGAAGGACCTATAGGTCTTAGGACATAGCAATGTCCAAATATGTTTCCTGGGGGAGAGATTTTATTGGTAGGCTTAAAGTAAGTAGGTATGAATGTCAGGAAGTCACACTGTGACCGAGTGGTGGTATGCCATACCTGCACAGCCTGTGCTAGATGTGAAGGTAAGCATGGTCAGTCAAGAGGAGGGCATCTAGCTGGCTATTAGAGGGGTGACTCCTGGTCAGCAGGTGTAGAAGGCACAGCTATCTAGAACCACCATACAGAAAACCAGAGCTATACAAGTACAAACTGTGTTAAGAGATTACTGAAGGGGCTGGAGAGATGGCTCAGCGGTTGAGAGCATTCGGCTCTTCTTCTAGAGGACCAGAGTTTTTTTTTTTTTTTTTTGGTTTTTTTCGAGACAGGGTTTCTCTGTGTAGCTTTGCGCCTTTTCTGGAACTCACAGAGATCCACCTGGTTCTGCCTCCCGAGTGCTGGGATTAAAGGCGTGCGCCACCACCGCCCGGCTAGAGGACGAGAGTTTAATTCCCAGCACCCACACGGAGGCTTAAAACCACGCCTAACTGCAGTTTCACATGCAGCACACCCTTCTGGCCTCCTCTGGCACCAGGGACATACATGGTGCGTATAATATACAGATAGATAAAACATTCAGGTGCATAAAAAATAAATAAAACTTCTTAGAAGTGACTACTGAACCCTATTTCTAGCATGAGAAAGTACAATTTATGGTCAACACGGATGCCAAGCAACATAAAATTGTGAAGATTTACGACATTAGCTAGATGTGATAATGCACACAGTATTTGGGAAGCCAAGGTGGGAGGATTCTGAATGGGTGGCCAGCCTAGGCTACATAGACACCTTGCTTCAAAAGAGGGGTGGGGAGGCAGGTAAGATGGATCACTCCCCATATTAAAACACTGCTGAGGTGAATGTGTAGGAACTATATGTGTGTGTGTGTACGTGTGTGTCTGTGTGTGAATATGTATGCACGTAGAGGTCCAGTGGCCAACCTATTTTCCTTAAATGATACCCTGATCTTTTTTTTTAAACCTCTCTAAACGTGGAGCTCACGGATTCAATCAGGCTCGATTTGGGGACCTTCCTGCCTCTGCCTAACCAGTACTGCTACGTGTGCTACATACACACCCACCTTGTTTTGACACAGGATCTCACTAAGTTTACTCTGGATAGCCTAGAACTCAGCTTTTTCCTTGGGTGCAGAGGATGGAACTCATTTGGGGTGGGAATGGGGGGGCTTGAATTCAGTCCTGGCCTCCAACTCCAGAGGTCAGCCTGCCAGTTTCCCTAGCACTGGGAGTGAGGGCCTGCGCTGCCACACACACAGTCTGCTGGGTTTGATCCCTGTATACACGGCATTCCTTCGATCCTTGACGGCTGTGCTGAATTCCCACGGGCACAATCAGAACACGGCATAAAATGGTCAAAAAAGGATGCTTGTTTTCTCACTACACATGCGAGCCGGGTCTTGCCACCTTCCTGCCTCGGTGTGCTGAGGTTATGGGCATGTGCCACCTACCTACCACACCTGACCACAACGAGGATACCGACCAGGCCTTTGCCCAAGCTGCTGGGGCAGGGGAGGCCACAGGGCCCAGGTAGCCCGTGGGCCTGACCAGCGCTGCAGCCTGAGGGGGCCTGCAGCCTACGAGGGCACGGCGACGACGACCACGACTAACCGAGGGAGGCGGCGGGTCCCGACAGGCAGCATGACGGCCGAGCGCCGGGAAAGGCGGGGACACCCGAGGCCTCGTCTTCTTCCAAGGCGAGGGGAGGCAGCACGGGACGCGTGGGAGCTTCGCCTCGCGCCTCTGCTCCCGCGAGAACGCGGCGGGCGGGGGACCCGGCCTCGGCCGGCGGCGACGAAGAGCGCGTGCGCGACAGCCTCGCCGCCGTCACCACCCGCTCGCCCCCATCACGTGGCCGCGCCCTCGGCTTCGCCCGACACGCATGCGCGGCCGGCGGACTCTCCATTGCCCCGCCCCTCCCTTCCCAGCCCTAGGGGAGTCACGGAGCCCGGGGGAGGGGCCACTGGCGCGCACGCGCGCTCGCGGGACCGCCCCCCGCCCCGCCCCCGAGTGACGTGAGAGCCCCCTCGGAGCGCTCCGGCCGCAGTTTTCCTATCGCCCGCTCCCCGTACGTAATCTGCTGTGATGGCTGCCGCGGCCCCTGGCGCCGTTTCCCTGTCCCGGCTGCTGTCTCTTCTCCTGGGCCTGCTGCTCCTCTCCGCTCCGCATGGCGGCAGCGGCCTGCACACGAAAGGCGCCCTTCCCTTGGACACAGTCACTTTCTACAAGGTAATGAGGACTGGGGGGCGGGAGGGGGGGGTGGTGGTCGTGCGCAGGTGCAGCTGGACGCCCGTGGGAGCGCGCGCCCATGAGGACGTTGGGCCCCCGAGGGGTGGCAGCAGGAGGCCCCGTGTTGGCAGAGCAGGGGCGCACGCTGACCACCCGGCACCCCTCGCCTGGGCGTTGCAGCACGGGTACTCGCTACCTCCTTTTTACAAAAAAAAAAAAAAATGCAGTGAAGGGAACTAAGTGTCCCTTCCCTTTATCTATAGGGAAAAGACAATGCCGGGAGAGATCCAATCCACGAGTCCCAAGTGGAAGACCGAAGGGCGGGGCGAGGTCGACGCTCCTCGGCTCCCTGATGGGGTGGGGGGTGGCGGAGAGAACTCAGCCCGTTAACATGCGAGTCTGATCCCCCTCTTCTCTGAGGATGGATTGCAGCCTGGTCGGCAGTGTGTACACCACGTTCAGATAGCACGCGGACCCCTACAAAATACAAGGGTTAAAGGTGCAGTTCTGCCACCTGTAGAGAGCATCTTGGGGCAGAGAACGAAGAAGCGCCACTACCCCCTTTTTTTTCCCCCAAAATCTGGTATCCAGGTCCGGGTAAACGGATAGTGGAAATGTTGGAGGATGAGAGCAGTGGCCTGTGTGGACCCAACCTCGTCCTCATGCATCTGTGTCCAGCCACCAGCGGCTTTTCAGTTCCCCTATTGGGCGAGCTAAGAGTGGAGAGAAGTAGTCATTTTCTTATTTTGTTCTCATGGTGAGGAAGTGAAAAGCAGAAGGGAACTCTAAATGCGCCTGTCTCGAGTGGCTGGACACGTCTACTTTGGAAAGGACCCTGCACGTGTAGCCCATTCAGCCTTGTTCTTAGGGATTTAAAGAAAGAAGCCTGCCATATTATTAATCACCCACTCAACTCCGAATAGTCTAAGTTGCTCTATACAGCAGTCCAAGTGTGAATAAAGGAGACATTTAGCACCATCAGTTTAAACCAGTCGGTGCCTCTTCATCTTTACCAACTGCCCCCCTGCTCTGGGCTGTCATCACAGAAACCCCACTGGCTCCTGCCTGCACCTTGAGGTTCCACTTAATGGAGCAGGAAGCCCTGTAGGGAGTGCCCCTTGTCACTGCTCAGTTCCTAGCCATTCGCCCCCTTGTCCAATCTGCTCTAGCCAGCACAAGCCCTTCTGACTGTTCCTAGCTCACAGCTGTTAGTACATCTGCACTGTTCCTTGTGACTGGAATATTCTTTGCCAGGTCTTTGAAATAAGTTACTTCACATTGGTTTGTCTTAGGTTAACTATTACCCCCTCAGGTGCTTTCCTTGCTTTCTCAGGCCCCTGGGCTTAAATTCAGCCCAGTTGCTGTTTTTGTTTGTTTATTTTTTAACTTGTCAGTTTCAAATCTCCCATGGTAGAATATGACATGCTTATGAAGTACCTGATCTATTTCTCTGACTCTCTACACAGCATACCAGATTTGTTATTGAGCATCTAATATGACAGTTGATCTAGTATGCTGTGTTCACGTGAATGAACAGGTGTCTATATGCTTTGCCTTTCAGTGATTTCCAACTTAGAAAAGATTTGTCTTGGTGTTATTTTTGACCTTCACTAGGCGGCTTCAGTAGATGAGAGCCTCTATGTTGATCGTTGCTGTGTTTCAATTAGAATGGTGTCTGGGCCATGATGGGCTCTTAGCAGCTTCCTAGTCAGTGAACAAATAAACAATTTCAGCCAGACAATGGTGTCACACACAGAACTGGTGAGGCAGAGGCAGAAAGGTCATGAGTTCAAGGCCAGTCTAGGCAACGTAATGAGACCTTGTTTTAAAGATCCCAGGGAAGGGCCTATGAGGTGACTCGGCAGGAAGGCACTTCCGCCAAGCCTGACCATCAGAGTTCAGTCCTCTGGCTCCTCGTGGTGAAAGGAGAGAACTGACTCCTACGCACACAGTACGCATGCACAAGGGCACCACTGCATCCTATTAACTCAACTTTCCTTTCTACTCCAGTGTCCGACCACCCTATGATGACTGGTATTCTGTATTACAATGTAGGCCCCCTGGTAGGGATCCCGTGTTGTGCTTTGGGAACACCATGCCACTTCTTACTACCTTGCAGCATCAAAACTGTTAGAACTCTCTTCAGACCATTTCTCAGTGTTTGCCAGACGTCAGTCAGACACTGGGACTCGAGGAGTGCACCAGAACATGGGCCATGGTCCTTATCCTTAGAAATGCACACCCAAGTGGAAAGGACAGAAAATAAGCAAATAAGAAAAGACAGTTTCAGAATGAGATGGGAGAGGGTTAAGGCTGTGAAGTAATAGGTGATTGGGACATTTAAACTGAGCCTTGAATGACAGAGGCAGTCAAGAGAACCCAGGAAGAGGCTTCCTTCCAGGCAGCACGCTAGAACTAGTGTTGAGCAGAAACAAGGCCAGCTGGGCCACAGGGATATGATCCCATTTATATTTTCAGTCTTGCCTGCTGCTGAGCCCTTAGAGCTCTGACTTTTTGGTGTCAGTGACCTGATGTCCCTAAGCAGTGTTAATATCCTTAAATATGTAAAACCAAGTGAATGTTAAAAAAAAATAAGTCCTGCCGGGCAGTGGTGGCCCATGCCTTTAATCCCAGCACTCGGGAGGCAGAGCCAGGCGGATCTCTGTGAGTTCGAGGCCAGCCTGGGCTACCAAGTGAGTTCCAGGAGAGGCGCAAAGCTACACAGAGAAACCCTGTCTCGAAAAACAAAACAAAACAAAACAAAAAAAAGTCCTTTTTACCTCCAGTGATTGCCTGTGATGAAAATATGACAGTTTGGGATTGCTGGACTACAAGCATGAGAAGGTTGATGGAGGCTGGAGAGATGGGTGAGTGGTTACCAGCCAACACTGCCCTTACACCCATGCCAGGCAGCTTACAGCCTGTAACTCTGGCTCCAGGGATCAGACGCCCTCTCCTGGCCTCCTTGGGTACCTGTACTCAGATGCACATAGCCACATATACAGAATTAGAAACAATAAAAATAAATTTTGTTTTTTTAATTTGAAGATGGGTAGGCAATATTACTGGCCAAAGCTAGCTAGATAAAATGTGTGCATTGAAAGGAGCCACCAAAAGGAAGTCAGTAAGTTAAATATAGACTCACCTGAAGCTCCATTCCCAGTAAACCAAAGGAATAGAATTTGTGTGCTTAAACAAAACATGTATGTGAACATTTAGGGCAGTGCTCTCTACAGTAACCAAGAGGAAGAAGCAACTCAATCTATCAGCTGATGTGTGGTTTACTGGGAGTGGGGTGAGGGTGGGGGGTGTCAAAGCCCTAAGCCAGAGTATGGTGATGTATGCATGTACCCTCAGCTTCATTTGGGAAGCTGAGACAGGAGGATCAGTGTGAGCTAGTCTGGGCTACATAGGCCCTGTCTCCAAAAGAAAGGAAAAAAGAAAAGGCATCGAGTCCTGACACGGGCTAGAACATGAACAAGTTTTAAAAACATGGTAGGCAGCTGGGTGGTAGTGCATGCTTTTAATCCCAGCACTCAGGAGGCAGAGACAGGCGGATCATTGTGAGTTCCAGGATAGCCAGGTCTAAACAGAGAAACACTGTCTTGAAAGAAGGGAAAAAAAAAAGATTGAGAAATATTTCATTAAATTAACTTTACCACAATTAAAATTCTGGCCTTGACAGTTTAAGACAGAGATGTAGCTAAAGGGAACTCTGGTCTTAAGAGATGACATTGATCCAAGTCTGGCCTCTCAACAACCTTCTACTGACCTGAACCTGCTCAGTTCAGTTCAAACTCTGGCCTCTATGGCCAAAGCATCCTGAGTGTTTGGTGTTTACCGAGAAAGACCCCCTGAGATGGCAGAGAACGGCAGTGTCTGCTAAGGTCTCCTTGGTATTGTTGAAAGACACTGGAGGGGAAGGCCTCAGTTCTTTCTCCACTACAGTCTTTTCAGTGTGAACAAATGCCCAGTGTGATGCCCAGCAAAGGAAACATCCTAAGCATTAGGGGAATCAGTGAATGATAGCATGGGACAGCTTGTCTCCTGTGTAGGCTCGCTTCCACTCTGTTTCTTAAACAGGGGTCCCTTGGGAAGGGGAATTAGCCCCAAAGGTCCCTGAACACCCGACTTGCTCAGCTCTATGCGCCCTCAGGTCATCCCCAAAAGCAAGTTCGTCTTGGTGAAGTTCGACACCCAGTACCCCTACGGTGAGAAGCAGGACGAGTTCAAGCGGCTGGCTGAAAACTCGGCCTCCAGCGATGATCTCTTGGTGGCAGAGGTGGGGATCTCAGGTATGGACAAGTCCAGGATGACTGGGGAGGGGCCTGGGAGGAAGGAAGCTAGGGCTCATTTCCCTGCTGGGAGGGGGACTAATACCCCCTGAGCCATTCCCTCGGAGACATTGGTTGTGTGGTCTGTCAGAAGCTAGTGCCTGCAGCAAGCTTAGGCAGAGCAGGGGCTGCTGTGGGACCACAGGGGATCCCATAGCTGCCTGAAGGGATGCCCCCTCTTCCCAAACCTTCACCTGTCTGACTTCCCTTGAAAACCGAGTCCCTCCTTGCAAGGCCGGGGACAGGAGGAACGCCATCTTGTCTTCATTTCAGCTTTTATGCCAGTGCTGGATTCTGGCAGTTAGCTGAAATAAGCTGCTGCCACTAGTAATCAATGGGCAGTTTCTATAGCTGAGGTCACCAGCATCCAATGGTACAGTCCAGAGATCTGCAGACACTGAGTTTCAGGCCCGTCTTGAATGGTGCATCATCACCTTCACTGGGAAGACCCTGGGAACTTCCTGCAGTCTGGTGGCAGTAGAGCTGGCTGGCGCACTTCTCCAGGGCAGTTAGTCAGTTCCCTCAGCACTTGGTGAATAACTGCAGCTGGGAAAAACATTCATCCTGCATCCACTGTGTACCAGGCCACTGTGCTGCTTTCCACGAGTTTTGTCCCTGACACCTCTGTGAAGGAGTTCTATGGGACTGTCACCTGTGTCTCAGACCAGTGGCCTGATGCTTAAGACTTAATGGGCCAGTTAAATGCCACACCTAGGGGGCTGGAGAGACGGCTCAGCGGTTAAGAGCACTAGCTGCTCTTCCAGAAGACCTGGGTTCAATTCACAGCACCTACATGGCAGCTCACAACTGTCTGTAATTCAGCTCCAAGAGATTTGATACCTCAGACATCCATATAGTCAAAACACCGATGGACATAAAGTAAAAATCAGTCATTAAAAAAAAAAAAAAAAGAAGGGCAGACTAGGAGGAACCCCTGGCAGCCATCACCAGCTTTTAGCCTTGGAGAAAACTATGCCTATTGGGGGGTGGGGGTGGGTCAGAGCTGCCACCATACAGTGAGCACTTCACTTCTTCACAGATGTGTGTTCCCTCACTGGTCTTCCTACAGCCTTTGTGAGGCAGGGCCTGTGTTGCGTCAGTGTTCACTAAATACTCCCCTTTTCTATAAAGCTGAAGCCAAGGTGGCTGTATGTGGCTCGTGACCTCCAAGCTCAGTCCCTGCCCAGACCTTCTCACGCTAGCCCCAGATCTTCACGTGGCTGACTCCTCTGAAGTCAGATTCTGCAGCCTGGATCATAGCCTGGATCACACAAGCTTCCTCACTCCCAAACTATGCCCTGCACAGTGTCTCCTGTGCTGTAGATTACAAGCTCTTTGCAGCCTCGGAGATCTGAACTGTGACTAGGCCCTCACACCCACAACAGGTTCTAGCACACGTTGGATACAATATTCCAAAGATCTATTGTTTCCCCCAAAGTCTCTGAAAGACACAGTAAAGCCACACAGCTAAGGCATGTTAGGAAACAAATTGAGACCCAGGTCTCTGGTGAAACTTCACATTGCACAGCCAACTTTTCACTCTCTCCCTC
Source organism: Peromyscus californicus insignis (assembly GCF_007827085.1). Classification (NCBI taxonomy): domain Eukaryota; kingdom Metazoa; phylum Chordata; class Mammalia; order Rodentia; family Cricetidae; genus Peromyscus; species Peromyscus californicus. The sequence goes on along the minus strand of NW_026294540.1, from coordinate 11,906,637 downwards.
TGCTCAGCAGGCCCCACAGTAGTGTTATACTAGTTCCTCATGTCTGGTTTCTGTTCGCAGACTACGGTGACAAGTTGAACATGGAGCTGAGTGAGAAATACAAGCTGGACAAAGAGAACTACCCAGTCTTCTACCTCTTCCGGGACGGGGACTTTGAGAACCCTGTACCATACAGTGGGGCAATTAAGGTCGGCGCCATCCAGCGCTGGCTAAAGGGGCAGGGGGTCTACCTGGGCATGCCTGGTTGCCTGCCTGCCTACGATGCCCTAGCAGGCGAGTTTATCAAGGCTTCCAGTGTAGAGGCCCGCCAGGCCATCTTGAAACAGGGGCAGGATGGCCTCTCAGGTGTGAAGGAGACGGAGAGGAAGTGGGCCAGCCAGTACCTGAAGATCATGGGGAAGATCTTGGACCAAGGGGAAGACTTCCCAGCCTCAGAAATGACGCGGATCAGCAAGCTGATAGAGAACAAGATGAGCGACAGCAAGAAGGAGGAACTGCAGAAGAGCTTGAACATCCTGACTGCCTTTCGGAAGAAGGGGGCTGAGAAGGAGGAGCTGTGACAGAGCATAAGGGGTTTCCAGGGTTTGCTGGGGGCGGGAAGGGGAAAGCCACCTGTTGGCTGGAGGCCCCTGTGGGGTACAAGGAATGGTGGAGCAAAGCAGTCCTGAGCCAGAAACCTGAGCTCTGAGTACGCCTGGACATTCATGCTGCTGAGACCATACTTAGGACATCCCTAGAGCCAGTGTGTGGAGAGCCTGTGTGCTCAGTTGAGGCTGGTGAGATGCCCCCCCACCCCCAGAGGAATTGGTGCTACAGAGGAGTTAATTCTGAACAAATAAAGTCTGTTTTGGTTAGATGGTTTTCTTTCCAGATTGTACTTTTGACCTGTGATTTGAGTTCCGTTTTGAGATTTAGCTGTTATGGCTTCCTCTCTTCCCCGCACAAGGCACTACCTCCTGGAGAATCATGAATGGCGAGGACAGGGTGCTGTCTGCCCTCTGGCCTTACCAATGAACAAGCAACAGGGCATTATCTTTCATGCTTTCTCTAGAGCAAATTCTTAGTTGTACTAATGTACTATTTTTAGAATTTATACAACCAAAGCCAGATGTGGTGACACAGCTGTAATCTGACCACTATGAGGACCAGCCTGGGGTAACTGAGATCCTATAAGTGCTCAACCAGATGAACAATCATTCCAATTTAAAGATTTAAATTATAAACTACTTTCCAACAGTATCACTTGCTGTAAGTTACTCTCAACATCAACTTTTTTTTTTTTTAACTTTCAAGTCAGGGTTTCTTTGTATAACAGCTCTGGCTGTCCAGGAACTCGCTCTGTAGACCAGGCTGGCCTCAAACTCGGAGCTCTGCCTGATCTGCTTGCCTCTGCCTTCCGAGTGCTGGGATTGAAGGTGTGTGCCACCACTGCCTGGCAAAGCTGACTTTAAACGGACTCCCCCCCCCCCCCTTTAGAGCACTGTGGCTCCTCCGCAGACACAGCTGTCAGAAGGGCAGGCCTCTTCTGTTCCCCACGCCTGCAGACTGCTACTTAAAGAGATTCGGGAAACAAACGCTGTGTTCAGTTGGATCAAGCCAAACAGACAGTTGCTTAAGCCAGGGCTGTGAACCATCCCCACACTTAAGTGTCCCTGCTCACAGTACAGAGTTTACATCTCAGGAACGAATCTGAGATCCAGAGGACCTAGTGTTTTCAGTGATTTCTCTAATTTTATGTGTCTGAATGCTTGCCCGCATGTATGTACGGACGCAATGTGCATGTGCATGCAGTGGCCATGGAGGCCAGAAAAAGGTGTTGGGTTCTCTGAAACTAACGTGGGAGATGGTTGTGAGCCACTCTGTAGGTTCTGGGAACCAAATTCAGGTCCTCACAGCTCTTAACTACTGAGCAAGCCATTTCTCTAGCTGCTAATATTTTCATTTTTAATTTTAATCAAAATCCTTTCTAGTCTCCTTGGGTGCTTCTGAAACACAGATTTACCTTAGCTGTTCTAGTTTATACCCATATCTAGGCCAGCCAACTCCAAAGGACAAAGTATTCGCTGTCTTATAGAAAGCAGAACACGCAGTCTTTCATGCCTTGTGACAGAGGGTGGCAGGCTACCCTGGGCCTTCCCAGGATGGGCTCAGGCTGGCTGCTATCATTTCTAACCTCAGGAGTTCTGGAGCAGGACTACATTACCATGTCTTCTATTTCAAGTTGAATCTACTTAAGAGATTTACATATGCCACAGAGGTGCAATCTCCCTCATTCTGCAGCCAGATGACTCCTTCCAGCAATACTGACACGGGACAGGAAGCAGGCTAATGATGGATATCTAGAATCTGGCTTCTTAGCACCATACGGCTAATACTGTTTAAGGGAATTCTTCAATAACCTGAAGCAGTAAACACTGGATCCAACATAAATTTTATTCTAAAGAACCTGCACTTATTTTCAGGGCCAAGAGGAACTTTTTAATTTCTAATGAATGCCATTAAAAAGGGTGGAGTGAAGCAAAAAAAGGAGTCCACGGCTAGCCTTGGGTTACAGGGAAGCACTGTCTCACGAAGAAAGGGTCTAGATTTTAGCTCTTGGGTGGGGCACATTCATGTTCCTGGCATCTACAGGAGCTACAAGTGGCCTAAAGCTGTGCCCCTCAAGCATGGACTGCGATGGGAAACCCCAAAGAACATGCATGATCACGTGACTAGCTCTGTACTCACCACTGTGAGGTTGGCATCAAATAGTAATAGCATCTGCAAAGTCAAATCATGTTGGGAAGGTTAAGAACAGCAGTGAACACTCTTTTTGTTAAAGGAAAAAATATTTAGATAAAGTTAATTCCTCCCTGAAGAAACAGGCAAAACTTGCTAAGGGCATGTGCTAGCAGGACAAAAAGGAATCAGGAAAACAGCTCCTGCTTCTACTACATGGTTAGTGTGCCCTTGAGCAAGTGGTGTGTGTCACCAGACAGCCTGAAGCCTCCAATCACTTTCCTAAGTGGGGCCTTTGCACTTTGACTATCGGGTCTCCAGACACATTGATCCAAGTTCCATCACACGGGATGGATCTACACCACACAGCCTCCACTTAGGATGTAGGGTCTCAGTGACTAACAGACGTAGCACAACTGCTCAGGACACACCTGTCAGTTAATAAATAGAAGTGTGCAAGGCACAAAGATACATTCTGACCTTTAATCTTTTGGTTTTTATTTTCATTTGTTTGTTTTTAAGTAGCTGCACATGGTTTTGACCTGATCCTCCTGCCTCCAGCCTGGGCTAGCCCAAGGTAGGGCTAACATTCAGTACAGAATTGAGATGAGGTACACTGCTTAGGAAGCTCTAAGTTTTAAGACTGAACAAAAATGAACCAGGCATGAGTGCCAACTAAAAATGAAAGCACTTATGTAAATTAACCTGTCCAGTTAAAGCCAAGTTGCTGCCTCTACTTAACTCTCAAGAGATTTCCCATACTAATAAATGTATAGATACTAATAAAAAAGTAGAAGAGTTTCAACAAGCCCGTGGATAAATTGAACCCCTTTTTATATTGAAAATGTTGAAATGAAAGACAAATACAGATTGAACGTGGTGACTGCAAAATATAATGCAATTTTGAACAATTAAAATTATGAAAATATACAAAATTGATGGCAGCACGCCTAGGTTTGTGCACACTCTCCATTATGTAGAGACACTACAGAGGACTCCGTCCACGTCAGAGAAGTAACTTGAACCCAATTCCTGCTTTGGAAAGTCTTGACTTAGGATCTCAGTAGTATAAAAAGCAGTGATTTTTCAGTCTGTAAACAATAGTCATGGTTTTTTTTTTTGTTTGCTTTTTGTTTTTTAAATATCAATTTACCACACAAAAACAAAACAGAACAAAACCCATATAAACCAGAACAGCAGCAGCAGCAGCAGCAACAGGTCACTGAGCATTCTCCTCAGATACTAAGACATACAACCGTGGGGAGAGGGTGCTTTTTACTCAGTAAGAATATATATATATATATATATATATATACTTTAACTGTACACAATTTATAGTGCATGACAGCTTCCAAAAGAACAGACTGATAAAAGATATTGGCCATTTCTTCATAATTTCATTCTTTTTACAATTATCTCAAAATGTAAGAATTGGATCTAATTGAAATGCTACATTTAGTAGGAAAATCAGCAAATAACAAAGGAAGCGTAACTCCAACTTGACATTATTTGTCAGTAAAACCAGTGGAGATCCCAGGTGTCCAGGGCAGGAGACTGACTGGATAGACCACTAGAGGGAGGGGCTTTGTCCTGAGGACCAGAGCCAGCCCAGAGTCCATACCTAACTGATCATGGTTGGCTGACAGAGCTGTTAGTGAGCATCTGTATCTACAGACATACAGTACAGTTTGAATAGCTGAAGAGACATTATTCCAGGAGCCACAGTGCAGGCAAAAGCCCACCCAGGCCCATAGGACCCAGGCCACAGCTATAGAAAATGATCACATGTTGATGTTCAAGGCAAGTCAGAATCAGTCTTCAAGCCATCTTATTCAAAAGGCCCTTTCTTTCAGGATGGAGCATGTGATACTATGGCAACTAAGTTATAAAAATGTTCTGGTGTAATTACATGGTCTGGGCTTTCCAGCACATCTCACAAGTAAGAAAGTGGTTTCTACAGATGTCCTTAGCCGTTTAAACTATTATTAACCACTATGCCGACTTGTGACTCTAAGAATGTTAAGATAAAGGATAAAACGCAAATCTCACACCCGAGATTTTGCCAGCTCTCCTTAGCTGGTGTCAGGGTTTGCTGGAGCAGTGTGTGGGAAAGACCAATACTCAGCAAGTTCATTTCTTCACCTTCCAGTTACCGACTCACAGTGGTCAGGTGACAAGGAAGGAGAACAGAAGGAGGGATCCAAACACCAACCGTCAGCAAAGGAGCTGTAAGAGCTCGGCACAACACATCCAAGAGCAGCTTTCATAGTCTCTCTCGGAGCAGCCTCTCAAGCTGGAGGTTTGGGAACCAGACCTCCCACCTCCAGGTGAGCAAAGGAAATACATCCTGGTACAGCTGCCAACTGTCAACAAAGACTGACATCAGGCCCATGGTAAAACCTATCTTTGTCAACCTAAAACTTAAGACCTAGGTTAAATCCATAATATAAATCCCTTCTGTCCCAAACTCCCCACTTAAAAACACTCAAGTAGTAAATCTTTGTTTCTAGGTATATTTATGCCTGTGTATGTGTGTGTGTGTGACTCGTGAATCAGCTGCAGAATGGGACTTAAAACCAAGGAGACAGGTATCAGACTCGCCTGCACAAATCATGGACACTGCTCTTTAAACAGCTCTTCCCACCTTTCCTAGAGGACCAGCGGAGCGAGGTCTCAGCAGCTTACGAAGTGCGAGGTGTACTCAGAGTCTTCCTCGTTGACCTGAGGCTGGACTCTCCCAGGAGCGGGGCTAGGGATGTCTTGGCTGTCAGGACTATGAAGCCAAAACTGAGCACCTGTGGTCATGTGTGGTGCCCTGCAGCGGCAGGTGCTCACACCACATTTCATCTGACCTTCTGTGGGCCCACCCTGGTTCTGTGGGAGCCTCCCAAGGAACCTGCCACAACGGAAGGGCCCTGCTCCTGCGTCTGCTCCTGCATCTGCTTTTCCTCCTGTGACTCAGGACCAAACCCCAACTCCCACTGCATGACAGAGAGCAATCACCTGCTTTGAGGTTGGTGCTTTGTACTTGTTTCTATTGCTGCTTGTCTAGAAACCCCACCCCAGACACTTCTGGTGATGGGAGGGAAGTGGGGCTCTCTTGTCGCTGTCCTGTGTGTATGAACAGGTAGAAAGAGTGGTAAACCCAGATGAGGGTCCTGCTTCTGGTTTATATACAATAATTTATAATCAGCTGTATATATTTAATACCTCAAAAATTAATTCACGATCAAAGTCCTTCATGCATGTGAGGAAGTTCTGGATTAACAATGGCCAGCAGATGTGCTTTGCCGGGGAAGGTGGTATGTGTCATCTTCTGCTGTCGCTCTTCAGGGCCTGTGCTTCAGACTTTCTTAAATTTTTAGTTTCTTTGTGGTCTCAAGTCTTTTTCTCAGCAGCTCCCCAATTTCCAGAAGTGAGTGCAGGTAACTGCTCTGCACCTTCCCCTGCACAGTCTTTGAAAATTTTCTTTCTTCCTATAACAGAAACAACAATGAAGTTGTCTTGCTCGAAAATCATTCGTTCACTTGATTTATAGTGACCTCACCCAGAACACCAGGTCATTTTCAGTTCACAAAATATAAGGAAGAGGAAAGCCATTTCGGGCATTGGATGACTCATATAATGTGGACATGTGACCCAGGCTGGTATGACAGGTGTGTGCCCCATGCCAAGAAACGGGAAAGATTCTTTCTGAGGAGTCAGACACAGCACCGTTACTATCTTATGTCAAGCTGGGCAAGGTATACAATCTAAGACTTCTGACTGTTTTCAGATGAAGTTGAACTGTATCACTAATTTGACATCACAGCCACTTTGAACAGCATCAACTTTACCAACTCCATTTTTAATAATCCACTATTAGAATAGTGACAGGTCCATCCCTGTCCTATCCATTGTGCCCCATCTCATCTTCCCAACTTCCCCAATGAATCCCGCTCTGTGACAGTCCACAGGTTCAAGAGACAAAAACTAACTATGGTAGGGAGTACCAAAAAGTGGGTGTGCTTGGACACAAAGAGGGCCAGGGAGTGGGGAGGGTTACAGGAGGTTGGCGGTACTGTGAAGCTTGGAGCCTCAACAAACCAGATACACACCCCTGAGGAGCAGTGCTAGGATGCCACACGCATTCAGCCTTAGAAATGGAGGTGAGTACAGGACAGTGCATACAAATGTTTGTTTTTGTTTTTTTGAGATACGGTCTCCCTATGTATCCCTGGCCATCCTTGAATTCACTGAGATCCATCCACCCGACTCTCCCTCCCAAGTGCTGGGACTAAAGGTGTGTGTTAACACACACATCTACGAATACATTTTATTCAGTAGTATGCATAAAAAGCAAATAGAGCTGTCCTTAGCCACAGGCTGTATACCCACACATTCCACCAACCACACATCAAATATTAATCTCAAGAATAAACTCAGTCTGTGCTAAACACAGTAAGACTCTGTTTTGTTTTTTAGTTTTTTGAGACAGGGTTTCTCCATGTAGCCCTGGCTGTCCTGAAACTCGTTGTGTAGACAAGAATAGCCTCAACAAGATCCACCTGCTTCTGTTCCCCACCCCACCTCCAGTGCTAGGATAAAAGGTGTGCACTGCCACTGCCTAGCAGTAAGACTTTTTAATAGTCATTAAGAACCAGTCAGTAGCCAGGCGGTGGTGGCGCACGCCTTTAATCCTAGCACTTGGAGGCAGAGGCAGGTGGATCTCTGTGAGTTTGATGACAGCCTGGTCTATAGAGCGAGTTCCAGAATAGTCAGGGCTGTTACACAGAGAAGCCCTGTCTCGGGGAAAACCAAAAACAAAAAACAAAAACAACAACAAAAAAGATCCGGTCAGTATAAAAATGATCAACAGAGCATTGACACTGTATTAGGCAGGCATCGTATGTAGCCAAGGATGCACACAGGTTCCATGCAAACACTGTGTTATTTTATAAAGGACCTAAGCTATAATGGATTCTAGTGTGTGTTCTGGAATCAACCACTTTTGGACACAGACAATACCAACCTAAAAAACGGGGGCAGCTGGGTAGTAGAGAACTCATCTCAAATATAAAGCCTTGAGTTCCGCCCTCAATACCAAAGAACCTCCCCAAGCCTATAATGTACGGTGGCTGTGATTCATTCATACATTGATACAGCAGCCAATCAAGGCTGACTTTACATGTCGGTCTGAGCAAATCTGTGAGGGAATAAGGAAAGCCCAAGTTGCAGCAAGCGGCATCTTTACTTCCTTAAACTGTGACACAATAGGACCCTACACACTCCCGCGAATACAAACACAAGGAGGAAAGAGGAAGAGGCTATCAAGTTGGGGAATAAAGACTAAAACACAGGAGATGAACTTGAAAGGAAATGGGATTGAGAGATTCCAAGACAAAATGGCTGGCGATGGCACTGCAGTTGGGAGCACTGGCTGCTCCTACAGAGGACCCGGGTTCAGTCCCCAGCACCGCCATGGTGGCTCCCAGCCACCTCTAACTCCAGTTCCAGATGATACAGAATCACTCAGACACGAGGCACACATGTGGTCCACAGATGTATGTGCAGCGGGCGAAACACCCAAACATTAAATAAAAATAAATATATTTTTAGAAGTTAAACAAACAAGCAAAAACCCCACTAAAAGATAAGGACCATTCCAGGCATGATACCAGAATGCTGGGGCAGGACATTACAAAGTGAGGCTGTGCTCTGCAAAGGGAAAACCAGACACCTGCCAGTGCCCATGCAGACTGGCCCTGGGGACTCTGGATCTGGACTAGTGAAAGCAGGCCACAGCTGGCCAATTACTGCTGTGCTCCCTCCCATAAGGCAGGTATCCTCCTCTCCATCTGGGTAGAGAAACTTCCCCAGAGTGTTGTACAGTGAGGGGCAGTGTCTAGCCTGTGATCCCTGTTTGAGGCAGGCTAAGCTACAAGAGAAAAGGGGACTCTGTATACTGACCCAGAACCACCATTCCTTATTCAGAGGCAGGAGGATCAGTGGCCCACTGTGCCACACCATGCCTTCCCACAGCTCATCTCTTACCTCTACCTGCTCAGTAAAAAAAATTGCTAATCTTCAAATTTCTCCATGAGAAATTTCATTTCAATGTGAAGGATTCTGAGATTTTGTGAGACACCCGGCCCCTTCAACAGAGTCTTAGCCCTCCCTGGCCTGGGACTCGACTCACACTTGTAGTGATCCTCCTGTTTCAGAGTCCTGAGTGCTGGGAGTACCACCTTGCCCAGCCTCCTTGAATGCTAGGTAAGTGCTCTCTACCAAATGAGCCTCATCCCCAGTCCTTGGCATTAGTTCTCTTAGGAAAGGAACAGCCACAGAAAACTGGGTTGAGGGATGGAAGAGGAAGAAAACCTATCACCCCAATGTAATGTCACAACAACGTAATTTTAAAAACCACCACCATAATAAAAAAAGCGCCATCCAAAGCACCTGTTCTGTCTTCCAAGCAGAGAATGATAAATGGAACATCAACTAGTCCTCCTGATAAAGTTTCAACATGTGCAGGAAGCATGCTGCTTGCCTAGCATCTCTTACCGGAGAGATCGAAGTGTCTTCTAACGTGAGTTCCTCAAGTTTAAGTGCAATTAGATTTGTTTCAAGTCCTTTCATATGATCCACAACATTGGAAATTAAAGTCTGAAGTCCAGTAACATAGTCTTGGAAACTGGTGAAGACTGGAGGCTGGAATGAAGAAGATAAAAAGTGTAAAAAGCTTCCTTAGCATCTCCTGTGTTTCCAGAATGAGATACGCTGACTCCCCACTGCCCGGTATCTGATGCTGTCACCACAGGGATAGACAGACACACTGGGACAGCAAGACAGTCTGGAGTGACCAACTAGCTGCCAACTCCACACTGACGGTTTAGACAGCCTTTGGATGGAAAAGACAATACCGGGGATTAACCTAGGCAGCAATATGCTTTCTTAATGAATTTGTATTTCCAACTTGCCAGCGTGAGCTGGAGAGGAACACAGAGAAAGCCTGTTAGTTGTTTAGGACTCCCGAGGACTGGAATGGGCAAGAACAGTACCAGATGGAGGGGGACAGGGGAGGGAGCTCAGTGGGTGAACAATCACACGTGCTGGACCCCCGCAAACACATCAATTCTGGCTGCAATCCTAGCACTCCGGAGGCAGAGCCAGGCAATCCCAGCAGCAGACTGGGTTTCTAGACTGGCCAAACTGGTGTGCTCTGGGTTCAAGTGAGACCCAGTATGTAAGGTGGAGGAGAGCAACCATGATGATATCTGACTCAACATCCACCTCTTGCTTACATGTGCCCATGTGTGAACTTGCAAACTCACATGCACATTGTAACACACACACACACACACACACACACACACGGAAAACCAAAGTAAAATAGTTTATTCTCCTGTGTTTTTTTACATCTGAGATTTCCAATAGTATTAATGGACGACAGAAACATAATATTTTGGTTTTTTTTTTTTTGCTTTGTTTAAATAAGATCTCGCTATGTCGCCCTATGGGTGAAAGAAGGAAGTAGCAAGAGGCAGGCATGAAGGCTCCTACCGGTAACCTTAGCACCCCTGAGGTGGAGACAGAAAGAGCATGAGTTCAAGGTTGTCGGAATTATATATGCAACTCGAAGCCAGACTCTGACTTGACAATAGGGAAAAGGAAGTACGAGAACAAAGTGTCAGTAGCATTTTAAGTGTGAAAAGGTCTCTAAACATGGAGCTAACTAGAAACCATTAAAAGACTACCATTTCCCCCCCAAAAGAACCTGTTCACTGAGCAAAAGAATCGAGGGCTGGAGAGCTGACTCATCAGTTACGATCACAGGCTGCTCTTGCAGAGCACCCAGGCTAGAGACTCCTAGCATCCATTGGTGGCTCACAACGCTAGTTAAAGGGGAGGGGATCCAATGCCCTCTTCTGGATTTATGGGGACCAGGCATTCAAGTGGTGCAGACCACTTGTATATGCAGACAAAACAACCACACACCAAAACCCAATTTATTAGAACTAATTGTGACAATAAACTGGAAAAATTGTGCCTTCTGCAATGAGGTTGACACTAACTGTTGTGAAGAAAGACCTGTGCTCTCCAGGCTCAGCACCGGACCAACTTGACACACAAACTCAACCTCCAATCATGTGGACAGTGCTGGAGGGAGGGTTTTAGGAACACACTCAGTTCACTTCAGATCTAAGTCTAGATTGTAATAGTAGCTCTGTTTATAGTCAAGATATTATAAACCAACTACATATTCACTACAAAATAAACTATAGTTTATTAATATGATGGAGAAATGACAAAAACGATGAAATAAATCTGTATTTACTGACATAAAAAAAGATGACCACCAGAGAGAGAGAGAGAGAGAGAGAGAGAGAGAGAGAGAGAGAGAGAGAGAGATGACCAAATATCCTAATCAAATACAAAAACAAAACAAATAGGCAAGTTACAGATTTTTGTTTTTAAAAAAGTCTCACATAGCCTAGGCTGGCCTCTCTCTGTGTAGCTAAGGTTAGCCTTAGATTCTTTCTTGACCTCTCTGCCTCCATCTGCTGAGTGCCAAACGGCTATTGAGTATCTTCTGGGACTGCACACGTTTATGGGGCTTACTTTATGTGGGGTTTGTTTGGGGTCTCTGTTATGCAGCTTTCCTGCCAGGAACTCTACATAAACCAAGCAAACTTCAAACTTGGTGTGATCCTCCTACCGCTGCTTTCTGAATCCTGGGATTTCAGGCATGTAGGATGCCTGTGTGTGTGTGTGTGTGTTCACGTGCGTACATGAGCTACATGTGTGAGTGCTGTGGGATGGTCTGTATGTCAAATGTATTGCTCTGATTGGTTAAAATATAAAACACTGATTGGCCAGTAGCCAGGCAGGAGGAAGTATAGGCGGGACAAGGAGGAGAAGAATTCTGGGAAGTGGAAGGCTGAGTCAGAGACACTGCCAGCCGCCATGATGACAAACAGCATGTGAAGATGCCGGTAAGCCACGAGCCATGTGGCAAGGTATAGATTTATAGAAATGGATTAATTTAAGATATAAGAACAGTTAGCAAGAAGTCTGCCACGGCCATATAGTTTGTAACCAATATAAGTCTCTGTGTTTACTTGGTTGGGTCTGAGCGGCTGTGGGATTGGCAGGTGAGAGAGATTTGTCTTGACTGGGGGCAAGGCAGGAAAACTCTAGCTACATGTGAGTGTCCGCAGAGACCAGAAAATGGTGTCTGATACCCTAAAGCGAGAGATAAAGGAGGTTGTGAGCCATCTGACATGGGTGCTGAGAACCAACTTCAGGTTCTGTGGAAGCGCAGCAAGCTTCCCTATATACTGAGCCAGCTCCCAATCCCTGTCCACTCTGTAATCACAGAAGGAAAGAAGAGCCTCTGCAGTGACAGGGAGACGCTTCCACACACACCAGTGTTTCCTGACGTAATGGACTAAGGGCAGTGCTTGTGTCTAAGCTGACTCTCCGCCTGCGTCTAAGGAAACACGAAGTCTCAATGGTGTCCCTGCCTAGACTCTACAAAAGCAGACAAAAGGACAAGGAGTAATTAAAGACCGCAACTCAAAGCTGCATCACAGGAGCAGCACAGTGACAGGGAACAGCAAGGCTGTAGTTGGGATGGACGGGTACTCTGAACTCTCGGGCCTTCGAAGACCATAACTCCGAGTGAACGAACAGAGGTTTGGTGTAAGCGCCAACTGACAAGACAGCATACATGGCCAAGGTCAGCAAGTGACGAGCTAGGCAAGGGCCTTCCTGAAGTCATTCATCTGTCCCTGATACTGTGAGGGTGTAACTGGGAAAAGAGCTCTCAGGACGCCGAGGCACGAGAGACCGTCTAGCCTTCTCCTTCCTTCTGACTCTCAGCTGCAAGACTCCATTTGACTTCACTTCTCTAAGGGGATGATCTGCATGTTCCTTGTAGTCCCAACTACTAGGGGCTGATGATCAAAAGCCAAGACAAGGCCAGGCAAGGCAGTAAGGCCCTTTCAGAAAGGCTGTGGGAGAAAAGGTGCCTCCAGAGCCCCGAAGACTCATATAGCATGCAGGCAAGGGGAAGGAAAACAGCCGTGTTATTACCATGATGATGCTGGTCTCTTTTTTCTTCTTTTTCTTTTTCTGTATATTTAATTTGTATGGTCGCAAGACACTCTCACAGTAACTAGATACCCAAAGGACGATAGAGATAGTCTGAAAGAGGAAATATACAAATTAGTCAGTATGGGTGACACTAAGGTGTCAAAACAGCAGCTAGAATGATCAAAAACACTAATGACAGTCAATGTTGGAGAGGATGTGGAGCAAAGGAAACACTCCTCCACTGTTGGTGGGAATGCAAGCTTGTATAACCACTGTGGAAATCAGTATGGCGGTTTCTCAGAAAATTAGGAATCTGCTACCTCAAAACCCAGCCATACCACTCTTGGGCATATATCCAAGGAATGCTCAATCATACCACAAAGATACATGCTCAACTATGTTCATAGCAGCACTATTAGTAATAGCCAGAACCTGGAAACAACCTAGATGCCCATCAACTGAAGAATGGATTAAGAGAATGTGGTATATATACACAATGGAGTACTACTCAGCAGAGAAAAACAATGACAGCATGAAATTTGCAGGCAAATGGATAGAACTAGAGGTAACCCAGACTCAGAAGGACAAACATGGTATGTACTCACTCATAAGTGGATACTAGATATAAAGCAAAGATCAGACTGCAACCCACAGAACCATGGAGGCTATATATATAGCATGGGGGACCCTAGGATGACTGTGGCATATAATAAGTTTTGGTTTTACTCAATTACTTAGCAAGCCTCAATGAAACATTTCACTATTAAGATAAAAGTTCATACTGTATCAAGCTGATAATAGAAAAATAAATAAATAAATTAATTAATTAAAACAAACAAACAAAAAAAAACCCAGCAGCTAGAGACACATGTGGCAGCTGGCACTTCCACAGAAGCCCACCAGAGCCCATGGCACTGGGACGAGTGAACCAGGACTGGAAACTGTAGCTGTGAGCCAGAATAAACCTTTCTTTCTCTGAAGATAGCCCTCAAGCAGCTTGTTGCTCCAACAGCCTAGCCTTCTCCTTCCTTCTGACTCTCAGCTGCAAGACTCCATTTGACTTCACTTCTCTAAGGGGATGATCTGCATGTTCCTTTGCTGCGTGGAAAGTCCACACCCCAAGGCATGGGACCCAAGGGTTCTTTACAGCCCGAACTCTCGAAACAGCACCCTGGAGCACTCGGTTACTCCTGTTTCCCAGTGTGGGGCTGCCTGAGTGCTTCGTGATCACTCAGAACTCGCTGCAGAGCTCTGAGGCTCTCACCAGTCACCAGAGCAGAGTGTACAGCCTTCAGGAGACTACAGGCCACAGGAAAAAGGGAGACATGGGTTGAAAAAAACATGTAGCCACTGGCTTCGGGAACACTCTGCAGTTAAAAATGCTGGCTGCTCTTGTAGGAGACCTGGGATCAATGCCCAGCACCCACATGGCAGCTCATAACTGCCTGTGACTTCAGTTCAGGGGATCTGATGCCCTCTGGCCTTCTGCAGGTACCTGTGCACAAGGTACACATAAACTCTTGCAGGCATATATATACATATATATATAAAACCTAAACAACAATAGTAAGAATCTGGATAAAAACAAGAGTTTGGCTGCCAGGTGTGCTGGCATGTGTCCATGACTCTAGCACCTAGGAAGCTGAGGCACAAGGATTCAGAGTCCAAGGTCAGTCTTGACTGCACAGTAACTAACACTCTGTATCTCATCATCCTCCAAACGCCTTCATAATGCAGAATGCTAGGTAACCAGTTAAAACAGCTGGAGGAATGAACTAAAGTCAAGAGCCAAAGGGAACAGGACAAAACTGATTCTAGGGAACCTTGGAGAAGAGGAAGGCCACTCAGAAGCTGTCACTAAGCCTAAGGGATGAAACCAGTTTAGAAAATAATGCAACATCGCTTCCAGGTCCCAAACAGCAGTCAGGTGAGAAAGGGTAAGCTGCTGGCGTGACGCCCTGCCTGTGCCCTCAGGAGTTCGGAGACACACCTCGACAAAGAAGACCAGGTTCTCTAGGACAGCAGGCTGTGTCTTCACATTACCATCTTTAACTTCTAAGAGTTCGCCTTTACACGTGCTGAAGATGCCTAGGGGACAGAAAGGTTTCTGCTCTTATTCTCAAGTCTCCACACCTTTAGACACATGCTGTCGAATCTGAAAACTAGTGATGTAAGAACTTATCCCAAGCGAGGCATGGTGGCCAAATCTTTAATCTTAGCACTGGGTGGCAGAGGCAGGCAGATCTCTGAGTTCAAGGCCAGCCTGGTACATGCTAAGTTCCAAGCTGCCCAGAGCTAGAAAGTGAGACCCTGCCTCAAAAAACAAAAAAATAAAAGCTACAGTGGAATGGGAGTGTAGCTCAGTGTCAGTGCTTACCTGGCCTGCTCAAGATCCACCACCACCACCTCTACCACCACCACCACCAAAAACAAGAACCCCCCCCCCCCCCCCCCCCCCCCCGCAAAAAAAAAAAAGCCAACAAATAAAAAAGACCCAATGCCTATGAAGTAAAGTCTTAACAATGATTTGTTCTGTAGTCTCCAAAATATAAAAAGTAATCTTAAAAATTATGCATGCTAGCTTCTAGCCTTCAGCTAAGAGACGTGGGTATGGGTTCTCATAATGTGAAGAAGACTCAATGAGTGGTTTGGAAGAGCAGTGCCGTCCTGACCTGAAAGACTAAGGCCACTGTAGGAGAGCAACTACATGGGGCTGGAGAGATGGCTTGACTAATAAAGTGCTTGGATCACCAACAACCGTATGACAGTGAGGCACAGTAGCACATATACAAGGGAGAGTCCCTGGGTGATCACTGGCAGCCAGTCTAGCCAAATCCATGAGCTCCAGGTTCAGTGAATGGCCTTGCTCAGAGAGGAGGTAGAGCGTGGTAAGACAAACGACACTCAACTTCAACCTGTGGCCTCTGAACACCCATGACATCCCACCCTCCCCAAAACACACCCACACACAGACTCACTCACTCTCACATACAAGAGTCAGCCACGGCAACTTAACTCAACGTTGTTAAGAGTCTGGCCAACTGGGCCTAGATAAGACCATATCCACTTGTATCCCAACTCAGAACAGTTTTCAAGTTCTTCTGCAGTAAATTTATCTTTAAGGCATGATGCTGTTGCATGCCTGTAATCCCAGCATTCAGGAGTGTAAAGCAAGAGGATCACAAGCCAAAACCATCCTGGGCTGCACATCGAGTGTGAGGCAAGCCTGGAATATACATGATGACCATCTCAAAAACACAAAACCCTCCAGGCGGTGGTGGTGCACACCTTTAATCCCAGCAGAGGCAGGAGGATCTCTGTGAGTTTGAGGCTAGCCTAGTCTACAGAGCGAGTTCCAGGATAGCCAGGGTTGTTACACAGAGAAACTCTGACCCGAAAAACAAAACAAAAAATATGCTTGTTACTTCCAAATCCTTCCATATATTTATACATTTTTAAACACTGAGCTACTGTCAGACACACAGGCAGAATCAGGAATCTGCAGTCACAACTTACCTTTCAATAATTCTAGTAAAGATGCAAGACTATTTTCTACTCGTTCCTGTATATCCACTGTACCCTCTAAAATGGAAAAACAATCCATCAACATTCATTTTTTTACAAAGATAAGAAGCAAAGTGGGCATGACTGCACAGAGTTGTGATCTCAGCACTCACGACACTGAGGCAGCAGGACTGAGCTCACGGCCAGCCCACAAGATATGCTGAAAACGCCAGTGGGCTGGGAGAGGCATCAAGCCACTGGACATGCATTTGATCCCTGGGACCCACATCCAGGGGAATACTGACTCCTATAAGTTGTCCGGTACCTTTCCATGAACACTGTGCCACATACATACATGCACACTCACACAACACACACACAAATAAATAAATAAAACTGTAACAGCAGGTCTGGAGAGATATCTCAGGGACTAAGAGTATGTACTGGTCCTGCAGAGAATAATCTGAGTTCAGTTCCCGGCACATATTTCAGGATGCTCTCAGCAGCCTGTAACTCCAACCCCAGGGGAGCTGATCATTCTGGTTTCTACTGGCACCTGCCCTCATGTGCACACCCGACACACACAATTAAAAGTTGGGGCTGCAGAGATGACTCAGTAGTCAAGAGCACTGGCTGAAGAACCAGGTTCAATTCCTAGCACGCACATTGTGACTCACTTTAGTTCCGAGGGGATCTGACACCCCATCCCCATCACATACACACACTTCTAGCGTCTCAGGGCACCAGGCACGTACACAATACACAGAAATTCACACAGACAAAATACTCATACATATGAAATAATAATAAAAAAAATTTAAATATTAAGAATTCTAAAAAGCAACAGTAAATGCAATATCAACAATCAAGTCATGGCAGGGGCTTTTTCCTCCTAAGACCCCAAGGCATTTACACCCCGCTACTGAAAAACAGACACATTAAAATAAAAGGCAGAACTGCGAAGCGAAGGAGGGCAATGATTGCTCTTCTGTCCAAGGACTGGCTCAGGCTCTCTAGCAGGACTTGCCAGCTGGGTCCCAAGCACAGCAGATCTATCAGCTCTAAGGAGGCCCGGGGGTGGGGCTCAGCCTAGGGGTATTTTTGACTCCCCATAAGTTTAGGATTTCAGTAACATTTCAGTATTTACTCACTTACTAAATTTCTAATGATAAAAGTCCAATGAACGCATGCCTGTGCACACTTACCCAAGCCACTGGTATAAACGCATGCCTGTGCACACTTACCCAAGCCACTGGTATCGAGCTCATACACATCACTGACAAGATGGAAGGAGTGGACCTGGCAGTGACAGCAGCCAGAACTGAAGAACCTGCCCATCCTTGTGGGGACGGGTCCAAGGAAGGGATACTGGAAAAAGAGGGAAACCACCTTCTTACTCCACACAACGTCCAACAACAGGGCTTGTAACTACTCATAAGAAAACTAATACCCGACACCCACAGCTAACAAAGGGCCCTATGTATGAGCAGAGCACGGTGGTGCGTGCCTGTGGTTCCAGCACTGAGGCAGGAAAACTTGAAATTCAAGGCCATCAAGAACTATACACCAAGACCCCATCTCAAAAAAAAAAAAAAAAAAGGGGGGGGGGGAATAAAACAACCTCAAAAACTATTTTGCTTTTCCTGACAAAGAGTCTAGACAGAGCAAAACCCTAAACTGGCTCAGGACCATCAAACCCCTTTCTCACAGTGCCGCAAATGGGACCCGCTCTTCACTGTGCAAAGACAATTGTCCGTCTAATTATTTCTTGGTACCTGAATTTCCTTCTCAATAAATCGCTTCCCCGCCTCCACGGCCACTTCTAGCTGTTGAAGGAGCAAACGAAGAATGTCAATCCGGGAGGACACACCATTCTCCGAGGTCTTCTCTGAGTTCTTTGGCTCCACAGGGTGGGTGAGACTCGGAAGTCCACTGATCAGCCTCAACGTTAAGGTGCGAATTCTTAACCACATGGTCTCCTCCTCCAAGGAGAGTTTCTTATGCTCTTCAGAAACATTCCTTAAACAAAAACATCCCCAAACCGTCCATTTTACTCAGCCTGTTGCCTTCAAAGCTTTGAGCATTTGCTTTCACCCGTCAAGAAACCTCAGGATAGTTTCTGCCTCGGGTCAAACATCTGATTGCTGCCTGCTTCGCAAGGTAAGCTGGGCACAGCAGCCTTCCCGACAGGCTACCTCCCCACTCCAAGTATTTGTTCTGATGATTAAAACACAAATGACACAAAAAAGCTGAAATGCCATGCTGGGGGTGTCTTTCTGTAGGCTGTGGGTATGTGTTGCTCCCACCGGCTAATGAATAAAGCTGTTTGGCAGCTTAGAGGCAGGTGGGAAATCCAAGCAGAGATGCGGAGAGAAAAAAGGAGAATAGAAAGAGATGCCAGCCGCCCAAAGGAGCAGCAAGATGCCAGCAGACCAGTAACGCCATGGCCACGTAGCAAAACACAGAATAATAGAAATGGGTTAAGATGAAAGAGCTAGCCAGCAAGAAGCCTGCCATAGGTCATAGTTTGTAAATACTATTAAGCTTCTGAATGATTATTTTGTAAGTGGGCAGGACCACTACAATGCCAGATAAACAAGGTAGGTAGTAAAGAATCCAGTTACCCACACACTCAAGAGTCCACAAACTCACACAGACCCCTTCAGACTTCTCTATACAAAAGCATATAAATATATAAACTGTACTGGGGCTCAGTTCTCTAGCACAGAACATCCTTACCAATTGCAAGGCCCAGGGTTGAATTCCAAGTAGCACCAATATATATATAAATATGCAAATATATATTATACATATATTTGGTACATATTTTAAATATGTTAGGCAGGGTCTCACTATATAGATCCACCTGCTTGTCTTCTAAGTGCTGGGATTAAGGCATGGATGGCCACCCTGGCAGATTTATATTACTCTTGTGCTGCATTTATTTAATGATAGAGCATGCAGCAGCAGGACCTAGTTGGAAGGTTAGCCTTCAGCTGATACCTGGCAGCTTGTACTCCAATCATCACTTAACAAGAGCAGCTCCTGTGGCCAGACTATGATAACACACCATTAGTGTACGGTGAACATCTTTTCTGCTAGAAGCCTGGAACCTTGGTGCATGCTGAACAGACAGAGTATGGTGTAACCAGCTGCTACAAACCTTGGACCCCGAGCATCTGGCTGCCTTTAGCAGAAACAGCACAACCTGTGTGCTATCACCCTTTCTCTCCTAGAGGCTGCCTCCCCAGGCTCACTGCCTATCCTGCCATGTAGCCTGTGTTGGCATGAGTCCTCGTGGTGCAGTACAGCAACCACACAGACTCCCAAGTCTTTCTGCCAGTCGACACAGTGTAGTTTTGGTGACCCACAAAGCAGTGTGTTCAAAGCCCTCTCACACTGGTCTTGCATGCTTGTGCACTAGCTCCCTAGTGCAGACATCTTAAAGTAATTATGTTACACTTTAAATACTGAAGTAGATTACCAATTCCCCACAGAAAGGCTATAAGTTTTACAAGTCATTTAAAGAGAAGACAATAATCATGTTCCCACACAACCTTGCTGACCACAGCTGTTCATACCTCTGCTAGAAAACAAGTCTTGGGTGTAGTGAGAGCCTCAACTAAAGCAGTTCCTAGTTACTGTTTTTATTCACTATGAGCTCTTTATAAAGGATGTCACTACAAATTAAGTGCATTTAATGTTTTTTTTTTTTAAATGAGTTAGGATCTCATACAGCCCAAGTTGGCCCAAACTTGCTATATAGTAAAAGATGACCTTGAACTTCTGAATCTTCCACACCTCTGCCTCTCAAGAGCTAGGATCCAGCAGTGTGCCACCACATCAAGCTCTAATGGACTTTTGTGGGTTCAACTCCTCACAGTCCTTCCTTTACAACACCCTTTAATTTCCAAGTTTGTATTGGAGGGCAGTGCTTTCCCTGTACCTCTCCCTCCCTTTACACCGTATCTCCTTGGCTTGTCACCCTTTGAGCTGCCGTGCTCATTTTTATGTCCCAGCTCCAATTCCTGGGCCCAATGTGGTAGGCACTCCACCCATTAAGTGTCTGTGGAACTGAAAGCATTGTCTGTGGCCTCTGTCAGTATTTACCCTTTTTAAATGACACTTCTTTACTTACTCTGTGCATGTGGATATATGGGGTACACACCTGGAGGCCATAGGATGAGTCTCTTCTCCACCAGAAAGGTCCCAAAAATTGAACTCAGGTTGGTAGCAAGCCCTTTTACCCCTTGCCCTATCTTGCTGGCCTCTCAGACCCCTTTGAAGACAGGCGTATCCACTATCAGTCTGAAGCATGCTGGAGTGCATGGGGTAAAGACAGGCAAAGGCAACTCTTCTGGTGGCTGAGAAGTTGCTTTTCAAAGAATCACAGGAAGGTCTCAGGTTTATTTTATCATCTCACTGACCTAGGACTTCCTGTAGCCTAGGCCTTGAACATGCTGTAGTGGGGATGACCCTGAACTCCTGGTTTACCTGCATCTAACCTCTTAAGTGCTCGGATCACAGGTGTGCACCAGTAAGCCAGGCTTTCAGAAAGCTTTTCAACCAAGCTGTTGATTATTCAGCAGATGAACTGCACCCAGAGAGGTGAATTGTCTAGGTCACAATCAGTCACAAAAGGAGCACAGTTCTCCTTCCACTGCTCTGGAATTTTCTCCGCTCCCAAAAGCACAGGACATCTGACCTCTTAATAGGGGTGTGCCCAGAGATGCTGAGAAGCCAGCTGAGGGGACCATCAGGACACGAAGCTTGGCAGGGTGGAGTTAGGGGACAGGGAAGGTGGCAGTGCACAGACACTGGGGCACACTCACTGATCATTCTCTGGGACCCTCCCTTCTCCCATTCACCATCACTAGTAAGAAACTCGGGCGCCCGAGGACACACCAGAAGTTTGTATCTTCACCTCAGTAGTCACAAGTCCAGAGTAAGCTGTCAGCTCGAAAATGTACATGGAAAATAGGCCAAGCAGAAGCCTGGCTCAACTCCATGTCGCCGAGTGGGTAGAGGGCAGCACATGGCTCGTCCTTGGGTTTTTGGTGGCTTAGAGGACTCAATTAAGTATTTTTAACTTTTTGTTTTCCTGAAACAAGATCACACTGTGTAGCCCTGGCTGTCCTGGAACTCTGACATGTAGACCACACTGGTCTCAAAGAGTCTTGCCTGCCTCTGCCTCCATGTGTGAACAACTATACCTGGCTAATAAATACGGATACAATTACAACCTTTGTATTGCTAAAAACAGTAATAATTAAGTACTTTGGTATATATACACCACATACATGCACACATGCACACACACACACACACGCACACACCTGTCAATTTGCCATAACCTTTTAGAACCTAATAGAGATTATAAGCCTCTATGTGGTGCTAGGATAATCCAACATCATGTAAAAATGTTTTCTACCTTCCTCTTAGATGCCTAGGGAACCGAACTCTGTACCTCGAATCACTAGGAGCTCCCACACAGCATGGACAGGTCTAACCTCAGCAGGCCCAGCACTGGGGTGGGATGTGCTGTGCACCTATGTCCCCGATTCCAACAATGACCATGTGTATTTGTGTAAAGATCCATGCTGACTCTGCAGAGTTGAGCTCCTCTTACCTGTCCTTTGGATCCCAGCTAAAGAAAACATCCAAGTCTCTGTTGTCTCTCAAATCTTCCCATGGAACGTCATCTTCCTCTGGCCTCAGATTCATTGATTTGATACTTTCTGCCAAGCTAGTTGATCTGTAATACAGAAGGTTTGCTTTGACTGTCTCTGTGCTTGTGTGCACGCATGAGCTGCACATGCAAGACTGTGTGACTGAGGATGCCCGGGGAGGCCAGAGGTCTACATTAGGCGTCTTGCTTTTTCTCTCGCTACCTTGACTGTGAAGATAGGCATCTCACCACTTGGCTGGGCAGGCGACTGAGCCCCAAGGATTCTCCTGCCAGCACTGGGTCTCCTATCACGGCAACAGACATGCATGGGCAGGCCCATGTTTACTTGGTGTTGGGGATCAGAACTCAGGTCCTCCCAGGCACACAACAAGCACCGTACCTCCTGAGCCACCTTCCCAGCCCTAAGGTCTTATTGCTGTAACAACACAGTCATGAAAACCATTAGCCAGGACTTTCTTTTACTGGGAAGAGGTCAAACAGACCTGAGACAAGTTATGACAGCAAGAAAAAGCCTTTTGGAGGTTAAGGGAATACAGTGGGCGAGCGCCTGCTCTGCTCCTAACGCCTGTCCAGGGGAGGGGCCTCGAAAGCACTACAGGGAGGGGTGGCAGTGCCCGGGCACGCGGCTCTCCTGGGCTCTCCTGGATCGAAGACACAGCCGCAGCCTCCAGCACTCTCCGTGACAGGGCCTGTGTCTCCCTGCTCGCAGCTTCTCTTACCTTCCCATCCTCCATTTTTCCCTTAACTCCGCTACTGACAGCCGTGAACACCTCACCTGGCCCCTCGTCACATACTCACATGTTCGCTTCAAGTAGAAGGTCTAACAGCATCCGTTCAGTGCGCACTTGTGCGAAGTGGAGCGAATTATTCAGCCTGTTCCTAAAAGCGATAAACTCTGGGATCTTCTCGAATGCACCGTATTTGTAAGCTTGAATAATGTATTCGGAGGTCTGAGAAGGAAAGACACCACCTTGGTATAAATACTCCACAGGTCAGGCAATGGAAGCAAAGCTTGAAAACCAACTCAATATTCAAACTGCTACCAAGGCTCTGGTCCAGTCTCTGAAGGTCTGGGCTACACAGTGTAGTTCCAGCCATGAATAACATTACTTTTCTCTCCTCCTGCCACTGAGTCAAATGTCTCCTCTACTACACTGCTGGCTCTGAGGCGGCTACTGCCATCTCCAGTCCTGTCTCAGCACTCATGTCTTTCACGACAATAGGACTTGGAGAATATTCTATCACATCAGCCAAAAAATTGACAAATGCCATTCTGGAATGGATCTTACGCAGTATCTTCCCAATTCTAAGACAAACCATGCTCTGGACAAAGATTTCAAAGATGTCATAACTGCACAATCATACCCCACAGACTCTTAAATGAAACCCTCTCCTTCAGAAAGAGACTGCTCCTTGGTTGGCTCTTCCTGAGTCCGGTACCAGACACAAGGCAGATGAGCTTCTCAGCAGGACAGAAGACACCAACAACAAGACCCATCAACAGGACACCATCTGCTCTGAGGAAGATGTCAAGAACCAAGTTTCCTGAGCACACAAACCCTAGAAATTAACCTAGACAACTAAGGGAAGGGAACGCTCACACGTGTATTTTAATTACAGATTAAAATAATCAGATGAAATGCTGCAGAGCAGAGGCAAGACAGAGAACTCTTCATGAAGTACTGGTACAACAGAAGCAAATCTCAGGGAAGAACGTCTCACAGAGTGGGCTGAAGCCACCAGGATCAGAAGACAGATCACCCCTGTGGGCCAAGGAAGTGTTTAGCTCAATGCTGAGGTCTGCCCCAAAGACACTTCTTAGAAAAGCCAGTCTTTCGCCTAGCCTTAGTCTGCTCGCTCTGCCCCCATTTCCACTATGCCTGAATAATTTGCCCAGTAGGAAAATAGGCCAATAGTCAACAACATACCCTCTGATACACAGCCTCGCAGGGTTCATTTCAGGCCATGGGGTTGCGCCACGGGCGCTAAGTCAACTGCATTCGATGCGGCTTTTAAACCCCCAGGGGACACCTCGGCCAGCTGTTTGCCTGCAGTATCTGGAGAGATTAAAGACGGACGGACACAAGAAAATTAAAAAGATTATGTGTGATCCTGTGGGTTTAGGACTACCTGCCAGCTTGACTGAGGACATGGGCATGCCCCATCAAGAGGCCCACACTTATCGCATCCTTCTCTCGTACAGTTCCCAACTTAGAAGACGCAGCAGGGTTGGCTGCTGACCCTTGCAATGGGAACTTCCAGCTTAAAAACACCTGTAACTAGCCAGGATGGAAACAGGACTTGGGTGGTTCTAGACAGAATGCAGTTCCAACATGAGCCCCACACAGCCGTCCCTCAGTGGGAGCCTCAGAGTCTGAGTGGCCCATGGAACTTCACTTGTGAAAAAAGACAACAGCTTTTCAAGAAAAACAAGGGGCAACCAGGAGATAAATATAGTCTGTAACATGCCAGGAGTGTCTGCAGTTTTCTGTCCATCTGCCTGAGATAGTCCTCCTTAAATGCCACAGTAAAGTGGCTCTGCAGAGCTAGCCAAGGGCCCAGGGAGCAGTAGCAGGAGGTTGAGAACATCACTGCTGAGGCCTTGTATCTCGGGGAACACAGCCGAACCAGAAGGCAAAGGCACACTAAAGACTACTGACCAGAGTGTGCATCCACACCTACCCCCACTTATTTGTGCACCAATGAAGCTCGCCAGAAGGCCCCCTGAAATGAACCCGGGTCGCTGTGAAAATTAGCAAAATACATGGGTATCTGACCTTAAATAATGACCTTTATGAATACCTAAAACAGAGACTTCAAGGAAAGCTTCAAGAAGATTTTTACTATTTTTATTTCTGTGATGTGTGTTTGGGCATATCCCCTGGACCTGGAGTTACAAATGCTCGTCATCTGTCTGATGTAGACTCAGGTCCTCTAAAGCCCAGCAAGCTCTTTACACTGTGCCATGTCCCTGTCACCAGAGCGAGCTTTGAAAACCATGAACATGAAGTGGCTTTTGGCGATGAGGAAACCTGGCACTGATTCCTGAGTAAGATGACAGCAGACGGACATCCAGAGACAACTTTCTCCCCACAGCACAAAGCCCTCTGAACAACAGCAGGTTTGCTCTGGAAGAAGTGCTACGGTGAGGCTCTAATTAGAAGGAGACACATCAGTCGCCCAAGGGAAAAAGCACTTGGGAAATCCCCAAACCAAAGAACGAACGCTGCAGAACATGGTGTTTGGGCTTTGCAGAGCATTCCACCAGGTGCAGGGCTCCACTCCCTTACTGGGGACACAGGCACCGCTGCTGCGGTCCTTACAGATGGGCTACTTCAGACCGGTTAAAGTCGCACCAGTATAAACTCAAGGAGGGGACTGTTACTGCCCAATCAATCAAATGCTAATTTATCACGCTCAACATCATGTTCACTGTATCAGTGATTCACAATCAACTATTAGCAAAACCCTGACCACTCCGCGGGCAGGCAGGAAGACAGAGAGGGAGCTTGCAGCCAGCCTCATCTACACTGCAAGGCCCTGTCTCAAGTTTTCAAAGTCTTCAGTAAATGAAATGTCTTTAACCTCTTCCTTATAAATACGAAAGAAGAGGTAAAATAATGAGACCTGAGGAGGAGGTCGATCACAGATTCTCGAATGCACTGTGTAGCTATAGATTTATCACTCAACTGCTATTTACACTGCAAGTTTAACCCAGTGCCTGAGACAAGGCTTCTGCCTCTATGCCAAGCCAGCACTTGGAAGCAACAGGCTTAGATGTGGATACCCTCTTCTCTCTCATCAGGCAGAAAGTCTCCACAGACACCAGTCCTCCAGGACAGCAGACAGACAGTTGATGGTGTGGGCAAAGACAGAGGGGTTAACCTTCTCCGGGATCGGAGATCTGCTACTGCACACTCCAGCTCAGAACATACAATGCTCAGAAGTGCCTCAGCCCTGCTTCTCTATTCTCCAAAACACCTCTTAAGAAACAAGTAGAAGACATGCATGACTTCAAAGCAAAGGCCTCAAGAATATTTGCCAAGATGAATCTCAGATGGCGACTTCCTCACCAAGCTCCATGATGTTGAGAGACCAGGAAAATGGAAAGGCTGGGCCTGGCACGGTCAGACTCCAGGAAGTGAGGCTTAGCCACACACGGGAAGAACAGCAGCAGCGTCCACTCTAACGACACACCCGCTTTCTACACTAGCTCCCGGACAGATCTGCAAGCCCATCAACTGAGAGCATCCGGACGCCCTGAGAACTTCTTTAAGCCAATGGGCCCGAGTGAACAGAGAGAAGACTGCACGCAGGCCCACCCTCGTCTCTCCCAGGGCAGCTCCAACTCACACTGCCCCTTAAATGCCGTGGGGGCGGCTGCTGGCACAAACCCGACAGCCTCTTGCTTCCAACCTTGAGAAGTCTCTGAACAGCATGTGAACACAGAGATGGGAGACAAAAGACTTCTTAGTCTGTTAATGCCCAGTTGGAAATGTCAATTTCCAAGGATTCAATTATAGACCTACATATTGAACAAATGCAAATACCTCTCTACCTAGTGATCTAGGATGATTAAACTCAGCCTAAGGGTACATGCCAGCACCAGAGCAAGGTGCCCCGTGACCTGCACTCTGAACCATGTCAGCCAGCAGCAAACCACAGCACCAGTGGGTTTCACTTACATCTTTCTGGTTGGAGTGGAAAAACCTGAGTGCGAAGTTACAGGACTGGGAGGCAGCAGCATACTGACCCAGGGATGCAGCGTATCGGGTCAGAAGATAGCTAGGTAGGAAAGAGAAAAAACACGTTATAGTTATTCCATCCTACTGTCAAATACTAGGCACCAAGAAAGAGCAGGGCATACAAGAAAACAAAACAAAACAAAACAAAAACCCAGAAACACTACCCTTGGAATGATCTAATTCACAGGATCAAATGAAAAGAAAATGAAGAGTTCTTCCTTTACACCCGACAATAACAGGAACATAAAAGCTGGTCAGAGAACACAATGTTCTCTTCCTAAATGCGAATAGAAAAATGCCTGTAAGTAATCGCACAGCATAGCCAAAACTCAACTCAAAGGGAGACTTTGGGTCGGCGGCAACAGCCAGGGAGAAATAGTGTGCAAAAGAAAAAGTCCAAAATACACAGCTGGCTGCCAGGAGGACTGCCACCCAGTGAAAGAGGGCATGCAGCCTTAGCATGATTGAAGCTGGAAACTCTGTAATGCCTGGAGATACAAGCCAGCCCCTCGTGCTTTGCAGTGGGTCACAGTGGTGACTGGTGTCTGGAGCCCTGTTCTGCTATCATCTACAAGTGAGCTTCCTAGGCTGTCTGCGCAGTATTCAGAGTATATACTACCAACCCAATGGTGTCGTGCTGGATATGCTTAGCATCAAGGCTGGAGTAAAGATCCACCACTGGCTCAAATGCACCCAGCATGCAGTAGATTCGAACAAGCAGCAGTTTGAACTGAGCATTGGATGGGCTGTGGGTTAAGCCCTCTTCCAGCAGAGTCAGGGCCTGCCACACAGCACTCTCCTCACCTAGAATCAAAACACATCGTTATCCACTCATCTTTAAGGAACCTCTCGAAATCATCACCTGCCTTGACTAGTCTCTGAATGAGTTTGGATACATACAAATTTTAGATATAGACCTGAAATCAAAACAGGGAATTCCCCTGAATACAAAGTCCTTCAAAAGTTATATCAGTGCTTAAATACAGGTGGGCAAAAAGCATGATGTCTAGATCTAGGGAGGGAAATCATGGAACCTCAGAGACTCTCAGATTTTGAGAAAAGAGGGACTCCCCCTCCAGCCCCTGCTCCCCACCCCCAATGTCTCCACAAGACTCGACAGGACGTCATTTTTATTCCATATGTAATCCTACAAAAAACATTACATTTGATACTTTAAAAAAAAAAAGAAAAGAAAAAGAAAACTGCTGTCAGGACCAGAGATGGCTCAGTGGACAAAGCGCTGCCGAAGCTGACTGTTGAGATCAGTCCCTGGGTCCACAGGGCAGGAAGAAGAGAACTGACTCTGACACGTGACCCGTGGAACAGTTGTGTCCACATGTCACACAGAGACCCACGAAATGTTATTTAAAAAAAGAAGACGACACTGATGTGGTAGTGCATGCCTTTACTCCTCACACTGGGAGGCAGAGGCAGATGATCTGAGTTCTAGGGCCAGACTGGTCTATATGGAGTTCCAGGCCAAGTAGGACTACAAAGTGATACCCTGTCTCAAAAAAGAAAGAGAGAGAGAGAAAATCTTTTGTGGTGTGTGTGGTTTTCAGACAGGATTTCTCGGTGTTGCCCTGCCTGTCCTGGAATTGACTTTGTAGACCAGGCTGGCCTCGAACTTGGAGATCCACTTGCCTCTGCCTCCCAAATACTGGGATTAAAGGCGTGCTGCACCGCCGCCACCACTACCACCATCCGGAAGGAAAATCACTTTTTAAACATTAGTAAATAAAAAGGGCGTTTCTGTTCTGTGGGTTTGCCCATCTGCCTTTGAATCAGTGTGGTTGTATTGTAACTCTAGCTTGGTCTCCCACTGACTGTTCATTATGCAGATCCATTTAGAAACTAATGAGATAGCTGCTGAGTTGGGTCCAAGGCTCAGTGGTGGAGTTTCCTCAGTGTGGCCGGCCTCCATCTCTAGCAAACCCCCGTGGAGCTGACATCGGGGTCCTACCTGTTTCTCTCCATATATCAGTGAGCACATGGACAGCGAGGAGGCAGTAATAGTCAGAAAACTGCAACTCTGTCTTCAAACAAGAGCGCCCTAGGGGAAAATCACACCTATTTTTAATAGTTATTCATCAAGTGCTGTGACAGGAGGCTTTTGTTTGTTTACTTTTTAAGGAAGGAAAATGACAGGCAGAAAGTGAGGAAAAGAAAAAGAAAACAGGAATAGGATAAGTGAGCCGGGCGGCAGTGATGGCGCACGCCTTTAGTCCCAGCACTCGGGAAACAGAGGCAGGCGGATCTCTGTGAGTTCGAGGCCAGCCTGGGCTACAGAGTGAGATCCAGGACAGCCAGGGCTACACAGAGAAACCCTGTCTGAAAACAGACAGACAGACAGACAAGAACAGGACTGTACTGAAGACGTAACACAGACATAAGCACGGGCTCGGCCTGTGTGAGCACCTGGCTTCCATGGCTGGCACCACAAGAAAGGATGGATGGACAGAGGAAGAAGGTGGGAAGAATACCAACCCAAACGCTTACAAGAAGCCACACTCAGCTGGAACAGCACATTCCAGGGGAGAAGGTGCATGTACCAGTCTTTACAAAGGGAAAGATCCAGAGAAGTCTGAGGTGAAGACAAGAACCAGGGCCTGAACTTAACTAACTTCCCATCGGGCTCCCCTACCAAACGGTTCTTAATGCACAGCAGTGCTCCAGTGACAGCAGTCAGACGAGCCCTGCTTCTGCACTGAACGTCACCTCACAGTGCACACTACACTCTAAACTCTTTCCTGCAGTCTTGTGAGGACGTAAGGCCACAGCTCCCAAGTTCAAAAATCCTCAAGTCAGGCGACTTGTTTAAGAGCCCTGGAACATTCCGGTTGCTCAGGAGGAGCAGACACCAGACAACACCAGTTAGCCTAACTAGGCTTCTGAGAATTACCCAGATTGGGGGAGCACTAGAGCAGTGCGCTCTGGGTACTCTCCATACGGACTTATGAGTCTTAGCAGAACTGGGGGACTCACATCTGAACAGCTACTCACCAAACTCCAGTCCGTGCTGGTACCTTAACATCAGCTCTCTGACCACATCCAGCTTCTGGTTCTTATCCATGATGTGGTACAAGCCAAGGAGCCTCGTCAGCTGCACGACACACAGATGCTGCTGCAGGGCACGGATGTCAGCGGGCAGGGCCAGCTTGTCCTCTGTTGGTGTTGACAACGGAACCACTCCAAGAAGCTGATTAATAAACTGCAGAGGAAGAAGAAGGCCACACAATGCACATGTGTTTAGGACACCTGAGATGCTCTACAGGAGGGCTCCTGTATCGGCCATCTCTTCTGACCCACAGCTATTGGCCAATCTCTAGCTCACACACACCAGGGGTGCTGCTGCACGCCCAGAAGTTCAAGATCATCCCTGACTATGCAAACTGAACCCCAAGAGACCCTCCCTGCCCCCTTTTCTTTTATTTCATGTGTATGGGTGTTTTGCCTGCATATGCCTGGGCACTACATCGAGTGTAGTATTCATGGAAGCCAGAAGAGGTCACCAGATCCCTGTACAGATAATTGTGAACTACCATGTGGGTGCTAGGAATTGAACCTGGGTTTCTGCAAGAGCAGTCAGTGCCCTTAATCACTGCCATCTCTCCAGTCCCCAAAGACTTTATCTTTAACAATTATGTTTTTTTTTTTCTTGGTTTTTCGAGACAGGATTTCTCTGGGTAGCCCTGGCTGTCCTGGAACTTGCTTTGTAGACCAGGCTGGCCTTGAAATCAGAGATCTGCCTGCCTCTGTCACCTGAGTGCTACGCCTTGCTGTTTAATTTTTAAAAAGCTGTAGCAAAATTATGAAGTAAAATAGGACCATTAGACTCACTGGACCAGCTTCAGGCTTTCACGAGCTGTGCTCCTGAGTAAAGAAACTTTACTGTGTGGGGTCCCGGATGTGAGAGACTGTCAAACAAATCAAAAGAATGTGGACTCACAGCAACCTTGAGCAGTCTCAGAACATCCCTCTGGAGCAGCCCCACACTGCTGCTTCCTGCAGGGGGTCAGCACTGTTGGACATGATGCTCTGCCCCACAGAAGTCAGCACTGACCCTCTCACAAGCACTCAAGTGATCGGGTCCACGTGGTCACCTGGATTCTACTGAGATGCCCTCCAGCAACAAAACTCGAGGATTCTGACTACTACCTTTTTCTCACTGAGCCAAAAATCTGAATTCCTTGTAAAAAAAACTTCTCTTCCCTCCTTCCCGCTATCTTCTACAAGACAGCTGTTCGGATCTGCTGTTCCCAGACCAAACTTCTTTGCCACTCAACTATTTTTCTCTCCTAACTTTCAAACTTTCTCTCCTACAACCCAGATTCTTCCTTCCTGTATGTTACAATTCTCCGAGAAGCTGTAGGCCTGAGCCTGTACACAAACACTCCCCCAACAGCTCCTCTCAGACATCAAGAACCCAGTTGAGACAACTTAGTCAGGGAGCTGGGATTAAAGGCTCGCACCACACGTGTGCCTTAGAGGGGTCAGCAAAGTCTGCCGAAGTCCGAAGTCCTGACGGAGGGAGGCCAGTCATTCCACTCTGCTCAGCCCACTTCATTCACTCCGCACGGGCACAGAGGCCACATGGCAAGGCTTCCAGCCATCCAGCTTTGCCACAGGGTTACTAGTACACCAGTGGATGGTAGACACTGGTTTACTCACGCCTTTAACTCTGCCCATGGTGCTCTATCCTACCTCAGGCACACTGCTCCCCAGTGGATGAAGGACTACAACTGCCTATGACCAAGGACAGCCCTGGAGCATGCACTAAATACTTTTGAGTATGAAACAGCCTAGGGCAGTAGTTCTCAACCTATGGGTCGCAACCCCTTTGCAGGTCACATATCAGATATATACTTGACAATTCAGAACAGTAGTAAAGTTACAGTCATGAAGTAGCAACAAAAATAACTTGATGGTTGGGGTCACCACAACATGAGTATTAAAGGGTCATAGTGTCAGGAAGGTTGAGAACCACTGCTCTAGGGGCTCCTATGTACGGCTCTCCAGTGTGTGTGCCCAAGTAGCTTGACTTCAGAGTGCTCAGCCTCTAGATGAGAAGTCAGTGGGTGTAATGCCTCACACCTGATCCCAATGTTTGAAGGTGGAGGAAGGAGAACCCTGGCCATGTGATCCATCTCAGAAAAATGAAGAAGCTCCTGTCAACAGGAGGAATGTCTAAGTGTGGTTCTCCACGGGTGCTAGAGCTGGTTTACAGGCCGTGCCAGCACCAGCACTGTGGCTGCAGGGCAGTTACTGTACCACCCCCTCCTGCACTAGCACGCAAGCACAGACACCTCGGACACTAGGAACTCTGAGGGACACGTACTTGTGTGCACTGGGCGGCAGGCAGGAGGTCAACAAACACCTTCAGGTCTGTGAAGCAACACGGCTTATCCCCGAACTTCTTGAAATACTGGAACATTAACTCTTCTGGGTCACCTTGAAGAGGAAGACATGACATTATTACTCACAGACTGCAGCAATCGTTAGAGTGACACCTCTAATCTGAAAGCCTCTCTTTCATTTAAATTAACTCTGCCTGAAACCACTCATGGTGGCTCACACCTCTAAGATCAGCACTCCGTTGTCTCAAAAATAAAATAATGAAATAAACAGTACAATAAAGGAAAAAAAAGTTAAGAGTTAGGTATGGTGTTGCTGGGCACTGGTGGTGCACTCCTTTAATTCCAGCACTTGGGAGGCAGAGGCAGGCAGATCTCTGTGAGTTCGAGGCCAGCCTGGTCTACAGATCAAGTTCCAGGACAGCCAGGGCTACACAGAAAACCCTGTCCAAAAAAAAACCAAGAATCTGGTATGGTGGTCACACCTGTAACCACAGCGTTTGGGAGCCTGAGGAAGGAGGGTCAGTTTAAGGTTTCCTCAATTACATGGCAAGCTCCAGGCCACCCTTCCCACCTTCGAAAAAAATAAAAGGTAGCCACTATGGCTCACACTGGGGAGGCTGAGTTCCAGGCAAGCTTGGGCTACTGAATGAAATCCATTCACGAAAAAGCCAATCAGAAAGGATACTCATGCACTCCGAGAAAACCTGAGAATGACAAGACAGGAAACTCCTCCTTCAACTGGGTCAGCAAGGACCAGATGGACTACACAGCCACACCAATATAAAAAGCTGAACCCATGGGGGGAGGGAATGGGAGGAGGGGGGGAAGGGAAACTGGTCAGGATGTAAAATAAATAAACTAATAAAATAAAGCCAAGTCAAATCTGGGCTGAAGACAGATTTTGTACATCAACCATCTTTAACAGTTGTTTTCAGGGAATAAGCACACTGATAACGAGCACTGCACTCAAGATTTGAGGGTGCCCTCATCTTCTCTAGTGCTCCCCCAACAGCCAATGGCTCTTACCCAGCTTGTACTCGTCGTTACAACCTTGGCTCCGCAGACGCCTGATGAGCTCCAGCTTAGCAAGGTGTGGGCCTCGGACATGGCGGGCACTTTGCGATGCCTCTGTTATCCGATCCTCTATAAACTTCACGGCGTCTTCTGCAGAGCAGTGTACTTCCCCTTCTAAGGAGCTGGAGGAACACAAGGCACCATGACTGCCTCCAACAGGCTCCCCAAAGTTGAAGCTGTACTTTGCTGTTTATAAACAACAAAAGCAGCAGTAACACAACAGTGGCAGAATGCGGTGGGTGCCACACTCTACAAGCCCCCCTGTAGGAGGCAGCAGGAGACCAAGGCAGGCCGGCACTGGCTGCAGAGGAAGAAGACCATGCCTCACAAAGTCAGGGCTCCCAGGATCTGGGAGGAAGAGGCAGACAGATCTCAGTGAGTTCTAAACCAGCGAGGTTTACATAGTTCCAGGATAGCCAGAGCTACATAGAGACCCTCTCACCAAACCCACCCCCACCTCACCCCACACCCCCAAAAAAGAAAAGGCCAATGGCTGGCAGTGTGGATTAGTGGGAGACCACTTGCTTCGCACGCTCAGAGAGCTGGGCACAGTCCCGAACGAGGGGGTGACCCACATGATGTCAAGCAAAAGCCATGAGCCTGATCTAACAGGTAACAAGTTACAAAATTATTCTTAATTTTGACTCCTGGATACTGTAGAATAACAAACCACTCTCACCTCTTTAAAGGTGGCAAGATGGCTCAGCAGTTAACGTGCTTCTATGAGCCAGGACCCACATGGTAGGAGGAGAGGACTCACTCCCACAAGGTGTCATCTGACCTTTGGGCACATGTGGTGGCACACAAGTACACACACAAATAAATAAATAAAGCTTTTTTGCTGTTGTTCTGTAGATCAGGCTGGCCTTAAACTCAGAGATCCACCTGCCTCTGCCTCCCAAGTGCCCCAAATCCTGGGACGAAGGGTGTGCACCAGTACGCCTGGCTAAATGAAGCTTTTTTAAAAACCGTTTTTTAGCCAGGCAGTGGTAGCCCACACCTTTAATCCCAGCACTCAGAAGGCAGGTGGATCTCTGAGTTTGAGGACAGCCTGTTCTACCAAATGAGTTCCAGGACAGCCAGGGATACTCAGAAAAACCCTATCTCAAAAACACAAAGCAAAACATAACAAATTTTTTTTTTAAAAGTTTCAATATAAGCTTACTTCATATCACCTATAAAAAAGAGGGAAGAGGGCTGGAGAGATGGCTCAGCAGTTAAGAGCACTGACTGCTCTTCCAGAGGTCCTGAGTTCAATTCCCAGCACCCACATGGCAGCTCACAACTGTCTGTAACACCAAGATCTGACACCCTCACACAGACATACATACAGGCAAAACACCAATGTATATAAAAGAATAATAAATAAATTTAAAAAAAAAAGAGGGAAGAAAAATTTCTGCAATAGCCTAACTGCAGAGACATTAATAGACTAACAGCAAACATTAATGGATTATGAAACATCTCTAACATCAGATAACTCTTGAGCCATTCACCAAAAAATGAAACAGACTTACATCTACCTACCACCTATGAAATAGCCTACACGTATTTTAGGGAGGAAGACACCACAACAACCAGTATGCCTAATTTAACCCCACTCTCATGTTTCACAGCACTGTGTTAACAAGGGGTAGAGGCAAGGCGCTGTGGGAGTGACTTTTACATTGACAGGTTAAGTGGGACTAAGTACCACATGGGGAGTCTTACAGGGCACACGTGTTTATTACAGTAAAACAAATGGATAATTTGAAAGGAATGTACTTCTGGAAAGATAAAATGTAACTGATGCACAATAAAGTCCTTTTGCTCCACCACACTCAGAAGCACCACCATAATCCAGACATGCTGACACATCTGGGATCCCAGCGCTCAGGCTAAGGCAAAACAGCAATCCCTCTACTGGGGATATAGGTCAGTGCTGAGAAGACCTGCATACTAACGTAAGCCCTGGGGTCAGCTCCCAGTTCACAGAAGGTGAAACCGTAACTCAACAACGATGATAACCACTTGGGGACACAGATTAAAAATCCTCAGGGTGTCACTTACTGTAAACTGCCCAAATCAAACCTTTTAAAATATAACATAGCCGGGCGGTGGTGGCACATGCCTTTAATCCCAGCACTCGGGAGGCAGAGGCAGGTGGATCTCTGTGAGTTCGAGGCCAGCCTGGTCTCCAAAGCGAATTCCAGGAAAGGCGCAAAGCTACACAGAGAAACCCTGTCTCGAAAAAACCAAAAAAAAAAAAATATAACATAAAGGCTAGAGACAGCTCATCAGTTATGAACACCGCTGCACCCACATGGCAGCTTGCACCTGTCAATAACTCCTGTTCTAAGACATCCAATGCCCTCTTCCTGCCTCCCTGAGCACTAGGCACATACACAGTGGAAATATATACATGCAGGCAAATTACTCATATATATTAAATGAAATAAAATCTTTGAAAAAAAATTTAAAAATATGTAGCACATACATCACTCCTTAAAGAAAAATAAAAACTCTTAAGATACAAACGTGAAAAAAAGATGACAACTTACTGTTCCCCTTCAGCAGGAGGTGTCCAGGCCTCTTCAATCAGTCGAAAGACAGAATCGAAATAAGTCAGATAGAACTGCCAGTCATCTGAGCTAAAATCAGATTGAACGATGCACACAGGATTAAACCCAAGTTGTGACAAAGCTGCCTTAGGAACCATGAATTCAACCGATTTTCTAAGTCATGCCCACCTGTACCAGGACCACCCAAGGTGGTCCTGCGGAGGCTGTCAGAGTCTGGGAGCTTTTCAGATACTCAAAGACTAACTTTCTTAACAGAAAATTCCCCCAATGAGCTCTCCCTAAGTAGGAACTGGGATGGAGAGGGAAGAATCCTTAAGGCCAAGATCAAATGTGATACAATAACTTGCCATGCGGTGGTGGCACAGGCCTTTTATCCCAGCACT
The DNA here is from genome assembly GCF_007827085.1 of Peromyscus californicus insignis. Classification (NCBI taxonomy): domain Eukaryota; kingdom Metazoa; phylum Chordata; class Mammalia; order Rodentia; family Cricetidae; genus Peromyscus; species Peromyscus californicus. The sequence goes on along the minus strand of NW_026294540.1, from coordinate 11,870,529 downwards.
GGGGAGGCAGAGGCAGGAGGATCTCTTCACAGAGATCCAGGGCAGCCTGGTCTACAGAGTATGTTCCAGGACAGCAGAGTTACACAGAGAAACTTTGTTTCAAAAAACAAACAAAAAGTGATACAGAAACTCGGTGCTCATCCTTAAGACATATCTCAGCCACCACAGCCCAGGCACCATTAGGTCTTACCAAAAACTAAAGCTCCTTGAAAACTTCTAAAACCTCTAAAATGTACCCAGACTCTCACAACATACACCAGCCTCAGTCCTGGGGCCTGGAAACCTTCCAAGGCTCTTGACTCACGAACAATGGCATCAACTCACTTTTTCAACAGGAGGCGTCGGGAAAGAGCGTTGCACTCTGGCCACCTGCTCAGTTTCTTGTACATGGCCATGCATTTGTTTTCCCGACTCTGAATCTCACTTGTCAACTTCTCTACAACGAAAAGTATAAAAGTTGATGGACTAGTTTCATGTCTACCAGAATAAAATCCAATCATTGAAAAAAAAGTCACATTTTTTTTTTTTACTCCCTCAAGAGTTTGAGACCAGCCTGGTCTACAGAGTGAGTTCCAGGACTGCCAGGGCCACAGAGAAACAATGTCTCAAGAAAAAAAAAAGGGGGGGGGGAACCTGGGCCCAGGAGTGATGGTGCATACCTATACTGCCAGCATTCAAGAGACAAAGGCCACGGTAAGTAAATCTGAAGCTAGTTTGGTTGACAGAATGAATTACAGACCAGTCAGAGGTATGCAGGAAGACTTGGTCTTCAAAATAGGACACTTTTAATCAGGCGTGATGGCTCTGGCCTGTAATCCCAAAACTCAAGAGGCCAAGGCAGCAGGATTGCTGTTTGAGGCCAGCCTGAGCTACATGTAGAGTTCCAGGCCACCCAGGGCTGCAGACTTAAGACTATCTCAAAAGAGTCAGGCAACACGGGGCTGTGGTGGCTCACGCCTTTAATCCCAGCACTTGGGACGCGGAGCCAGGCGGATCTTTGTGAGTTCAAGGCCAGCCTGGTCTACAGAGCGAGATCTAGGACAGGCTCCAAAACTACACAGAGAAACTCTGTCTCTAAATACCAAAAACAAAAACAAAAAAAACAAAAAACCACTAAGGCAGCAACAGGCTGAAGAGATGGCTCAACAGTTAAGAAGAGCACTTGTTGGTTTTGCAGAGGACCCAGGTTTAATCCCCAGCACCCACATGGGCAGCTCACAACCATTCATAACAGTAGGCCCAGGAGGATCCAATGCCTTCTCTGGCCTCTCTGGGCACGACTACCCACATAACATGCACTCACATCCACACACATACAGTAAGGCCTGGCAGGAACACGCAGCAGCAGGGCAGTGACGGGGCTAGACACCCAGGACACACTTCTCACACTCTCAGACTGAAGCCGTGGCTCATCTTCAGGTAAAGGTAGCTTGCTGCACGCCACAGAAATATGAAGTAGGAATTCAGCAGACTATGGCAAAGGCTATCAACCTGGAAGAGTTAAGGACTCTTCCAGAGGATAAAGCCAAGATTCAAGGAGTCTTGGTGACATTGGCTTTTGAATATATTAGCCGTTTCCTGCAGTGAATCTCTTGTGTGCTACTGCAGCTTTCCCACTTGATTCTTTTCCCAAGAATTTCTAACAGTGTGGCTGATCATTCACTGGGCACAACTTCCCTATACAATTGGGAGTATTGGTATAACATCCCCAACTGTGCTGACAACAGTCACAGCCAGACCCCTAACTTCAGACCTTTCCGTAATTATTGTCATTAGCAACATCCGGCCAGGACCATCTGCAGACCTAAGTATTTTATCTGAGATACTTCCCAGACTTTCTAAGAACAGACTGCAGATAGATAAGCATCCAGACTATCTGTTAGTTCCTGAGAGAAGGTAAAAATTTACAATGAGACAACTGCCCAGGCCAGGCAGATGTGCTAATTAGCTTAACCCTCCTTTTTTCCAAGTGCTATCTCTAGTTCTAGATCTCCCTTTAACAATTAACTCAGAACAAAAGGGCTTTTACACACCAGGTACATCTAGCTGTGATGCAGGTTGCCTAGTTACCGAGTACACTTCCCCCACCCTACCAGAAAATGGCACAGCCAAGGTTTGGACAGATGAGGCTCCAAAGAAAAAAAGGCAGTTTTATTTTCACTCGTGACTTAGTGACTTACAGACTCCTAACATTTTACCTAACCACTTCTTAGAATATGGTTTGAGCACATCAATTCCCTTTTCAATCTATTAACTGAATTTAACCCTTAGTTGATTCATTCCCCATTAGTCACTTCCTTTTTGGGTTGCAAATGACAGCTGACAGTTACTGCTCTTTGTGTGGATCTTATCACCCCTCCTTTTGACCCTGAAAGAATTCAAGCCTGGTGACCTTGCCTTGGCCAGAGTATCGTTGATTGCATGGGTATATAATTGAAAACCTCAGAGACTTGGGGGAGAATTAAGTTAGGAAGAACAATTTGGAAAGAACTAGGTGGGAAAGAACAGAGATGGGGAAAACTAAGACGAGGTATTGAGATAGAACTTAGAACAGCAGAAAAATGTAGAATCAGGCAAGAAAGGAGCTAAGTATGAGAGCAGAGAAGAAGCTGTGTAGAGAGAGAATTGACTCAGAATAAGTGAATGGACTAAGAGTTTCGTGTACGTAGATTCCTTTGATATCCTTAAAATTAGATTCCTCAGCTGGTTGTTAAGATTCTTCCACGGACCCTGGGAAAAGGCTATTAAGGGGCTGGACCCCAATAGTACTTTTTAATAGCTTAACCCAGGCTGGGCATGGTGGCGCATGCCTTTAGTCCCAGCTTTTGGGAGGCAGAGGCTGGAAGATCTCTCTGAGTTTGAGGCCAGCCTGGTCTAAAGAGAACAGCATTCCCAGGACAGTCAGAGCTACAGAGAGAAACCCTGTCTCAAAAAACCAAAGCTGAACCCAGAAGTCTATGGGCAGCACGAACTGGGCTCAATAGAAAAAACTGGAGGTGGGGGAGGTGGGGGTGGTGGGGGTGGGGAGACAGTGAGGTGGGGGTGACCTAGAGGAAGTTAGGAGGGTGGACAATGAATACAATCAAAATGCACTGAATGAAATTCTGAAAGAATAAATAAAAATTGTTATTGTTTGAGACAGGGTCTCTCTACACAGCTCTGGCTGTCCTGGAACTATGTAGACCAGGAATGCCTCTGCCTCTCAAGCACCGGGAATAAAAATATTTTTAATAGTTTAAATGTAAGTTTAGAACACAGAAATATATAGCAAAGTCATAGGACCTATGACTGTATGGGAATTTCCCCCCCACAAATAATTTTCATCTTCAAATTAAAAACAAAAGAGAAAACTTTTAAAATTACCTCCTAATTTCCCTCTAATGACATCCAGGGCTTCCTGGTACTTCCCCAAGCGTTCCAGGATCATATAGTAAAGTTCAACCTTGCAGAAGACACAAACAGTTGCAGCATTGAGATGTCAGCAGAACACAGGCATCGGTGTATTCGTGACTGTTATTTCACAGAACTGTGTGGGTGACTTTTCCAGTCCACACGCATCTTGGCAGAGTGCACTTCCCAGGGATGGCTCAGCGGCATGGTGCCTGAGCTGAGCCAGTCTTTTTCACCCGGGGCCCAGATGAGGTCACCAGCTACGAGGTGGACACTGGGATAGGAGGCTGTGGTGCAGCCAGGCTGGGGATTGGAGGAAGGGCGTGTACTCACTTCAGCCTCAGCTTCTATCTTGTCTTCTTTCACCATCTTCTCTACCATCCTCTCTGCCAGGGGCAGAAACATGGTTTTGGAGAGATTTTCATCTCGTGCGGATATAGACTGCAATTGGAAAGACAAGCGTTGTGTTCACTCTCTCTCCTGATTGCTCTCTTCACTTCACCATACACACCACACTAGTGACTCTGGCCCCCAGTCCACGGTGCACATATCAGGCCTGAACTGGATCTACCCCATGGATACATGGAACGGAGCTGCCTTAGCATCCATGCATTCCTACAATCCCCGGCTTCCATGACATGCCCGAGTGTTTTGACAGGCTGGTCTGATATTTATCTAGAACTACTCAAAAAGGGGTGTGCCTCTGCTGGGTATTACATACATTACAGGGTGCCAAGAAGGAAGCTGCTTACACTGTGTCTTGATATGTTAGCAGCTAGAATAGGAAACATGCCAACTCTATCTACATACCCAGCTCTTACTATTAGCTAATTACCATATAGCCATCATTTTAAAACCAGGACCACTGTTAAGTGGACAGTGCAGAGATTCTGCTCAGGAAGCCAACCTGGGGTAAACTAACAGGACAAGTGAGAGAATACCAGGCTGCCAGGCATGATGGCCACCTCACCTGTAATCCCAAATTCAAGAGGTGGAGGCAGCAGGATCAAGGTTGAGGTCAACCTAGGTTACACAGCAAGATCAAGGAGAAACCCTGTCTCAAAACAACACAAACACTAAATAAAGGAAGCCAGAAAACTGTCTCAGTGGTTCAGAGCACTGGCTGTTCTTCCAGAGGACTCAGGTTTGATTCCCAGCACCGACATGGTGGCTCAAAACTGTTTGTAACTCCAGTTCCAAGGGATCAGATCCCCTCTTCTGCCCTCAGCAGCCACCAGGCTCACACATGGTGCACAGATATACATACAGGCAAAATACCCATACACATAAAATAAAATTTAATTAAACAAAGACTACCAAGTATCCCCAACTTGAAAAGCCAAGGGGTGATCCGTCAAGACCCTCCTGACACTTGGTGCAGCAGATTACCCAAGTTCAAAGCTCATTAGCGACAATGATGGTAAAGATAGACTTCAGTCCCATCCTGGGCAGATAGATACTTACTTGCATGATTAAGCTCATCACAGACCAAAAGTAGTAAGGGTTTTTGGGGACAATCTTATACAGAGCCATGCCAGCCTGAAAGAGGGAGAGGTTAATTAGAAACCATCAGATAGACAACAATCAATCAACTGAAAACGAAAACAAAAATAAATCTGGGTGTGTGGCACGTTTCTGAGGAGACCAGCAACACAATTACAGACTCGAGTAATATGGTGGCAGTGCCTGGTAACCTCATCACTATGGCAACATCAGTAATCATAAATGCCAAGTTTTACATCCTGAGTGACAGTTCAATTTTGAACCTTTGCAGTCCAAACCCATAAAATGGACGTGACAAAGTACAGTTCTAGGAAGACTACCAAAACCCACCACATTTGACCATGAGCGTCCATCAGTGTGATGCAGGTGGAGTTCAGCTGGTAGAGTGCTTGCCCACCATGCACAAAGCCCTAGGTTCGACGCCTACCATTGCAGACACCAAGCCCAGGCACGGGGACTCATGCTTGTAGTCTCAGGCCCTTGAAAGACAGAGGCAGTTCAATCGTCCTCAGCTGCACAGGGAGTTTAAAGTCAACTTGGCTGAGACCCTGTCCAAGCAAACCAATTCAGTTTTCTCTCAACTCCTTGATTTTCTTTGTTGTTGTTGTTTTTTTTGAGACAGGGTTTCTCTGTGTAACAGTCCTGGCTCTCCTAGAACTCGATCTGTAGCCCAGGCTAGCCTCGAACTCACAGAGATCCGCCTGCCTCTGCCTCCTGAGTGCTGGATTAAAGGTGAGTGTCAGCACCGCAGCAGCAGTCCTCACTGAAGACACTGAAAGAGCTACAGCAAAGCAGAGCCACCAGCCAGGAGATGGGCTTGATGGAAGTAACAGGTCCTTCTAAGCTATCCATAATTACAACTAACCCCACTAGCCAGGCATAACCGAACATGCCTGTTATGAACATGGCCTCCGAGAACATGAGGTGGAGACAGGAGACTCAGAGTTCAAGGTCATCCTCAGCTACATAGTGAGTGAGCAACATAAGACCCTGTCTCAAAAAAAAAAAAAAAAAAAGGAAAAAAGAAAAAATGACTAGCGCCTTTATACAACATGCCCACACTTGGAGCAGACGCAGACAGAGGTAACTATTATTACTCAAGCATACTTGAAACTGAATTGCTGTACCCACATCTCTTCAAACTCAAGAAAAGAACCTTTTCCAGGCATGAGCAAAATCCAGCACAAACAGAATTTAGAGCTCCCGGGAACCCGGCTCCACCAGCCTTCCAGTCAGATGTCCTGGGAGTGATCTCAGTCCCTTGCTCCCCCAGAGGCTAGCAGGGTCTAGTGGGTGATGATGATGGTAAATGCTCTCTACAGCCCCCTCATTTCCTGTTTCAGCTTCCTGAGGAGTGTGGTAAACACAAAATGAAAACCACACAAATAACTCATTGGGGTGGTGTGTGTGCATGCATATGCATTCATTCACATGTGTGCACATGCACATGCATTCATTCACATGTGTGCATGCACATGCATTCATTCACATGTGTGCACAGGCCTGTGGAGGCCAGAGGGCAGCCTCAGGGGTCCCTCCTCAGGAGCTGTCCACCTTGCTTTTTGAGACTGGGTCTTTGCTGGGACCTGGGGCTGCTTGTCAGTTAAGCTAGGCTGGCTGGCCAGAAAATGACAAGGCCTGTGTACCCCCTCCTTAGCAATGGCATTTGTAATTCCAAGCCCCAATACTGGACTTACCTGGTACTGGGAATCAAACTCCAACACCATATTTACATGGCAAGCATTTTACCAACTAAGTTTTCTCTCAACTCCTTGATTCTTTTTTGTTTGTTTGTTTTCTCAAGACAGGGTTTCTCTGTGTAGCTTTGGAGGCTGTCCTGGATCTCGCTCTGTAGACCAGGCTGGCCTTGAACTCAGAGATCTGCCTGCCTCTGCCTCCCGAGAGCTGGATTAAAGGCAGAAGCCATTACCGCCCGGCCCAACTGCTAGCTTCTTTTCTGGGCACAGGGTATCATGCAGCCAAAGCTGGCCTCAGGCTTGCTAAGTAGCTGACAATGGCTCTGAATTCTTGATCCTCCTGTACCCATCTCCCAGGTGCATAACACACATCTAACCAGTTAAAATTTACCTACAATAGAAACGTGTATGAAAATACCATGTACAGGCTGGAGAGATGGCTCAGTCATTAGGAGCACTGGCTGCTCTTCTAGAGGATCTAGATTCAGGTTCCAGCACCCACAGGGCTGCTCACAACCGTCTGTAACTATAGACCCAGGAGATCTATAGTTGCCTTCTTCTATCCTCCTCATGCATACAAGCAGCAACACACACACACATACACATACACACACACATACACACACACACACACACACACACACACACACACACAATAAAAATAAAAGGGGGCTGGAGAGATGGCATGTATTGTTCTTCCAGAAGGCCTGAGTTTGATTTCCAATACCCATGTCAGGCAGGTCACAACTGCCTGTAACTCCAGTAGCAAGGGGATCTGGTGCCTCCAGCACTTACACACACATACACATAATAAAAAGTAATAATCAATGAATCAGTCAATTAATAAATACATAGAATCCCATGATGGGTGATTCCAAGAAAAGTGAGCTCACACACATGGTGTCCTTCCCTCCTTAAGAGAAAATGGGGAAGTATCACTCTGAAAACAGCATTTCAGATGCATCTCAAAGGACAGAGTGAAGCTCTAGGCCAGACTGGAGACATTTATGAAGATCAAACATTTGAGGTCAACAGGTGAGTAAGTCATCAATTCTCAGTAGGGGAAATGAGTTTGAATAAAATCAAAGTGAGTCGGGGTGAGAGAGGGCTCAGCAGTTAAGAGCCTACTGTCCTTCCACAGGACCCAAGTTCCATCCACGGCAGACATACACACATCAAGAAAATGAAGAGGCCGGGGCAGCTTAGTGGGAGAGCACTGGCCAAGCACCAGAGAGCCTGGCCCCAATCTCTAGCACTACCAAAACCTCAAGGAGTCAAAGGCTGGGCTTGGCACTAAGAGGTCACACCCAGCACATGAAAGGCCTATGTTCTATCTCCAGCACCAAAAACCAGACAGGAAGGAAAACAAGTTCATGAGAGACACAAGAAGGTCTGCTACTTTGAAAACTTACGTAAATATGAGGATATAAATGCTGATTCTGAGGAAGGACTTGTATTACTACAGTATCATCACCCTGTCTGACTTCCTACTGCTATAGTATGATACTGCAGTAAAGGAACAAGGTAAACCAAAAACTCAATTTAAAAAAAGGCTTAATCCCAGTACTCAGGAGGCAGAAACAGAAAGCTCAAGCCCGGCCAGATACTGCTTATTAAGTTCAAAACCAAGCAGGGCTCCAGGAGAGGCTTTGCCATCAGCAGGGTTTTTTGTTTTGTTTTCTTTTTGAGACAAGATCTTGAATTCATTCCAGGGCCTTGAACTTCAACTCATTATGTAGCTAAAGATGACTTCCTGATCCTTCCTCCATGTACTTGGATCCTAGGCATGTGCCACTATGCCAGATTTACCCTACAATCCAGTCAAAAATCTATAGAACACTACACTGAGCTGGGTGTGGTAACCACACCTCTACAATCTCAGCTACTCAGGAAGTTGGAGGCAGAATGATAACAAGCTGAAGGTCATTCTGGGAAAGAAAGGGTCTTTCATGGCGCCCAGGCTGGCCACAAACTCATTATATAGCTAAGGGTGGCCTCAAACCTCTGATCTTTCGGCCTTCACTTCCACAGTGCTCAGAGGACAAGCATGTACCACTCTGCTCAGCTCACACGATGTTCGAGGTAAACGCAGAGCTTTGTGCACACCTGGCAAGCACTCTGACCCAGCCACACCCACAGCCCTAACACAACTTCTAAAGGGCTAAGAACACAACCAAAAGTAACGTCTGCCTAGTATGCAGACCCCGGGTTTAACCCACTATGCCCCAAAAAACAGAGAATAAATAAAATATTAGCCTAACATTCTTCAAACGTACACAAAGAACTCCTAAAATCTGACCAAATAAGCCACCTCTGGAAAGCAAGAATTACGAATTTCAGCCATGGGGACTTCTCCCCTGGTGAATTTATTTACTCTCAGAAGGCTAAAGCAGCGCAATTAACTGGATGTAAACTTTAGAGCAGCTGTCTACTCTGTGCTATGATTTCTCCCATTCACTCTCACTCAACAGCAGTGTCACCTGGGAGCAATCTAAAGCTGACCAAAGCAAACCAGAGCAAACACATCATCAGCCAGCCAGAGGCACAAGCCACGTCCCCAAGTAAAGCATTTCAAAGCCTTGAAAACTATGTAACCGGCAGATCACACACACTCACACACACACTCACAGAGCAGCTCAATCACACCCAGGAGCCTGTGCATTCGGTTACCTGCTGCATCTTCTTGTACTCGCCCACTCTGGCGTAGGCCATGAAGAGGTGAGAGTGATACTCCTCGCTGTTGGGAACCTTCTTCACGGCCGCCTCATAAAGCTTTGTGACTAACTCCGCTAGAGGAAGAGAGGCAAGGTTGGGTTTTGCTTCCAAGAGAGAAAATCCTAACCCTCTTTGTTTGGTTAAAACAGGTACTCTCAACCTTTCTAAGGCTGCAACCCTTTAATACAGTTCCTCATGCTGTGCTGACCCCACCATAAAATTATTGTTGTTACTACTTCATAACTGCAGTTTTGCCACTGTCGTGAATTGTAACGTAAACATCTGGTATGAAGATATCTGACTGTGACCTCTGTGAGGAGGTCGTTTGACCTCCAAATAGGTCTCCACCCACTGGGTTAAAGGGGTCCTCCTACCACTAAAGGATTGAGGAGTACTGCCCCATCTGAGCACTGCTCTTCTGCTTAAGTGTTGTTGGGTTTTGATTTTGTTGTTATTGTTTTTGGTTGGTTGGTTTTTTTGTTTTGTTTTTCGAGACAGGGTTTCTCTGTGTAGGTTTGCGCCTTTCCTAGAACTCACTTGGTAGCCCAGGCTGGCCTCGAACTCAGAGAACCGCCTGGCTCTGCCTCCCGAGTGCTGGGATTAAAGGCGTGCACCACCACCACCCGGCGGTTGTTTTTTCTGTTTGTTTTTGGTTTTTCAAGACAGGTTTTCCCTGTTTAACAGCCCTGCTTGTCCTGGAACTTGCTTTGTAGAGCAAGCTGGCCTCAAACTCACAGATATCTGCCTGCCTCTGCCTCTCCAAGTGCTGGGACTAAAGGTGTGTGCCATCACATCTGGCTTTAAGTGTTGTTTTGATGAAGCATGGATTAGTCACACCTCCTCCTTTCTGTGCCATGAACTCGCTCTGGCCTGTGTCCTTCCAAACTCTCTCTTTGAGCCCTTCACTAGGTAGTGACATCAACTGTAGTTCTTCAGGGTCCCCTGTCATGTCCTGGGCTTCTATGCCATTCCCACTGCCCAGCTTCTTCTGTCCCTCTTCCATTCAGTAAACCCTACGTAAGTACCAGTTCCAGGCAAGGACCCAATTCAAATGACAATCCTCTCTGCAGGCCTCACCCTCAACAGTCTGCCTCTCCTCCCTGTCTGAACACTGACTCTGCTGTGTTAAACCCTGACTAAAAGAGAAGGTCTTGATTACGTGTGCAGTGCATGCCTGTGATCCCAGCCTTTGGAAGGCTGAAGCTGGGAGACAGCAAGTTAAAGAAAGGCCTGCCTGTGGACTGAGTTCAAGGCTGCCCTGGCCTAGTTAGTGAGACTGAGCTCAAAATAAAAAAACAGGTTGAGGACTGAGAGTGCACCTTAGTGGCCGAGCACTTGCTTAGCATGGGTGAGGCCCTGGGTTTGATCCCCAGTATCACAGAAAGAGTCAACATTATCTTTCTTTATCTTCAAGCAAAACCAACTCTCTCTGCTACAACAGTTCTACTCCTAGCTGTGGTGGCAGCAAGGATGAATAAGCCCTGGCAATGGACGTGCATTCAGCAGGCCAGGCGGGCATCAGACCACAAGTGCGCTACACAGAAGCACCCAGCACAGACCCATGAAACCCAAGATAAACTAAGAGGGACACCGTCACACTACAACAGCAGGACAGAGAGCTGAAGCCTGCGGAGGGCCACAGATGCGACTCGGGCAGAGGGACCGTCCAGTCTGGGCAAAGAAGAAAGGGAAGAGACAGATGGTAGGCAGCAAACAAGTCACCAAAGTAATTCAGGAAAGGAGATACTCCAGGGAAACGGAGCCTCAGCTGGAACATGGGAGGCTTTCCTGGTGTCAACAGTGTTCTAATCCATTCTGCCTTTCCCTACTTCTTAGTGTGTGACTGTGGGCACAGCAGCCATGTGGGTGAGGAGAGTGTGTGCACAGCAGACATGTGGGTGAGGAGAGAGTGTGCACAGCAGCCATGTGGGTGAGGAGAGTGTGGGCACAGCAGACATGTGGGTGATCAGAGTGTGGGCACAGCAGACATGTGGGTGAGCAGAGTGTGGGCACAGCAGCCATGTGGGTGAGGAGAGTGTGTGCACAGCAGCCATGTGGGTGAGGAGAGAGTGTGCACAGCAGACATGTGCGTGAGGAGAGAGTGTGCACAGTAGACATGTGGGTGAGGAGAGTGTGTGAACAGCAGACATGTGGGTGAGGAGAGTGTGGGCACAGCAGACATGTAGGTGAGGAGTGGGCACAGCAGCCATGTGGGTGAGGAGAGAGTGTGCACAGCAGACATGTGGGTGAGGAGAGTGTGGGCACAGCAGCCATGTGGATGAGGAGAGTGTGTGCACAGCAGACATGTGGGTGAGGAGAGTGTGTGCACAGCAGACATGTGGGTGAGAAGAGTGTGGGCACAGCAGACATGTGGGTGAGCAGAGTGGGTGCACAGTAGCCATGTGGGTGAGGAGAGTGTGGGCACAGCAGACATGTGGGTGAGGAGAGTGTGTGCACAGCAGACATGTGGGTGAGGAGAGTGTGGGCACAGCAGACATGTGGGTGAGGAGAGTGTGTGCACAGCAGCCATGTGGGTGAGGAGTGGGCACAGCAGCCATGTGGGTGAGGAGAGAGTGTGCACAGCAGACATGTGGGTGAGGAGAGTGTGTGCACAGCAGACATGTGGGTGAGGAGAGTGTGTGCACAGCAGACATGTGGGTGAGGAGAGTGTGTGCACAGCAGACATGTGGGTGAGAAGAGTGTGGGCACAGCAGACATGTGGGTGAGCAGAGTGGGTGCACAGTAGCCATGTGGGTGAGGAGAGTGTGGGCACAGCAGACATGTGGGTGAGGAGAGTGTGTGCACAGCAGCCATGTGGGTGAGGAGAGTGTGTGCACAGCAGACATGTGGGTGAGGAGTGGGCACAGCAGCCATGTGGGTGAGGAGAAAGTGTGCACAGCAGACATGTGGGTGAGGAGAGTGTGTGCACAGCAGACATGTGGGTGAGGAGAGTGTGGGCACAGCAGACACGTGGTGGCTCGAGGACCACGCTTGGAATTTTCTTCTCTCCTTCCACTGTGGCTCAGAGGACTGAACTCAGGTTGTCAGTCTGCATGGCAGTTTTTACCTCTGAGCCATCTTACCAGCCCAATGACGTTCTACTTCTTAATTACAGGATCACTTCATGAGTATTCATTATGACTCATCAAGTTTACTAGACCATTACATAAAACAATGTATTTCATAATGAAATATTTAAGAAATTCAAATGGGGCTGTAGTACGGCGGCATATGTCATTAATCCCAGCAGTAGGGAGCCAGAGGAAGGCGAATCTCTGTGAGTTCCAAGCCAGCCAGAGCTACACAGTAAGATCCTGTCTCCAAAAAAAGGAAAAGAAAAAGGAAGGAAGGAACTCATTTTGACTCTCATTTCAAATCAAGGAAGCTAATGCATTTAACTATCCTGGCAAAGCTCTTCAAAGGCCACGACCAAACATTCATCTATCTACTGTCATCCACATAGGTCAGGGAGACATGGAAAGTCACATACGCCGGTGCATTTCCCGGTAGAGGATCGTCAAGGCCTGCAGGGAGTTGTCATCTGTGGGCTCAAGGGCAGCCACCTCCTGTGCCAAGGTGAAGGCTTCTTCCTGTTTTCCTGTTCTCTGCAAACCAATTGCCTTGAGAACCTGACAAGAAGAAGAGAAAAATCAGCTTCCATGGGGAAAGAAAAGCTAAGGCAGAATAGAGAGAGTCCCAGGTCTGCACCTGGGCTACACAGTGAGATCCCATCCCAGAAAAGCCAGGAGGGGGTGAGGGCGGGGCCGGGAAAGTGCTCCTTGGAAGTACTACAGCTGAGCACCTGGGCTACATAGTGAGATCCCATCCCAGAAAAGCCAGGAGGGGTGAGGGCGGGCTGGGAAAGTGCTCCTTGGAAGTACTGCAGCTGAGTCTGATGCCTGTGGGTCAACACTCACTCCTAATCCCAGTGCTGAGAAGGCAGAGGCAGGTGATCTCGGGGCTCAGTAGCTGGACAGCCTAGCCTACTTGGCAGGTTCCAGACCAGTGCAACTCTGTCTCAAAATAAATAACTAAAGAGGTGGGGACGGAGAGCTGGATCAGCGGTTAAGAGCACTTGCTGGTCTCTAATGAAGACCAAACTAAGGATCCCAGCACTCATGGCAGGCAGCTCACACACCTGTAACTCCAGCCCTAGGCGACCTGACGCCCTACTCCAGTCTGCACAGGCACAGAGGAGAGGGCATGCGCACAAACACATAAATAATAAAATCTTTTTTTTTTTTTTGAGACAAGGTTTCTCGGTGTAGCCCTAGCTGCCCTGGGTCTCACTCTTTAGACCAGGCTGGCCTCGAACTCAGAAATCCTCCTGCCTCCTGCCTCCCAAGTGCTGGGATTAGTCCCATCGGCTATAAAATCGTTACAATGTAACCAAAACCCATGAGTGCACATATGCACACACCAGACAAGGAAACAACCACGAGCAGAGCCAAGGCGGAAGCTACAAGGACACGGAGCTGTGATCAACTACACCCGTCCTCACAGAAGATAAACAGCAACTCCAAACTCCTTCTTACCCCAGTCTCAATAAAAGTACCTAATGCTGTTGGAGGGTTTTGGGTTTTTTTAGTTTTTTTCGAGACAGGGTTTCTCTGTGTTGTTTTAGTACCTGTCCTGGATCTCGCTCTGTAGACCAAGCTGGCCTCGAACTCACAGAGATCTGCCTGGCTCTGCCTCCCGAGAGCTGGGATTAAAGGCATGCGCCACCAGGGTCCAGCTCCAGTAATGTTTTTTTTTTAAAGATTGTGAAAATACCAAAAAAGTAGTATCCCAAAATATACACAGTTAAGCTTCAATGAAGTACTCTCCATGCACTATAAAGTGCTCAGGACAGTAAGTAATGCACAGGGAGGGGGGGAGGGCTGGCAAGCAAGAAAGCTGGGGAGCCAGCCCGGCTCGGTGGGCAGAGAGACTCCTGCAGACAAGCCTGGTGACCTGACTTCAGTCCCTGGAACTGACATGCTAGAAGGAGAGAACCAACTCCAGAAAGGTGTTTCTCCTCTGCCTTCTACATGCTCTGCACTGTGCCATCTGCACAGCCACGGGGAAGAAAGGGAGGGAGGGAGAGAGGGAAAAAGAAACGGGCCTGGGAGGGCAAAGCAGGAGAATCAGAACTTCAAAGTCATTCTCAATTACGTAAGACTATGTCTCAAAAATACAATACAAAATACAAAACAAAAATGAGAAAGAATTACAAATACAATCATAGCCCAGTGTGGTGGCACAGGCCTTTAATCCCAATACTTAGGGGGCAGAAGCAGGTGGATCTCTCTGAGTCTGAGGTCAGTTTGGTCAACACATCAAGTTTCAGGCCAGCCTAGACTACACAGAAACCCTGCCTCAAAAAATAGATAAAATATTACCCACAAATAGAAGTAAAGAGCAAATGGGGTTACCTTTGCACAGTGAAGATCTCTGTGTTTCTTCAACAGTTTATCAGCTTGCTGAATTGCCATTTTATTATTCCCATTATCAAGATAATCTATGAAAAAAAATCAGGGTATCATAATCCTTCACCAACAACCATGAGAAATACAATTCCCTTTGAGACCTTCAGACATACCCTCATTGTTTTATTTAAAACACCATGGGCCAGGCAGTGGTGGCACACACAGGCAGTAGAGGCTCAGGTTAGCTTCAGACTCACTATGTAATCCAGGCTGGCCTTGAACTCACTGAGATCGCAGGTGTGTACTGTGCAACACCCCACCCCATCCTTTCACACCTGCCCCCAGTTTAGGATTGTAAATTGAGTGGCTGAGGCCAGCCTGGGGTACATACATAGCAATACCACCTTTTTTTTTAAGTAGACTCTCTCTTAGACTAGTCATCTTTTTTTATTTAAATTAACTTATTTTATGTGCATTGGTGTTTGGCCTGTATGTGTGCCTGTGTGAGGGTGTTAGATCCCCTGGAACTGGAGTTACAGACAGTTGTGAGCTGCCATGTGGGTGCTGGAAATTGAACCTGGGTCCTCCGGAAGAGCAGCCATGCTCTTAACCACTGAGCCATCTCTCCAGTCCCTTTTTATGTTTTGTTTGTTTGTTGTTTTTTAGACTAGTCATCTTTGATGAGCTCGAACTGTTAGGGTGATTATTTGATAAACATCAAACCTGAGGTCAGGACTAAGGACACTTCGCTATTCACTCTGAAGGGGACAAGGCTCTGAATCGATAGACCAATCTGCCCCGGCCTCTGAGAAGGGGCTCCACTGGGGCTGGGAACGTGGTGACATCATATCTAAAGCACAGAATTGCAGCCCACCCCAGGGTGGACATTTGGCCCAAGCCGGGTAAATCAGGTTTCTTCCCGGTAACCATTAGCTACAACACTAGAAGTCTGCATTAGAAAGTCACGGGCAACCCCAAACGGAAAGGCCTAACTGTATGGATGGAGTCTACGGTTATCAGTGGCTGTTCTACAACTTCCACGCGGAAGCTTCACAGGATAGAAACAGGATAATGGGAACAAAGATGATGTCACCTTCAGGCTCTCTTCATGTAAGAAAGGAAATCTTTAAAAAAAAAAAAAAATCTTCCTTTATCCAAAATCCCCTGCTGGGACTGGAGTGATTACTGCTTTTACACAGGACCAGAGTTCAGTTCCTGCACTAACATGGCAGCTCACAATTCCCTTGAACTTCTGCTCCAGGGCATCTAATGCCCCATTCCGGCCTCTTTGGGCACTGCACACATGGGGTATATACCCACACAGACACGTTACATACACATAAATACACTTAAAAAAATACAAAAATTTGTAAAGAAGGAGCCACCTTGATGAAGTCTGTCTGTGGGGTGAGGCTAAGAGACCCTCCCTCCTCTGACCCACAACTTTAGTATGGCTACAAAGCCAACAGGGTCTGCCCTGAAGAACACAATGAGAAAAGAAAATCAGTCTGATGCCGGTAGTGGTGGCGCACTCCTTTAATCCCAGCACTTGGGAGGCAGAGGCAGGCAGATCTCTGTGAGTTCGAGGCCAGCCTGGGCTACAGAGTGAGTTCCACGACAGCCAAGGCTACACAGAGAAACCTTGTCACCAAAAAAGGGGGGAAAAAGTTGGTTTTCAACTTACATTACTGAGTCTTTAATATAAATCACATAGCCCTTGAACAAAAGAGGCCAGTTACTATGATATCCTAAGTGAGTAAACCTTTTAAAAACTTATTTAGGGTAATTGTGGTTTGGCTGGGGACTGCTGGTACCCCTTAGGAAAAGGAGTCTGACAACTGAGACTGCAGGAAAACAGACAGACAGACAGAAAGGGCACTGATTACAGTGCAGCTTCCCAGGGTTCACAGGGCAGCACCAGCCCAAGGACAGGCATTCTTTCGGGTGTGTGGTCCTCCCAGACCGACTAGAGAACCCACAGCAGGACCCCAGGGAGGACTGGGACCCACAAGAAGGCTTCTCTGCAGCCAGCCTGGCCCACCTTGCCTTCTCTCACCTTCCTGCTCTCTTTCCTAGTGTCTTCCTGTTTCTTTTAAAGAAGGAGGGTGCAGATAGGAATTTAGTGACATTTGTTTTCATTGTTTCCTCCCAGCAAGAGATACAAGTTTCCATTACTAATAAGGATATAGATTATAATTATTGGGGGAGGGTGACATAGGATTCATGCATCTTGGCCAGAACTATGTAGGCAAGGATGACCTTTAACTTTTTTTTCTGATTTGTTGTTTATCTTTTGCTTTTCCCTTTCTTTTAGAGACATGGTCTCTATGTAGCCTTGGCTAGGTAGAACTTGCTATGTTCACCAGGCACCAGGCAGCGGTCTACCTGCCTCTACCTCCCAAACACTGGGATTAAAGGGAAAAAATATTACACTTAGGTATTTATTTGTATAAGGGTGGAGTACACATGTCCACAGCATGAGTTCAAAGCCAGTCTGGTCTACATAGTAAGTGTAAGTTCCAGGCTAGCCAGGGCCACAGGGTGAGATCCTGTCTCAAAAAAAAAAAAAAAAAAAAAGAAAGAAAGAAAGCCGAGTAGTGGTGGTACACACCTTTGATCCCTCACCGAGCATAGCCAGGAGAATCTCTGTGAGTTCGAGGCCAGCCTGGTCTACAGAGTGAGTTCCAGGACAGGCTCCAAAGCTACACAGAGAAGCCCTGTCTCAAAAAAAACCCAAAAAAAAAAACAAAAAAAAAGAAGGAAAAAGGAAAATGCCAGTCTGGAATGGTGGTTCTTCCTGATAGCTGAGCTATCAGGAAGATGACAGCCTGGGCCATAAGACAAGACTGTGTCATCAAGTCCAAAGTCTATCTCCACATGGCCCTGTTCATCATTTGTCCCCATGGTAACCACTATAAACCATTCCCCATGCCTTGCCCACTTTGATGGACTATATCCACTCACACTAGGTCTAACAGCTTTTCCATCTTTTCAAAGGGAGCAGAGGGGCTGGAGCAATGCTCAGTGCATAAGGCTGCTCACCCACATGGCAGCTCACAACCAGCCGAACTCCAGGGGATCTGACACCCTCTTCTGGCTTCCACAGTGTCCAGGTGTGCATGAGATGCACAGACATACATGCAGGCAAAACACTCAAACACATTCAATAATAATTAAAGTAGCAGCAGCAGCAGCAGCAGCAGTAGTAGTAATACATTAAAAATACTAACCCTGTAGTAGTAGTAGTTGTAGTAGTGTTGTAGGAGTAGTAGTAGTAGTAATACATCAAAAATACTAACCCTGAAAAAAAATCTAACCCTGTGGTGACAGATTGTGTACCTTAATAAAATTTGCCTCAACATCAGAGAACAGAACAAGCCACTAGACTAAACATAGATGCCAGGCAGTGGTGGCGCACACCTTTAATCCTAATACTTGGGAATCACACGCCTTTAATCCCCGCACTTGAGATCTCATGCCTCTGCTACCAGTATTTGGGAAGCACACAGCCTTTAATCCCAGCACTAAGAAGGAAGTGATGGCTGGGCGGAGAAAGGTATATAAGGCTTGAGGAGACAGGAACTGAAACCTTTTCAGACTGAGGAGTCCTGGAGGTAAGACGTGGCAGTGGCTTGTTCCTTTGTTTCTCTGATCTTCTGGCAAATTTTATAAGGGTACACAATATAATCACCACATAACCCTATTTGCTACCCAATATTCTGAGCTCTCTTAAAACACAAGCCTGATGAATGGTTAACTCCCTCAGTGTTCTCTACTGCCTTTTAAACTAGAACAAGAGCTCAGCCATCTACAACCCCAGCATTCAGGGAGGGAGAGGCAGGAATGTTGGGTGTTGAAGGTCTTCCCTGGCTACAAAGTTAGACTGTGAGCAACCTGGACTTCAAGACTGTCTCAAAAAATAAATGAAAAGGCAAACCTCTCAAAGGAAAACCAAAACAAGCTTCCTGGTCTTGGAACAGCTTACAAGGCCAAGTCCTTGTTCCTCCACTCTCTGGTCCTGCTTCCGCTCTAGCCCCTCTAAATCCCAGCACAGAAGTCTTCTGATTGTGTCCTAAGCAGGCCATACCCTAGGGGTCTTCATCACTATTTCCCTCATTCCACATTCAAAGTAGAACATTACATCCACAAGGCTGTTTCAAGACCTGCTCCTAAGAGCCCAGATGCCCACACTGCATGATCTCGGGGCAAGCCACACTTTTCAGAGCCCTCAGCACAAACACAGCTACTAAACAAATGTCTGCGCTGTCAATGGAGCTCAGTGGACCCCAATACCTCATAAGACTGCAATGTGTGGCAGAGTCTGTGATCCCAGAACACAGGAGAGGCAAGAGGATAGGAAGTTCAGGGTCATTCTTAGCTACACAGCAAGTTCTAGGTCACCCTGGGCTTTATGAGATACTCTCAAAAAAAAAAAATATGTGTGTATGTGTGTGTGTGTGTGTGTGTGTGTGTGTGTGTGTGTTATAGCAGTAATACACATTATGGTAAAAAAAAAAAAAAAAACCACTTGTAGGTAGGTCTCTCATGACTGTGATTCTACTATCCTCTATCCCACGTAGAACTTCTTCAAGAATTGTTTTTTTTCTCCCTGCTCCAGTGCTGGAGACTGAACCTGTGGCCTGCACACACCAGTCAGACACTATCACTGAGCTACATCCCCCATCTAGACATGGCTTTTAAGTAGTTATTCTTTTACTACAGAAGAAAGGATGTTGTACCAAGTGGAATTTCTACAGAAAGTCTAAGCAGGGGCTGGTATACAGCTCAGGAGGTCAAGTGTTCATCATCCAATCATGAGGATAACTACAGTAGCATGTATGTATGATCCCAGTGCTGGAGAGGCAGAGACAGGACAGTCGCTCAGGGTCTCTGCTAGCCTACACTCTCTGGCAAGCGCCAAGCCATAAAGAGACCCAGAGTTTAAAAAAGCCAGGTAGATGGTGCCTGAGGGATGACACCGAAGGCTGACTTCTGGCCTCCACATGTAGACACACTCACACACATCCCCACACACCGAATGATACCTTGTTACTTCCGAGACTCAAACAATTAAAACTACCCAACAAGCCGGGCGGTGGTGGCGCACGCCTTTAATCCCAGCACTTGGGAGGCAGAGGCAGGTGGATCTCTGTGAGTTCGAGGCCAGCCTGGGCTACCAAGTGAGTTCCAGGAAAGGCACCAAAACTACAGAGAAACCCTGTCTCGAAAAACCAAAAAAAAACTACCCAACAAAAGACTCAGAATAACTATCACCCTTGACTGAGCACTTCCAGTTTTTATTAAAGAGCTACAGCAGAGGAATCACCTGCCCTAAGATTTGACCAGACATCCAAGGGAGACAGCCCACGTCCTGAAAGAAGCGACTGTCACTGGAGACTGCTGGCATCATGCTACACCTGACCCTAGAGAAGACAAGACTGGGCGCACAACAGATTAGAACAAAGGAGTGAGTGTGTGTGTGTGTGTGTGTGTGTGTGTGTGTGTGTGTGTGTGTTCACGGGCTGGGGCTGTGCATGGAAGTCAGAGGTCAACTCTTGAGCACTGGTTTTCTCCTAACACCATGAGCGTCCCCAGGACGGAACTCAGATGAACAGCTTGGCAGCCAGCGCGATTACCGCTGGGCCATCGCCCCGCCCCACCATCAGTGGGAATGGTAGTAGTAAAAAGCACTGTGCTCACCCACTCAAACCAAGGGACGACCGGTGAGAACTACCCAGCAAGAGGTCATTTCAAGAAGGCAGGAGGATGGGGTGGCACTATCCTTTAATCCAAGCATTCATGTGACTGAGACAGGAGGGTCTCCAGTTTGAGGCCAGCATGAGAAACTTAGGGAGCTCCGGTCTGGACTATGAGGGCCCTGTTCAACCCCAGCCTAACACTTCCCCCTACCCCGCTAACCCCGCTAACCTGTCCAGCCTTCGGTTCCTACAGTGACCAGCCCTCAGCTAATGCAGTCTGTGAACATCAGGCCATGGCTGAGCTCCACGATGATGAACTTGCTCATGGGTCAGCTAGTGCAGCCTGGATTTAAGGATTAGCCGTTGTTTAGGAGCATCAATGTGTTTGAACAATACAATCCAGGCGCTCTAAAGGCTGCGGCAAGGCTTACTCTGCCACTTCGTATTAGGCCCTCAGAAACCCTCCTCTACTCTCTCCACTAGCTGGAACAAAAGCTACATAATTCAGACTTCAGCTTTGAGAATATGACCTGTCACTTCTGGTTAATAAATACATCCTGATGTTTGGCAATGTGAAATAATGTTTTTTATTGAACAATTCAAAACACTATTAATTGTAACTGAATGTAAGACCAACAGGGTTCTCCTTGGTCTTCAAGAACAATGTTATGAATCTAATTATTCTTAAGTTTTGAGTCTTTTGTAAAAGTTCAGAAAAAGGAGAAGTCTGCAGGCGGTATCTGTGTAAGGGTGTGATTCACAAACCATGAACCCTAAATTTAGGTTTTACTTTCTATTACCCAGAAGCAGAAGGGCAGCTGCAAGCCAGAGGCTAGCCTGGTCTACACAGGGACGTTTCTGCCTTCTGCAAAGGCAGAAGAATGTGCAGCAATGGGGAATCGGAGGCCTCCTCCTGCTAGCCTTCGCCTCTGTGGTCTACAGCAAATCAAAGTGATGCAATTTCTAGCACAGTGGTGAGTTAGACAGTGTGCTTGGGCCGGGCCACGGTGGACCATACCCTTAATCCCAGCACTTAGAAGGCAGAGGCAGGTGGATGTCTGTGAGTTTGAGGCCAGCCTAGTCTGCAGAGTGAGTTCCAGGGCAGCCAGGGCTACACAGTGAAACCCTGTCTGGAAAAAAACAAAAAAGACAATGTATCTGGAGTTCAAACCCAAGTTCAGGAAGTATTAGCCCTAGAGAAATACATAAGAACAATAAAATTTGTTTCTCCAGCTGTTTAGGTGTGTGTGTGTGTGTGTGAATCTGTGAGGTTAAATGAGATAAAAGCCCAGGTAAAGCACAAGGATACTGACTGACTTAAGAACCTTATCATAACTGACTGGCTGTTCTGAACCTTCTTTTATTATCATTCAGTGTACAGGGCCACAACGCTAGAAACAGGTAATGTGAAGGTAAGCCATCACATAACACAGCACCTAAGGGCCAGCGAGATGCCTCAGCAGGTGAAGGTGCTTGCTGCCACTCGTGACAGCCTGAATTTAATCCCAGAATCCACATGATAGGAGAGGACCAACTCCCTCTTGCAAGGTGTCCTCTGAACTCCACAGGCACGCAGTACCATTGTGTGACCACACCCACCACACCCATTCAAAACATATTTCTTCAACAAGTGTAATTAAAAAAATGCACCAAACACATATATAAAATTATGACCACTGGTCGGTGGTGGCGCAGGCCTTTAATCCCAGCACTCAGGAGGCAGAGTCAGGTGGATCTCTATGAGTTCGAAGCCAGCCTGGTCTACAGAGTGAGATCCAGGACAGGCACCAAAACTACACAGAGAAACTCTGTCTCAAAAAAAAAAAAAAAAAAATTATTACCATTATCACTGGGCATAGGGCCACATGCTTGTAATCCCAACAGCTGGGAGGCAGATGTATAGCTGAAAGTTTGAAAGGTGTATGTAAGGAGTTCCAGGCTAGCCAGGACTACTTAGTGAAACCTTGACTTAAAAAAGAACAGCCAGGTGATGGTGGCACATGCTGTTAATCCCAGCACTTGAGAGGCAGAGGCAGACAGATCTCTGAGTTCAAGACCAGCCTGGTCTACAGAGCGAGTTCCAGTACAGTCAAGGTTAGGCAAAAAAAAAAAAAAAAAAAAAAAAAAAAAAAGTCTCAAAAAACAACACAAAGCCAGTGTGATGGTGGTGAGTCTTTAATCCCAGCATTGAGGAGGCAGAAAGCAGGTGATCTCTGTGAGTTCCAGGCCAGCCAAGGGCTACATAGTATGATCTTCTTAAAAAAAAAAAAAAAAAAAAATTGAGAAAAAGGAGCTGGAAAGAAGGCTCAGGGTTTTTTGTTTTGTTTTGTCTTGTTTTTCCAGACTGGGCTTCTCTGTGTAGCTTTGGAGCCTGTCCTGGAACTCAATTCTGTAGACCAGGTTGGCCTCGAACTCACAGAGGTCTGCCTGACTCTGCCTCCCGAGTGCTGAGATTAAAGGCCTACCCCACCACCGCCCGGCTAAGGCTCAGTTTTTAAGACCACTGGCTACTCTTCCAAAGGACCCCACTTAAGAGTCCCAGCACCCACAAGGTGGCTTACAATAATAGTCTGTAACTCCAGTTCTAGGAGATCCTAATGCCCTCTTTGGGCACCAGGAATGCACACCAAGTGCACCGACATTATGAAGGCAAAATACCCATAGATGTAAAATAGTGGAAAAGAGAGGAAGAAAAAAAAAGGTAAAGGACAAAGAAAAAAAAGGCAAATACCAACTTGCTAGAAACACAAGCGACCACTCTGCCAAGGAAAAAAAAAAGCCTAAAAACAAATTAAAAAGCCAAAACGCAGTGCCACACTGAAAACGTGAGAGGTCTACTTTAGCAAAAATCACTGACCTTGAGCCTTCCCCATCATTACCTGAGACAAGACCATACAACCATCAATGAGGAAAAAGCAACGCAAAAAAAGGAACCACTTCCAATAACAGACCAGCTCAGTTACTGCAAAGTGTTTCTGACTCAATTCCGTCATTCTTTCATCCCACCAGGGTTAGGAAGACGACATCAAGGTCCATCTTCCAGCCTGTGGGTTTGGGGCGAGCGCCGTGGGGAGGGGGGACCCCACTAAGCACGCGGAAGGCAAGCTGTAGAGAAAAACCTCAGACACGGTGCAGAAAGGAAAAACCTCCCAGCAGCCCGGGGCCCGCACCTCCGACACCAGCTATTGCCATCTCGTCCCCGCTATTCTGGGCCCGCGACCCCCTCCCCCCGCCTCCCACGTGTGCCCAGAGCAGCTGTTGCTGCAGCGAGGAGCATGAGGATGGGGTTCGAGCTGGGTGACCTTGCATCAGCCCCCTTCCCTTCTCGGGGCCTCAGTTTGTCCACGTGCACCAGACGATACACCCAGTCAGACAAACCCCGGGTCCTGAGCCTAGTTAACAGAACCACTATGACTGGAGCATCTCCCCTTAGGAAGGCGCTCCCACCTCATGCCGGGGCCGGTTGTCACCTGCAAGAATGACCACGGCCTCCCTGGGAGCGGCTGGATGAAAGCGACCTAGTGGTAGCGCTGATCTCGCTGGAAAGGCGCGTCCCGCGCGTCCTGACAGCTGCGCGCACCCGCCGATGCCACCTCAGGGACGAGCGTCGCCGGGCCGGAGCCTACGCGAGGCCGAGGCTGCGGCCTAGCGACCCGCGCGGCCCGCCCCCTCGCCGCCCCAGACCGCGCGCGCCCCCGGCGGCCCTCCGGGGCCTTCGCCCGGGGCAGGGCAGGCCTCGGCTTGCCGCACTGGCCAGCAGGCCGGCTCCAGGTACTCACCGTAAATGGGCCGGAGGCGCCGGTCGTTAGGGTCCTGCACATGGCCCCGCGTCGCCATGATGACAAGCGCAGAACCGCAGTGCGCACGCGCCTGGCAGCCCCCGGGGAAGGGGCCGTTAAAGGGCCAGCGTCGATCTCGCCCGTGTATCGCGATAGCGGAGGGGGCGCTGCGACGGAGTACGCCTGCGCAGAAAAGGAAGCTCGCCTCCCCTTTAATTGGCGCTGTGGTTTGATTTTTGCCGGTAGAATAATCTGGCCCCCAGGGGCGGTTGATGGGGTTGAAGGCTTTTTTTTTTCCCCTTGAGAGGGAGAGGCGTGGAAAGCGAAAACGCGACTTAATTCCATTGACGCTGCATCTTGAAGAACCAGTTGGTCTTGGCTTTGATTCTGGAGCTGCCGGGAACTCCTGGAGGAGTTCTGAGAAAGAACTGAGAAAGAGAGCTTGCTCAACAGTGAAACTACAGAAAGTTTACGAGCCCCTGCCCTGAACTCAGTTCCCGTGTGTGTCCAGACACTAGTGAAAGCTGTTTTTAATGAGATAGTTTAATATTCAAAATGCGCTAGACGTTATCATTACCTTTCTTCTTTACAGATTTAGTCACACCACACAAGGTTATGAATGCTAATTATTTACCAAGTCATTTTAGGCGTCAAGAACTACAAGGAGCTTAAGGTGCACACTTTTAACCCCAGCACGGGGGTGGGGGGGAGGCAGAGGCAGGCGGATCTCTGTGAGTTCGAGGCCAGCCTGGTCTACAGAGCGAGATCCGGGGCAGCTAAGGCTAGGTAGAGATCCTGTCTGAAAAAAAGAAAGAAAAAAAGAAAAAGAAAAAAGTTTCCCTACCAGGTGGTTGCCTGCAATTTTGTTTGCTGACATTCCATATAAATCTTCCTCCTTACACTAACAATTTTGCCCACAATTCATGGTGCCTCTTCTCCAGCAGCATGTTACAACTTGGCTGCCCTGACACTTGTACAGAGAAGTGAAACTAGGTTGCTTTTTTCTTTTTTTTTTTTTTTTTTTGGTTTTTCGAGACAGGGTTTCTCTGTGTAGCTTTGCGCCTTTCCTGGGACTCACTTGGTAGCCCAGGCTGGCCTCGAACTCACAGAGATCCGCCTGGCTCTGCCTCCCGAGTGCTGGGATTAAAGGCGTGCGCCACCACTGCCCGGCTAGGTTGCTTTTTTCAAAGCCACTGAGTAGTGGTATATAAGGTGTATACATCTCTATAACCCCGGCCCTGAGGAAGCTAGGAAAAGCGGATAGAGTCAAAGCCAGTCTGGGCTAGCTACATACTAAGACCCTGTCTCAAAGGAGAGGGAGAGAGAGAAGAAATGATACATGTTGAAGTCGATTTGGTGTAAGGATTTAAAACATTACACAATGTATACTTGTGTCACAAAAATACATAGTATCTTATACATATGTATAACTGTTTTACTGAGTCAACTTTAAGTTTTGAAGGCTTAAGATTGACTATTTCATGTGTGTGTCTGTGTATATGTGTGGGGGCACTCCACTGCAAATGTGGGGGGCAGGGTGAAAGAACAGTTCTCTCCCTGTACCATGGGGATGTTGGTGACAAGCAACATCAGGCATGGTGACAAGCACCTTTACCTTCTAAGCCATCTTGCTGCCTGTCCTTTAGAAACAATAGGAAAAAAGCAGATACTAGAGGCACACGTCTTTAATCCCAGCACTCAGGAAGCAAAGGTAGGAGGATCTCTGTGTTTGAGGCCAGCCTGATCTACAGAGTGAGTTCCAGGACAGCCAGAGCTACAAAGAGAAAAACCAAAAAAAAAAGGACCCAGGTTCAAGTCCCAGCACCACAACTGTCTGTGACTCTAGTAACTCTAGTTCCAATGGATCTGAGGCCCTGTTCTGACCTCTAGGCACTGCATGCCGGTGGTGCACAGACATACAGACAGACAAAATACTCATACACATAAATAAATAAATGCTTTAGTTTTTAAAAAGTTTACATCCAAATGAAATACACACCAGAATCAGCACCCACACACCACACACGACTTGCCCTAGGCTCAGAGGTTTGGTTTTTTTGTTTTGTTTTGGTTTGTTTTTTTTTTTTGTTTTTGTTTTTCAAGACAGGGTTTCTCTGTGTAGTTTTGGTGCCAGTTCTGGATCTCGCTCTGTAGATCAGGCTGGCCTCGAACTCACAGAGATCCACCTGGCTCTGCCTCCTGAGTGCTGGAATTAAAGGCACATACCACCACTGCCCGCTGACTTGGAGGTTTTTTTAACTCAGTAGGTCTGGGGTAGTACACAGAATTTTTTAAATATCTGTGTGTGCGTGTGTGTGGGCATGTGTGCCTGAAGAGCCCAGAGGAGGATGTCAGCTGTCCAACTCTATCCTTCTCCATCCGTACTCACTTGAGACAGGGTCTCTCAGCTGAACTTGGAGCTGACTCGTTTTTTTCAGCTGGGCTGGCAGCCAGCAAGTCCCTCCAGTCCCCTGCAATCCCCGTATCAGCTCACAATCCCACCCCAAGCATTGGCTTTAGACACACTAAGTTAAACCCAGCCTTTCCATAAAGATCAAAGTCAAGTCCTCATGCTTGTTCGTCAGGCTCCTACCCATCGAGTCACAGCCTTGACTTACTGTTTTTTTCTTTTTTTCCTTTTGGTTTTTCAGAGATCTGCCTGCCTCTGTCTCCTGAGTGCTGGGATTAAAGACGTGTGCCACCACCGCCGGCCATTTTTTTTTTCTTTTATGTGTATGAGTGCTTGCTTACATGTATGCCTGTGCACCACATGTGTGTGTGTGGTGCTATCAAAGGTTAAAAGAGTGTGTTGGATCCCCTGGAACTTGAGTCACGGCAGGTTTTGAGCCACAGAGTGGGTGCTGGCAACCAAACTCTGGTCCTGCAGAGGAGCAAACAGTGCTCTTACCTGCTGGGCTAGCCCTCCAGCCTCTAGTTCTGGATTTTTGAGACAGGGTCTCATGTAGCCTAGCCTGGCTTCAAAGTCCTGATCCTCCTGCCTCGACTTCCTCAATTCTTAAACTACAGTTGTGTGCCACCACACTAGCTTGGGGTTCTGTTATGATTGGTTTGGTTTGCTTTTGTGCTTCCGGGAAATTGGACCTGGACCTCATGCATGCTGGGTGAGTGCTCTACCACGAAGCCACATTCCCAGCACTCTTTTTACTTTTGATTTTTAGACAGGGGACCACACTGAATTGTCCAGGCTGGCCTTGAACTTACTCTGCAGTCCAGGCCATCCTCTTCACTCAACCTTCCAGGAAACTGGACTACACACCTGCCCCACCGTGCCAGCCTGATTCACAGCGAAGTCTGTGACCCAAACACTCTGCTCGAGATCAAGGCTGAGCAACCTGTTGGCCAAATCCTAATAAGCTTAACACTTCTTCTTGTACAAACCTTGAGCTAAGAATGGCGTTTTTACTTGTAAATTGATGAAAAACCAAAGTCATTCTTGCTGGGGATGTCAGTGTGCATCTTTAATGCCAGCACTCTGGAGGTAGAGGCAGACAGATGTCTGTGAGCTAGAGGCCAGTCTGGTCTATTCAGCAAGTTCCTGGACAGCCAGAACTACATAGAAAGACCCTGTCTCAAAAAAATTTTTTTTTTATTTTAAATTATATGTATATGTCTGTGTGGGTTGGTGCAGATGAGTACTAGAGCCCAAGGCGGCTAGAGGCATTGCATTTTCTCTGGAGCTGGGGTGGTGGTTGTGAGCTGCCCCACATGGATGTTGGGCGACTTAGATCCTCTGCAAGAGCAGCCAGTGCTCTTGCCTGCTGAAGCATCTCTCTGGTACTGAGGCTCTCTCATCTTCTATTTATCTAGTTTTCATTTTAAGGCTTTTATTAGCTATGTGTGTGTGTGTGCATGAGTGTATGCCCAGGGGTATGCACAAGCACACAAGAGACCCAGGAGCGGCATCGGGTCTGTTGGCTTCTGGCCTCTCTGGTCACCAAGCACACATGTGGTAGCAGACATACAAGCGAGCAAGCATTCACACAGATAAAATAAAAATAACAACAAATAAATGGATAATGACAGCTGCAGTTGACTTTGAACCTACACACACACACACACACACACACACACACACACACACACACACACACACGCACACGCACAAGCACACACACTAATTAAAGTAAATCTTGCTGAGCCCTGCTCTAGATTGTCGAATGGTCTTTAAACAAGCAAATAACCCAAAGATAAAGTCCCCTGAGCCAAGCACCATGACGCTTGGCTGTAATCCCATCCTTTGAAGATGGAGAGTTCAAGGCAAGCCTGGGCTATATGAGACCTGATCTCAAACCAACCAACCAACCAACAAAGCAAAGCACCCTACCTACTATCCATACCAGGTATGGTGGTCCACACTTTTAATCCTAGCACTCAGGAGGCAGAGGCGGGTGGATCTCTGTGAGTTCAGGACAGCCTAGGACTACAGAGAAACCTCGTCTCAGAAAATTAAAAAAAAAAAAATTGAATGTGTAGAGCAGAAAAACAAACCACTTTTGGGTGTAGGGAGAGGAAGGATGGAGCTGAGCTGTCTCTGTTCTCAGTGTAGCATGGGACCAGCCTGGTAGCTAGCTCCCCAGACTTGGCAAGGCTAGAGGTACCAGGGACCTCCTAAGAGAAGCTTCCAGCCCTTACCGGCTACCTGTCCTTGTACGCTGAAAGTCTGCTTAGGGTCTAAGCAGGATGAATCATACCTCCTGCCTTTCCCATTCCCATCCTTTGTCTTCAGACCCTGAGAGGGAGGCCAGGAGCCAATTGTGGGCCTGTCCTTACCTGCCCTGCAGAAGGCAGCTTCTACACCCTTTCAAAGAAAGGCCTGAGTCATTTCAGGGCCGGAAGGGACGCCCTAGGATGGTAAACACCCATGTCTGTTCTACTGTTGGGAACCCAGAACATCCACAGATGACACTAGGGGCATTATGAAAAGTGTTTGGCATGCAGTAGGTGCTCATTAAATGGTGCCTTCAACTTCCCCACTTAGCTCAGAGGAGTTACCTCATTTGGGGCAGAGCTGCTCTTGGGAGAGTCCTTCTTTGTAGGACATGGAGGTTGCTGGGTGCATTGCACTGGGCATCACAAGCTGGGGGTACAGCTTTTTTTTTGGGGGGGGGGGTTGAGACAGGGTTTCTCTGTGTAGTTTTGGTGCTTGTCCTGGATCTCGCTCTGTAGACCAGGCTGGCCTCGAACTCACAGAGATCTGCCTGGCTCTGCCTCCCGAGTGCTGGGATTAAAGGCATGCGCCACTGCAGCCCAAGCTGGGGGTACAGGAAGTGATGCTGATGCAAGACTTGGATGTGGTGGCTCTGGGTGTCTTGCCCAGTGGACTCTCCTAGTTTTTCTCTTTGGTTTTGACCTCCTGGTACCTACCTCTGCCCAACCTTTCACCCCTAACAGAATCAGCAGAAAAGTGGTGTGTTTGCCAGAAGACAGCATCAGATGCTCTGGAGCTGGAGTTACAGTCCGGAGTCACCACGTAGGTGTTGGGAATTAAACCTTGGTCTCTGCAAGGGCAGCCAGTGTTTATTGCTCAACCATCTCTCCAGCCCCCAAAATAATAAAAAATAAATCTTAAAAAAGAAAAGAGTTAAGATAAAGATAAAGTGGTTATGGTCATGCTCTGCAAATATTTAAGGAGTGAATTTTCCTCACCAAAAAGGAGAAAGGAGGCTTGCATCCCCTTGCTAGCTTAATCAGGAGCCGAGGTTGTTTGTTGCAATTCTAACTGTGTCCACCAGGTGGCACACGAGGACGAAATTGCCTCGGCCATTTTCAAGATTAGAAAAGACTTAATTTTTCTTGTTTAAGAAAAGACAGTAGTTGTGATTTTTTTTTTTTTGGGTCAGATGTATATCATTTTTTGTATTTTTTCTTGGAATTTAGGTGTGTTAAGGAGCATGTTATCGTGGGTGCACATGTGTATGCGTTCCTGACTATCCGCCAGGCACCCTCTTTACTGTATTTTTAGGCAGGGTCTCTCACTGGGACGCGATTCTGGCCAACAAGACCATGGGCTCACTGGCCAGAGATCCCCAAGGGTCTGCTTGTCGCTGCCTCCCAGCACTGGGGATAACAAGCCTGTGTCTCTATGCACGGCTTTCTACACGGGTTAGAGGGATCAAAGTCGGGTCCTTGCATTTATTTGCTTTGCGAGCATTTGACCCACTTAGCCAACCTCCCAGGCCTATTTCTGGAATTTCGGAGACTGTCTCACTGTGAAGCCAAGGTTGGCCTCAAATTTACAGCAATAATCCTGCCTTAGCCACCGAGAGTGCTGAACTTAAAGCTGTGAGTTGGCTTTGTAAAGTGCATTTTTAACTTTTCTTTTTCTTTTCGTTTTCTATTTTATTTAGTTAGTTAGTTAAGGTCGCACTGCGTAACCCTGGCTGTCCTGGCCCATGCTATGTAGATCAGGCGGGCCTCAAACTCACAGAGATCCTTCTGCCTCTACCTCCGAGTACTGGGATAAAAGGCAGTCGCCATCATTCCCAGCCTCGTGTGTATAACCATTTTACATGTTATTTAGGTGTAGTTCAAATGTCATCAAATCCACCTGCTTTTGCTATGTTGACAGTTTCTCACATAGCCCAGGCTGGCTTCCAATTCACTACATGACCAAGAATGACCTTGAAGCTGGGCATAGTAGTGCACACCTCTCATCCCCGCCCTGGGGGGGCGGGGCAGAGGTAGGCAGGTCTCTGTGAGTTTGAGTCCAGCCTGGTCTACATAGCCACAGCTATGGGCTTTGTAGAGACCCTGTCTTAAACAAAACAAAACAAAAAACAACAAAACCAAAACCTCGAACTCCTAAGCCTCCTGGCTCACTTCCCAGTTGCCGGGATGTGAGTTGTTTCGTCATCTAAGGTTTGGTTAAGTATTTCCTTATTAGACTTCACCAAGGCGGTGCCAATTTGTGCTCTCTCCACACGCAGGTAAAAGGTGAGCTTTTCTTGTCCACACAGTCCTTTCTCAAACATTTAGGTCTTTGACCATTTTGTGGTGAAAAGTATGTCCTGCTCTCCATGCTTCTGAAGTCATGAGTGTTAATTTGCGTACTTTCAAATGTTTGAACTGAATTGGCTGCTTTTTTTTTTTTTTTTTTTTTTTTTTTTTGAGACAGGGTTTCTCTGTGTAGCTTTGATGTCTGTCCTGGATCTCGCTTTGTAGACCAGGCTGGCCTCAAACTCATAGAGGTCCGCCTGCCTCTGCCTCTCGAGTGCTGGGATCAATTTTTCCCCCAGTAAACTGTTTGCTCTCTTGCTGTGGGATTTTTTTATTTCTTTGTTTTTGAGAAAGGGTATCTCTCGCTATGTAGCTGTAGCTAGCCTGGAACTTGCAACGATCCCCCTGCCTCTGTCTTCTGGGTGATGGATTAAGTTGAAGTCACCATGTAATTTTTTGGTTGGTTGTTTTTGTAGGGTAAACCCCAGAGCTGTAACACAGTTTTCAAACACAGTTTCTCTGTGTAACAGCTTTGGCTGCCTTGGAACTCACTCTGTAGACCAGGCCGGCCTCGAACTCAGAGATCCGCCTGCCTCTGCCTCCGGAGTGCTGGGATTAAAGGTATGTGCCACCACATCCGGCTTCTTTTTTTAAAGTAAGGTTTTGTGTGGCCCAGACTGGTCTTGAGTTCCTATGTAGCTGAGAATTACCTTGAACTCTTGATCCTCCTGCCTCTACCTCCTAAATGCTGAGATTACATAAGTGTGCCACTGTGGTGGGCAGGGGTGTGTGCTTTCTTAGGTAGTGCTAGGAGAGAAAACTGAGTTTTCTAAAACAACAACAACAAGAAACAAAAAACAACAACAAAACAAACAAACAAAGAAACCCAGATTAAGATGCACGGGATTCTAAGCCATCTCCAGCTGTGTGCCTCTGCAGACTCCAGGAGGCTCTGTGCAGCCACCCATGGATGAAGCTGTCAGGGGAAGGGGTGGAGCCACAGCGCCTGGGAACTCTGCCTAGTAACCAGACAGCCTGGAAAGTGTCCCAGCATGCTCCGAGGACGATGGTCCAATCCCTGTCCTCCTCATGAATATGTATGAATCCCCAGATGTCAGCTGAACCCCCTCCTTCCTGCTCAAACACCACAAAATCCTCTCTCTCTCTCTCTCTCTCTCTCTCTCTCTCTCTCTCTCTCTCTCTCTCACTTGTAGACAAATTTCTAAATGGTCTTGTTAAATAAAAAATACGGAGCCAGATATAGGGGTGAAAACCTGAGAGAGATCAGGGAAATAGGAAAAGCCACAGCTAACCTCACCTCACCAACTCTGCAGCTTTCAAAAGTAGAAATTCATTCTCTCTCTCTCTCTCTCTCTCTCTCTCTCTCTCTCTCTCTCTCTCTCCCTAACTCTTGCCCCAATAGCTGGCATCATCTTGAGCTCTCCGCTTCAGGACTGGAAAAATAATGTGCATATAGCATTTCAGGGCCCGAGGCTACACCCACGGAAAGTTCCAGAGCCTAGCACCTCCAATAGGAACCTGGCTTCTAGCAGTGGTTTCGAAACCATGTCCCCAGCAATCATGGATGTCCCCGTGACTACGGAAGAAAGGAAAGAAGGGCTGGGGCAGGCACTTGGTGCCTCGTGGAGCTTGTGACCTCCAGCACAGAAAGGAAAGAGGCTGCATGTGCAGCTCAGTGGACAGTGTTTGTCTAGCAGGTGCAACGAACCGGGTTCGAGCCCCAGCACCATGTAAGGTGTGGGGGCACACACCTGTGACTCCAGCACGTGGGAGGCAGAGGTAGAAGGTTCTCTACACATTCAGCCTGATCTACATAGTGAGTGCCAGGCCAGCGAAGGCTGTATAAGGAAGCATCTCAGGAGAGAGAGGGGTGGAGAGACTGAGGAATTTAGCTTACCCAAAGGTTACCACCTGAGAGATAAGTGCAATGGGATCTCTCTCTCTCTGTCTCTGTCTCTCTGTCTCTGTCTCTGTCTTTTGGGTTTTTTTTGAGACAGGGTTTCTCTGTGTAGGTTTGGTGCCTTTCCTGGAACTCACTCTGTAGCCCAGGCTGGCCTGGAACTCACAGAGATCCGCCTGGCTCTGCCTCCCGAGGGCTGGGATTAAAGGGATGCACCACCACCGCCCAGCCACAATGTGATCTCTTGATGTCATGAACTACTTAGTCTGAGCACGGCACCTCACACCTAGAATCCCAGTGTTTGGGGGACTGAGGCAGGTAGACTGTCTTGAGCTTGAGGCCAGCCTGGGATACAGATTGGGACCATTAAAAAAAATAACAATAGCAAACAAAACCACAAATAGACAGTAAGAAGGTCTGCAGCTCTTGTTCTGTTTTTTTTGTAATGAAGAGTAAAGGCATGGATGTATGCATACACACACACACAATCACACACATATACTCACACACACACTCATACATATACACACACATACATACATACTTATATATTCACACACATATACACACACACTCACATACATACATACTTATACATACACACACACACACAAATAATAATAAATCAAATAAATCCAGCCACAAAGTTGTGCTGGTTTTCTGCTCTTTTTCACAAGAAATACCCAGGCAAGTCCAGGGAAACAGAAGTTAATGGAGATAAAGGGGGAAGGTGGTGGTGCTGTTTCTCTGGGGGCTAACAAGAATGTTTACAGTTAGATTCCAGGAATGGTTTGGCCACATAACTGTGAATACATTTCTTTCTTTTCCTTTTTTTCTTTTGGTTTTTCAAAACAGGGTTTCTCTGTGTGGCCGTGGCCGGCTGTCCTGGAACTCACTCTGTAGACCAGGCTGGACTTGTAGACCTTGAACTCAGAATCTGGTTGCCTCCACCACCCAGCTAATATATTTCTTAAAAAAACATTTAATGTAGAAATGGGTGAAATTGGCCGGGCAGTGGTGGAGCACGCCTTTGATCCCAGCACTCGGGAGGCAGAGGCAGATCTCTGTGAGCTCGAGGTCAGCCTGGTCTACAGAGAGAGTTCCAGGACAGCCAGGACTGTTTCACAGAGAAACCCTGTCTCGAAAAACCAAAAATAAAATAAAATAACTAAACTAACTAACCATACCTTTGTCCCAGCTTTTTGGAGAAGGCGGCTGGAAGAAGATAGGGTGTCTAGGGTGGGGTACTGGGTGCATTGCCAGGGATCCAGAGTCACTCCCTGCTAGAGAATACAAAATAATCCAGGGCTGGTGAGGTGGCTCTGAGGGTAAAGGTGCTTGCTGCCAAGCCTGATGACCAGGGTTCAATCCTGGGGACCCACATGGTGAAGGAGAGAACTGATTCATGAAGGATGTCCTCTGACCTCCATATTCATGCCCAAGTCCGCACCAACAGCATCCTTGTTACACACAACACAAGCACTAATGAATAAAATACATTTAATTTTTTAATTAAAATTTTTTTGGTATTTTTTTAATGTGCACATTTGTCTATGTGAGGGTGTTGGATCCCCTGGGCCTGGAGTCACAGGCAACTCTGAGCTGCTATATGGGTTCAGGAAACTGAACTTGGGTCCTCTGGAGGAGCAGCCAGTGCTCTTAACCACTGAGCAATCTCTCCAGTCCCTAAAATACATTTAAAAAGGGAATTCAATTCAATAACAATTTTGGAGCCTGGCGTGGTGGTGAATGTCTTTAGCCCCAGCATTCAAGTCAGAGCTTTGTGGGTTTGAGGCCAGTCTGGTTTATACAGGGAGTTTCAGGGCAGCTAGGGTTACACAGTGAGATCCAGTCTCAAAAGAAAACAAATTTGTTCCCAGGAGGTGGTGGTACCCAGCACTCAGGAGGCAGAGGCAGACGGATCTCTGAGTTCAAGGCCAGCCTGGTCTACATAATGAGTTCCAGGACAGCCAGAACTACACAGAGAAACCATGTCTTGAAAAACAAACCAAAACCAAAACCAAAACCGAACAAGCAAAAAAAAAAAAAAAAAAAAAAAAAAAGAAAACAAATTGGGTGACTTTTAATTTCTATCATGAAGCAGCAAAAACAAAAACAATAACTAGAAGAAACTGGAGTTAAACTCCTAGAGCACCTTGTTATAACTCAGCGAGTATGGAGACTCTTCCAAAGTCAGCTCCAGTCCAAGCTGGGCATCGGGCCAGGGGTCCGCAAATCTGAGCAGCTGCTGCAAAGTCAGAGGGAGGGAGGGAAGGGGCAGGCAGCAGGGACCAGAAGCTCAAGCTTCCTGTCAGGGAGAGCCTTGCTCTGAGGTAAGGGTTGGGGGTGGGTGGTAGCATCAGGGGGTGGGTGGGAGTAGTGACAGCCTTGGCTCGGGACAGGGCGCTCCTTCCCTCAGCCTGGCAGAGCCTGGAGCCTGGCTGGGCTGAGAAGGGAAGGGCACCGCCTCCCCTGGGGCTTTATCCAAATTCCACACAGTCAGGGCTGAAGCCGTCAGAGAGATGTTTAGGCTAGGACATTCAGATGCAGTTAATCTGCTGCACATGTGGACACAGAGGGCCGTCCAAGACCAAATATTAATTTAACATTTTCACATGGGATTGATCATGTTCACTCTCACTTACACTCTCTTCCAACACCCCTTCTTCTGATCTCTTTCCTTTTCTCCGCTAGCCCCCGTCTCCGTTCATGTCTTTGCTTTAGACAGAGTCTCTCTATGTAGCCCTGGCTGTCCTGAAACTCCCTGAGATCCACCTGCCTCTGCTTCCCGAGTTCTGGGAACAAGGTGGGCACCACCAGGCTGAGCTGTTTATTTATTTATTTTTTGGACGGAGGGTCTCACTCTGTAGACCAGGCTAGCCTAGAATGCACAGAGATCTTCCTGCCTCAGCCTCTCTAGTGCTGGGATTCAATGTGTTCACCACCACATTGAGCCCCAAACTTTAATTATAAACAAAGCTAAAGGGTTAAGCTGAACCTGAGGTAGTCAGTATTCCCACATTATTCCTCATCCGCCTGGGCTGTCCTTTCCCCTGTAAACTCCAAATTCAAAGGAGCCTCTGAGTCACTTTCCCAGGGAGGATAGTGAGTTGTTTCCAGGAGACAGGACTGCCGTTCTCTTGTTTATTTCTTCCGAATGTATTTATATCACGTTGGGAAACATGTGGGGCATCTGGAACTTTCCTCCGCTCCCGATGGGAATGTTAGTTAAATGGTGCCGTCACTTTCGGAAACAGTTTGTCAGTTAAAAAACAGAAACATGGGTAACCAACCACAGCAGCAGAGCCAACAGTGAGCCCACAGTTCTAATTTCAAATATTTGAGAGAAATAGAAAAACATATGGCAATTAGCTGGGTGAGGTAGCGCAAGCCCGCAACCCCAGGATTTGGGAAACGGAGGCAGGAGGATATTGAGTTTAAGGTTGGCACACAGGCAGTTGAGCCCAGAGTGCTGGGATTAAAGGTGTGTGCCTCTGTGCTCTGTTTTTCTCTTTCACGTAAAAAAAAAAAACAAAAACCTTACTTCTTGTATGTGTGTGTGTGTGTGTGTGTGTGTGTGTGTGTCTGTATGTCTGCAGAGGGACAGAAGCTGCAGATATCCTGGAGCTGGACATAAAGGAAGTTGTGAGCCACCTGTTGTGGGCGCTGAGACCCGAACTCGGGTCCCCTATAAGAGCAGCAGGTGCTCTTAACCGCGGAGCCATCTCTGCAGCCACATAGCTTAAGTGTGCTCTTTGCAGTTTACACGTCGCCAGTTTAGACTTAGAATTTTCCCCTTCTATCCATTAGGTATGTGGTGCTCAGGTGAGGCGCTCCACCAAGGCCTGGAGGAGACTTTGGCTGTCACATCGGCGTCTCCGGTGCCTCCAAGAGGCCTGGCACGAGGAAGTGTTAACGACAAGGATGGCGAGCGGGTATTAACGGCCCATGACAAAGCACAAACGCCACCCACCGCCTTACTGGGCACATCGGGAGTGTTTGCCTAGTATTATTCAGGCAATCAGTGCCTGCGTCTGCAGAGGCCTCCGCTTTCAGATGTGAGGGAGGCGGGGACCTGTAGGCCACGCCCCCTGGG
This sequence comes from Peromyscus californicus insignis, assembly GCF_007827085.1. NCBI lineage: Eukaryota > Metazoa > Chordata > Mammalia > Rodentia > Cricetidae > Peromyscus > Peromyscus californicus. The sequence continues at coordinate 11,833,364 of NW_026294540.1, read as the reverse complement.
CACCGTGAGCCAATGGGGGGTGAGGGGGCGGGCCAGAGGGAGCGGCAGCGCTGCCGTCCAATGGGCGTCCGGCCTTGCCCCTCGGCCGCCCAATGGGCGCCGGCCCTCGGCGACGGGGGGTAGCGGCCGGGCGGCTAGGCCGTTGTTGGCGCGGGGCGGCCGAGGCGGCTGTGGCGGCGGCGTTCCCGCTGGGCTCCGAGGTGAACGTGGGCGGCGGCGGCGGCGGGGTGGGGCGGGGCGGGTGGCGAAGGCGGCCGAGGCCGAGGCTCGCGGCGGGAGGCGGAGGCGGAGGTCGGGCTGGCTCCAACCGCTGCGGCCCGCGGAGAGCAGAGCGGCCGCTCCCCGAGGCGCCGCCGTGGCGTGTGGCCCGGCCTGCCTCCGCCTCCCCGGGCCTTCCGCCCGCAGAGGCTTCCCCGCCGGCGCTGGAGGTCCGTCCGCCCCGCAGCCCGCTTTGTCTGCGAGCTTTCCCCTAGACGCTCACCTTAGGTTACCTGGTTTGATGGGCTTGGTTTCCGGGCTCTGCTACATGCGACTCTTGAATTCGTTAGATAGTGGCAGGTGGCTTGACAATGCCCAGATCAGCCTGGCGCCCGGTTAGCACCTAAATCTATTTCTGTGTCATGGGGAGGAGTGATGTAAACACTGGCGCTGCCGTGGCCAGCCAGCGCTTCGCCCTCTGTACCGAGAGCGAGAGAAAGGGCTGGAGCGGACCGCCTTTGCCTGGCGTGCCCCGGGTGGGAGGGCTTCAAACTTGACAGAGAAAAAAACAAAACAAACCAAACAAACATGGTAGGTCCCATCTCAGTTAAGTAGGCAGCATTACCGATCATCCTGTTCCTTTTGATATGATGTACCAACATGAGCTCTCTGCTGCTTTCTTTCTTTCTATTTTTTTGGGTAGTGTTTTTTTTTTTTTGAAAGAGGGTCTCATGCATCCCAGGTTGGCCTTGAACTTACTAACTTACCATGTCGCCAAGAAGGTTTTGAACTTCTGATTCTTCTGCCTCCATATCCCTAGTGGTAAGATGATAGGCATGTACCATCACGCCCAGTTTTATGGCTGGTCAGGGAACACAGGGCCCTGTACCACCTGAGCCCCAGCCGAGGCTCATCACGTCAATGATGCTGCTGCCGAAAGTGTAGTCCCAAGAAAATATCAGACAGACCCAGACAGAAGGATTTTCTACAAAATAACTGGCCAGTAGCTAGAAACTACCAGTAACTGCTGGCAGCTAGCAAGGTCTGATTAAGGTACTAATTAGCCAAATAAGCTGTGAATGTGGAAAAACTGGAGCACTTTCAAATCGGATTGAGGAGCAGCATCTGAGAGCTTTATGTGTTCCAGGGTTGAAACTGAACCAGAAAAGGGGATTGATTGGTGGTCTCACTGGCATTTGAATGAAGCCTGTAAATTGGCTACAGTTATTTTTAAAATTAGTAGTAGGACTTAAGAATGTTAACTTTTACTGCAGTTGGGTGAAGGGCATAAGGGACTTCTTTGTATTTTAAGCTTTTTTTTGCAACATTTTGTAAGTCTAATTATTTTTTTAAATTGGAAATTTAAAAAGTAGTGAAAAGGAATGTCCCCAAATTTCTCTTCTTTTGCATGCCATCCCTAAAACAGAAACGAAACAGAAAGTGACATCTCTTCCTTTGCATTTTTCAGGAAGAGCCAACCAAGATGGCCGAGTTTCCAGATGACCCGGCTGCTCGGCTGTGTGACAACTGGTAAGACATGGAATCGAAAGGGTTGCCATGAGGCCATGCCAGCTCTGTAAAGACTTGGGTGTTTTCTTTCCCGGTTGTGACTGGCCATACATGTGACCTGTGTCAGTCATTGTGACTGGAGCTTTTTAACCACTTGGGTAAATTGCTTGTTTAGAATTTGACAGGAAGGTGTCTCTGGGTAGAATGAGGATTGAAATGGATCAGGCTGGGACTTGGGGCTCTGGCTTGCCTTTCATGAATAACTTAGCAAGATAGGACTAGGCCTGAAGAGATGGCCAAATGGTTGGAGCACTGCCTCTAACCTCTAATCCTCTTCCAGAGGACCCAGGTTTGGTTTCTAGTGCCCAGTGGTGGCTCACAACCATCAGAAACTCCAGACACACATTTGTACAGACATGCATGCAGGCAAAACACCCATACATAGAATAAAATAAATACTTTTTTTTTTCTTTTTATGTTTTTTGAGACAAGGTTTCCCTGTGTAGCTTTGGTGCCTGTCCTGGAACTCACTCTGTAGACCAGGCTGGCCTCGAACTCACAGAGATCCCCCCCCACCCCACCCCCCTGCCCCCTCAGTGCGGGATTAAAGATGTGTTCCACCAACACCACCCAGCTCAAAAGAAATAAAAGTTAAAAAAAAAAAAAAAAAAAAGATGCTGGAGCTAGGTGTGGTGGTACATACCTTAATTCCAGCACTCCGGAGGCAGAGGCAGGGAGATCTTTGTGAGGATGAGGCCAGCCTGGTCTACAGTGTACTATATAGGGAGACCCTTCTCAAAAAAACAAAGCAAGCAGAAAAACAAACAGACCACAAACCACTGGATTGGTTTGGATCCCCACCTTTTTGGGAGGTGGGGTTAGTGGTAGGGATTGTACGCAGCCTTGTGCCTTGCAGACAAGCTCTGCCACTGAGCCTCCTTCAGCTCCTACAGTCTTCATTCACATGTAAGAAGTGAACGCATTTTTTCATCTGTCCCCAAAAGTATGTTGTTGTTGTTTTTTTTTTTGAGACAGAGTCTCACTGGCTGGCCCGGAACTCTTTGTAGAGCAGGTTGGCCTTGAACTCAGAGATCCACCTGCCTCTGCCAGTGTGATGGAAGGAGTGATTTCCCTCAGTGGCCTCAGAGTCTGTTGTCATCTTTGTGGTGACAGGAAAGTTAGCTGAGCGGCTCAGGATGAACTTTTCCTTTTCTTTCTGTGGCGCGTTTGGAGATAGGGTCTTGCTGTGTAGTCCAGGCTGGCCTGGGATTGAGTGTGCAGCCTCTAGAGCTCTGGGATGACAGGTATGAGTCACATGCTGGGTTTGTCTTTTTGAGATGGTTCATGTAGCTCAAGCTAGTTTCAAACTCAACAGTCAAAGATGACCTAAACCCCAGACCGTCTTTCTATCTTTACTTTCCAAGCACTGGATTCAGAAGTGTGAGCTACCATTCATAGCTACAGTATTATTAACTCTTCCGTTACTGGGGAGTAAACCCAGGGCTTCTCGGGAGCAGCACATGCCACCATGCCTCCTTACCACCACCACCCCCTTCCCCCCACCCCCTTTCAGCGCAGGGGATTAAATCTGGGGCATATGCTAGCAGGAACCAGACTCCTAAGTTGCCATGTTTGATTGTTATCATGTCGTGGTTGCAGGACTGCTGGTGAGGTCTGCAGCAGTCTTGAATGCTAAGCTTAATATTTTTATGTTTTTTTAACCCAAGTGTAGAAAGGGAAACTTAAAAAATGTTTGTATGTGAGTATGGGGGTATGTAAGTGCTGCTGCATATCCGTGGTCAGAGAACATCTTTCAGGACTCGGTTCTCGATTTCCACCATGGGGCCACTGCCTGCTGGGATGAGAACTGGGCAGGTAGGTGAGAGGAGCTGGTTCCTGGTGTGGCTTTCTCCAGAATTTTCCCTCTTCCTTTGAGATAAGGTTTGTTTTGCTGTGTAGCTCCAGACTAGCTTTAAATTTGGTTTGTAGCCTAGTCTAGCTCCAATTCATGATCTTCCTGCCTTAGCCTCCTGAGTGCTGGGATCATGGGCATGCACTATTCCTGGCTCCACTGATACACTCTCTCAAGATTTGTTTTTATGTGTGAGTGGTTTGTCTGCATGTATGTATGTGCACCATGTGTGTGCCTCATGCCTATGGTGACCAGAAGAGGGCACTGGATCCCCTGGGGCTGGAGTTAGAGGTGGTGGTGAGCCACCCTGTAGTTCTGGGAACTGACCCTGGGTCCTCTGCAAGAGCAGTGAGTGTTCTTATCCTCTGAGCCATCCTTCCAGCCTTTTAGTAAGAACCAATATTCTTACTGAAAACTACTGAAGAAAGAACTTTGTATTCTTTGTGTGTGTATGTGTGTACATGTGTAGTGGGTGTCTTGCCATTTCAGCAAGACTGGTTGGTCACAAGCCCCAAACCTGCCTGTCTCTGCTATGAGACCCGGCTTTTTTTTTTTTTTTTGGTTTTTCGAGACAGGGTTTCTCTGTGTAGCTTTGCGCCTTTCCTGGAACTCACTTTGTAGACCAGGCTGGCCTCGAACTCACAGAGATCCACCTGGCTCTGCCTCCCGAGTGCTGGGATTAAAGGCGTGCGCCACCACCGCCCGGCGAGACCCGGCTTTTACATGTGCCTGGGAACCTAAACTCGGGTTGTGTTGGCTCAGCAAGCACCTTGCCCACTGAGTGGAGCTGCAGCGCGGGGAGGCTGTTCTGGGCTTCACTTCCACGTGGCAGTGAAGGGAGATGCCGGTGGAGAGCTCGAGCAGAGCCCTGGCTGCTGGCCCTGCCCTCATGGGTAAAGGGTGCATTTTCGAGAGTGACTGTCCACTGGTGCTCCCTGCCTGCCACTTCCGACTCTCCGAGCATCATCTGTGTGTCTGTGTAAGGGGCTCCATCATCATTGGCGTGGATAAAATAAGAAAATGTGACTTGAGAAGCAAAATGACATTTGGCTGAGACATCCTGATTTTCAGTCTGTTCTACTTTGGAGGAGTCTGAGGCCTGGGACGGTGTATAAATAACTGTGCTAAGGGAGTTCAGACAGCACGAGGGAGAATCTGGTGAAAACAAGGTTACCCGAGCAGAGCACCTGAGGAGAAAGCAGCTTAGCATGGAGGACTGACTAGCCCATGCCTGCTGGCCGGCCTGAGGAACTGTTTGCATTGCAGGCTTTGGAAGCTGGTCTGGGGGGTGCTGTAGAGATGGCTCAGGGGTTAAGAGCATGTACCACTCCAGCGGAGGACCTGAGTTCAGTTCTCAGCACCAACATCTGGTGGTTCACAATCACCTGTTCTAGGGGAATCAGATGCCTCTGGCCTCCATGGACACATACCCATGCATACATGCATGTAAAAAATTATGAAACTAAATCTTTTTTAAAAAGTTGGGTTTCAAATAAAAAGCTAGGTGTGGTGGCACATGCCTTTAATCCCAGGAGGGACTCTAGAAGTAGAGGTAGGAGAATCTCTGTGAGTTCAAGTTCAGCCTGATCTACAGAGCAAGTTCGAGGACAGCTAGAGCTGTTACACAGAGAAACCCTGTCTTGGAAAGAAAAAAAAAAGTTAGTTTTGGGCTGGATAGATGGTTCAGTGATTAATAGTGCTCTTACAGAGGACCTAGGCTCAGTTCCCATATTGTGGCTCACAAGCTGTCTGTAACTCCAGTTTCAGGGAAGCCGATGCCCTCTTCTGGCTTCCATGGGCACCAGGCATGTACATAGCATGAACACACACATACATGTAGGCATAGCACTCATATACACAAACTAAATATATCTAAAATAAAACCATGGTGGTCTTTAGCCAGGCATGGTGGCACATACCTTTGATTCTAGCACCTGGAAGGCAGAGGCATGTGGCCAACCTGGTCTACATAGAGAGACCCTGTTTCACAAAAAAAGAAAAAAACCAAACAAACAAACAAAAAACAGTTGGTCTTTGGAGTTTTCTCTGTCATCTCTCTGTTTTTTTTCCCCCTTAGTTTTTTTTCCCCCCGAGACAGGGTTTCTCTGTGTAGTTTTGGTGCCTTTCCTGGATCTCGCTCTGTAGAGCAGGCTGGCCTCAAACTCACATCCACCTGTCTGGCTCCCATGTTGTGTGCCATCATATCTGTCTTTCTGTCATCCCAGCACATGATCCCAGCAAACAAATCTCGATGAGTTCGAGGCCAGCCTGGTCTACAAAGTAAGTTCCAGGACAGCCAGGGCCACACAAAGAAACCCTGTCTTGAAAGACCAAAAATAGTAGATAGATAGATAGATGATAGACAGACAGACAGATAGATGATAGATAGATAGATAGACAGATAGATGATAGATATATAGATGATAGATAGATATGGAGATGATAAGTAGACAGATGATAGATAAATGGATAAGGTATTCTTCAGCATTGAAGTTGCATTGGACACAACTAGGCAGTTAGTAGAAAAGTGGGTTGTGATTTAAAGTACTTTTTTCCGATGTAGTATCACGTTTTACGTTTTTATTGTGTGTGTGTGTGCACACATGCACATGCATGCCACCCTGTGCAAGTGAAGGTCAAGGGACACCATTTTGGAATCAGTTCTCTGTCCACCTACCATGTGGATCCTCGGGATCAAATTTAGGTTGCTAGGCTTGGCAACAAGTACTTTGGTTCACTGAGCCATCTCACCAGCCCCTGAAATTTTTGTGGTTACCTCTTTTCTTATGGTATCTAATAGTCCAGGACATGGGAGTATGAGGATTCGAAGGCTCCCCAAACCTGAGAGGCTGGGGAAGGAGGTCCGGGCCAACCAGAGCTACAACAGCAAGAGCCTGTCTCAAAAAGTAAAACAGTAGCAAATAAGCAAACAAACAGAAATAAAAATTGTTAGCCAGGCAAGGTAGTTCATACCTCCATTCCAACACCAGTAAGCTAGGGCAGGAAGATTGCTACGAATTTGAGAACAGTCTGTGTTCCAGTGTGAGAACTTGTCTCAAAAAACAAGCAGGACATGGTGGTCTACACCTACAGTCTCACCTCTGGGAGGTAGAGAAAGGAAGATCAAGGTCTTTCCCACATAGTGACTTGAGGCCAGCCTGGGCTACATGAGATCCTGTGTGAAAAGACAAACACAAAACCAAAATGTTCGTGGCGACAAAGACCTATGGGAGGTGACAGCACTGTGTGAGAAAAGTCATGCATCAGTTAGTCACCCTTGCCTTTTTCTTCGGCTTCTTTCTGTAGCAAAAAGGAAATTCCTGTGTTTAATTTTACCATCCATGAAATCCACTGTCAAAGGAACATTGGTGTGTGCCCTGTCTGCAAGGAGCCCTTCCCCAAATCTGACATGGACGTCCACATGGCCACAGAGCACTGTCAGGTGAACGCCCTTCCCCAGATGTGCACTGGGAAAGCATGCTGTTCCAGAGCCGCTTGACTGACTCTCTGTATCCTAGGTGACGTGTAAATGTAACAAGAAGCTGGAGAAGAGGCAGTTCAAGCAGCACACGGTTTGTCCCGGGAAGGAGGGACTTCTGGGCCAGGCCCTGCTCAGACCAGAGCCGCGTGCAGCAAGAAAGCCCGTACACAGCCTGTCTCCACCAGCCCTGTGCAGACCTAGGCTCAAGGCCCCGTTGAAGCTTTGGCTGGCTCCGGCCAGATGGGACTACCTAGCTCTTGTACTCCCTCTGTTTGGAACTTTGTCCTTTCCCCTTGGGAACCAAGTCTGTCTGTCCGGTGGGGTTTACCTATTGCTGCCTTCTGGGACATATGAAACCAAGTCCATGGCTCATTCTATGTGTTAAAAGCTGGCTTTTCCTTTCCCTTTTAATTATTTTTAGTTAGTGTGTGAATGTGCTGTCTGTGTGCCACAGTGCACATGTGGAGGTCAGGGTAACTTGTGGGAGTCAGTTCTTCCTCCACCGTGTAGATCCTGGACCTCAAACTCAGGCTGTCAGCTTTGGTGGCAAGCACCTTTCCTTGCAGCTCATAGTTCTTAGAAAGCATAGCATCCCAGCCAGGGTTGGAGAAGACCGAAGCAGATACTTGGTGTTCTTGCCCTGTGCTGAACTCCAGCCTCTCTGTGTATAATAAGCCCTTCCTGCCTTGCCTTGCAGGAGACCGAGTGTCCTCTGCGGCTTGCTGTCTGCCAGCACTGTGATCTGGAGCTTTCTGTTCTGAAGCTGAAGGAGCATGAGGATTACTGCGGTGCCCGGACAGAGCCGTGTGGCAGCTGTGGGCGCAACGTGCTGGTGAAAGAGCTGAAGACTCACCCTCAAGTCTGTGGGAGGGTGGAGGAGGAAAAGAGAAATGAGGCGGCCATCCCTCCTGATGCCTACGATGAATCATGGAGTCAGGATGGAATGTGGATTGCATCCCAGCTCCTCCAACAAATTGAGGCCCTGGACCCTCCCATGAGACTCCCTGGAAGGCCCCTGAGAGCCTTTGAGTCGGACCCTTTCTACAGTCGGACTGTCAGCCAGAGGAACACGACAGCCCATTTTCCAATTCAGAATAATCTGTGTGAGTTGTGCTTAGCCTAGGAGATGGGAATGGGGCCACAGTCCTAGGACTAAAGGGCAACAGATCTTGATGCTAGAAACATGACCGTCCCTGTGACACTGGGAAGGAGGTGACTTGCCTGTACAGCAGGGATGATGAACCCTGTGGTATGCTGGTGGTGACAGGCCTGACATTGTCCTTAGTCCCCAAGGCACTTGCAGCATGCCCTCAGGTTGTGTACAGGGAAGGGTCGGCTCAGGTTGTCTAGGCAGCCTGACTGCGTAATCGTAGTGCAGATAAGATGTGAGCAGTGTGCAGCAGCTGCTTGTCTTAGTGATGGTTGAGTAGTACTGCTGACTAGTCATTTGTTTATGCTCCTAATGGGGTGTTGTTTCATGGCAGATGTCAGGTTCAGAGGCCCCTGAAGGCAGAGGGCTCAGGTCACTAGAGGGGTCGGCAGGTCCTGTTAACCCTGCCAGGTTGTCAGGCATGGATGGTGGCAATCGCTAACGTGCTAATGAGTTGTTTCCTTCCCAGTTGAAGAACAAGAAAGGCAGGAAAGGAATAGAAGCCGGCAGTCCCCAAAGGAGAGCGGTGAAAATAACTCACATTTGGACTTCATGTTGGCCCTGAGTCTGCAGAATGAGGGACGGGCCTCCAGCATGGCAGAACAGGGCTTCTGGGGCTCTGTGCCAGAGGCTGATCCAGCACGTGGTGGGCCCTCTTCTCTGGGTAACAAAAAGGGTGAGTTTGCTTATTTTACATAGACTCTACAATTCTGTATTATTTTTATGAGTGATTTGCTTGTTTGTATGCATATGTACCATGTGCATTCAGTGCCTCAGGAGGCTGGAAGTACCTAGAACTAGAGTTACAGTGGTTGTGAGACACCATTCAGGTGCCAGGAAGAGAACCCAGGTCCTCTGCAAGAGCAGCAGTGCTCTGAACCACTGAGCGGGCTCTCCGGCCTGTCACCACAGTGTTTGTGAGTCTTACATTCTATAGCTCCTATAAGATGGAAATGCTGGACTGGAGATGGCTCAGTGGGTAGAGGCACTTGTTGCCAAGACCAGCAATCCTCGGTTTGGAACCAACTCCCAGAGTTGCTCTTTGACAACACATGAGCCCCATGGCATGATTGTGCCATCTCCCACTACACACAAAAATTTAAAATAAATAAAGGTGTATTGACACACACCTTTAATCCCAGTACTTGGGAGGTGGAGGTAGGTGGATCCCTGTGAGTTTCAAGTCATGGCTGTATTGTGAGAACCTATCTCAAAAATACAGATTTTTTTTTTTTTTTTTAAAGTTTTCAAGACAGGGTTTCTCTGTATAGCTCTTGTTGTCCTGGAACTCACTCTATAGACCAGGCTGGCCTCACACTCTCAGAGATCCTCTGCCTGCCTCCATCTCCCGAGTGATGGGACTAAAGGTGTGCACCACCACCACCACCACCACCACCACCACCACCACCCCCCCCCCCCCCCCCCCCACCCCCAGCTGAAAATAGAAGTGTTTAATGAGATAGACTTCAGCTGTTTTTACCATACCCCCTCACCCCCTATTCTGCACTGTTTGAAGAACAGTGCAATGAATCCCACAGACTCATCTGTGTTCTGTGTTCTTTCTCCACACTTACCTTGATACATATCCCCCTGAGCTTTTGAAAGGTAATAGACACAGGACAGTCTGTGCTGAAATGCTCTGGCCTGTATTTCTTCACAAGAGCACTATGTAAACAAGACATGTCACAAAAATTTCTCACTTTATTCTTTTTTGAGACAGAGTTTCTCTCTGTATCTCTGGTTGTCCAGAAACTTACTCTGTAGACCAGGCTGGCCTGAACTCACAGAGATCCACCTGCCTCTGCCTCCCGAGTGCTGGGATTAAAGGTGTGCCCCACCCCCACCCCCGGCCATGGCTCTCACTCTTATATACTGTTCCTTAGCCCTTCTTGTTGTTCCAAGTTTTTTTTTTTTTTTTTTTTTTTTTTTTTGGTTTTTTCGAGACAGGGTTTCTCTGTGTAGCTTTGTACCTTTCCTGGAACTCACTTTGGAGACCAGGCTGGCCTCGAACTCACAGAGATTCGCCTGCCTCTGCCTCCCGAGTGCTGGGATTAAAGGCGTGCGCCACCACCGCCCAGCTTGTTCCAAGGTTTTATGCATTGGCACTTTGGTTTGGTTTTTTATTATTATTATTATTATTATTATTAGAGACAAGGTCTCACTATATAGTCTTGGCTGGCCTAGAACTCACAGAGAGCTGCTTGTCTCTGCCTTTGAGTGCTGGGATTAAAGGTGTGTGCCACTCCAGGCCACACTGGTAGTTTGAAAAGTCCATGGTAGCTGTCTGCAGAACATTCTTTCATGTCCAGTGTCTGAATACAGTTCTGTCAAGATGTGTCTACATCCTCTTCACTTTTTTTTTTTTTTTTTTCTTTTCAGACAAGCTGTCTCCGTAGCCCAGGCTGCCCTTGAATTTACTACCTTGCCTCATCCTCCCAAGTGATAAGGCTGTATAAGGTGTGCCATCATGCCAGGATTCCTGCTTGGTAGCAAAAGTCTGCAGCAAGGAAAATAAACAAACAAGCAAGCAAACAGCCAGGTGTGATGGCCCACGCCTTTAATCCCAGCACTCACAAGGCAGAGGCAGGCCAATCTCTGAGAGTTCGAGGTCAGCCTGGGCTATATAGTGAGTTCCAGGACAGCCAGGACTGTCTTGGAAAAACCAAAACCAACCAAACAAAAAAATCTACAAGAAGTCTGTGCTTGATGGCCCTTTAAGGGGTTCTTCCTTCATTATGTTTAGCTCATTCTTTACCTAATTGTTTCTTTTCTTTTAAAAAGTGTCCTGTTTCCAAACGATCCTTCTCAAACTTTCGAGAATTTCCTTTTCCTGTGTGTGTAACCTGCCCTTGAACCAGATTGGAATTTATTCCGTGTCCTTTTCAAGGCAGTCCAGCACTCCAGCTGGCCCAAGTCAGACTTGTGTGTCAGATCCTCTACGGGTGAAGGGGTTGACCGCAGTTCTTGTTCCCGTGGCCCCAGGTGCAGCTGACGAGACCCTGCTGCCCTGTGAGTTCTGTGAAGAGCTGTACCCGGAAGACCTGCTCATTGACCATCAGGTGTGTGTTACGTGACAGCATCAGACAGGAGCCAGGAGCAGGCTGTGGTTAGTGTGACAAGCCGCAAGAGGCCTTACTGAGTACAGTGCCTGTGGTGAGGTCTGTTTTCACCACATGGCTGCAGCACTCAGCCTCATCCCCTTAGACTCAACTGACCTTTCTGCTTCAGCGTCCCTAGCAGTTGGGACCGTGGACACATAGCCCTGAGGCTGGTTATCAGGAGCCATGTTTCCCTGGTACTTGGTCTGTGCAGTGAGGCCTAGTCCAGCATTTATACGCTGCCATGTAGTCTCAACCTTGGGTAATGGGACGTATCCTGCTCTTAGAAGTGGTGTTGAACACTTTGAATACATCTAGTGTTTGGTCCTTTAACAAGGATAAAGAGACTGTTTGCCCTTTGCTCTGTCGTGTGGTCATGGGTGGTGTGTGATGGCAGGGGTGCGGTAGGGAACTGCAGAACGTGGAGGTGCTGTGGTGCTCTCTGGCCTCTCCAGCTCCAAACTCAGGGGGTTGAAGCAGTTTCTTGGAGAAAATGTTTTAGCAATGCAATTTTTCCTTAACCTCTTTTTTATTTTTTAACATGTGTTTTGAATGACAGACAAGCTGCAACCCTTCACATGCCTTACGTTCACTCAATACTGGCAGCTCTTCCCTCAGGGGGGTAGAGGATCCTGGTGTCATCTTCCAGAACTTTCTACAACAGGCAGCAAGTAACCAGTTAGACACTTTAATGGGCCTCAACAGCGCAGCTGCTGTGGAAGACAGCATTATCATCCCCTGTGAGTTCTGTGGGGTGCAGCTGGAAGAGGAGGTGCTGTTCCATCATCAGGTGAGAGTCCCTGGAGGTGCCCTCTGGTCTCCATGTGGGTCATCTGGGAGTGTGGTTGATGTCCTCCAGCCGCAGCCTGTCCTCAGAGCCCATGCGTCTGCATTGGAGACTGCATTCGGGCTGAGGTCTCCCTGACAGCAGAGGCTCTCCTGTCGTGCTGTTTGAGAGTTGTATCCAGCTCTGGCCATGTGGTGGCCTGGCTCTGTACTCTGCATGGGAGCATCTGGAAGGAAGGGCGCTATACTACATACTCCAGAGTCCTTTCCAGATTTCCAGTCTGGAAGCCCGGTTGTTCATGGGACATACTTTTTTCCTCCTCAGTCACCGTTTTTGTGAAGAGCCAGCATGCAGGCCTCCTTCCTTCCTTTCTTTGCTCTTTATCACCTAGGAGAGACTGGAATAACCCACCACCCCACCACTCCAGCCAAAGTACTTTCCTGACCTCTCCATACCAGCCCGTGCTTCATCCCTGCCCAGAGCTTCGAGAGCCCATGCTGGCTGGCTGTTCCTAGGGTCTGGCCTCCTCGTAGTTTCCAGACTTCTAATGGTTCTCAGTGGGTGTACATGATCACCCACCTGCTGTTGCTCTTCTCTCTCAACATCCTAAGTCCTCACTTGATTTTCTTTTTGTTTAGGACCAGTGTGACCAACGCCCAGCCACAGCGAACCACCATGCAATGGAGAGCATCCCTACACAGGATTCCCAGCCTGAAGACACTTCACCAGAGCTGCCCAGGAGGCGGGTCAAACACCAGGGTATCAGCTGGGACTGAGTTAGGCCACAGCACTGCTGGCTAGGGCCTGCTTCCCACTTCTCATCTCCAGGAGGCTAACCTGCACCACTGGTTGGCTTGCATGAGGGTCTCCTGGGGAACTGCTGAGGCTAAGTGGTCCCCACATGACCCCTAGCTGTCCTAAGTACAGCTTTTATAGAGTTGTGGATTCAGAGACAGGTGTGAGTCACAGTGCTGAGGTGAGCTGTGGCTCCTGACTGCCTTATTGTCTTCTGACTGGGCCTGTGAACTGTTTCTGAAACTTCCCACCACCAAGCCAATTGCAAACTACTTTTCAGAGTCTGCTGGCATCCATTTGCTGCTCAGTTAGGAGACTGACTTTGAGGATCGATCGGGAAGTCGGCATGCAGAGTGGGGAGAGAGTATCTGTCTCCTGCGGTGTTGTTAGTGGGAAGCAGTTGTCTGTTGTCTACCCCGAATCCAGCGCTACCAGCTAGAGTAGCCTTTCCTCTAAGCCATTGCTGCCTCTCTTTCCAGGAGACCTGGCTTCAGGCTACATGGATGATGTCAAGCAGGAAGCAGCAAAAGGAGGCTCCACCTACTCGCTGTCTCCCAGCAGAACCATGAACAACATGACTACCTGTAACCCAGTGTTGAACTCAGCATCAGGCCCCGGATCTGAGTGCCAGCCTAGCCCTCCTCGTGTGCTGAAGCTTAACAACTCAGACAGCCAGGACATCCGAGGGCGGAGTCGGGGCAGCCAGAATGGGCCTGCAGCATCTGGGCATGCTCCAGTGATCCACTCTATTCGAAATCTCTATCCAGAAAACCTTGTGCCCTCTGTTCCTCATGGGCCCTCTGGGAGGTATGGAGCCAGGTAAGCAGCACCCCAGCATGGAGCCGACTGTGGCTGAAGAGAGCATGGGCAGGCAGTCTGGGCTGGCGAGATGGCTCAGTGGGTAAAAGCCTGATGACTTAAGTTTGGTCCTCAGACCCCACCACAGGAAAACCAGGTCCACAGAGTTGTCCTCTGACCACCACATACACTGCACACACACAGAATAATTAATGCAGTGCGTTAAAAAGGTCTGTTCACACTGGTCCATCATGGTCCATGGTGTTGAGGGTGGAGCCCAGGAGCATGTGCTTGCTCAGCTCGGGCTCTGTCTGGTCACCCCCACTTCCACTGAGGAGTCTGGCTGTGCACAGGGAGGGGTTTGCTGTGCTGGTGTGCCCTTCTCCAGTCCTCTGAGTCCCCACATCTTAGCACGATGGTTCCTCATCTTTTTTTGCAGTGGGAGGAGTGATGGTGGTCGGAGCTCTCGGGTCACCCCTGCAGCTACCAGCTACCACAGCAGAACTCCAAAGGTAACTGGAGTCCAAAAGTTAGGCTCAGGGCAGATGCAGACGTGGCTGGTGGGCTGTTAGTGGCTTCTTATGAGGAGAGCTGGCTGGGAATTCTTTCTCTGCTTAGTCTTTCCTTTTGTTACTCAACAGGCAAAACCTCCGAAACAGCAGGGGGCAGGGGATGCAGAGGAGGAAGAGGAGGAGTAGTGAGGACCATGGGGGCCCTTACCGCCCACCCTATGAAGAGCAGCACATGCTGGTGCAGTGTCCAACTGCCCCTCAGGCTCATTAAGAGACTCCAGACTTTAATTTTTCCCAGGTTATGGCCGTTTTGTGTCTTTGAGATTGTGCTGTGGGTGTTTGGGTGTGAGGGGGGGCTAGCTGGGAGGCCCTGCTGCTCCTGTTGGGCAGCAGTGAGATGAGTGCATCTGTGGCCCTCTGGGCCCCTAAGGGCTCCATCCTGAGACATACCATCACCACTGCTTCTTGGTGCTTTGTGGGCCTGGTGGACAGAGAGGAGGGTTCTGGGAATCTCAGAGTTACCAGTGAAGCAGTTCTATCCCTTTGTGGGCCTAAGCTTGAGTTTATAGCATGTTAAAATGAGTTGAGCTACAGGTACACATGGAGTAGAGGCCACCTTGGTACTTGTGGGTCACCACCCTCTGTTCCTGATCGAGGGTACTGCTTTGTTCTCGATGCCCCCACCAGGGCCACGCCTGCCTTTATGCCTCTCCCTCCCCTTTTTATTTTACTGTTCTAATTATCTATTTCCTTGTAATAGAAATAAAGTTTGTATTCAGAGCTCAGCTGAGGCTTGTGGTTCTTTCTACAGAGATGGTGGAGTGTGCAGTCTCATTATATAGCCTAGGCTGGCTTTGAACTTGTAGGAAGACTGCAGGCACAGTTGAGGAAGTGGGCTCTTTGTCAGGTCAGCATGGGTTCCTTCTCAGAGTGCCCAGAATCAAGGGGTCATGTTCTTTTTTTTTTTTCCTAAGACGGTCTCATGTAGACCAGGCTGATCTCAAACTCTTGACTCTGCTGCCTGCCTGCCCTCACCTTAAGTGCTGGCAGTTTCCTCCAAAATTTGCCCTTTGGAGGAAACTCAAGAGGTTCACTGCAGCTGTGGTAGGACGTGGGGCCTAGAAGAGAAAAAGAAGGCTGCTCAGGAGCCTTAGTCTTGGGCCAGCCACAGTGCTGCACAACAGTGGAAGGCTGAGGAAGGCTCAGGATTTGTCTCAAAGCAAAACCCACAAAATCCTGAATTCCAAAGGGAGCCATGCCTTGGAAGGACAACCAGTCCTGCTTCAGCACTCCTGTAAGCCACAGGACTGAGAAGACAGATGGAAGAACCGCACTTGCACAGATGGAGCATGAGACCATGTCACTTACAGAAGGCTGTCCCCAATGAGACACACTGCAGGCAGATATGTCACTCAGTCGTCCCTCAGACACCAGACTCACAAAGGGTGGGTAGCTCACAAAAGCCCTCCTCAGGTGAAGGGCTTTGGTGTCACCGCTGCCTTCTTGGGACGTCAAAGAGGTGTCAGGAAGGGTCTGGGGCAACTTGGGCCTCTCCCTGGTCAGGCTAGAGCACAGGCCTGCCAGGAAGTAGAACTCTGACCCCACAGGATGCTGTGTGGGTGTGGTTTGTCACCTGCTGTCCTGAACGACACGTTTAAAAAATACCCATGTAACTAAAGCAAGCTGAGGACATAGAGAGTTACCTGTATTCTTAGGAGTCTGCCCTCGATCTCAGCCATCCTGGTGTTCACAGCCATGGTTCCCAGCCATTCTTTTGACACTTCTTGTTCAAACTGTCACGTATCCTTAGTGTCAGTAATACACCCTTGTTTAATTCTTTTAAATTAGTGTATATTAGTTGTAGGAGATGACTTTCATACATACAATGTACATTTTGTGTGAGGCTGCATCAGTGCCTCACTGAGTAGTCCTCGCTGGTCTGGAATTCACTGTGGAGACCAGACTGGCCTTGAACTTGTGGCAATCCTTGCCCTCCTGGGTGCTGATACAAGTAGTGCCCATGCCCTGCCATATAATAAACTCTGATCATAGTTACACCCGTTATTTTTCTCTTTCTGGGGATGGTGGTGTGAGAGACAGGGCCTCATGTAGCCCAGGCTGGCCTTGAGCTTTCTCTCTTCCTCCTCAGTGCACCACCATGCCTCGGCCCACTTGAGCTCTTAGACTTTGGCTGGTGCATGTTGACTGGGCGCCTGTCCCAGTTGTCTGTCTGTCCCAGTTGTTTATGTTGCAGTTTGGCTTGGCTAGGGTTGGAATTTTCTGGGTTACAAGGTCTCCAGACTGACACAAAGCTGATTTTCTCCCGGGAAGCTCTGCATTCTAGGATTGGAAGTCCATCCTGTACGTGGCCTGTGCTGCTTCCATCTAGAGAGCGCCCCCTGCTGGAGCTTTCTGGACTCACGTAGGCAGTGTTGGCCTTTCTTCACCGAACCCCAACTACTGCCGCACTCCTGGACTGATCCTAACAATTTTTGTCCCTTTGTCTTTTCACCCTTAAGCTGCTTCGATGCCAGTCCTCAGAGCCTGTCTTCTGTCCTCTCGGGTCTGTTTCTGGGTTGTGGACTCTCACTCAGCACGGCACGGGGGGCACCCGAAGGCAGCTCCAGCAGCCTTCACTATGACAGTCATCGGGCACTTGCCCGGAAGCCTGTACTCTGCAGGTCTTTTAGGACAGTTGAAAGCCCCACCCCCCATCTACTTGAAGTTCTGTTGTTTTCTCCTGGTACAGAGACACACACTCCCCTTCTTTATTTTCTCTCTCTCTCTTTTTTTTGTTTTTTGAGACAGTTTCTCTACATAGAGAGATCCGCCTGCCTCTGCTTCTCAAGTGCTGGGATTAAAGGTATGAGCCACTTTGCCTGGCCACATTCCTTTTTATTTTATTTTTTATTATTATTATTATTATTTTTTTTTTTGGTTTTTCGAGACAGGGTTTGTCTGTGTAGCTTTGCGCCTTTCCTGGAATTCGCTTTGGAGACCAGGCTGGCCTCGAACTCACAGAGATCCACCTGTCTTTGCCTCCCAAGTGCTGGGATTAAAGGCGTGCGCCACCACCGCCCGGCTCACATTCCTTTTTAAAACTGAAACAGAAAACAGCCTGAGTCCTATGAATATTTCCTTCAGCTCAGTCATTTCCATGAGCTGGCCTTTTCAGAAATTGTGAGTTAAGATCAACCACCTCACAGATTTTTCATTGTTCTGTAGAGCAGATGTGTGCCCCTGGTTCCCCTGTCTTTCGATCCTCATAGTGGAGCCTCCCTGCAGGTAGGCCTGTGCACACCCGCACTGGCTTCTTTTTGGGACCAATGCCTCAGACGTTTGAGGTGTTGCAGGTGGGTTGCTTCATTTTGCTCTTACAGACCTCACCTTGCTCGCTGGGCTGTTGTCTGTGGAGTCTCTCACGTGGGTCTTGATGAACACGCATCCCTCCCTACTGGTTTTCCACCCAGTAGAGCTGCTGTGGATCCATGGTGCAAAGCCCCTAAAACCTTCAGGGCCACACTGCATGGCCCAGACCACATAGGTATCTCCACCCTCGGGTGCTGCAGAATGCCTCTGTGTCCCAGCAATACTCTCCAATACTCTCCTGTTGGGGGCATCTCCGGCACTGGGTGAGGAGCCTTCTGACTGTGCTTGTAAGATACTGCAGAGCGGGGAGTCCTCGCTGTGCCCGAGTGTGAGCAGAGCAGTGAGTGTGTGCTGGCTTGTGCTGTTTCCAGTGACAGGATAGGAAGGATCAGCTGCTTGGCTGGCACCCACCTGGGGACTTCCTGTCCCAGTGATGAAGATGGATTTAGCGTCTGGGTGAGGAGGACGTGGAGCAGCAGGAGGGGACAAGCAGGTCTAGATGTCCTCCGAGGAGGATTGTGAAACAGCCAAACACTTCCGGAGGAACAGTTGGCTCTGGGAAGGCCCCGTGCCAGGCTCCAGAGCGCAGATGAGCTGTCAGGGCAGAGCAGGTAGCACATGCAGGGCCAGGCTGAGCTTGGACTGTGGCTCTCCCTTTCCATGTGGAAAGCGCAGACCGAGGGGTTTCGTGGGATAGGAGGAGGCTGTTCATAAGCTAATGGAGTAGGAATCACACCAAGTGCAGAGAGACCCTGCTAACTACAAATGTTAACTCCTAGTCACTTGTGACTAAATTAGGGATCAGAGCCATCTAGCAGTGCCGGCCTGTGAGCTTACTCAGCAAGAGGACATGATCACACACACTTAGGATCAATGAGTTAGATGAAGGTTATTTATTGGTGTGACTTTTTCCTGTAGTGAGCTTCCTTTACACAGCATAGTGTAAATAGCATCAGACTGAATGGGAGTCTGTTAATGCAATCATAAATAATTATAATAAATATACATCAAGTAACTTTACAGCGCACACTGTTCAGGGCCAAGGCTGGGATCTGTCTGGACCTCAGTGTGCTCTCTAAGAGAAGCAGCTGAGTTAGCAGCAGATATCTCACTCACAGCTCTCATCTAATCAAGGAATGGGCCAACAGAAGCTTCCAGAACCCCTCCTGGGGAGGTAGCTGACAGAATCCCAAGTCCATTCATGGGAAGAGGATCGAAGGGAACCAAGAATTTGAAGGTACGGGGATGAAAACCCACTTTAGTAAATTCAGAGGCTCCTTCCTTCTGTAGAATGGAGTCAGGATCCTTGAGGTCGCTGGGGGTGGTCCCAAGCAGCGGCCACTATCTTCTGTGGGAGCAGGGCTTGCTCGGGCACTCACCTCCAAGTGAGTGCTGCAGCCCAGTGACTGGCGTAGCCATCACACTGAGCTGGGTGTATCTCTTCCTCGGGTGGGGTTGGGGGGGTGTCTTTTTTGTAATGGTCCTCAACGCATTTCCTAAGCGTACCAGGGAGGAGATGGATGCTGGCAGGCCAGCCCTAAGGCTTGCACACCTTCCAGCAGGCCAGGTGCTGTGGAGAGAGGAGCGTACCCTCCTCAGGACTTCTGTGTGCACAATATCATACAATAGTTACAGCACTGCCGTTCTGGGACGACTGGCAAGGCCCAAATGACAGTGTCCAACAGGTGGCATGTGCTGTTCTGAACAAAGTACCATTGGACAAAGACTTACTTGGGGCGTGGATGCACTGGGGTAGGGGTGAGTCTGCAGGCAGCTCAGCCCTGGCGTACACACACACTTGGGGTGTGACGGGTGCTGGGCAGGCCCGCCAGGACACAGAGGAATCCCCTGTAGTCTCCGTCTGGGTCACTGATGCAGCCCTCATCGGGCAGAGCACCTCAGTCTTTAAAGACACGTTGTAACCCTTCCCTGGGCTCCTTACAGCACTGTGCTGAGGAAGGGCCGTCTGAGCACAGAGTAGAGCAGGCTTGAATCATGTGCTTTCCTGTGCAGTTGTAGAAAAGGCCCATTCCACACTATCCCTCCAGCTCCGCTGTCTTCAACTCCAGCCACCAGGAGGTACCCAACCTGTCTCTATGAACTAAGGCCTGGAGTAGCCCCTGGGTATCTGCTCCTGAGGAGTCCTCAGGGGAAACTCAGCCCAGGGACTCAGAAGAGACAGGTGGCAGATAGGGCTGCCTGGACGGGAGGAGACAAGGGGCCTCTGTGGGGTTTTTCCTGGAAAAAACAAACAAACAACAACAAGAAACAAAAAAAAAAACCAAGGCCAGAAACACACAGTAAAGCAGGAAGGTTAACACATGAGCTCCCTGTGTGTCTCCTGAATGTTTGAGCACTGGCTCAACCATTTCAAGATGGAAGGAGGGAGGCCTGCAGAAGGTGCCTCTGGGAGAGATGCCAGCTCAGGGCAGGAGGGCAGGACTGGCCACACACATTTGTGGAGACACTCTGTAGAGAGAACAGGACACTTTGTGTGGCTGAGGTCATCTCACCCCCAGTTTTCCACTGGTGGCTCTGTGGTGAGGAACCAGTTGGAACCTTGTGGCATCAGAATCTGGTAGCCACTGAGGACAGTGTCCAGGAAGATCAAATTAGACACAAACTGTCTGGGCACTAAACTACCCTACAAATGTACCACACACAGGCAGCAAAGGAACAGACCTCACGAAACGGACACATACAAAAGGTGTCTTCCAGGTGGCCCTGGGACACGGACCAAAGTTCAGAAAAACAAAGTATCGCCAGCTCCTCACTCGGGGCCCTGGAGGGATGTGCCTGCACTGGCAGGCTTCCCAAGCCGGCAGAATGGTGCCTTGGTGATAGCCTAATCTTCCGGTTCACTCCCATCAGCCACTTAGGGGGTCTTCACGGTAGTGAATGGCACAGCGCAGCTTCTCCAGCATGATCTCCAGGGAGGAGTACTGGGGAAGCTTGATCATGAACATGCAGGTCTCCACTCGGATGTAGCGCGAGTCTGGGGGACCTACAGAAGACACAACACCCACGTTTGAGCACTGGAGACAGGCTGGCCTCTTGGGCACCCACTTGTGTATCTAGCAAATGCTGTGTGTGTGTGTGTGTGTGTGTGTGTGTGTGTGTGTGTGTGTGTGTGTGTGTGTAGTGTTCCACATGTCATCAGAGGATAACTTGCAGGAGTCGGTTCTCTCCACCACGTAGGACCCAGGGATAGAATTCAAGTCAGGCTTGAGCCATCTTGCTGGTCCCTGACCAGCCTGTCTTCCTTCCTTCTTTCCTTGCCTCCTTTCAAAATGTGGATTCCGTGAGTCAAACTCCTACTTTCCTCATAAGTACGGTGGTAAAAATCCCCACCTGTCACAATAGGGGTTGATTCCCCACCAGGGAGGCAAAGTCATTAATATATTATTATACACCTATAATCCCAGCACTTGGGAGGTCTGAGGCGGGAGGATTAGAAGTTCAAGGTCATCCTTAACTACATAAGATGCTGTCAAAAAACAAAACAGAAATGATCTTTCTGCATTTCAAAGTTTAGAAACTAGGGGTGTGTCTCAGAGGTAGTCTCCCTAGCTCATGGGAGTCCCTGAATTTAATCTCTAGCAGAACTAAAAATAAAATAATGGTAAGACATTGACAAGCCATGGCTCCTTGGCTTCTTTTAAAATGCTGGATCCTGTGCAGCATCAGGGCTGAATGGCAATGGAGCTCTCTAAGCCTCCCCATTCATGTATGAGTCCTGGTGTGTGGGGTCCTGGTCACTGTTCTCCACAAGGACCTAAGGGTCCCATCTGGAACAGGAGCTGGGAAGGGCAATACCTGCTGTGCCATCTGGAGGGGCAATCTTCATGGGGTACGGTGGCACATGGGCTGTGTCAGGGCCCCCATCCTTGCAAGGGCAGGTGAAGGGGATGCGCTCCTGGTTGCAGGCGAACTTGATGAACTTGCATAGTTCCTCCTGGGTGAATGTCTCCAGAGCCCCCCAGAAGAGCTCGATGTGCTGATCTGTCTCCATCAGCCCGACCTGGTACATGGTGTGAGCCTGGGGAAGAAAAGCCCAGGTGTGAGCAGGCCTGGCCCAATCCCAGGCAGGTGGGGCCCGGGGTGTGTGTGGGCCAGAGCACAGAACAGCTGTGGCAAAGGCAGAGTGTTGAGCCAGGCCTGAAGGGCTGCCTACCTTCAGGAACTCTAGGTTGATGTACGGGAGACCACAGGTACGCAATTCCATCTCCAGTGGGCTGAGAGTGGTGAGCAACTGCAGGGGGATGATGGAGCCTAGGCCAGCACGCACAGCTGTCACGCACTCCATGTTCTGCAGCTCCCGCAGCCGCAGGCTCCGGATGGCTGCTGCGTAGATATCCTTGTTCTCCCACCTGCTGGGTTGAAGGTCACCAGTGAGGGCTGGGGGAGTGACGGCACAGCTCCTGGGCCCGAGGGCCACAACGACGCAGGCGGTTGAGCCCTGGCCTCATGGCTCACCTCTCTCCTTCAGAGCTGCTGTTGCCTTAAGGTAGTGAGTGGTCTCTCAACCATCCTAACACTGGGACCCTTCAATATAGTTCCTCACGGTGGTGACCCCCCAACCATAACATTATTTTCGTTGCTACTTCCTAACTGTAATTTTGCTGCTGTTATGAACTGTAATGTAAATATTTGATGTGCAGGATATCTGATATGTGACCCCTGTGAAAGGGCTGCTTGACCTCCAAAGGGGTCATGACCCACAGGCTGAGAACCATCTCCTTAAGGGAAGTCCTTAAGCCAAAGGTAATTTTTTCTTCATGCCTAGTATCCTACCTCCTCTCTTATGCCCTCCCCTGGAAACAGCCCCCTCTCACTGGTGTGGTTCACCCCCTCCATGTCACACACTCACGCCACAGGGATGTGCCGACCATGGCTGCACAGCTCCACCTCCTCGCCAGTCATGGTCAGGTAGGTGAACCGGCAGCAGGGCTTGGGACCTTCAGGGCTCTCGGTGGCCAGGTGCTGGGAGGCGATCTCGGCGCACAAGGCCTCCAGTTCGCTCTCGTCGTTGATCTGTAGGGCACAGGCAGGGTGAGGCTGACTACTGCTCTGCTGCCAGGTCCCTGGGCAGCGGGACTGTCTTCCAGCTGGCCAACAGTGGCCAGAGTTCCCACTAGGCCAGGGTTGTGCCTGCAGCAGAGGGCAGCTCTCTCCCCTGTGTGGGTCTGATCCTTGCTGCTCACTTGCAGAGACCGCTGCCACTGTGTAGCAGTTGGAGGTAAGACCTTGCTAAGCTGCCTTCCTTGATGTATAGCCCAGACAGCCCTGAACTCATCATCCTCCCGACAGCCTCCCAAGTAACTAGGATTGAAGACCTGCTTCAGACACCTGACCTAAGACGGATTGATTTATGTTTTTGGTGTGGTTTACTGTCTGGAACAGGGCCTCACTATGGCCTTGAGTGTCCTGTGAAGATGGAGATGATCTTGAACTCTTGATTCTCTTGCTTCCACCTCCAAAGCACCGGGGTTCTGGCCTGTGCTTCTGTGTATGGGTGTTTTGCGTGCATCTTTGTCTGTACATGCATGCAGTGCCCAGAAAGAGCACACAGGCCATAAGATGGCATCAGATCCCGAGACTGGAGTTACTGATGGTTGTGAGCTGGGAAATGAATCCAGGACCTCTGGAGGGGCAGCCAGTGCTCTTACCCACTGAGCCATCTGCTCAGCCCTGGACACTGCCTTTTAAAAATTACTTTTATTTATTTATGTGTGTGCATGGGGTGGGAGAAGGGAGAACACATGTGTAGTACTACAGTGAACATGTGGAGGTCAGAGGACAACTGCGAAGAGTCAGTTCTCTCCATCCACCACGTGGGTCCCAGGGATGGAACTCAAGTCTGACTCATCCCCAGGGGTCATGAGACTGACATTTATTTATTTGTTTTTTGGACAGAGTCTCATCATGTAGCCCTGAATGGTCTAGAACTTGCTATGCAGATCAAGCTGTGCTTGAATTCATAGAGATCTGCCTGCCTCTGAGTATTGGGAATAAAGGGTGTGCCATCTTGTCTGATGTGAGACTGATACTTGATGACATCATTTGAACTCCTTGATTCAGCCCTGCCTGAAGTCAAGCTTTTATATTTTTTCCCCATGATTAAAATTTTTTTAATGTGTATGGGTGTTTTGCCTACGTGTGTCTGTACCATGTGCATGCAGGAGCCTACAGAAGTCAGAAGAGGGCGCTGGATCTCCTAAAACTGAAGTTGCAGATGGTTGTGAGCTGACACAGGGTGCCAGGAATCAAACCTATGTCCTCTGGAAGAACAGCCAATGTTCTTAACCCCTGAGCCATCTCCCAATCCCCTTTCCATGAATTTCAATAATTTTAAATTCAGATTTACTTATGGGGGGGGCACTTGATGACAAGCACCTTTCCCTTTTAAGCCATCTTGCCAGCCAGTATATCCGTGACTTCTCACGTTCCCCCGACACCCCCCCACACACACACCCTGTGTAGCCCTGGCTGTCCTGCAACTTACTCTGTAGACCATGCTAGCCTCAAATGGATGCACCTGTTCCTCTCTTCTAAGTGCTGGATTAAAGGTCTATGCTACCATGGTCTGGCATCCATGACTCTTGAGAGTGGACATTTTTGCTTTCGTAATGTTCTTTAGTTGGTTGGAGCTGGGCTTTCTGTCACTTGCAACCAGAGAGTTCTGACTTAATTCTCTCTCAAGAAGATGTACATCCTGGCCTACAAGGGACATGACAAGAACTGACCCAAGGGAGCCAGCCTACAGTTCAAGGCAGTGACAGTGGGGTTAGGGTCAGAGCCTATCATCCATCCTCAGCAGTATCACCAACCGAGTACTGAACAACCTGCGAGCATTGGCTCTCTTTCTCCCGCCTAGGTTCTGGAGATCAAACGCAGATGGTCAGGCTTGGTGGCAAGTGCCCTTAGCCACTACGCCATCTCACAAGCCCAAGAGAGAATGCTGCTTCATGAGAGGCACCAGTATTTCTCTGTGGTCTGCGTAGCTTGGACAGCATCACTTGCCCCGGCCCCTTGCTCCCACTTAGAGCACTGGGGTGCCTTCTGGGAGCACTACCTAGTAGCCACACTGTTAGTGTTTGAATGTTAGTCACCAGGGAGTGGTACCGTTTGAGAAGGATTAGGAGGTTTGGACTTGTTGGAGGAAGTATGTCTTGGGGGCAGAGGGAGTTTTAGAGTTTCAAAAGCTCAGGTTAGGCCCAGTTCTGTCTCTCCGCCTGTGAATAAGGATGTAGCTCTTAGCTACCTCTCCAGCACCATATGCCTGTCTGATTCCTGCCATGATGATAATGAACGAAGCCTCTGAAACTGTAAGCAAGGCCCCAGCTAAATGCTGTGTTTTATGAGCTGCCTTGGTCATGATGGCTGCAGTAGTTTGAATGTAATTGGCCCCCATAATCTCATAAAGAGTGGCACTATTAGGAGGTGTGGCTTTGTTGGAGTCACTTTGGGGGTGGGCTTTGAGGTTTCCTGTTGTTAGTTTTTTGGCTCTTTTGGGAGGCTCGCCACCCAGCTCCCAAGTAAATCACACAGAAGCTTATTCTTACTTATGAATGCCTGGCCTTAGCTTAGCTTAGTTTCTTGCCAGCTTTCCTTAATTTAAATTATCCCATCTACCTTTGACCTCTGGGCTTTTCCCATTCTCTTACTTCTGTAAATCTTACTTTTTCCTCTGTGGCTTGCTGTGTAGCTAGCTGGGTGGCTGGCCCCTGGAGTTGTCCTCCTCCTCCTCTGGCTGCTAGATCTTAGATCTCTCCTCCTAGCTTTCTCCTTCTATATATTCTTTCTGCCTGCCAGCCCTGCCTAGCCTTTCTCCTGCCTTGCTATTGGCCATTCAGCTCTTTATTAGACCATCAGGGGTTTTAGACAGGCACAGTAACACAGCTTCACAGAGATAAACAAATGCAACATAAACAAAAGTAACACACCTTAAAATATTCTACTACAGTTTTCTATGCTCAGGATACTACCCAATGTCTCAGTGGACTACCTGTTGCCTGCAAGATGTAGGCCTCTCAGCTATGCCTCCAGCACCATGTCTGCCTGCATGCTGCTATGATCCCTGTCATGATGATAATGGACTGAACCTCTGAAACTGTAAGCGAGCCATCTAAATTAAATGTTTTCCTTATAAGAGTTGCCATGGTCCTGGCGTCTCTTCACAGCAATAGAAACCCCAACTAAGACAGTGTCTCTTGACAAGAATAGAACACTGGCTAAGACACACATACACTCCCAGCCCACAGTGGCTGTTCTCCTTGGGCCTGTCAGATAATTCCAGGGTTCCTGGTTGTTTTTTTTTTTTTGTTTTTTTTTTGTTGTTGTTGTTGTTTTTCAAGCCAGGGTTTTTTCTTTTCTTTCTTTTTTTTTTTTTTTGTGCAGTCCTGGCTGTCCTGGAACTCACTCTGTAGCTCAGGCTGGCCTCGAACTCAGAGATCCACCTGCCTCTGCCTCCTGAGTGCTGGATTAAATCTTGCGCCAACAGGCCAGTGGTCCTGTTTCTATGCAGACAGCCAGGGCTTTGTTGTCCCTCCAGTGGAGGCTGAGAGAACAACAAACCACTTGCTCTTGAGGTGTCTCACAGGCTGACAAGGTGGCAGAGGTAGAACCAGAATCAGCTCAAACATTCTCAGTCAAGGTCCTATAGAGCATAGCCCTGGCAGGCCTCAGACACACACCTCGTCCTGTGTCAGCAAGGCGGGGAGCTGGAGGGAGAAGTAGTTGGAAGCCCCTTCCCCACTCTCTCAAGTCTTGAAGGTGAGGACAGCCTGGCTTCCTTGGCAGCTCTGCACCTTACCCTGTCACCTCTCCCAGATACTCTTCCCTTGGTGCTGGAAGACTGGAAGGAAGCCCTCAGTGTGCTGTGTACACAGGGATATGGTGGCTCTGTAGAACCAATGAGACTCTCCAGTGACGCCACAGGCCTAGCTACAGCCAAACACTGGTCACCTCCTGTAGGAGGGCTATGCCGACCACCATGGGAGGTAAGAATGCCATCTCCACAAGTCCCTGCTGTCTGCATGGGCCCCATGCTCACCTCCTGTCCCTTTCAGAGTCCTCAAACAGCCCAACATTGAAACCCAGCCTGGTGTGTGCGCACACATACACACACCTGATCTTTAAGCTGCCTGGAACATTTCATTGTATCCTTGATTACGGACATGGTAAACTGGCCCCATAGAGTGGTAGCATCATCCATCTGCTTCTGTCAGCTGCATGGGATACCAGAGGCTCTGCCCCCTGAGACAAGCCTTCTGTGGAGAATCCCAGTCCCCTTTCCCTAAGAACTTGGGTCTTTATGGGGTGCTAGACCAGATGACCCTGGGGCCCTGCTGTCCCCAAACAATGTGCCTTCACTCACACTCTCAAACTTCTTGACGTAATTGTAGGTGAGGATGTCTGCTTCTTGCAGGTCCTGGTCAGGGTCAAGGGGCTCACCAACCAGTGTCTTCCAGAAGGAGGGCAGCAGGTCCAGGGGGAGAGGCACATCTGCACGGATGGCAATCCCCAGCAGCTGGCCTAGGAAGTGCAGCAGCTGTTCCTCCCCGTAGGTGATGGGGCTTGGCGTCAGGATGTACTTGCCCTGCAAGAGCGAGGTCAGGTCACCTCTGAGCATGTGTCCATGCAGGAGGGAAGCTGCTGTGAGGATATACCCAGTTCCCACGCTCAGTCAGCTGGGCATCAAAGCTGCCCCATGGGCCAGGGAGGTCTGCGGAGAGGGTCCAGGCCCACAAGGACACATGCCCCTGCCTTACCTTGTTCTTGTTGACAGCAGAGCTGGGGCATAGCAGGAGCAATGACAGCGAGGAACTCTGCAGCTCCTTACACACCTGCCACAGGAAGTGACGGAAGGAGCCACCTGCAAAGCAGACAGACCATTAGGTCTCAGCACTGGCTGAGCTCCCTGGAAAGCACTTCCTCCATACAACCATGTGCCGGGACTGCAAGGTCAACTCACTGCCAACTCTACAGTGTGTGGAAAGAAGTCTTGCCTGTGTGAGTGTGGAGGCCTGAGGTTGAGTCTGCTGAGCTGCTGGCCCCAGCTCTCTACAAAGGTACCTGTGCCCAGGCTTCTTTGTCTCCTGTCACACAGGGGAAGAAATGGAAACTCACATCTGAAGAATAAATGAGGCCAGTGCCAGTCCCAGCGTGGCTTAACTGTGTCAGTGTCCCCAGCCTCCTGAGGGGTTGCTTCTGTCCGTGCTGCCTCTTACCATCTCTCAGAGCTGCCCTGGCTCAGTGAATACACAGGAGGATGGCCAGATGTGGCAGCCTTGTAGACAGCTGGGACCCCTCTGTCCCCTCCCACTTAGAATGCTCCTGCTGGCACCCAAGGGTCAGCAGGCTGCAGGTGGTTCAAGACATTGTAGGTTGGGTGTGGCCTTGGGGAGGCCCAGTCTGGGGCAGGTCAAGGCCTGAGAGGCAGGGGCCTGGTTTAGGCTGGAACCGGTGGTCAGTAGGGTCTCAGCTTGGAGCTGCAGCTGCCTGGCCAGCTGTGGGGATGCTGCCGAGCTTTCTGGAGTTCAGGTTCCCGTCTGTGCGATGGTAAGATGCTGGTCTTGCAGCAAGGTATGAAGCCTACACCTGGCACTCAGGGACACGGCTGCTCACTGAGGCAGGGGACTATCTAAAGGGTTCCCTGGCTGAGGCTGCTTGTGTGTCCATGGGTCAGAACAGAGGGAAATGAGGGGGCAGGAGGGTTCTTCACTCACTTACAACAGGTAAAAGTTCCAAAGACTGACAGGGCCA
This sequence comes from Peromyscus californicus insignis, assembly GCF_007827085.1. Taxonomy (NCBI): domain Eukaryota; kingdom Metazoa; phylum Chordata; class Mammalia; order Rodentia; family Cricetidae; genus Peromyscus; species Peromyscus californicus. Next base: position 11,804,988 of record NW_026294540.1, on the reverse strand, counting down.
AGGGACATCTCGGCTGTTCTTCCTCATTACCAATGAGTGTCATGAAGCTGGGTTCCACTTTAATGGAGGGACCCCAATGTCTATGTCTCATGGGCAACTTGAACTTTGGGCTCAAGCAAATGCTTAGCTGTGCCTCTCGCTAGGAAAGGTGTGTGGGTGGGACTAGTGTGCTAAGAAGGGTACAATCTCCATACCTGGAGAGACTGACTAAATTCCCAAACTAGTGCAGGCACCCACTTCCCATGTGGCTGTGACAGGAAAAGTCAATGGAGGCTAGTCTGACTTCCATAGCCCAGGGTGGTGAGGACATGACATTTACTTTTTTTTAGTTTGTATTGGAATTGAGCCTAAGACCTCATAAAAGTGCTCAACAATTGAGCCACACCTCCAGTCCTCTCCACCCCATCTCTCCACTCCGTCTCTCTCCACTCCGTCTCTCTATACCCCCCAGTCCTCTCTACTCCCGTCACTTTGAGCCTCCAGCCCCACTATAACCCTAGCTGCCGTTTACACTCCTGGCTCCCTACATGCCCAGCTCTTCCCATCTGAGTCCTCTCCACCTGCAACCCTCCTTTTCCCTACTTTTTATATTTGGAGAAAGGTTTCACTAAATTTTCCAGGTTGGCCTTGAACTTGTTCTGTTTCCCTAAACTGGTCTTCAATTTGTGATGTTCCTGCCTCAGTCCCCCAAATGACTGGGGTGACAGGGCTCTCCTGGGATTTCAGTCGTGCCCCCCCATGCCCCTCCCAACCCCCCATCCCCCCACCCCACCCCCGTCTGTGCATCTGCACCCCGCCCAAGAGCCACTTACTGGTGCCATGAACCTCCTCCCCAGTGAAGCGGATGTTGAAGGCATATGTGGGATCACCACCACTGGCCAGCTTGACACAGAGCTGAGAAGATGGCACGGAGGCCAGCTGCCGGGCAGCCTGGCAGAAGTAGGAGTTTTCCGAGGCTTTGATTTCCCCTGGAAGAGGAGGGGAATAGATCATAAGCTCGGTGGCCACGCCATGCCTGTTCACTAGGAGACTCAAGCCTGGTCTGCCGAAGCCAGCCTTTCTTCCCTCTGTGCGTATGTGGTACTTCGGCAGCCAACCTAGAGGCCCTCAGAGGCTTTCCCCAAAATTCCCACCTGGCTCCCCCTTGAGTCCTTCATGTCTGTTTCTGGGCTACACCAACCCTGTCCTTAACTATAGAACCAGGACATGCTCCCACTTAGACTGACTTCTGCACCCTCCTACAGCCAGAGAGGAGAAGCACCGGGGCGGGAAGGCAGAGCACCCTCCTTGGCCCTCCCTGGAGCATCAGGACCTAGTACACAGACAGAGGCAGCCTGAAGAGCAAGGGCTGGGACTGCACTGCCACTCTCCACGCCCTTCCTGGGGGCTTCAGGGCCAGCTTGTCCAAGGACTGCAGCCTGTCCTACCTCCCACAATTTCCAGGGGGTCCAAGGTGATCTCGGGTGCTGCGTGGTCAGCTGTCCTCTGCACAGTGGCATTTAGTACCCGATTCATCACAGTCACCTTTGTGTCGTAGAAGATCAGTCCTGAAGAGGGAAATGTGGGAGAGAGGTGGGATGTAGTTGCTTCTCCTCATTCCCAGTCACCCCTGCAACCCAGGGGAGGCCATGTTCACCCCTCAACCCTTTGGAAGGTCTTCTAGTTAGGCCCCTAGGTGTCACAGAAACACAAACAAGTGGGAGATAAACACACCATGTAAAATGCCATCTATTTTATGTGTGTGGTACAGGAACACACGTGTGCCTATGGGGAGGGCAGAGGTCAACATCAGGCATCTCTACTGGTGCTCATTTTATTTTTTGGTGTGTGTGTGTGTGTGTGTGTGTGTGTGTGTGTGTGTGTGTGTGTGTCACATGTGTAAACATGCAGAAAGGCCAGAGAAGGATGCTGGTGTTCCTCTTTCACCGTCGGTCTTATTCCTTTGAGATGGTCCTTCACTGAACCTGGTGTTCATTGATTCAGCTAGGCTGTCTGGCCAGTGAGCCCCCTGAACCCACCTGTCTCTGCCCCACCCCATCCATATGATGTGCTGTGCATAAACAAAGGGTGGGACAGACAGCCTTGCACTAACTAGTTCCTGAGGGCGCCTTGGGCAGATGGCACCAATCTTATTTCTGAATGCGTTCAACTTTTACAGTTTTCTTTTTCAAGCTCAGGCTACTTTTGATTAGCTTCTCTTGGGAACCTGCTGCTTGACAGAGGCCTGCCTGCCAGCAGTGAGGGGTGGGCCTCCTGCTTGCTAGCACTAAGGGAGGCCCAGTACTGACCTTTTGCTTCCTTCAGCAGGGCAGCAATGCTGTGCGTGTACATGGGTGTCTGACGCAGCTCCACCAGGGGCAAGAAGAAGGTCTCCAGTGTGGTGTTGAGAGACTGGAGCAGCGCGAAGCGTAGGCGCAAGCTCTCGATAGGCACATCTGCAGGGAGAAGGTGGTCAGGGTGAGTGCCAGCCAAGCCAGACAGCGTCTGCTCCTAGGAAGGACAACTGGAGTGGGATCAGGGCTCCCCTCGATGGGCTTTATCCTGGGAGCCTGGAAGAGCTGTGGGTGAGGGGCTCCCCAGGAACACTAGCCAGTACCAAGCAAATACAGGGGTGAGGCCCTGGGACTGCAAACTTTACCCCTATCCTTCCCTCGGGTCATGCCAGGGTTGCATGTGGTCTTAGAGTTTTTGTGGAGAAAGAACACAGGACCTTATGTATACCAGGCAAGCATTCCACTCCTGAGTTACACTCTCAGCCCTACTTGTTTCTGTTTTATAATTTAATAAACTTATTTATTTTACACCCTGACCACAGTTTCCCCTCCCTCCTCTCCTCCCATTCCTTCTTCCCACTTCTGTTCTCTCCCTCCCCCACCCCCATCCACTCCTCCTCTGTTTTTGCTCAGAAAGGCTCTGCCAGGGTGGTGCCTGTGTGCAGCCTTGCCTGGGCTTTGCCAGGGTGGTGCCTGTGTGCAGCCTTGCACGGGCTCTGCCAGCGTGACGCCCGCATGGAGTGGTGGCTCACTAGTGCTCTCTTGCTGTTCATTCCATAGTTTTAAGGAAAATGCACTGCCCTCCCTGATGGACAGTCCCTCTACTGCAGGTCAGCAGAGATCTGACCCTCTCACCTCACAGCAGCCTGACCTCAGTGGGCATGGTGGCAGGGATCTCTGTCTACTCTGAGCTCCTTACCCAACCTGGGCTTTGTTTTAATGAGCATTAAACAATTAGAATGGTTTAATGTGGCCAGAGTAAGAGCTCCCTCTTCTCTTTCAGTTGATGCACATGGGGAGCCCTAAGTATTTCTGCAGCATGGGGGAGTAACCTTAGAGGCCACATACTTGAGAGACAGGCCATCCTGGGGTCTGTGGCATCAGCTGGGTCAAGATACACTTCGTGAGGGTGGAGCCGTGCTGGTGTGATAGCAAGATGGCGACACAGCCTGTTGATGTACTGCACGAGAGCCACATCCATCTCCAGGGTCCACTTTCTGGAGGCCTTCTGTGCATGTCGGACATCGATGCAGGCACACCTGGGGCAGGACAGGGGAGGCACCAGGTAAGGCACTGTCGAGAGCCACATCTAACCCCTGCCTTTCAGCGATTTGGGGGAGGATCAGATTGCTCCTCATGAGGGAAAGCTCTTTCAAAGTACGTGATCAGGAGTGTGGGCATGGGGTAGCCTTGTGGGAAGTCTGGGAGCCCACATGCACAAGTGCTTCCCTCTTATTAGGCTGAGGTATAGGGTCCTCAGGAGACATGGGGACCACTCAGTGACCTGGGGTAAAAGCACACCCACTTCTGAGCCTGGGTTTACTTTTCCATAACATGAGCTCAGAATGGCATTGGTGTCTCCATGTCACACGAATTCAATGAGAGGTTGCCTGTAAAGCACACATCATGGTGCCTACTTCATCCACGTGTACTGGCTGTTGGTCAGCTACTGCTGGTACCAACACGGTTCCCCTCAACTAGGGGACCCCATTCCAGCATTTACTTGCACAGTGGTTAGGAAAGACCAAGGTGTGCTCGAAAGGGCTTTACTGCAAAGCTGTAGTTGCAGTAACACTGGGTACAGCCTGCATGTCCATCCCTGGAAACTGCTGTCTCAACTGTGCTGTACCTAGCAATGGAACTCTGGGCAACCACGGGAATGACTACATGGGACCCTGTAACATCCATTGTGTGAAAAACTGGAAAACTCAAGACTGCTGGCAATGTCTTCAACAGGGCTGAAGACACCAACCTCTAAACCACACGGGGAGAGATGTTCCTGACTGTTATAAGCTGCTAACCCGGAGAGAGCCACAGGGTGTCTCCTGCTTGTGCTATAATCATCAGAACAGCTATGTGGTGAGTGTGCACATCCGTCTCACACAAACAGAGCTGTCAGCTTGGGAAAGGCTGGGCTGCCTAGCAGCCAGGGGTCATGTGCTAGGCTGGCTGTAGCATCTCAGGAGGGGTAGGAGGGTGCAGCATTGTTCTCTTTACACTAGAAGCCAACTCCGCCCCATGCAGGGGCTCAGACAGCCACATTCCTTCTCACTGGAGAGTTCTTGCCCAGCTCTCACCTGGTGGGATGAGCTGGCATTAGCTGTGGCTGTCCTTAGACCAGTCGGTGAAGAAAAGGGAGGCCCTTCCACTGTCATGCACAATGAATATTCACTATAGATTCCACTGATGGTCCCATTAGTCCCCTCCCACCTAGAGTACAGCTCTTAGTCCCAAAAGTCCCTCTAACCTAATTAATGTCTACAATAGTAAGCAGATTCCCTAATCAGGGTAGAGTGTAAACAAAGTCCCCCCAGGACCACAATGATGGGGTTGGGTTTCCCACATTTGGTGAAATTACAGGGGTCAGCATGTTCAGAAAGCAATGGATAAGCTGCAACCTGGAAAAAGCACTCTGTGATCATGGGATTGCCTCTGCCAAGTAAGTCTCTGAAATCTGACAGCAACTTCTTTGTGGCTCAGCATGCCCAACTCTGGACAGGGCTGAGGGACCTGTGTGTGGTTTAAAGTGGGGAGTTCCTCACTTCTGAAGACTCCCCGCTTACTCGGGATTCACCTGTGGACAGGAGGGAGCCCTGTCCCTTGCAGAGTCCATGGGATCTGCCCAAGTCCTGCTTTGCTACCTTCACGGGAAGGGAAACAGTGGAGACCCAAGGCAATCTGAGGAAGACTTTAGAATAAGCCGTGTCCTCGTCACGGACTAAATTGTGTGCCCCAAATGCACTGTGATAATACTTGGAGAGATAATTAAGATAATTACAGAATTAAAGCTAAAGGAAATCGTGCAAGTGGACCCCAATTCAACAGGCCTGATATCTTATTAAGGAAAAAGAGTAGAGCCAGGCATAGTGGCTAACGCCTTTATTTCCAGCACATAGGAGGCAGAGGCAGATGGATTTCTGTGCCTTTAAGGCCAGCCTGGTTTACGTCGGGAGCTCTAGGACAGCCAGGGCTACATAGTAAGACACTGTCTCAAAAAGAAAGGAAGAAAGGAAGGAAGGACGGATGGGAAGGAGGGAGGGGAGGAGGGAGAGAGGAAGAGAGGGAGGGAGGAAGAGAGGGAGGGAAGAAGGAAGGGAAAAGCAAGCAAGCAAAGATTAGGCCATGCAAGGACAGGGAAAGGCTGAATGAGATGATGTAAGCAGGGTACCACATGCTGGTCACTGGGAGGCCCCAGTAGCCTCCAGAAGTGCATGGAGAAGGGTCTGCTGTTTAAGTCATGGATGTAATGGCACCAAAAGTCAAGATTTGAAAGAAAAGAACAGTTTGTCTTCAAAGAGGTAAGAAAAAAATCACTTGATAATCTTGTAAACTGAGGGAGCAGCTTCACAGGCCACAGCATCACAGACAGACAGAGTGGACCCTCAGCAGGACGGACAGCTGAGACATCTGCCTGCCAAAAGCAGTTCTATCCCGGATTCAACCTAGAGCGAGGGCAGTTTCTCACCTCTCAAAATGAAGGTCATAGCCACAGGATAAGATCGCCCTCCAGACGCTGCGGATGTCTTGCTTGGCTCGGTCGATGACGAATTTGTGAAATCCTTCTAGAGTCAGGTACTTTTCCTCAGGAACTGAAGACACAGCACATGCATGCAGTCAGAGGCGGGAACAAGCGTGTGCAGTCATGGGGCGGGAAGCCTGCACACTGTGGCCTCCTCTGCCTAGCTCCCCTCGCTGTGCCCCCAGTGTTAATCACAGTGTGACCCAACTCCCACCCAGGCTGTGCCATGGCTTTCCGTCCCTTATTTCTCCAAGTCTCAGAAACACAAGGTTGACGCAGCAGGTCCTACACAGTGAAAGCTTTCTCTGTGCTCAAGATACCAGGAGGCTGGTTCACTGGTTCAGGCAAGTACCTTCTAGGAACCTCAAGCAAATTCCCACACCTTTACTTTTCAGTTGTAACTATCCATTCTTCACCTTATTTTTTCCTCCCTTAAGCTGACGGCCACAGTACTGGCAGGCAGGGATACTTCCCACCATCTGCATAAACACTTCCCATCTCAACTGCAACTCAAATGAGCTGGGAGCATAAATAGCTGGGTCATCCAGAGGGCGGAGCGGTCCAGGCAGGCCTTGGCCAAGAGGCTTGTCCTGGAGTGGGCTGCCGTGCCCAGAATGGAAGCAGGCTCTCCAGCCACGAATGGACACACCTTCTTGCTTTTTGGTGGGTGACTTTTCTGGATCCTTCTCATCTGGTTTGCTCTTCTCAGGTGACTTTGCCTTCACGGTCGGCTTCTTCTCACTTAATGCAGTCCTGCTACAGACCAAATCACTGCAGTTAGGATGTGCATGTCCATATCACCTCCCAACAGGCAACACAGAACCTCACACACCCCAACTATGGCAGAGGGGTCACTAGGGCTGAGTGGAAGGCTTTGTTCTGAGCACATTACAAAGACAAACCAATGCTTTAAGAAGTTAGAACTCCTGAAACTCTTTTCAAACATTTTCTATATATTCAGAGTGACATTGCTCAATAATGTAACCAGTAGCCAGACTAGCTACCTCAGATTAAATTAAGTAAAACTGAGTAATCCACAAGCTCAGGTTCTCAGCTGCACTCACATTTTCAATGCTCCCGAGAGACCACAGGGCAGCGGTACCGAGCAGCACATGGACAGCACCGAGTGCTGTCAGCACTGGGGACTCTGCAGGACAGGGCCATTTGCACACAGCGGGTTAATGAAAGGGTGGAGGATATCTCTGGTCACTCACACAACTCTTCTAGACACATCTGCAGTGCAAGGACTATCAGGACAGTGAGGATTTGAGTCATAAACTAAAGCTAGCCATGACAGGAAGTGCCAGCGATTCCTGGGCTGATGGAGGAGGATCACTAGTCTGAGCCTAGCTGAGGTTGCATAGTAAGACCCTGTTTTTTGAGACAGGGTCTCACATGGTATAAGTTGGAACACACTATGTAGCCAAGGCTGACCTTGAATCCTTGATCCTATCTCCATTCCCCAATGTTCAACCCCTGCCCTCACTAGTCTTAAGAAGATGATATTAAGCCGGGCAGTGGTGGTGCATGTCTTTAATCCAGCACTTGGTGCTCACACTGTGCACAGCAACCACATCTGCATATGAATATATTCACTAGTGTAGCCATAGACAGTTCTGGAAGGCTTCTAACACAATACAACAGTCTCAGGAAGGGGACTCTGAAGTTATCATTCATTCATTCATTCATTTATGCAGTACTGGCAAGTGAACTCAGAGCCTCAGGCAGACCAGGCAAATGTTCTACCACCAAGCTGCATTCCCAGCCCTAGTTATTTATTTATTCATTTATTTGAGACAGAGTTTCATTATGCAGCCTTGGCTGGCCTGGGACTTGCTATGTGTAACAGGTTAGCCTCAAACTCACAGAGATCCTATTGCCTCAGTTTACCAAGTGCTGGGATTAAAGGTGTGAACCACCATGCCTGGCTATCCCCAGTCCTCTTGGCTTTTTGTTTTGAGACAGGCAATTTAGAGCTCATTCTCTGGTCAGGTAGGCCTTGAGCTTGTGATCTTTTTGCCTCAGTCTCTTCTGGATTTCATGCCAGTTAAGAAAATGATACGTACAGCTGGGCAATGGTAGCATACGCCTTTAATCCCAGCACTCAGGAGGCAGATCTCTGAGAGTTTGAGGTCAGCCTGCTCTACAGAGTGAGTTCCAGGACAGCCAGGGCTGTTACACAGAGAAACCCTGTCTTGAAAAATAAAAATTAAAAAAAAAAAGAAAATGATACATGCATATAAATGAAAGGACCTGGGGTCTTGCACATGTTGAATGCACATTCTGCTACTGAGCTATGGCCCCAGCCCCAATCAGTCTTTCCCTCCATGCATTAAAAAAGCTTTCTAAAACAACTGCTTTATGTGTACGGATGAAGTATGACTTATTTGAAGTATACACTTGTGATGTGTCCTCAGTGCACACTGCCTGCCTGCCAGTCCACACGGTCCAGGATTTACTACCCTCGCAGGCGAGGTGAAATGCTAACTTGCAGTGGACAAGGTGGAGTACTAAAGGGACCTCAGCAGCAGAGCAGAAGACAGCTGGCGTGCCTGGCTGCCCCAGGGATGCCGCAGTCTGTCAGACACCTGCTGGAAGGCCATACCACAGCCACCCTCTTCCCAAGCTCCTTGGGCGTGCACCTGAGACTGCTGAGCACAGCTTTGTCCTTGGCAGGCGGCTTGGTGACGGGCCGCTTGGTGCTCACCACCTTCACGGGGTGCTGCTCCTTCCCAGCTTTGCTGTACTTGCTCTTATCCAGTTTAGGCTTGGGCACGCCATATTTCCTCAGGATCTGTGGAGCACACAAGTGGACAGGGCGAGTCTCAGGCCAGCCTGGAAGAGGAGCCAGGCTCAGCACAGAGACTATGTGGAGGGTGGCTACCTGTGTGAGCTGGTCCTCCAGCACCTTCTTTGGGGGCCGGACGTTGGTGAAGAAGAGGTGTAGGAGGTTGCCTGGGCTCTGGGAGTTGATCTGCTCTTTGCTAAGATAGATGTCAGAGACCCTAATGGGTTTCGCTGGTGTTAGGCTCAGCGTCTGCTCTGAGTGGGCGCAGCTTTTAAATATTTCTGTCAGGACCTCTCTGGCCCCAGGCACCAATTTCTCACCTGTTTCAAAATAGGACAAGGCCAAATAATTTTCATAAACATACTATGCCAGGACACACCCTGCAAGCATCTTTTCTAGTAACTGTGTGTTTTGGTTTTCAAAGACAAGGTCTCATGTAAGTGAGGCTATTCTTCAATTTCTAATCCTCTTACCTGGCTAGCAACCACACGTTTAAATATTCATTAACGTGTGTGTGTGTGTGTGTGTGTGTGTGTGTGTGTGTGTGTGTGTGCGCGCGCGCGCGCGCGCGCGCGCGCACGTGCATAGTAGAGGTATGTGTACCACATCATATGTGTGAGTTGAGGACAACTTTGTAGAGGCAGTTTCCTCTCTTCAACATTATATGAGTTCAGGTTGGAGTCAGGTAGCGAGGTTTTCACAGCAAATCCCTTCACTCACTGAGCCACCTGTCTACAAGCGCACATTTGTGTCGGCAGATGACTGAGTAAATTAGGAGGAAATAGTTAACTAGGTCCTCATCCCCAGGCATTCACCTTAGTTACATACCCAGACTTCCTTGCAGTGAGATGCAGCCCTCTGAGCGTGTCCTCTGGGCCAGGCTGCTGAACTCTCTACAGCTGCCAGGAAGCAATAGCCTCCTAATCAGCTGCTGTGCTCTCAGGCCTACTTGCCCCAAAGCTAATCTTTAGTCTTTTTTTCTTATTTTTTAAAGGTGTGCACCACCATTCGGCCTGACTCTATTTCCAGATTGATTGATTTTTATTTTATGTGCATGACTGTTTTGCCTACATTTAAGTATGTGCACCACATGAATGCCTGGTGTCAGAGGAGGTAAGAAAAGGGCACTAGATCCCCTGGAACTGGAGCCATGGATGGTTATGAGCTGCCATGTAAGTGCTGGGAACCAAACCTAGATCCTCTGCAAGAGCAGTAAGTGCTCTTAACCACTGAGCATCTCTCCAGCCCCAGCTTATCTTAATTGAAACAGTACGAATGTACCAGACAATCGAAAGCAGTAAAAAAACACCTAAGCAGTCAGGGCTTGCTGCATGACAGAGCAGGAAAGTGAATCACTGTGCTATGAGAGAACACGCGAAACTGGCAGAGGGCCCAGGGAGAGAAGCAGGATCTCTAAGGCTGGGCATGGTGCCCCACACCTGGAATCTATCACCACTTGGGAGGATGAAATAGGAGGATCAGGAATTCAGGATCAGTGTTGGCTACATGGTGAGTCTGAAGCCAGCCTGGACTACATGAGACCACTGTGTGTGTTGGGGCTGGGGCGGGGGATAGGGGGTGGGATGGCATCAAAATAAGGGTCCCATCTGCATTATCAAAACCTTGAACACCGTCAACAGAATGGTTGACTGCAACAGAGTCAGGAGCTAAAAGTGTATTATGTATTCAAAATGGGGGAGACTAGGAAGCCCTTGGGCATCCTAAAAATAATCCTCTGCTGTTCATCTGCGGAGGTGAGGGGCAAAATACACTCTCAAAGGAATAGTGGGGGCAGCCAGGTAGCTGTTCAGGCACAAAATTTAAGGCAACTCCCTCCAAACCTTATGACTAACAAAATATTACCATATCAACAGTGCTGTTTTATATTTGCTGGGTGGGGTCTGGGATGAAGAACCCTTACCTTTTTATTCATTCATTTATTTTTGAGTGTGTGCGTATGTGTGTTTGTGCACACACCGACATAAATGTGTAAGTTAAAAGACAACTACTTGTGGATGCTGGTTCTCACCTTATACTGCGTGGGTACTGGGGGACCACACACAGATCATCAGTTTTGATGGCGGGGACATTTATCCACTGAGCCATCTTGGCAGCCCTCCACTCTGCCTTTGCTTTTGAGATGGGGTATTACGGGCTGGTATTGAACTCTTGAGTTCAGGCAACCCTCCTGCCCTAGCCTCCCAAGTGCTGGGACTGCAAGATGCTGAACTGTTTCTTCCTGGTCAGATTTTTCTTTCTTTCTTTCTTTCTTTTTTTTTTTTTAAAGATTTCACTATTTTATGTGTATGAATGTTTTGCCTGAATGTATCTATGTGTAACACATGTGTGCCTGGTGTATACAGAGGTCAAAAGAGGGCATCAGACCCTTTGGAACTTGAGTTACAGACTGTTGTGAACCACTGTGTGGGAGCTGGGAACTGAACCCAGGTCCTCTAGAAAAGCCGCAGTACTTTTAAGTACTGACACAATGCTCCAGCCCCTGGCTAGTTGTAAAAGTGAGACATGAACCCTGTAAATACAAGTAGTCCTGTCTGTGGCTACACAGGACAGAGCACAGTAATACACTGTGACAAGGAAGTCCACAGTGGGGCTTAAAGCAGGAGGGCCCTTCTCAGGGTAGCTGGCTGGGACAAGGCTTGTGGCTTCCCAGCCACCCTCAAAGAAAAGCCCTGTGCACTGGGCTGAATTCAAGTGTTCCTTCCATCCTATAGAGATGCACATACTTGGCCACTGTCAGCCAGCAGAGGGCTCAAAAATTTCTGTACACTTAAAACTGCTCACCAAAAGAATAAGTAAAAATTAAATTAAAAAAGCACATAATCCTAGCACTTGAAGGGTAAAGGCAGGAAGAACATGGAATTCAAGGCCAGTCTCAGCTACATTGGGAATTCAAGGCCAACCTGAGTTACATGAGACTCTATTTCAAAACCCAAAATCTGGGCGAGATGGCTTAGTGGGTCAGGGTGCTTGCCTCCAAGCTTGATGACCTGAGTTTGATCCCTGGGACCCACATGGTGGAAGGAGAAGATGAACCCCTACAGCTGTCCTCTGACCTCTATGTGAGTACCATGGTGGGCATGCACACTCACACACAATAAGTACACAGAATTAAAAAATAAAAGCTACAAACACTAAGCACACACACCCTAGAGCCCACCTTTAATGGACTTGTCGTTGAAGTAGTCTTCTAGCCCTGGGCTCCCCTGAGTGTCAAACAGACTCTGGTTCACCACAGACACTGTCAGAATCTCCTCGGTAGACATTTCCATCAACTCATCCTCACCGTCCAGACTTGACAAGCCAATCAAATCGTTATTGTTAAATAAACTTGCTCGGATTTTCTCAATTTTGGCTCGGGACCTTATCTGTATGAACAAAGAAAAAAGTTGGGCTCTGGATGGATCTGCCCTGGAGGAACATGGGCACTGCTGGCCTGCCTTCTTGAGAAGCTCCCTCCCAATGCCAACGTGGCCATTACAGAACGGCTCACTTGGGAAGCTCTGGAGCCTAAAGACTGGCCAGTCCCCAGGAAGACTGCCCAGCCAGGAGAGCAACTGATGGAAGTTCTTGTCCTTGGGCTTTCTGTAGCCAAAGGAGAGGGCACTTCCTCTTACAGTGGTGCTGGGTCACGTGCCCAGGGCTTCATGCACACTAAGTAAGTGCTGTATCACAGTGCTGGATTTTACCTTGGAGTCTAATGCTTGCAAAAGTGCAGGAAATCATTAGATGCCTCATTTCTAAACAAGGTGGCCCAAGAAACACATGGCACCTGCAGTGGCTCTCACCTGGTCACACACAGCACCTGCACTCAGCGTGCCTGTAGCTCAGTGTAGGTGATTCTCACATTGCCAACACATTGCCTCTCAAAACACTGCCATGGTCCTCCAGTGTACCTGCTGGAGACCCTCACCTCACTCACATCAATGAACTGCCTATGCTTGATAACACAGATTGGAAGTCCCTCTTAGAGTTGACCTCAAGAAAAGCAGCTGCTGAGAGTTGCCCAGGAGCTCCCCAGAACCCCATGTTGCTATTAGTTAACTCCTTGGAAGCAGCTTGGAGAAGCCATGTTGGCCAGATCAAGGCTGAGTGGCTTTCAAGGCTAAGAGCTATTACCTCGACCACTGCAAAGCCTTTGATAGGGCGCGCTGTGAGGGGTTGGGTATCCAGGGAAGTGACCGTGTACATGGAGCCCACGTCTGAAACAGATGCTGTCTCTGCATTGTCCAGAGGTTCCCCTAGGCTGCCCAGGCTACCCAGGCTGCCAGTGCTGCACAAGGAAATGTCCAGGCTCTCCTGGCTGGACACCACATGGGGTTCCAACAGGACAGGAGGAACAGGCAGCTCCAGGCCCAAGGGCAGCGGGTCTACTGAGAGGTCACTAGCAGTCTGCGAGACACCCTGGGAGCTACAGACTGAGGCCTGGCTGGTAGAAGCTGAGGCGCTGATGCTCATGGCGGGGGCCAGGCTGCTGGACGTGCTCCCTTCCAAGCTGTCCACACTGGGGAACCCCAGCAACTTCTCAGATTCAACCTTGCTGTCGCCACCCTCAGCCTTGTCTTTGGGCTTCTTGGGGTCTTCCTCCTGCAGTGGGATGTAGATCTCATCTTTGAAGACACCGCCATGGGCATTGCAGGCCTTGCGGATAGCACCTCTGACAACAGCTTCATCCAGGTGTGTGGGAATGCCCGAGATCACTAGCAGGCGACTGTGGGCAGTGGGGCCCACCAGGGCCTGGCAGGCATCGGCGATTGCATCACTTGTTACACCCAGGCCCTGCGGATCCTTTCTGGTAAGGTGCCGGAGGATGATGAGCAAGGTGAGGGCACGGTGGAACCACAGCATGTCCTCGGGCTTGCTGCCCCCGATGCTGAGCACAGTGGAGTCCGCATCTGCGGCACGGGAAGACTGGCGCTTGCCGGAGGAGGAGGTCTTCTCCCGCTTCATCTTGACTTTCTTCCTCTTGGACAGGAGGCTAGGGCTCTGTGGTGTCTGTCCCGGGGAGGAAGAGGAGGAGGAGGAGGAGTCGCTGAGGTTTGGGGTGGTCGTTGAGGTCACCCCACTAGCTGTGACACTGATATTGGTAGGCAGGGTTACTTCAGCAACTGCCAGGCAGCCTTCCATGAGAGCATGGAAGTAGGTTGAAAACCTGCCCTGGTCGCCCACGGCTACTGCTCCAGAGCCGCCACAGGCACTGCCCGAGACCCAGCTCTGGGTCTCCTCGTCATACAGCTTGTGCAGCTCTGACTGCAAGGCCATCAGCATGGCCAGGCAGGGATTGAGCTGGAGGGCGATAGAGGAGGACAGGCCAGCTGGGTGTTTCCGCTGCTCCAGGCTGTGTACTGTACGCAAGAGCTCAGCCAAGAGGTGGAAGACCAACTCCTTCACACAGGCTGCCATGTCTGTGGTCCACAGGAAGTTTCCTGAGGCAGAGAGAAAACAGAGTAACCATGTCACCGCCCATTACTTTCCAGGAACAGCTCTGAGCACTGTGATGGAGCTCAGAGATGGAGAGACCAGTGCATACTGGCAGGCTGGCCAAGGCCTTTAGCCCATGCCTTTGACAGCATGCTGCCTGCTTCTGGATCTCAGGCCAGACATCTCTACAGAGGACTAGTCAGAAGCCATTAGGATGCTTCCCAAGATACAGGATGCCTGCCACTGGGGATGAATAACTCAGTTCTACTCCAAACACACACTGAACAATGATTTAAAATTGTCCTAACTTAGTCAACAGGAAAGCCTTACTCTGGGCTAGGGTATAGCTCAGGGGCTGAGTGTTTGCCCAGCATACTCAAGGCAGGAAAGAGAGGAAGAAAGTGAAAAGAGGGGACAGAGGTAGGAGAGGAGAGGGAGGGAAAAAAGGAAGGAGGAAGGGACCAGAGGGAAGGAAGAGAAGGGAAGAGAAAGGAGGAAGGGAAGAAGAAGGGATAATCTTTTTTTTTTAAAGATTGGTTTTCATTTTTTTAAAAGTAAGATTTGTTAATTTTTAATTTTTGTGTATGTGTGTCCCTGTATAATTTTATGTGTAACACGTGTGTGCAGGTGCCTACAAGGTCAGAAGGTGTCAGATCTGGAACTGGAGTTACATGTGGTTGTGAGCCATCTGATGTGGGTGGTGGGAACTGAACCCAGGTCCTCGGAAAGAGCAGTAAGAGCTCTTGACCACAGAGCCATCTCCCCAGCTCACAGTTTTTATTTTCATTTATTTGAATGTGTTGTGTCTGTGTGCCTATCTGACATGTGTGTGTAGGTACCCACAAAGGCCAGAAGATGACTTCAGATCCCTGGAGCTGGAGTTATAGGCAGTTGTACACTACTACACATGGTTGCTGGGAATTGAACCCAAGTCCTCTGGAAGAGCAGCACCCTCAGGCACTTGTATTTAACCTAGTAGCCTTTGCAGCTTCACAACAGTCTTTATTTTCCTTGTACTTCTCTTATATTTACACTTTACAGTTATGGCAAGGTACACTAAACAACTCCTTCAAAATGAAGTTTAGAAAGAGAAAGGGGCTGGAGAGGCAGCTCAGCTGGTAAGTGTGTGCTGTAGAGTTGTGAAGAGCTGAGGCTGATTCTCACACCCACATTTAAGCAAGGCACAGTGTGACTCTAGTTCTGGGGTGGCAGACAGGGGCCTCCCAGGAGCTTGTTGGCCAGCCAGCCTAGTCAAGCCAGTGAGCTCCAGATTCAGTAAGAGACTCTGTGTCAAAAAAATAAAATGGAGAACAATTGAGGAAGATACCTAAGAGTGACCTCTGGTTTCCACATGCACGAGTATACACACACACACACACACACACACACACACACACACACACACGCACGCACGCACGCACGCACGCACGCACGCACGCACGCACGCACTGAACTCACACGTATATGCACACAAAGAAAGGAATCAAGTGTGGTTGTACACATCTATAATTCCAGCATTCGGAAGGTAGAGGCAGAAAGAGCAGAAATTCAAAGTCATCCTTGGCTACATGGTAAGTTCAAGACTAGCCTGGCTAGACTGAGAATCAGTCTCAAAAATAAATAAATAAATAAAAATCAAATAACAAACAAGAAACTACCAAGAACCAACAAGAAAAAAAAACCAACAACAACAAAGCCAAAAGCCAAAACAAACCAAAACCCAACTGACCAAACAACCAACCAGAAAGGCACCGACTTGAATAAAAGTATTACACTCTCCAGATACAATTCATGGGTACAAGACAGAGTCCATGATGGGCACATGACAATGGCTGTCTTTGCGGAAAAAAATGTTATCAAAAAAGATGTCCTAGGTGGGAATGGAGCTCAGACGGTAGAGTGCCTGCCTATCATGTATAAGGTCTTGGCATACATGTCTGAAATAAGACATACATGGTACTCCACACATGTAATCCCAGCACTCACGACGTGGTGGCAAGAGAATCAGAAGTTTGAGATCATCCTTGTCTACAAAGGGAGTTCCAGGCTAGCCTGAGCTACATGAGATCTTGGCTTAAAGAAAGTCCTACTTGATAGCTGTAATAGTTCGAATGTAATTGGCCCCTATCAGCTCATAGGGAAGTGACACTATTAGGAGATGTGTGTGCCCTTGTTGGAAGAGGTGTGTATCAGTTCACTCCTGTTGCCTGAGGATCAAGATGTAGAACTCTCAGCTCCTTCTCCAGCACTATGCCTGCCTGCAAACTGCCATGTCCCACCATGATGATATTGGATTAAACCTCTGAAACTGTAAGCCACCACCCCAATTAAATATTTTCCTTCATAAGAGTTGCCGTGGTGATGGTGTCTCTTCATAGCAATAGAAACCCTGACTAAGACAAAGGGAAAAAAGGATTTGTGGGAAGGAAGGAACAAGAGATGATAATGAGAAGGTGAGTACATGATTTAAGAAATGTATACAGTGTATGAAACTGTGAATGATTAAGTTAAAAAAAAAAACCAACCAACCAACCAAAAGATATCCCAATATTTCTTCATATCAGATGCACACCGGTTTATGCAGCGTTAGGGATCGAACTCAGGGCTTTGTACATGCTAGGCAGGCACTTTTCTAGCTGCGCCATTGCCCCACCTCCCAAATGCTTCTGTTCATGTTGCCTGGGAGAGGATGGAGGTGGTAAAAGCTCAGGTATTTGAGCAGCTGAGGATGGTGAACATTTTGGTCCAGAGCTGCAAGGGAGCAGGCTGAGCCCAGAGCTGCAAGGGAGCAGGCTGCAGTCGCTTCCATCCAGATGGAGTTTGCACTGGGCAGAGTGCTTCCTGGGGCTCCCAAGGCTTCTGCTTAGGTACAGCGCCTTCCAGGGAAAGTAGCGGGCTTCCTGCTCTCTCAGGAGGCTGTTTGGAAGTTCTTATTGAAAATAAGTTCATGGGTTCCCATGGAGCTTCCAAAGGCCAAGGTTAAAGCTCCCCTGTCCCCAGGCTCAAGGCTTATGTCACCCCCACCAAGTCTTTCCTTTACCACAGGACACTTATGTAAGAGGACAGACATCCTCAAAGAGAATTCTCACCAAACCTGAACACGATGGCATAGACATCTGTTCCTGCAATAAGTACCGCCCAGAGTATCTTAAACATCCTACAAGATTGACCTAGTTGCCAATGTCTAAAAATTAGGAGGATCACAAAAAAAAAAAAAATAAAATAAAATAAAATTCACTTTTCTAGCTTTTGTTGAAATAAAAATAAAAATTCTGGCCAGGCATGGTGTCATATCCCAGTAGAAGGCCATCTGGTTTTAATGGGGAGTTCTAGGCCAGCCAGGGCTACAAAGTGAACCATTGTCTACATAAATAAAAAGAAAGAAAGAAAGGAAGGAAGGAAGGAAGGAAGGAAGGAAGGAAGGAAGGAAGGAAGGAAGGAAGGAAAGAAGAAAGGAAGGAAGGAAGGAAGGAAGGAAGGAAGAGAGACAAGCAAAATGACGACAAAGCACACAACTCTGGCCAGACCTCATCTGACAGTGAACAGTCTCAGTCACTGCCTGGTGGGTATATGTCAACACTCCCTTTCCTCTGGTTATTTGTTTCAGTGACATATGTGGCCCCTGAGGCATCTGGGATTGCTAGCTGGTTTGTTTTATTCTTCACCAGGATCTGTCCCTCTATGGCCAGCATCCAGACTCCACCATGGACAAGTCACTGGAGCTGCTTTAGCACACACTCAACTGTACCTCCAGCCATTCAGCCCCTACCTTATGTCCTGATTAATTTGAAACACACCTCTAGACCATGAGCAGGAACACTGTGGATTAAAGTCCAATATTTACTTTAAATATTTTGGAGGTAGGTTTGCTTGTAGTTAAGAATCTGACCCCTAAGTTGACCATTTTGTGAGAGTTTGTGCTTTAAGTCTGTCAGCAGCTCTGCGGTTGTAACGTTCCATTTGGGGCACTGCTCATGTCCATGCCACCCTTCACCATCAGTTATAAAAAACAGCCTACGAGGCAAACATTTACATTTTGTTGTTGTTTTGAGATCAGCTTACCTCTGCCTCCATACCTGGCAAACATTTACCACTTTGAAGCATGACAATGTTGTTCTTCGCCTCATGGGTAGCTGCCATTAGGCGGTACAGTGGCAATACCCTGCAGACGACTGACTTGGAGTCAGGACTCCCAAGCCTGCTTTCAGCACAAGTGCTCTGACAGGTTGCAGTTGCCTGGACTACCTGTAGGCCAACCTCCACCCACCCCTGACCCTTGCTCACCCAGCAGTTCCACCACGTGCAGGAGGACCGCGGTAGGAATGGCGTCAGGCTCGTCCTCTGACTTCCCTTCACTGTCCTCTGATTTCCACGACAGCAGCTGCTCTGCAAAGGCCATTGCCAGGGGGAACTCCAGGGGCAGAGAGTGCAAGACCAGCACAGCTCCAGGAGGTGGGGATACTCCTAAGAGGAAGGCCCAGAAAGAACATGTGTGATTGGCAGCATCTGACCCAGGTCCATTTGAGAAAGCACCTGCTGCCCAGTGCCTTCAGACCTGCTGCTGTGGCAGCGTGATAAAGAGCAGCAGTGGGACCATCTAGTGAGTTGTCAATGGGCAGGCCAGGCATAGTGGCTCCCATCTGTCATCCCACCAATGGAAGGCTGAGGCAATAAGATTGTGAGTTTGAAGCAGGTCTGGACTACATAGCAAAATAACTAAAGAACAACTAAGTGAAGACAGGAGAAGACACCAAGGGCCTCAAGCCCAGAACTAGAGATGGGTGTAAGGTCTGCTCTGAAAGGGGCTTTCCTGAAGCCTGCCCAGCCTGAAGACACGCCCTTTTGAGTGGCCACAACTCACTAAGAGCTGAAACCTACATTTAGGACCCTGGCAGGGGAGCTGGGAAGGTTTCCCTGCTCTTTGTAGTGATGGAAACTGTGCTCAGTGCTCTGCACGGACGGACCTCCACCTCTGACCATGGGTTTGAATTTTCTTATTTCATTGCCTTTCATTGCCAGAGCCCAAGTCGGACTGAAGTGACCTCTCACCCTGTACTGCTGTACTGCAGCCCACCCCCACTGTGAGCACCAGAGATGGAAAGTGAGTCTCAGGGACCTTTGGTGAGGTGACAGGAAGCACACTCCCTCACCTGCACCTTGAGGTGGATGTCTGTATGCCAAAAATGTAGATGACAGAAAAACCTTTGTTTTGGTTCATTATGCTGGAGGTGGAACCCAGGGCCTGGCACATGCTAAGCACTTGCTGTACCACTGAACTATTCCCTAGCAAGATCCTATTTCAATGTAAAGCTTGAATAGCAGGAGGTGAAGGCAAAGGACTATGAGGGAAAAAAAAAAGATTAAGAAAATAGTGTAGGGCTGGAGAGATGGCTCAGTGGTTGGGAGCAGTGGCTGCTCTTCTGGTAGACCTGGGTTCAATTCCCAGCACCCACATGGCAACTCACAACTGTCCCATTTCTAAGAGAAAAAAGACTGCTGAGCTGTCTCTCTAGTTCAAAAAAAAAAGAGAGAAAAGAATGTAGGTTGCTGGGCAGTGGTAGGGAACACCTTTAATCCCAGCACTGGAGAGGCAGAGGCAGGTAGATCTCTATGAGTTCAAGGCCAGCCTGGTCTACAAATCAAGTTTTTTTGTTTGTTTGTTTTGTTTTGTTTTAAAAAATATTTATTATGCATACAGTGTTCTGCCTGCATATATCCCTGCAGGCCAGAAGAGGGCACCAGATTTCATTATAGATGGTTATAAACCATCATGTGGTTGCTGGGAATTGAATTCAGGACCTATGGAAGTACAGCCAGTGGTCTTAACCTTTGAGCCATCTCTCTAGCCCCTACAAATCGAGTTTCAGGACAGCCAGAACTGTTACACAGAGAAACCCTGTTTTTAAAAACCAAAAAGGAAAAAAAGAAAAAAAAAAAGAGAAAGACAGAAAAAGAAAAAGAAAAGACTGTAGGAGCTGGAGTCGTGGCTCAGTGATTAAAAACACTGACTGCTCTTCTAGAGGACCAGGTGTAGTTGACAGAACCCAAATGGAGGCTCAAGACTGTCTACAACTCCAGTTCCAGGGGACCTCACATCTTCTGCTCTCTGCGGGCACCAGGCACACAAGTGCTGCACAGGCATACATGCAGGCGAGACACCCATATACATTAAATTAACTTAAATTTAAAAAAAGAAGAAAAAAGGGCCAGGGATGGTGCACGCCTTTAATCCTAACACTTGGAAGCAAAGATAGGCAGATCTCTGTGAGTTCTAGGCCAGCTGGTCTACATAGAGAGTTCTGGGATAGCCGGGGCTACACTTAAAGAGATAATCTTAAAACAAACAAACAAAGAATCAAAAAAAATCCATCAAGACCCCAAATCCCTGAGGTTTTCCGGGGATGCTAGAGAGAAAAGCAGCAGGCGCTCACAGGACACATCAGACACCAGAGAGCTGTTACAACACAAACTCTGGGGACACTTGGCAAATGGGACTGCTCCAGACGACAACGGCTTCAAGAATGAGATTGCTGCTCTCTGCAGAGGGCTGGCTCCCTGTGCGCTTGAGGAGGAAGACAAGCCCTCTGGGCCTGGGTGGCCTCTGCCAGGCCTTAAATCTCCTGTCTCTCCAACACCCTGCTCTGAGCAGTCTTTGTCCTCACTCATAGCAATGGGATTGGGAGCTCCCAATCCCGCCATCTGCAACACCGGGAGCTGAGAAAGACTCACCTAGTTTGATGTGGACCTTGTCTGTGGAGAGAACCACAGAAGGATACTGGTCAGCTGTGGGTGGAGGGGCGAGCCCAGTGTTGGCTGGGGAGGCATCTCGGGGGTAGCAGGCAGCTTCGATGAGGTTCAGCTGGCCGGTGCGCTTCACTTTGTGGCCAAGCCCATAGACGAGCACACGCGCCCACGGGGCCTTGTACAGAGAGGAGCTGAGAGGAAGTGGGGGTTAAGACAGACTTGGCCAGGCCAGGTACTGGGCATAAGTCATCTCCACCACCTTTAGAAGGTCGTTCTCTATAAAGCCTATTCCCCACAGACACAGGAGACACAGGAAGAACTGCAAGTGCTTTAAAGATAGTGTGCACTTGAGGGCAAGGACAGCTGGAGACAGGTTCCTGGGGCAGTGCTGCTGGAATGATCCACTTAGCTTTCTCTCCCCAGCACCGTCTTCTGGAGAAAGGACAACTTACTCTTTGCGGAATCCAGACTGACTTTCTTTGCAAGACACAACAACAAAGGCCGCTCCAGGAAAATTCACATCCATATTGACTTTGGACTCAGAAATTGGGAATTCTTCGGAGGGGAACTGCTCTGGTGCTGTCTGAAAGGAGACATGTAATAAGCAAGTGTGGGCTAGACATAGGGAGCACACTCCATCCCATCCCGTGAGGAGGGACACATGCTGAAATAGATGCAAGAGCGGGCGGCCTCTGGAGGAGAAGGCCACCAGAGGCCCAAGAGTTCCTCAAGAATGGCTGCCCTGCGGCTCATGGGAGAGCACTACTCAGCAGGCCAGGGAACCGCCTAGTTCAATGGTGTCCCCAGCGGGGTCCGAGGAGCTCAAGCCTCTCTCTACCTGCAGGAAGGCGCAGATCTGCTTCGTCAGCTCCAGGAGGCTGTCCTCGCCCTGGTGCAGGGTGCGGGTGATGGCCACGCTGAGCCACTCCCTCAGCATCTGGGAGCTGCCCTGGTAGAAGAGGTCGGTGGCCGAGCAGCTCTGTGAGTGGATGCAGTGCCGCAGGGACTGTGCCAGGAGGATGGAGCTGGAGCTGATGGTGCCGTCTGTGGGCAGGACAAGGAAGGGACACGACAGAACTGCAGCAGCTGGCCTGCGGGAGCCTGGGAGGCAGACACCCAAGGAAGGAGGGCGCTGACGGGAAATCATTCAGGGCAGTGGGAGGAAGACAAGAGCTTGTGGCCTTTAAATTGTGCTTTCTTTTTAGGATAACAGTGCTGCAAATAACACCTTCAGTGGAGAACCAGGCCTCTTGTTCCGTGTACGGGCATGTGTGTGTACGTGCATGCTAGGTGCACGCCTGGAGGCCTGAGGTTGATGTTAGGTGTCTTCCTCAGCAGCTCTTCACCTTATTTTTTGAGACGGGGTCTTTCACTGATTCAAGTAACCTGGCTGGCTGGTGAGCTCCAGGGATCCTCTTGTCTCATTTCCCTAACATCGAGGTTACATAAGCACACCACTGTACCCAGGCAGGTCTCTCTGTGCAGCCCTGGCTGTCCTGAAACTGGCTCTGTAGCCCAGGCTGGCCTCTGCCTCCCATGTGCTGGGGTTAAAGGTTTGCACCACCACCACCTAGCTTGTGCCCAACTTTCCATGTGGGTGCTGGTAACCTGAATTTTGGGTCCTCATGCTTGTACAGTAAGTACTTTACTGATAGTCATCTCCGCTGCTAAGTTTCTTAAAGATCAACATGGAATGGCCCATCCAGCTGCTCTGGGCAAGCCTAGGCTCCACTAAGGTATGTTGAGGTGGCCAGTGTGATTACTCAGTCTTCACGGCAAAGCTCCTCTTACGGTGTATTCCTCTAAGTGGGCTGATGGACCCTGGTGGTTTTGTATATGCTAGCTGGGACCCTGTGGCTGCCTGTGCCTCCCTTACTACTCACTATGTTAGGTGATCAGAAGAAAAATGGAGGTTGAGGCAGACAGAGGAGCGTCTCAGTCATGGGAGGAAAAAGGGATGATTTCCTCACTTAGCACTGCCCATTTGAGCACAGAGAACTCTTGCCTGAAGATCCCAGGCTTAGCTGGCTCATCTGAGCAGCTCTAGAGCAAGCCCTGCCTTGGGAATCTAGGTCTGTCTCTCCAGGGTCAGGCAGAACATCTGTCACAGCAGTCCCAGGTTCGGTGAGCACTAGGCTGACCACTAATTGACTAAGGTGAGAGTGCACTCAGTTGTCTAAGAGCAGACAGCATGGCTATCTCAGGTTCCTTCCCCTGATCCCACCCTGGAAAATTAGCATGCTAGGCAGCCCATGTGAACTGGCTCAACCTCAGGGCTCTTTTTCCCTGGCCAAGTCTTACCTGGGAGGGGAGGAGCGAGGAGCTGATTGGACAGGAGCTGCAGGTGCTCTAACGTGATGTCTCGGATGGCGGGGATGTGGAAGAGGCGAGTGAATAGGTGAGGCAGCTTGGGGGCGAAGATGTTGAGCAAGGCCATGCGACAGTACAGCCTGGCCAGTGCAGCCTCACACCGCAGCAGCTCTCTGAGGGAAGAGGGAGGGGAAATACACTGAGTGCTGACAGCAGAGCTTGTGGGGTGGGGTGGGGACAATGACAGAAGACACTACATCTCAGGCTTCTCTCCTGGCCCTATGTTCTGTGTCTCAAGTGATTCACTTGAGTTTTAAATCAAAACCACAATAGTTTGCTTTGTGGGTTTTTTTTTTTTTCAATTCAAAAAACACCCTTGAAAAAGAAATGAAAATATCTACACAAAACTTTGTAAACATAAGTTCATAGCAACAGTGTTTCTAAGGGCCAAAGAGTGGAAACAATCTTAAAGTTCATTAATTTAGTGGTAAGGCCGCACAACTGAATGTTACTAAGTAAGATAAAGGGATAATACATCAATATTTCGAAGCAGGCCTTTTGAGGAGGTAACAGTTCATGGAAATTGGCATTAGAGTGCGATGGCCTGTAGATCCCTGAGGCAGAGGTGAAATACAGTGTGCAGAGAACAGAAAACCTAGTATGGGCCCAAGGAGGGAAGAAGCCTCCGAGGCTCACAGGGTGTCCCAAGTGAACTACAGTCGGAGCCCTCCACGTGGGAAGGTCTGGTCAGAGGCGCAAGCTCTGACTTGCACCTGACACCAACCATCCTTTAGAGTGAGAGGCTAGAGAGGAGGCCTACTGCTCTAGCCCAGTGGTTCTCAGCCTTCCTAGTGCTGGGACCCTTTAACACAGTTCCTCATGTTGTGCTGACCCCCAACCATAACATTATTTTGTTGCTATGAATCATAATGGAAAGATCTGATTATGTCTCCCCAAAGGGGTCTTGATGTGTCCAGCTCAGGTGATCCTCTGCCTCAGCTTCCCAGGTGTTGGAAGCACAGACATAGCCAGCGTGGGTTTGCCTGAGGAGAAACTGAGAGGCTAAAGGACAGATGGAGAGGAACATGGTGTGCAGAGGCTGTGAGAGGAGAACTGAGGAGAACTGCACTTGTTACTCTGCCTTCCTCTCAACTGCAGCATGGATTATTATTATTATTTCTCCTCCTCCTCCTCCTTCCTCCTCTTCTTCTTCTGATTTATTTATTTGCACTGGTGTTTGCCTACATATGTTTCTGTGTAAGGGGATTGGATCTGCTAGAACTGGAGTTACAGACAGGTGTGAGCTGCCATGTGGGTTCTGGTATTGAACCCGGGTCCTCTGGAGGAGCAGACAGTGCTCTTAACCACTGAGCCATCTCTCCAGCCCCACAGCAGGGATTTCTATGATGGGAAGAAACAAGTCATAGGAGAATTTTTGTTTATGTATTTTTTAATAAACACAATCCTTGGCTGGCCTGGAATTCATTATGCAGACTAGGCTGGCCTCAAAATCACAGGAAAATCTTAACCTATGAGCTTTCTCTCCAGCCCCTTAGGGGCATTTTTTTTTTTTTTTTTTTTAAGATTTGTTTATTATGTATACAGTGTTCTGTCTGCACATATCCCTGCAGGCCAGAAGAGGGCACCATACCTCATTATAGATGGCTGTGAGCCACCATGTGGTTGCTGGGAATTGAACTCAGGACCTTTGGAAGAACAAGCAGTGTTCTTAACCTCTGAGCCATCTCTCCAGCCCCCTAGGAGCATTATTTAACAGTGCATGGCAAGGCATTGTGACTGATCATCATTAGATTTCGTCTGTAGAGGGCAGCCTGTCTTCACTGCAGCTCTGTCCCTTTCAGAATCCTGCACTGTACTGTGCACACAGCCAGTGTTCAGAGTACACTTGGTTAGCCAAGACAAGGAGAGCTGGCTGTCCTCCTCCCATGAATGAACTGGGTGTCCCTTCTGTTCCCTCCTGATTCCTTTCCTCGGTATGTCTTTACTGGGCCTCTCTAGCTGCCTCCAGTCCCAAAATCACAGTAGAGTGCATGTGACACAGGCCATGTGCTTCTAGACCATCTTTTCTTCCGCCTCGTGCAATCCTGCAACTGCCTTCCCTCCTTCTAACTCTCAGCTTGGAAGGCAAAGCCTTCTAGTCAAGCATGAACAGGACACATGGAAAAACACAGTAGATACATCTCTGTGCCCCAAAGAGAGAAAGGCCCAGGTTTACCTGTGAATTTGAAGGTTGGTATTGTCCAGTGTGACCAGCCCATTAGTGGCCGTCCTTCGGTAGCCTGCAGGGGGCCTTTCCAACATATCGATGGGGTACCAGTACCGCACCAGGACCCCTTCACTCCGGAGGTATGTCTCCACCTGCACCAACTCATTCACCTGCAGTGGAAAAGTAAACATACAACCTGCTTTTCTGAGAATTAACTTTATTTTTCAAGTTCATGCAAAGATATGTATATATTAAAGTTAGATTTTGCCGGGCGGTGGTGGCACACGCCTGTAATCCCAGCACTCGGGAGGCAGAGCCTGGTCTACATAGCTAGTCCAGGAAAGGCTCCAAAGCTACACAGAGAAACCCTGTCTCGAAAAACAAAAACAAAAAAAAACAAAAACAAAAAAAACAAAAACAAAAACAAAAGTTAGATTTTATGCTATAATTTGTATCTAGTTGCTATTTTTTTGCTCTACCACTGAGCTAAATCCCCAAGCCCTCTAGTTGCTATTTTATGAACTAGATTAATGAACCCAAAGAGAATTTACAATACACATGTTGATTTAATTTTTCTCAAAAAAGTATTTTTTGAGGCAGAGTCTCACTGCGTACTCTTGGTGACCTGGAACTCACAGAAATCCACCTGCCTCTGCCTCCAGAGTGTTGGAATTAAGGGCATGCACCACTACACCTTGCTAAAAGATTTATTTTTATTACTTTTAATTACATGTATGTCTGTGTGTCTCTATGTGTATATATGCACATTGAGAGCAGTTGACCTTGGAGGCTAGAACAGAGTTGTCAGATCCCCTGGAAGTGGACAGTTGTGAGTTGCCAAAACCAGATGTTCTGTAGGAGCAGCAAGTACTCTTAACTGTTGAGCCGTTTCTCCAGTATTTCCCACAAAATCAATTCTTACTTATAAATTAACACATAATAGAAAACAGAAAAAAAAAGTTATTTTAAAAAAGCCTTGGGCTGTTGGGGGGACGACACACGGGACGGGGACAGGGACAGGGACAGAGATGAGACGGGACTGAAAAGATGGCTCAGTGGTGGAGAATACTGGCTGTTCTTCCAGAGGAACCTGGTTCAATTCCCAGTACCCACAGGGCAACTCAAGACTGTCTGTAATTCCAGTTCCAGGGGATCCAACATCCTCACACAGACATACATGCAGTCAAAACACCAATGCACATAAAATAGAAATAAATAAATCATTTTAAAAAAAGTCTTCAGGATAACAGGAAAAAAAACTTCAAATCAAATAAAGATTAGAAAAACCAAATTTTGTTAAAATAGCCCTTGTATATTTTGTGAGTATATTTTAATTGCTTTTTAAAGTAAATCTTTAATAATGCCTAGGTAAAAATTATATTGGTATTTGAATACAGAGTGCATATGTAGCAGCTTACTTTTAGTTTCTACCAATAGAATAAAGCTATCAGATAGATTCCTTGCTTTTAACAATGCTGATGCTGTCTTCAAGGACAGCGGCTCACTTTGCTCCTCACTGAGCTGATGCGAGGTAGTGTTAGTTTGGACGTGACTGGCGGTGTAGAATGGCAGGGAGTGCTAGTGTAGCTTCACTCCCATAAGTGTGAGATGTTCTCACTGAGTCCTTCCACACAGCTGCACTTCTATTTAGTTTCCTCCTTTCTTTGTAGGATTTATTTTATGTTTATCTATGTATGTTTGTCCATGTGACTGTATGCACATGTGTGTTTGGGTGCCTACAGAGGCCAGAAGACACTTGGATCCCTTGGAGTTAAAGTGCCTGTGAGCTGCCTGCCATAGGTGCTGGGATCTGAACTTTGTTCCTAATGATAGAGTGAGGGCTTTTAACCACTGAGCCACCTCCCTAGCCCAGTTTCCTTGTTTCTAACTTGAAGAGAAATCTCAAAGCACAATCCCTGTTTCACGTGTCTGTGTGGAGTTGAGAACAGACCCTGTAATCCCTTTGTCTGGTACCTGGGCATAGCAGCCTCTCTACACATACAGGACTGGAGGAGCCAAAGTGGCTGTTCACTTACTGAATCGACATCTAGGACAACTCCATGAAGGCCAAAGGTTTTGAGCATCCCTCGGATGGCAAATTTTGGCAAGGCAGTTCCCACGGTACTGCTGGCGACATTGCTGCTGTCTGGAGAGCGTGTTACAACCGTGAGACCTGAGGAAGTAAAGGAAGACCAGTTCACCTTGGGAGGCTGTACTGTAGGATCTAAAATAGTTCTACAGCATGTGACAATAAAAAGGAGCATAGCTCAGCCTGTAAAGTAATAACAAAATGGTAAACTCTTCCAATTCACAAGTTAAGAAGACAAGTAAGTCATTTAAAAATGGGAAGAGGACTTGGATAAATACTTCTCCAAAAAGAAATAAAAAGATAACACATGAAGCAATGTTCATTATTACTTGTCAATCATCAGGGAGATGTAAGAGCCACAGTGAGACCCCTCGGCAACAGCAATGGCTGATGTAAAGAGACAGATGGAACACACTGCCACACATGTGCAGAAACTGGGACACTCATACATAGCTGGTGAGCTGCTGGTAATGTAGGATGCTTTAGAAAGTATTTTGGTAGTTTCTCAAAAGGTTAAACATAGAGTTACCATATCACCCAACAATTCTACTCATGTTTATAGATTCCAATCTATTATAATACATACGTATTTCTCCTAGAGAAATGAAGATGTATGTCCATACAAGAGGGTGACACAAATGTTTAGAGTAACAATATTCCTAATAGCCAAAAAGCAGGGCCAATTCAATCATCCATCAACGATGAATGAAAACAACTAAGGGGCATGTCTATACAATGAAGCATTGCTCGACAGTAAAAAGAATCAAGTATTGACACATGCTTCATGGATGAGTGTATTTAACTGTGAAAAGGTGTGTTACATTTGTTTAACTAGGCAAAGATGTGTTGCATTTGTTTATACTGCATTTGTTTAACTAGGCAAAGATGTGTTACGTTTGTTTATACTGCATTTGTTTAACTAGGCAAAGATGTGTTACGTTTGTTTATACTGCATTTGTTTAAGTAGGTAAAGATGTGTTACATTTGTTTATACTGCATTTGTTTAACTAGACAAAGATGCGTTGCTGTTTCACCTGCTTGCCTAAGATACCTGACTGATCTAGTAAACAGCTGAATGGTCAATAGCTAGGCAGTAGAGAGAGAGGCAGGACTGGAGGGCAGAGAGAATAAGAAGGAATCTAGGCTTGGGAAAAGATGAGAGAGGGGAGAACAAGGGAGAAAGAGAGGGCCCAGGGCCAGACAGCCAGGCAGCCAGAGGCAGAGTAAGTCATACAAAAGGAAAGAAAAGTAAAAAGCCCTGAGGTAAAACATAGAAACAGATTAAAACAAGAGCTAAGATAAGACCAAGCATTCAAAACAATAAGTCTCCGAGTCATGATTTAGGAGCTGGTTGGGGCCCAAAAGAAAAAGCCTGCTACATTTGATATCCACCATGGGGCCTGAATTTCCACACAGGGCCTGAGATGGCTGGAAAGAAAAGAAGAGAAAAGAAAAGAAAAAAGAGAAGAGAAAAGAAAAGAAGAAAGCTGGCACGCTAAGTAGAAACAGCAACCTAAGTAAAAATGCCTGCCATCATGCAGGCGCAAACTTCCTAGAGCTGAGGTGGATGAATGCAGCTCCCTGGCAAAGGCAGCTCCAGACCAGGCTGCAGGCTTAGGCTTGGCTTTCATGGACCTGGGAAGGGGCGGAGTCAGCCGCCAGAGCCTCTTGCAGAGGGCCTAGCCTGCACTGCTGAGCAGTTTAAGTGTGGCTCACCTCACACACATCAGAGGCCGCTGCAAGTGTGCAGCTGCAGGCACTTAGCAGAGTAGGTTCAGATGGAAAAACAGGTTACAGTGTGCTTAAAAATGTATGTAGGCTTAAGAAAGAAAAGAAAATGGATACAAACAGTCATAGAAAAAATAGTCTTTAAAGAAAGACTAAAGTAGCATAAAAAGGATAAGCCACCAGTAAAGATGGTAAATACACAGGGAGTCTGGACCCTGCGGGTGTCTTGTTCAATGTTTTGAATACTGATGACTTTAATGACGGTGGCTGAGAGACATGTGACTGCTAAGGGACCGCTGAATGAAACCAGCCGAGATACCTAAGGAATGCCTTCACTTTAAATGCAAGTCAAAAATGTGTTGTGTTGGGGAAGAGAGTACCCTTTTGTTTCCACAAGAAACAAAAGGCTGTGGGTTTGTTCAAGGTTAATCGAGATCAGGTTTGATTGGGGGAGACCTCCTGAAAATCTTGGCTACAGATATAAAAGAAATAAACCTAGAAAAACTACTAGCCAGGTGATATATATTTTACCTGCTCAAACATAAAAAAAAAAAACCCACAAACATCTTTGGTTGGCTTGTGTACAAAACACAGTCCATACTTGTGTTAATGTAGATATGTATGTTACCTTTGAAAGTTTGTGTGTTTTCAGAGCAAGGGGACCAGACACCAATGAAAATGGGTGGCCCAGGTGATCCAGTCTCTCAGAGTGCCTCTGTTGCAGTTTCTTCAGAGTTCTGCATGCCTCACAAACTATTCTAGCCAGGACTTCAGATAGGCCTTGTACTTTCTCACTGCACAGAGACTGAACAACAGATGTTATAACTAGTTTTCCTAGGACTTAACCATTATTTCAATTTTCTCAGGTTTCCTAAAGATGCCATTGCCCACAGACAACAGGAAGCAGTCTAGAGATAAACATTCCAAGAAGTGGAGTGGGTGTTTTTTGATCATTTGGTGGGTTATGGATGTTTGCTACCATTAGGGGGGATATAGAAATATAGGATAAAAAGACAAGTATTAACCTCAAATGTTTTACATTGGTATACATTGGTATGGACTTTGGTATATTGATACAAATTTGAAGTTATTTTTGTTATATTGTACATATGTTTCTACTCTTGGTTGGGGTATTGTGCTTATGCAGCTCACTTAAAAATGTAATGTATAATTAAGAAATGCAGGTTAGTAGTTATCTATAATAATAAAACCTGTAGTCATATTAGTATGTTTTCAAGGTTAAACAGATATATTTACATAGATAGATGGTCTTCAAACACATCAAAAACCTATAGAATATGGCATTTACAATGTTTTGTTAACATGGGCTTTTCATGACAGTGAGATGCATTTCCTCCTGACAGCACCAATTTACTTTAGAAAGGCTGATGGGCATTGAAGAACCTCCATGTGGAGGTCGCTTTCAATGTGGCAAAGCTAGCCATTTGGGCAACAAACTGTCCTTGCCTCAACTGCTGACAGTATACTGTTCAAGCTGGACATGCAGGACACAAAGGAAAGCAACTGCAAAACCTTGTGAAAACAAGGCAGGACAGTCTTTGAAGATTCCTGCTTCATAGAAAAGTGGGCCAGATAGTCTGCAGGGCACAAAGAAAAGTGACTGCCAAACTTTGACAAAACAAGGTGGGACAATCCTTCAAAATCCTTGCTTCATAGAAAAGTCTGCCATATTTTCTAGGTCTGTAGGCCAAAGATGGATGCCCCAATGTTGCAGAGAAGCCTTGGGTGACTGTCCAGACAGCCAGATGTCTCTGTCATTTCTATAGTTTTGGAAGTGGCTTGCACTGCACTTCCTGTTTGCTTAGGTAATATTATATCCTCCTGGGATCTTTGATGGAGTTGAAAACTAGATAGTTACAGTTACCGTTTTCCTTAGCGATGATAGAAGGTAAATTAGGTACAGAGTTTTGGACTCATCAAAATAGAATAGATAATAGAGTGATTTCTCCAAATTTGCCAAATGCAAAGGGACTGGATATTGTAAATGTAATCCTTACCTGATAACTGTTCTTATTGTATATAGTCTTACTATGTTAAAGTTAAAACATTTCTTTTTATTTGACAAAAAGGGGGAGATGAGCCTGGAAAGAGGAGCAAGGCCCGAGAGATCACATGTTAAATGATTCCATCTGTAACAAATGCCCAGAACAGGTAAACCCACAGACAAAAGGGAGAGACACAGTTCAGAGTCCAGGGAGAGGGAAGGGTGGGTCGATGGAAGAGCACAGAATTTTTCTGGGGATATGAATATGCTAAAGAATTAGATAGAGGAAATGGTTTGGTAGATCCCCTGGAGCTGGAATTCTTCATGGTTGTGAGCTACCATGTGGGTGCTGGGAACCAAACTCAGGTCCTCTATAAGAGCAGCCAGAACCCTTAACTGCTGAGCCATTTCTCCAGCTCCAGCTATCATGAGTTTTTGTGAAGATTATTAGGCTAAAAAAAATGAGTGGCTTAAAATTCTTTGTGTATGTGTTTTTCTGTTATTTCTTCAAAGTATAATAGATTTTTGTGAAAAGCATATTTAAATTCTAAAAAGCTCTATAAACCATGGCCATGTGGTTTGGGTGTTTTATGGGTTTTTGCTGATGTTTGTTTGTTTGTGAGACAGGGTTTCACATAACCTAGGCTGTCCTCAAACTGTAGCCAAGGCTGACCTTGAACATATCTTGTTACCTCCAAGAGCGTGCCACCATGCCCAGCTAAACACGTGGCTTATTAACTCAGAGTCCATACCCACACCAGGAAGCCTACCTGAAGCCTGCTTCCTTCCTCTACTCTCAGCCCTGCCACAGCTGCTTATGCTGTGAGCTTTGAGCACGTGGGAGAGACTACCAGAGGTCACATGCCTTCTTGTGGCCCACCAGGACACTTGAAGGCTTCACATGAGAGTTTGGAGGTCACGTCACTCAGAGAAAGACCACCCTGGGAGCCAGCAGCTGCTCCTTTCAGGGGAATGTCACACACAGAGCAAGGAGGAAGCAAAAGCAAAACCTTTTCGGACTTTGTCAATTGTGAACTTGTTTGCTTCATCTTTAATGTCCTCAATGGTGGGAAGATAAAGGTCTCTTGGGATGCCGCCGTTCTCCTCATAGAGAAATTCAACTGTCTGCCGGGCGATGTCCACCATGCCTGCAAACACAGCACACCAAGTAACTCCTCAGGGAACACAATCTTCAGACCAATAGGGCACTGACTCGTGCCTGGAACGAAACAATGGAGAGTGTTTTCATGCCCTTGCTGGGAAGACACTTTGTACCCAGTTTAAACACTAACGCCATTGCTTCTAGGAGCCTCAGGTGGACCTTGCCAGGTGTGCCAAGGAGAGAGCACCTGAGTCAGCACTGCTGGTGTGCATCTGCAGAGCGCAGAGAGCTGGAGCCTCAGTCCAGGACAGTTCACAAGGCACACGACTATGCTGCATCTAACTCGGGCTAACTGAAGAGCAAACAGCAAATGAGGAGGAGGAGGAGAATGTGAGAGCAGTGTTTGCTTCTGACTCTGCAGATCTGGTGCCACAATAAACACACTCTAATTTAGAGAGGTGGAGAGTGATGCTAGGCACCCTCTATCCACTACTGAGATGTCCTGTGGATCTGTTTGTTTTGAGAGGGTCTCACATTGTGGCCCAGGACAGTCTTGAACTTGCCACCCTGTCTGTATCACAGGCCTGCACCACTCTATCCGGCTGCTTTGTTTACCTTCCCATAGGGAGAGGATATGCTTACACTTAATAGCAAAACTGACAGTATGGTATTAATTAGTCTAATAAGCCAAGTAAAGAGATGTCCAATAGTTGGTAACAAACAAAAGGAAAGCACTGTGGGAGTTCAGTGAGGTGTTTCCTTTTGCTGTAGCTGTTTCAGACCCACAGTGTTTAGCCACCACAGACAAGACAATGAGGGCTGACAGGAGACTGCTTTTAAACAGCCCAGCCATCACACATCACACAGCTACGATCTCTCTTCACTGGTCTTTCTGTAGTGAAAAGGTGTGTAGCAACATGGGCACTCTTTAAAGGAAGGCACAGTTACAGGAGGACATCATGGAAAGCAGCCGCCGCCGCCAGGGTGGGCAAGAAGCTGGGCTGAGCATGACTGGATTACAGAATTGCAGTGATCTGCAATTTTTTCGAAAGGAATAGTGCAGAGGAGGAAAACCTACAGATTAGGGAACAAGTAGGGGGACATGTGGGCCATGCAGACCTTGTGGGCATTCCGCTAGCCTTCCCCATGGGACCTGGTGACAGCAGCTGTCCTCTGGGTGCTGGGAGCCACCCCCCCACCCTCCTTCTCACCTTTGCCACTGCTCTGTTGAAGGGGAAATGGCACCACTGTCATTGCTGCTATGACACTGAGCACTGTACTGAGAGCACTTCTACACCCCAGGCTCTGCTCTTAGGAATGCCATGTGCATCAGCTTATTGGTTTCACACGGGCAGAGGAGGTAGAGATCACTACTGATTCCACTCAAGATGGGGAAGCCCAAGCTCCATCAGCTGCTAAACAGCTCATCTGTGATTGCAGAGGTGAGCATTCTCCACCAGGCAACACAGCCTCCCATGACAACTATACCAGCTTCATAGTCACACTGACAAGGAAAATGAAGCCTAGCAATTAAGGCAAAGGACCCAGAGTTCACTGACATACGGGGTAAGACATCATCAAGCCAGACACGACATCCGAGGAGCCCCTCTCCTCAACTGTATCTCCCTCATCCCTCACGCCTCTCAGTGACTCTTCAGGAGAACAAAGCACAGCAGCAGACCTAGTTGTAAAGCACCCTTGATCTGGTCCAGGCCTGACTTTCGCTCAGCTTCATTGCGGAAGCGTCTTCGGATGGTAGGGAAAACCTTGGTCTCCCACGCTTTCACCAACAGGGCATAGTGGTCCTCCTGCGGGAGAGGAAGCTCGTGAGCTTAGGAAGAGCTTCATGAAGGCCCTTGTAGCTCTGTGCAAGGACCTGCCCTGCCCAAGGCTGGCCTAAACACAAGGCCTTAGGCACCCCCACAGCAAGCCCTTCATCCCCAACCACAGCAAGTCCCTCCCCTAGCAAGCCCTTCCTCCCCAGCAAGTACTTCCTTCCCTCAGAGCCACCAAAGCATTCTCACTACAGTTTGGATTTCCTGCTGAGCTACTACCATCAGAGTCCTTCACCTTCAACATGTAGACCTCTCTGGAGCAGCCCAGCCTAGCAGACACGGCTACTCATGGGCAGTTCAGCGAGATGAACGTGCCAAGGTAACTACTCACACAAGGACACAGCAGAAAGCTAACATCATCAGCCTTGTCCCCGAGATGATGTCCTGACCCAGGCTGTGGGCTCTCACCTGTGGGATGTCATCATCATCATCGTCATCACTTTCATCATCTGCAATGGGAGGTGGATGGGGGTCTGGCCCAGAAGTGATGAAATTCTCATAGCTGAGCTCGACTTTATAATGGCAGGAGGTGTCACTGTCATATTCTGTAACAAAACACAGTTAGATTCTTTCCCTTCTCTCTCTCTCTCTCTCTCTCTCTCTCTCTCTCTCTTCTCTCTCTCTCTCTCTCTCTCTCTCTCTCTCTCTCTCTCTCTCTCTCTGTCTAACTGAATGTTGAAATAGGGTCTTGCTAAGTTGCTCAGGTTGGCCTTGAACATACCCTATAGCCCACACAGGCCTTGAATTTATTATCCTCCTGCTTCAGCCTCCTGAATACCTGAGTTTATAAGCCTGAATCACCTGACCTGACTTAATATGATTTTTTAAAAAATCATCAGGAAACATTGTAGCACACAGCTTTCTACCCATGTCCCTAATTCTACCATTTTATTATTACTTGATGATCTCAGTTTAAAGATATTTTAAAAAATGAGCCGGGCGGTGGTGGCGCACGCCTTTAATCCCAGCACTCGGGAGGCAGAGCCAGGTGGATTTCTGTGAGTTCGAGGCCAGCCTGGGCTACCAAGTGAGTTCCAGGAGAGGCGCAAAGCTACACAGAGAAACCCTGTCTCAAAAAACCAAAAAAAAAAAAAAACCAAAAAAAAATAAATAAATAAATAAATAAATAAATAAATAAATAAATAAATAAATAAATAAAAAATGAGGAACACTGTAAGGTGAAGGATTTCATCCAAATGTCTGGTTTTGGCTTCCTACACCGTACTTTCTAGACCAACACTTAGCACTACCCAGGGCAGTACCCCAGTCTGGCCCTCTCCTTCCGGTGTCTGTCTTTATAGAAGTCTCTCACCACACTGCAGATGCCTATGCTAACAGACTTGTGGACTTCGCAGCACTAGCAGCAAGGAGAAGGATGATGTGGCTTACGTTGCTGGGCTGTGGCCACTGCAGCAATTCGGCATGGTGGCCCATGAGTGCCTGGGTCTGATGCAATGCTGGTGCCGGCATCATTGTCGCTGTCAGATGCCATGGCAAACGGCAGGGCCTCAAAGTTGGCGCTGATCTCCTCTGCCAGGTCGGTGCACAGGTCGGCAGCGTTGCGATGGGCCTGTCCTTCAGCATACGCAAATGGGCGGGAGCCAAAGTTGGCTCGAGTTTTTGTGTTCTAGAAAATGCAAACAAAGGACTTAGGATTATTTAGATTTTCTTTCTTTCTTTCTTTTTTATTTTTAAACAACAAAGTGCACTTCAGTGAATGTTAAACCTAAAGAACAGCCCAGGAGTGGGAAGTAGGAGAAACAGGCAAAGGAACAGGCATGTGTGTCCTGTGCCTGGAGTGCTGCACAACCCACCACACACACTCAGGCTCCTTTGCCCTCATTGTCTCTAACACTCTTACCTTCTCCTGGCCAACAGAATGTTATGATGTAGCTCAGGCTAACCTCAAACTCTCAATAATCGTCTTTAAATTTTTATTTACTTATTTTACGTGTACGAGAATTTTGCCTGCACATATGTTTCTGTATCACACGTGTGCCTGGTGCCTGCAGATGCTATAAGAGGGCACCGGGTCCTTGGGACTGGAGTTAGAGATGGATGAACATCTCTCCAGCTCCATCAATCTTCTTGACTCATCTCTCAAGAGCAGGATTACAAGTGTGCACGCCACACCTGTGCTGCTCATCTCTCTGCCCACAACATTCTTCCCGCTAACTTTCCAAGACTAGCTAATGTCCAGGCTTGACTTAGCCATCATGTCTTCAGAGCACAGGAATAGGATTGGTACTCAGAGACTAGATTCCCACTCTACGCACTTATTGGTTTGTGATTATATACATGTTTCTGTCATGTCCAATTCCACCAATTGATTATAGTATGAGAGAGACAGACAGCATCAATACCTTGTTCTCTGCTTCAATTCAGAACATGATGTGGTGCTTGCGCATAGACACTGGGCACATATTTGTTGAATGAATGAAAGCATGGGACAGGATGAGACAGGAAGACCAGGGAAGCAGCTCATCTGGAACATGTGTTCTGCTGCAGTCTAGCTGTTGAGTACATGAGGAGGCATCTGACTACGGACTGGGAACGGACACAGATTAGGGGCTGCAGCATGTCATCAGTGATAATGTCCCATAGAACAGCCAGTGTTCCTAGGTGCTCCTTCAAAGTCAACAGAGCCCACAAAGTGTGTGTGTTTGTGTGTGTGTGTGTGTGTGTGTGTGTGTGTGTGTGTGTGTGTGTGTGTGTGTGTATGTGTGTGTTTTGGAGGTGCTGGGGGAAGAGAAGTGTTGAACTTTTGAGTCTTCACCAGAGAACAACTCTCCAAGTTTCTGCCATACTACGTGACTCAGAGGGCTCACTCTCCCAAGCTATCTTCAGAGACACTTCACTGGTGTACCATTTCTTGTTAAGGAAGGATGGCTGAGAGGTGCTCAGAGCAGGTTTGTCCTAATTCTGGACACAGCCCCAGACCCAAGACTCAGGGTCCATCCAGCAGGGAAAAGAAGCACTTGTCCAGGTTTGCCATGCCCATCACTGTGCAGGGAAAGGTTAGACAAAAGCTTTTCTACTTCCCCTTCCGGTCAAGAAGACATTTCTTTAAAGAATGTATTCTTCTTTCCTATCAAGGTGACTTGCCTTTTTCTGAATGTGAACCACAGGCCACATCCCCCCAGAGACGTCCTCCAGGTATGGTGTGAGGCGCTGTCCGCAGTAAGTGAAGTACACCCGACCTTTGGCTGGCTGCCCTGGAGGAGGTGGGGTCCCCTCAGTCCTCTCCCAGCCGATTCCTGCCACATCACCTACAGCAGAGAGCAGGAAGAGCACACACATTTTCCCGTTTTACTATCAAGTGAACTGCTTGCTAATTTGCAACCATGTGACTGAGGGACAAAGGCAGATGTGTCTGTCTCCTGAGTTCCAAGATAGAGTCTCTCAGGGTAATGGCTTCAGAATGCGAGACCTGTGGTATAACTAGCAGACAACAAGAGCAAGAGCTTGCTTTTCACTCAGAGACAAATGGCCCATTGCCAACTGCCAAGTTTATTTTAACTTCAACCCGTCTGGATGCAAGGCTGGCCCACTGCACTCACCAGGAGAGAGTGTGACATCTAGGCGGACACTCTTCCACTGTAGCAGACTGGAGCCATTGTAGTGTACCGCTCGGCCGTTGCTGGGGGAGAACAAGGGGGTCGAGGCTGAGACTCAGCAGCCATGTGGAGGGAGAGAGAGAAGAAAGGAGGGGAGGAAGGGGCAGGCATGCAGGGAACCCCAGAGTCATGAGCAGTGCTTTCCTAAACACGAACACATGTCCAATGGCACTGTCCACACAGGGCTTGGGGATATTCTGCTGTGCGCTTAGGAGTACAAAAGTCCAGCAGATCCCAGTCTACATCACAGCACCATGGTATATGGGCTCAGATGTGTTTGGGAAATGGAGAAAAACAAGTGTCTTGCTGCAGGACAACTAGGAAGGAACCATACTGAGGAACCCTAAGCATCCAAAGAGGAAAATAACACTGTGCTGCCCCCACTTCTTCACACACAACTGCACTTTGGCACCCTGAATACCATAAACACCTATGGGGAGTCATTTTCTCTAGAATACTGACCCACTTTTAAGACAGGGTCTCACTATGAAGCCCTGGCTGGCCTGGAACTCACTATGTAGACCAGGTTGCCCTCAAACTCATAAAGATCTGCTGGGATTAAAAGTGGTCCCAAGCACGCCCAGCAGCACTTTTCACTTCTTCTCTTTAGCTGTAGCAGGAACACTTACTTGTGGAAAAGGCAAGTGCCCACTGGATTGGTCCATGCCCCATCACGCTTCTCAGCTTCTGTAGCAAAGCCAAAGGAGACGATTGGTCCAGTGTCATCGTCAGTGTCTCCATAGGAAACAATCTCAATTTCCCAGTAAAAAGATGGGGCCTGAAGAGACACCAGCAGAGGGTGACCGTCAGAGGGCGCAACAGGCAGGGTAGACCACCTACCGCTTCTTTCCCGTGGGAAGGATGTGAAGAGGCAGGGAGGCCAGGAGCTCCTCACCTGCACTGGCAGCGGGGAGGTGGCATAGATGAAGGTGCCCCGGGGAAGACCTCCTCCAGCACTGGGGTCAGCCAGGAAGGTGACAGAGGTGAGGTGAGAGGAGAACATGCAGGCGCGGACTGGAGGGAACACTCGAGAAGGGCTCCAGGTGATCTCTTTGGGCTGCAGTGGGGGCAGGAGAGAGGATTTCACTCAACAAAGCAGACAACAAAACAAAACAAAACAAAACAACAAAACCTCATTACTCTCTCAGAGAAGGAGGTAATTTTTATCTGATATGATTAAAATACTGGTTCTCTGTTCTTTTCATTTTTTGTTGTAGTGTTGGGAATGGACCCCAAGGTTTTACACCTGCTGGGCAAGGCCTCCCATTCAACTACATCATCCCTGTCCACCCCTAAATATAAATTGTATCAAAAGTATATCTTCTGGGCTACAGAGATGGCTCAGAGGTTAACAGCACTGGCTATTCTTTTGCAGAGCGCCTGGATTTATTTCCCAGCACCCAGTTCTAGGGGTCTGATGCCCTCTTCTGGTCTCCTCAGGTACTGTATGCATGTGATGCAAAACATAAAATAAAAATAAGTCTTTACAAGAGGAAAGCTTTATTTCTATTTTATTTTGTTAAGTCTAGCTTTTTACCCCAACATGATCTTAATTTTTTTTGTTTTGTTTATATATTTACTTATTTTTGGTCTTTTGAGACAGGGTTTTTCTATGTAGTCCTTGCTGTCCTGGAACTTGCTCTGTAGACCAGGCATGATCTCAATCACTTTTCCTATGCCCAGTCCTACTGAAATTACTCCCCTGAACCCCAACTGCTTATCTTCTTACTCGGCTTTCCATTTCTTCTTCTTGTGCTTGTAATGGTATTTTTTGGTAGGACAATCTTAGTTCAGTATGTAAAGAGAAGCTGTATCCCAAGGACACTGCTCAGATGGGTAAGTGTCTGTCCTCGGTCAGCTGCCTGTCTCCTCATGCTTCCAATACTTCACTCAAGTGCCAGGCTTCCCTATGAGACACAGCTTCTCTCCACCCACCAATTTCAACCCATCCTCCACAAAGGGCATGGCTGCAAGGGAATCATCAGATCCCAGGCCTGCCAATAACAGCCTGAGGAGTGTGTGTACGGCACATGGTGAACACTGCTTTTGATGGGCAGTATAGAAAGGGATTCATCTTCTGCTGAGAAGGAAGAGCTGGATGAGAACACACTTACCTTTAAACGACACCCCATTGTTTCTACCATGGTAACTGAAGATGCTGAGATGTCAAGTGATGTTTGTGCATGCTTTTATTTCTATGCAGCGATTTATTTGCATGGCTGACATAATATAAAATCTGCCCATCTCAGGGCTGGAGAGATGGTTCAGAGGTTAAGAGCACTGACTGCTCTTCCAGAGGTCCTGAGTTCAATTCCCAGCAACCACATGGTGGCTCACAACCATCTGTAATGAGATCTGGTGCCCTCTTCTGGCCTTCAGTCATACATGCTGTATACATAATAAATAAATAAATCTTTAAAAAAAAAAAATCTGCCCATCTCAAGTTTTGGTATGTTCATGGAGTCATGTAGCCACCACTACATTCTGGTCTAGAGCATTTGTTTTCTCATTGTAAGTGATCCCACACTCACTGGAAGTCAGGCTGTAGCCTCTCACCTACTTCTCTTCTCCCCAGTCCCTACTGACACCAACTTGCTGCTTTATCTTTTCTGTATACATCAATGGAATCAGGAAATTTATGGTACTGTGGGTGGCCTTTATATGGTTATGCCATAGCTCACTGCTTGGATATTGTATGTTGCTAATTCATTCAACATTTGATGGGCATTCAGGTCATTTTCACTTTCGACTACTGTGAATAAAGCTGCTACAAACAAAAAATATAGCATTTTTTCATATTTGATAGTATTGTGTTTTAACTGTCAGTCATGCTCTAATACAGTGGTTCTCAACCTTCCTAATTCTACAGCCCTTTAATATAGTTCTTTATGTTATAACGACCCCAAACCATAAAATTATTTTCATTGCTACTTTATAATTTTGCTACTGTTATGAGTTGTAATGTAAATATTTTTTGGAGACAGAGGTTTGCCAAACTGCTGCTCTAATACTTACAAAGTACATAACTTTTTAGTTAGTTTTGTGGGGTTTTTTTTTTTTTTTTTTTTTTTTTTTTTTTGCATACATGGACATACTGAGTGTCTCCCTCAGTTCACTTTATTTTTTGAGACAAGGTCTTTCACTGATTTGGTTAGACTGGCTGGCCAGGGAACCCCAGGAGTACTTCCGTTTCTAATACCCCAGTATGGGGATTACAGGTGCATGTCTCTATGCCTGGCTTTTACATGGGTGCTGGGAAGCCAAACTCAGGTCTTCAAGTTTTCATGGCATCACTTTACCATTCTCCAGTTCCCTAAATTTTTAAAGTTATCTTTTTGTCATCATAATTCAAATATTAATAAATTCTGCTCCCCAGTACAATGTTCCCGCAGCATTTAGAATGTAGCTCAGTATTCTTGACCTCCAAAGGTGGCGACAGTACAGCTGCCAAAGGGCTGCGCATGCTCACTCCAGGCAGGCGCTCCACCTCCACGCTACACTCTCAGCCCCGAATGCTCAGTCTAACGCGGCATCCTTATTTAACAGCAGTCACAGCCTGCAGGGAGGCACGGACGTCCCACCTGTCTCCGGTCAGCCTGCAGTGGAGGTGGAGGGGGCCGAGCACAGTCCCGGTAGAGCATCCTGAGCCGCTCACACTGCACCTCTACAACCGCAAGTCGCTCTCCTGTGGAGGGACACCGGAAATGGGTGAAACAGCTCCGGGAGGGGCCCCGCAACACCAACGTCCACCTACAGAGACCATGTCCACCCTTCCAGAAGAGAAAACGCCCCAGCCATCTGTCTGCTCACAAAGCTCAGCAGCGAGGCACAGTGGGCACCGCGGCCTGGCCCTGGAGTAGAGCGGCCTGGCCCTGGAGTGCTGGCAAGGATAAGGGATTCCCCATGTCTTCCAACCACAGCCCAAGGCAGCCAGGGCACCCATCCCTGCAAGGGTCTTGAAGATGAGATGCTGTAACTCAAGTCAAGCTCTTAGACAAGCCCAGGCATAGGACAAACACTCAGCAAATGACACCTATGATTCTTATCATCTGAAAAATGGAGCCCACCCTCTTTATTTTATTTTTTTTTAAATAGGGCCTCTGTGTATAGCTAAGGCTAGCCTAAAACTATTTAGCTCTACCTGGCCTGGAAGTTCCTCCTGCCCCAACCTCCAAAGTTACAGGATTTCGGGAATACCCAACTCATGCCAGGGGAAAGCCATTACACTTAAAATTCAAGTTGATTTTAAATATTAATGTTGTCTGGGCATGGTGGTGCATGCCTTTAATCCTAGCATCCAGGCAGATGGATCTGAGTTTGAAACCATCCTGGTCTACATCAAAGCTCTACATGTAGGAGAGATGGCTCAGCAGTTAAGAGCAGTGACTGCTCTTCCAGAGGACCCAAGATCAATTCCCAGCACCTACATGGCAGCTCACAACTGTCTGTAACTCCAGTTACATG
The DNA here is from genome assembly GCF_007827085.1 of Peromyscus californicus insignis. Classification (NCBI taxonomy): domain Eukaryota; kingdom Metazoa; phylum Chordata; class Mammalia; order Rodentia; family Cricetidae; genus Peromyscus; species Peromyscus californicus. The sequence continues at coordinate 11,762,628 of NW_026294540.1, read as the reverse complement.
GGATCTAACACTCTCACAAAGACACACATGCAGGCAAGACACACATAAATTACAAACAAATCTTAAAAAAAAAAAAAATATATATATATATATATATATATATATATATATATATATATATATATATATATTAAAAAAAGTTCCAGGCTGTGGTGATACTGTGTTCCCCAAAATATTGTGCACCCTAATAAACTTATCTGGGGTCAGAGAACAGAACAGCCACTAGATATAGAGGCCAGAAAATAGTGGCACACACGCCTTTAATCCTAACATTCCAAAGGCAGAGATCCATCTGGATCTCTGTGAATTCAATGTTACACCGGAAACAGCCAGGCATGGTGACTCACGCCTTTAATCTCAGGAAGTGATGGCAGGAAGCAGAAAGGTGTATTAGGCGTGAAAACCAGGAACTAGAGGTTGGTTAAGCTTTTAGGCTTTTGAGCAGCAGTTCAGCTGAGATCCATTCGGATGAGGACATAGGGGCTTCCAGTCTGAGGAAATAGGATCAGCTGAGGAAGTGGCAAGGTGAGGTAGCTGTGGCTTGTTCTGCTTCTCTGATCTTTCAGCATTCACCCCAATACCTGGCTCCAGGTTTGATTTTATTAATAAGACCTTCTAAGATTCCTGCTACACCAGGCCTGCTGGGACTACATAGTGAGACAAAAAAACAAAAGCACAAACAAAAAGTGCACTTCTTAAATGCAGGCTGTCCTGAGGAAAGACGTTAGCACAAACTCTCTTCGTATTAATGTAAATGTAGAAAAGGAAACACGAAAACACTCAGGCATGGGCCTGGTGCTCACTGAAGAGCACTGCTTTCCTGTCAAGCACGGGTGTTGAGAGGAGCACTGTCTTTGGAGCTCAGCGGATGTTGAATGTGGACACAATTAGCATTCCACATGACGCTGCACAGATGCTCACTGGGAACTTACCAGCACTGCACTCCTGGGCTACGAGGTTCAGAACTTCCACAGCTGCTGGACACTGCTGTATGAATTCTTCACAAAACAGACTGTCTTCTAAAAGCTGCGCCATGACCAGGCATGCTCTTAATGTTAAAAGATTCACAACATTTCAAGTCATCAATGTTCATTCTTTAAGAGAGCAACTGCGAAGCATTTCAATCAATTTTGTCATTTTTACATCTTTTTTTCTACAGCAGACTGGCTTGGAAAAATAAAGTTGGCCCTCCATATCCATGAGGGTCTGGACCTATGGATTTGACCATCCAAACTAAAAATATGGAAAAGCTTCCCCTGACTGAACGTGTGGACCTTCTTCCCTGGTCACCATCCTCGCACGACACTAACAAGCTGTGCAGTCCTCCACAGCATCAGCACTGCACAGGGAGCATGAGGAATCCAGAGACTCCTGACAGTGCATGGAGGACATGTGGGTCCCACGCTTGTGCGTCTCATTCTATATGAGGATGTGAGTAGCCGTACTGTGACACAGTACTGAAAGCATCCCCTCATTTGCCTTCACCAGGTTGGGAAGTGATGGGCCTGAGTCACTGAAGAAAAGTGGTCACATGGCCCTGCAGTGCACCAGGTTCTTTAAGCAGAGCAGCCAGTGTCCTCTCCAGGGAGGGCTTGGCCTGCTCTGGAGGGACAGTCACTGCGGGAGGCAATCAAAGGTGCAGGACCCGGGACTCAGCTTGGGTAAATGGCGTGTGACAATGGCACCTATGACTTAGCTGACCTGAGCTTCAGGCTATAAACCCTCTAAGGCCAGGCCAGCTTACCTTGTTCGAATTTCAGCCAGGAGCCGGACAACTGCCATGACAGGTGCTGAGCCGTCTCCTGTTGCAGGAAGTGAGGTGTGGATAGAGAGGCTTCCCTCCTGAGGGAGCAGCATGGACTGCACTGCCTGGACTACCTTCTCAGTAATGGACAGCTTATGAAGAGGCAGCGCCTGCAGCAGGTGGGAGGGCCCCAAAAAAGGGACAGGGAACAAAGGCATTATGACTATGTGGCTATCAAAATCACTGCAGAAAATCATAAACCAGGTCAGAGCAACCAAAAACTACATATACTATGGAATATCCCCAGCTAACAAATTCGTTTTATCATGTCGATGAATTTCCCACCACGTCACTGTGTAAACTTTACAGCCAGTATGTAAACACTATCACAGGTGAAAGTGAAGCCCCTCACTTCTCTATAGCGCTTGCCTGCCCCACAGCAACACAATCTGCATCTACACAGGTGCTTGACAAAGCAGGTGAAACATCACCTTACCTCTGACCTTGGAACACAAAGTCTAGACAAGGGAATAGTCAGTGTGTCTGCTGCTTGAGATGTCCTTCGGCAGTCCACGGGAGGGAATCTGACTGTAGCTATACCTTCCTGTTCATTGATAGAAGCCACAACTCCGATGCTTCCCGATATTCCTCTACCTAAAACCTGGAGATGGAGATTATTAGCACCACAGGCCATGCTCCAGCTATCTAGAAAAATGAGAGGGAAGGACTTGGCAGCTGTCACTGTCAGTGCTATAGTAATCACTGATTCTGATGGGGTCCAAGGCCAAGACATGATCAATAACAGGCTGGCAGCCTCACAGCGATAGAGACACGCAGCCATCCGAGCTGTCTAAGGTCGCTGGTTATGGGGCAGTGTAGGAATGCCTGGGGAAGCAGTGGCGGGTTACCTGGACCTCGGAGCCTATCTTGATGGTCTCTTTAAAGCCACCAAGGGCACAGAGTGCGGCAACGGCCTGGCGTGCGATCCTCTGTAGTTTGGCGAGTTTCCGGCCGCTGCTGCTCCCGTTTTCCAGGATGCTTTCTGCATATTTCCCCAGTTGTGGAATGTACATTAGTGCTCGGGACAGAACCTGTGTGTAATGAGGAGGATGACAGGCTAGAGACACAGCTCCCTGGTTAAGAGCACTAGCTGCCCCTGCAGAGGACCTAGGGTTGGCTCCCAGCACCCACATGGTGGTTCACAAATATCTTTAACTCTAGTTCCAGGGGATCTGGCAATAATCTCTTCTGACTTCCACAAGCACCAGGCATGGACGTGGTACACATACATTTATGCAGGCAATACATGCACACTAAGATAAAATAAATAAATCTTTTTTTGTTTGCCTTGTTTTTTTTCTTTGTGAGACAGGGTTGCTCTGTGTAGCCCTGGCTGTCCTGGAACTTACTCTATAGACCACACTGGCCTCAAATTCAGAGATCCATGTGCCTTTGTACCCTGAGTACTGGGATTAAAGGTGTGCACTACTACTGCCTGGCCAATAAAGAAATCTTAAGGGAAAAAAAAACAAAGAGGCCAGGCACTGGGAGACAAAGCACTGGCGACTGGTCTCAAGAACGGTGGAGTGACTACCAATGTTCCAGGCCCAGCTATCACATGAACTCTGGGTGTAGAAGAGACAAAAACTACCAAGTGTGGTCAGTGACGTTCTATCCATAGGTACCTTTGTATAATCAGACACAATGAGAAATATACAACTTCATAATATGGGAGAATCTAACACTGTATTACAAACCCACAACCATCACATAGTCATTCACCAGAGGGGGAACCACCCCCAATGCCTGCATGTCAATGTTCAGTTCTAGGGCATGTTTCAGGCCCTGGCCTGAAGAGTGGCAGGGGAAAGGGGGATGCGTCAGGCAACCAGACTACTGTTGTGATGGAGCAGTACATGACAGAGCACTTGGCAGTGCGATCACACAGAAGCCTCCCTAGGACTTCAATGGCCAAAATAATCAGGGACACCTGACACCATAATGTCAGTACCAGTCTGATGCAAGCAAAAGGAAAGCAGGACTGCCACTGTCTCCCTGACACACTGTCCTGACGTCTGCGAGTCTGCAGTCAGAACCAGCAGGGTCAGGGGAGACTCCAGGAGAGCAGGAGTGTCTGACTAATAGGGACACTGTCTCCTGGGATGACCCTTATGTGCATGTCTACAGCGCTGCTTCAATCTTACGCCCTTGGCTGAGCAGCAGCCCCATGCTGACCTTTTCTGCCGTTGTGGTCCAAATCTGAGCAGCATTTGATTCAGGTGCCATGAGCAGGCTATGGAGCAAGGCGATCACTTCTGCAGCCATGCTGTTTGCCACATGCCCACTGATGAAGGGTCGCACAGGGTCAGTCCTACAAGTGTCAACATGGAAAACTTTCAGTGCTCAGTGATGTTCAAAAGTACAGAAAAGTGATTTCAGAATTAATGAGGATGGAAGGATTTCCTACTTACACATGACAAAGGCTTACACGAGACACGGAGTTTGTTGACTGACAAATGACAAGCAAAATCAACACTAGGAAGAAACCACTTCTTGAACTTTTTCTGTGGTATGTGAAGAATCCTCTGTGCTACGATTTGAGTATCGCTCGTCTCCCGAGAGTTCACAGTGGTCCCAGGGGAGAGTTAATGGTAGGCAGCAAAGCCTATGGGAGGTTCTTAGGTCACTGGGGACTTGCCTTTGTAAGGGCTATTTCCAGCTAGGGCTGTAGAAAAGCCTGAGTTTGGCTCCTCCAACTCTCCTTTAGCTCCTAATTTGAGATGCAAACACTTGCTCCTGACAGGATCTGTCAGGATGTGATACAACCGAGAACTGGGGCTGTACCAGTACCATGTCCCTGAACCTCCAAAGCAGAGCTAAATAAGCCTTTTAAGTTATGAAGCACTGACTAACAACTCTGCAACAATGGACCCCAAGCTTCTTCTTTTTTTTTTTTAAACCACAGAAACTTTGGGAATCAAAGACAGACACAGGCTGCAGTTATTCCTCACCTACGGGTGCATGACACCATAAGCTTCTCCAAGGCAGTGTTCCCCTTGACTCTATCCCCAGAAAGAGGTGTGTGGTCAGCTGGGACAGTGAGAAAGCACCATGTGCAAGGCAGTTTACTAACACTCAGAAGACTGGCTCCCATGGCAGCCTCAGCACTAGCTCGTGGTTCTTGCCCCACTCCTTATTTTCAGCAGGTTAAGGATGGCATACGATTAAAACCCTGCTAACAAACCCACTATGCAGAGTGTCTGGAAGAGTCCGCCAGGTGGTACCTCCTTGAGAGGCTTACCTGGCGAGTTCCGAGTTCCTCTCTCGGCAGATGGAGGTTTGGGCGGTTTTCTTTTTGTCGCCCGTGGACAGCCCGCTCACAGTCTCTGGGTTGATGGACTCTACCGGTGGCCCGACACTGACAATGAGGCCCGACTGTGCCCACTTGGTTGCTTTCCGGAGGGCGGCTGAGGCCTCTTCTGTGATCACTTCACAGCAGCCACCCTGGAGTTTGGGGTGAAGACACCTGCATTGCTCATTCATTCTTCCCAGCTCACATTCTCTCAAATCTCTTCCCTGTCCATCCCCAAAGGGATGAATACCATAAACAACATAAACATAGACACCAGATACACATTTCTGTAACGTCTGAATCCTCTAGATTTTGCTTTGCAAATAGTGACTTTGTGATTACTGGGTCCTGCTCTACACACACCTTACAATCTGCTTGATTGGTTTTGAGTTATGTTTGTTTCTAAATGCCTGGCATCTCACTATTCAAATGTGCTAATGTCTTTAGCCATCCCTAAATCTATTGTTTGGTTTTCAAATAAATGGAAGAACATGTTGTCTCACAATGCAGCCCTGGCTAGGCTGGAACTCTTGGGAGATCCACCTGCCTCTGCCCCGAGTACTAGGATGAAAGGTGCACACCCCCACTGTGTGTTTCAATTCTACCCCTGGATCTTGAGATGTCCACTCACCCATGGCTGACACTAATGAGTATTACCATGTCTCATAACAGTATCTGGTTTAAAAAAATTGTTCATCACTGTTGCTTTTATTCCTTTAATGAGTTGTGAATGTGAGCATGTTTTATATCTTTTTTTTTTCCTGGAGCTCAGGACCGAACCCAGGGCCTTGTGCTTTGCTAGGCAAGCGCTCTACCACTGAACTAAATCCCCAACCCCATGTTTTATATCTTTATGATTTTTTTGTCTATACTTTTTTGTCTGTCTTTTTGAGATTGGGGCTCATGTATCCCAGGTTAGTTTCAAACTTGTGATATAAAACGGGAAACGTTAAACTTCTGATCCTCCTGCCTCCTACACCTCTTTCTTTTTCCTTTCATTTTCCTTTATTAAGAAATTTTCTACTCACTCCACATCCTATCCACAGACCCCCCGCCTCCACCTCTTGAGCACTGGGATCACAGGCTTTTATCATCAAGCCCAGGGCGCTCTAGGCAAGCACTCTACCAGCTGAGCTGCCCCCTCAGCCCGGGTCATGCTTGAGGATTATTCTCTTAGCGGCCTTTCACCTCTCTTCACTTTCATAACTATTTTATGACTACAAAATTTCCTTAAAGGGGCTAAGCAAAATTTATAGGTCAAAACTAAGTTCTTTACCGGGAATTGCTCAGTTGGTGGAGGGCTTACCAAGCACATATGAGGCTCTGAGGCATGGTGACGTTGAAATCCCAGCACTTGGGAAGTGGAGGCAGGAGAAAGTCATTCTTGGCTACTTAGTAAGTTTGAGCTGACATCTCATACATCTTATGTATGTCGCTCGGGTTAGCCTTAAACTGAGCTTCAGCTGGGACTAAAGGCCATGTCACCACACACAATTGAATTAACATTTAAAAAACCGATTTCTTCTGCAAGCCCAAAGTGTGGTAAATGTTCTTCTATCAGCTTTCCCATGTGGTTACCTTGGTCATGTCTCGATCCATCTTCACAACTTTCTCCATGTTGGCACCGGTACCAAGTCGAAAAGGCCGTCCTTCTGAGCTACTGCAAAAAGGCAGGCAGAGAGGTTGAGTCATTTTAAGGAGAATGTTAGAAAGGAGCATGTGTCACCCAGCAACCACGTGTTCAGGCCCTGTTTAGATGCTAACACTGGCTTTAGTGTGTGTGTGTGTGTGTGTGTGTGTGTGTGTGTGTGTGTGTGTGTGTGTGTATGTGTGTGTGTGTGTGTGTGTGTGTATGTTTATGCATGTATCACAGCATGGATGTAGACAACATCAGAGGACAATTTATAGGAGTCTGTTCTCTCCTTCCATCAAGTGGGTTCTTGAGACAAAACTCAGGTCACCAGACTTAGTGGCAATGGATTTTATCTACTAAGCCATCTTGCTGGATCTAAAACTAGCTTTTAAAATCCATAGACTCTCCTTTTTTCAAAAAAGAAATAACTTTTTTGTAATTTTAGATGTTTTAGGACCCAAAACAAAGTTCGTTTTTAAGAATTCAGACAAACACAACACCCTAGAGACAGCTCTGAGGAGGTGGACTGGTACACAGGCAGCTCAACTGCAGCGTGAAGGCAGTGCCCACAGGGAGGCCTGGCTTTCCCTCCTAACAACCCAGCGCCCTCTTCTCCAGAATGGGCCTCGTTGTATCAGTTTTGTGATGGCTGTGCAGCCACGTGTTTCTTGGAGAGTTCTTCACCTGAGCACTTACCATGACTATGCTCAGATGAGACCACTTTTTCACAGGCCATCCTGGCAAACAAGGGCCCCAAGCATGAGGATGAGTTCACAGATCACTCTTATCAAGAGAGGCACTTGTCTAAGGTCCCCTGTGCTCTACAGTAGGCCGCCCCACTGCCTTCTAAGGATAATTACAGGTTTTGTTTCCTTGTTGAGCCATTGTATCATTTATACTTCAGTCAATTAATGTTTTCTGGTTGAAGAGTGTCAACATCTGAGCACTGTCCTCACAGCTAGAGTCACCATGGACCCCACAGGGGTGACACAGAAGTGACTGGCTCGCCAGCTGGAGCCCTCTGCTGGTTTAGACAGGAAGCAGCACATCACAGCTCACCCTGGGGTTCTAGAGGCTTAGGTCTGCATTCAGGGCTGGCAGCCACAGTGTGTGCCTACTCGGGCTGTCAAGAGGGCTGAGCACAGTGCCGAGACACGGTGGTCTCTGGTGGCACTGCTACTCTAGGCACTGCAGTCACCTCAGCAAAGGCTGGAGGACTTCATGGGAGGACTGATCTTCCCGCTTGTGGATGAATATGGAGAGCTTGCCGTCCACGGCTTCACTTTCTTCTCCAGGATCTTTATCTCCTTTTAAGGGATTCTTAGGACTGGTTTTTGTCAACGTGGTATCAGGTTCAGAAGCAGTTGGAGAAAGAACCGTCTGACATCCTTAAAGCAGAAATCAAGGCCTACTTAGAAACAGCGCTGTGCTGTGTGTGCGGTTCCCCACACAGGAAAAGCCTCTCGCCCCTCCCTCTGCCACCATCCCCCTTATCACGGAACACGCAGGTGCATTTGGGGGCCTGGCCACAGCAGGAGCTGAGCTCCCAGGATCGCCTCCTGTCCAGGCCCTCCTCACCTGGGACCACATAGTCTGCCAGCTTGGCTAAGAGCAGAGAGGCGATCTTGGAGGCAGGGTCACTAGGGTCCTCCTGCTCACTGTTGAGGGAGGGGACGGAGTAGCTCCAGGGTGGGAGCTCCACATTCCCACAGTCCTCCACACTCATCAGAGGCAGAGCTGCACGGCACAGCTGAAGAATGATCAGCACCAGCTTTGGGGATGGACGCTGATCCAGCAGTAGGGAAAGGAGTTTGGACACACAGGCTGGCTGGCTCAAGATGGCTTTCCCTATGTGGCTCCTGCAAGACGGAGGAAAAGGGCGCTGTGCTGAGAAGGTCACACATAGACATTAGAAACAAGTGTTCCCGAGATGGAGCTAGACAAACCAGTGAGCTCAGACCTCAGGAGGAAGACATGGACTTGACACTGTGTGCAAAGAATGGCAGTCTGGAGCAAACATAAGTGTTTATAAAAAAACTAACCCATAACACCTGGAAAGGATGATTTCCTCATTTTTCTGATCTCTGGTGCCTCAAGTTCAGGTGTCCAGAGCGTTTCAAGGAGCACCAAGACTAGAAGCCTAAACTAGGAGCTTTGCAGTTCTACACTCATGCCTTCAGAAGGTGAGTGCCAAGAGCAAAGCTGTCCCAGTGCTACAGTCCCCAACACCAGTGACCTGCGACAGCCAAACCTACTGAGCCAGCAAAAGCCAAAGGATACACTGTCATGTATATGACATGGGAACATGGGGTGCCCAGGGAGAATCACTCCTGTTTATTTAGATAAGTGCAAAAGAACAAAGTAATTACAGGCCCCAACTGATTCTATGAGTGTGTGGTGAGGAGAGTGGAACCTGGCTGGGGGTTTGTGCACGTCAGACAACATTTCACCACTGAGCTACCCACCATCCTCAACTGATCCTTTACATTACTCTTAGATGACTGGAATCTGGGTCTGAAATGCAGGTGTACATGCCTGCAAGGCCCGTGGCTGGTGCCATCAAGTCATAAAGCAAACAACAGTACATTGTTCCTCTAGACAATCCTCACATTTTGAGACTAAATACCATGTTTCAATGACTTTATTCTCTACTATTTTTCTTGAAGCACCAGTGTGTCAAAAAAAATCTGGAAACTTGGATGTTCCAAAATTAATAGAAGCAAAAGTTACTCCAGCCACTGAAGGGGAACAGGCTGTTCTCAAGGGCCTTCCTTACCTGGAGAGGTCATTGAGAAGACTCAGGACATCTTGCAGGGCGTCATTCCCAGCAGCCTGGTTGCCACAGCACTCAGTAGCTCGTGCAAGGTGGTTGGTGAGGAGACTGGACACCTGACGGGCCAGCCCTGAGTGCACAGCCTCTGTGGAGCCACCTTCAGAGTTGGAGGAAGGAAAGAAGAGCAGTGAGCACTGAAGGAGAGCACACCAGCCTGTAGGCATGCTGAGTCCTCCCTCTCGGTCTCACTGCATGTGAGTCCTCCTTCTCCATCTCCCTTCATTAAAGCATCCTTTAGACTTATTTTATCTTGTTTGAGGTTTCACTAACCAGTCAGAGTCTCATCAGACAATATCTACACATAACAGTCAAGGTTGAGGGGAGGCCTTCTCGTGAGAATGAGATATAATTAATTAAGTCATGTGTAACAGAGGAATAACACAATCCCATGTTCACTCTAGTTCCACTTCACAAGTATCCTTTGTAAAAGCCACATGTGTCTTAAGTTTCCTACGCATGTCTAGATCCCAGAGCTACATACACTGTCTGTTCAGCTCTGCAGTCCTGTGCTCACATTCTCTCCCCTGAGAAGCTTTTCTGGATCTCTAACTCAGCCAGTCTGTTCCATAGCACTTAGTAAGCACCTCCACTGGGGCCAGGGCTCCCATCACACCATCATTATTTGTTCACCAAACCACAGTTCTTTTTCTTAAGATTTATTGTTTTAACGTGTGTGTGTGTGTTTGTGTGTGTGTGTGTGTGTGTGTGTGTGTGTGTGTGTGCACGTGCGCAGATGCAAAACAGGCCAGAAGAGCAAATCAGGTCCCCTGAAGCTGGAGTAACAGGTGGTTATGAGTTGCCCGATGTGAGTGCTGGGAACTGTACTGTCCACTGAAAGAGCAGCAAGTGCTTTTAACTGCTGAGCCAACTTTCCAGCCCCAGACCACAGTTCTTAAAGGAACAATGACTTAACTCCTCTTCTGTCTACTATATAGTATAATAGGCTTTTAAGACATTAGAATACTGCCAGGTGGTGGTGGCGCATGCCTTTAATCCCAGCACTCAGGAGGCAGAGGCAGGTGGATATGTGCATTCAAGGTCAGCTTGGTCTACAGAGTGAGTTCCAGGACAGCCAGGACTACACAGAGAAACCCTGCCTTGAGAAAAAAAAAAAAAGAAAAGAAAAGGAAAAGGTCTAGTCAGTATAAAAATGATCAACAGGGGGTTGGTGATTTAGCTCAGTGGTAGAACGCTTGCCTAGGCCCTGGGTTTGGTCCTCAGCTCCAAAAAAAAAAAGAAAAAAAAATGATCAACAGAGCATTGACACTGTACTAGGCAGGCATCGTATGTAACCTAGAATACACACAGGTTCCATGCAAATACTGTGTGATTTTATAAAGGACCTAAGCTATAAAGTAAATAAATAAAATAATTAAACATATGAGTGTTTGTCCTGCATGTATGTAAGTACACCATGTACCTGGTACCCTACCCGCCAAGAGGAGAAGAGGGTGTCAGGTCCCCTTGGATTGAAGTTACCTATAGTTGTGAGTCACCATGTGGGTGCTGGGAACTGAACCTAGGTTGTCTGCAAGAGCAACAAGTGCTCCCAACCACTAAGTCAACTCTTTTCTTTTTTCTTTTCTTTTTTTTTTTTTTTTTTTGAGACAGGGTTTCTCTGTGTAGTTTTGGTGCCACCCAATGAGCAGTTCAATACGGCCCTCTCCTCTGCCACCCACGAGCAGAGTGGAGTCCCATTGCTCACCTTCCTCTTTCTCCCACTCCACACAGCGATTGGCCAACACCTGGAAGGCAGCCCAGGCCATGGTGGCCACCTTCTGCTTTTTGGTCTGCTTCTCACTGGAGCTGGACTCAGTCTGACTGCTCAGGCTACAGAGTCGATCCATGAGCTGCACAAGGCCACTGCGGACCAGGCATTTCTCTTCACTCCTGGGGAAGAGCAGAAATGGAATGAAAAACCACGACTGACCAGCCTTTGTGAAGCTCTCAGGAAGGTTCAGGCTATCAGAGACGGGTGGAACATATTCGTACCTTTTTGTTAAGGGTGCTACCATGTACTACATGGACACTTTTCCTATTGTGGTGATGCCCTTAGAGAAGTGCCTTTAAAATCAGGTTTGTTCACACACGAGCGCAAACCAGAAACTGATGAGTTAACTCAATAATAGACAAAATAATAATCTGTTTTCAAAAACAATTATTTATGTGGTTTGTCTCCATGTGTTTGTTTATCTGTGCACAGTGTGTGTCTGGTGCCCTTGGAGGCCAGGGACTGGGATTGCAGAGGTGTGAGTCGCCATGTGGGTGCTTGGAATAGAGCCCAGGTTCTCTGGAAGAGCAGCCAGCGCTCTTAACTGCTGAGCACCTCTCTAGCCTCCCCCCTCCCCCAGTAATTGTCTTATTATAAGGGCATTCAAATGAGTCCATGAACAGTTAACAGCTCTAAGCTGCTAATTAAGTGACTCACGAAAGAAAATAATTGTGCCAAGACAAAATGAGCAGACAGGGTTTCTCTGTGTAACAGCCCTGGGTATCTTGGAACTCGCTCTGTAGATCAGGCTGGCTTGGAACTCACAGAGATCCTCCTGCCTCTGCCTCCCAAGTGCTGGGATTAAAGGCGTGCGCCACCATGCCCAGCTCCAGATATGTCCTTTTTGAACCTCCAAATCTACACAGTAACGTAATCCTAATGGCAACAATTGGTCACTCAACTAAGGAATTTTAGACACATGCCAGTAGGACAAATCTTTAGGAGGCATTCGATAACCAAAACAAAAAAATCCAACTTTACGATTTTATTTTTACTTATGTGTATGTATGTGTCTAGTGTGATGTATACCATGTGTGCAGGTGCGTGCCCATATCAGAAGAAGGTATTGGATCCCCTGGAGCTAGAAACTGAACTCATATCCTCAGCAAGAGACAGCTCTCTAGCTCCTCAAAATCCAACTTTATAAATTAAAAAACAAGACAAAACAAAACAAAAAATTGCCTTCTGCTTAGCTGACTACATTGATATACCCTCCACAGGCCAATGGCACATCCGCACTCACCTGGTGTAAGGAATGGTACACAGGAGCCCAATGCTGTTCGCACAAGCAATAGGGTAGCGAGCGCACAGAGACACCACAGAGGTCATGGTCTCACCGAAGGCTTCCTGGACCTGCTCCACCATCCCACCGCAGGTGAGCTCTTCAATTCTAGGAGACAAAGACCAAGCTCAGGTGTCCTGAAGACATCAGCAATAATGTAAGGAGGGACACACAGGAGCCCTTCCAAGAAGCCCAGTGCCAAGAATCCAGAGATAAAGGGATCTTGGAGATCACCAAGCTTAATGCCAAAAGCTGCAGGGTCATGGAAAAGTGCTGGGAAGGATGCCCAGGAGTCCCTCAAACAAGATGCTCCACACTGAAGAGGACCCCAGGCAATCTTGGCTTAGGGAAAGTTACACAGGGGCTCTCTCCTGCAGGGTTCTTCAGAACCTGTGATGAAGCTTGAACACCCAGCAGTAGTAAGAACAAGGAATGTATTTGATAATAAGCCATGAGACATGTCTGTCATAGCCTGGGCAGCACTGAGGACTGGAAATGGAGTGACATTAATGCAAAAGCGAAGGTCTAACAGACTAGACAGCGTCTCCTTCAAGTTCATACTCTAATTACTAGCAGAGGACGAAAGACCAGGTATGAAAAACAATCCTTTCCTAATGTAAAAACACAACATGGGGCTGATTCTATTTCAATTAGTATTAGCTGAGAGTTGAAGTTACAAAGATTTATGTACAAAGATTTGTAATGTAACACTGTTTATAATAACAAAAATAAACACATATAATGCAGAGTTTAAAAACAGGGAACTGGGCCTTTAATCCCAGCACTCAGGAGGCAGAGCCAGGTGGATCTCTGTGAGTTCCAGGCCAGCCTGGTTTACAGAGCGAGATCCAGGACAGCCAGGGCCATTACACAGGGAAACCCTGTCTGAGAAAACCAAAAATAAGCAAACAAACAGATAAATAAGTAAAATTAAGATAGGGAGCTGGGCCAGGAGACAGTTCAGTGGATAAATGCCCTATCTGCACAAGCCTGACACCAGAGTTTGCTTTCTGGAACTGATATGGTGGCACCTTTAACATACATACTCCTACAGAGAGAGGGGAGGCAGAGGCAGGACCAGCCTGAAGCTCACAGGTCAACAAGTCTGGGGAATAAACACCACAGTGACAGAAGACAGAACCTGCCTCATCAAGGCGGAATGAGAGAACTGAGTCGAAATTCTCCTGTGACTGTCACACATGAGCCATGCTGTTTGTGTGCCTGACTGCACACAAGCATACACATGCGTACACATATGAACACACAGAGAACTGGTTATCAAGTGTGATGTAGTCCCAGCTGTGGAAGCAACACGGCAGAGACCTATAGTCAGAACAAGAATATACACTAAAATGTTAGGAGATTGTACATTAGAATTTTATTCTTCCTCAGGGGGGGAAAAAAAACACAAAAAACTCAGGTGGTGTTGGCACACGCCTTTAATCCCAGCACTCAGGAGGCAGAGATAGGCAGATCTTTGTGAGTTCGAGGCCAGCCTGGTCTACAGAGTGAGTTCCAGGACAGCAGCCAGAGCTACATAGAGAAATCTTGTCAAAAAAAAAACAAAAACAAAAAAAAACCAACCCTAAAAAAGGGAAATCTTCTGAATTTTCTTCATATTTTCAAAATTGTAATAAATGATATTAAAGACTGTGCAAAAATGAAAAGGTAATCAAAGTAGGGGTGTCTGGTGTCTGGACATTTCCTTCCAGGCACCCTGGAAATGGTGGGCATGTACATAGTCATAGGCTTTGTCACAGGGACTGCTGGCTCTCGACATGCCAATCTCTGACCAACAGCCAAGGACAGACCCACCAAAGTAAGACCTAAAATTCTGTCTTTCAAGCCTCTACCACACTAAAGCTGTTTCTCAAAAAAGGTACAAGCTCTCCTGATTGGCAGGAACTTCTCCAAGCATTCTCTTTAGCAGCCACTGACCCTCTGCCTGCTGGCCACACTGCATCAAAGACCACCAGAAGATACAAGGCTGCCGTGGCAGCTCTAGCCTTTCCTGTTCTGCTGGGGACCTCTGACCCCTGGCAAGAAAAACTCCCCAAACACATGCCAAGGCCTCTGAGTTAGAATCTATAATGACAGTTTTAGGAACTGATCAAATAAAAACTATCACTGAAGTGTATAAAAGCATGTTTACTGTATCACTGTAGTCAATGCAAAACTGAAAGAAAATAATGAATGACCCTATGCATCCATGAGGAGACATGGGGTAAGCATAAAAACAGAAGTGTAGTGGAGCTCTGTGGTGCTTTCAGTAATGAAGAAGCAGGTCCTTGAAGGACGGGCTGAAAAGACAGTGATGTCCAAGATGTACTGAGAAAAACAATCATAACTGTAGGGACAAACATGTAACGTAAACTCTTCCATAAGGAAACATCACACATGGACAGTTACACAGACAAAGAGAACTGAGGAGCTGTGTATGTGTATATGGTTGGTACAACAAACCCCAAAAAGAACAGGGGCAATTTAGGATGGACGGCGTCAAAGAGACCTTCCATTCTGCTTGTATCCTGAGACGTTTTTCAAAATCATACACCACTATAAAAATATTTGAGGCCGGGTGGTGGTGGCGCACGCCTTTAATCCCAGCACTCGGGAGGCAGAGGCCGGCGGATCTCTGTGAGTTCGAGGCCAGCCTGGGCTACCAAGTGAGTCCCAGGAAAGGCGCAAAGCTACACAGAGAAACCCTGTCTCGAAAAACCAAAAAAAAAAAAAAATATATATATATATATATATATATTTGAAAACAGCGGTGGTGGTGGTGGTGGTGGTGGTGGTGGTGGTGGTGGCGGCGGCGGCGGCGGCGGCGGCGGCGGCGGCGCACACCTTCAATCCCAGCACCCAGGAGTTAGAGGCAGGCGGATCTCTGTGAATTCGAGGCCAGCCTGCTCTACAGAGCAGGTTCCAGGACAGCCAGGACTGCACAGAGCAACCCTGTCTCAAAGAAAAAACAAATCTGAGACTAACGTTAGCAAGTGCGGCCATGCTTCTGCCCACGGTGGACGGACAGTGTGAATGAACGGAACCACTGACCTGGGTCCTCCCTGGAGGACCATTGTCACCGGGCCCACCAGGTGTGTCACTCCCCCAACTCGCACAGCCGCAGTCAGCAACTCCCGCATGTGCACCAGGGCCTGCTTCCGTGTGTTTCCCCGCCGCCACCTTGTCTGTGCAGCCAAAAGGAAGCTGCTACTGGACACCTGAAATGCACAGGAGGAAGGACGCTGACATTCACTGTCATCTGTGCTCCAGCTGCCAGGAGCCGTCCATCGGAGATGTGCATGTCTGTGACCTACCGCTTGGTCGGGGTTAGTGCCAATGAAAGCGAACAGCTGCCCCAGCAGAACACTGTAAGTGGGCTTGTCCCTGCTGTCCTCGATGGCCAGCGACTGCAGGAGTGTAAAGGAGCTGCTGCGGTGGCTGGTCACATGGCGACGCCTACAGAAAACACAACTGTAGCAGATGAGCAAATAACCATGCTCAGGGAGGCTGTCTGAACACTTCGTGTAACTACACATCGGGATCTGCTTTGGCCAAAGACCATTTACCTCTGATTTGCTCTAGTAAATTCCAAGTCTTCGTTACCAATCATTTCCAGGTCTGAAGGAGCAGACATGCTTCGAAGGAAAACAGGCTGCCGGACAGCATGAGATGCCACCTTTGTTTCTGAAGCTGACTTGCATGCTGCAAGGAAGAGGAAAAACGTTTACCACTTCTGGTGTCTGATCTGTAGGGAGGTACAGCAACAGCCATGTGTAATGGAAGCCCCTAGGGCAGGGCTCAGCCAGTAATTGGGCTAGCAAAGAATACTGACGAGAGTAAGCAGTAACTTTAAAAACCTAAATATGTGGTTAAATTTTATTTTTAGCTTGAAAATTTAAAGTCTTTTTTTTATTAAACTGGCTTTCCAAAGAAAGGACAAAAGTTCACTTAATAACTATCAGTGTTTACTTCAATATGAGCAATCTTTTTGTTGTTATTTTCTTTGAGGCAGGGTTTCTCTGTGTAGTCCTGTCTGTGCTCGACCTCACTCTTGTAAATCAGGCCAGCCTAAGACTTAGAGAGCCGCCTGCCTGTCTCCTGAGTGATGGGATTAAAACTATACACTATCACACCTGGCTTCAATATAAGCATTCTAAAAAGCAGGGGAGCTGGGGCTACAGCGCAGTGGCACAGCATTTGCTTAGCATGCAGAAGGCCTTAGGTTCAGTGTCTAAGACTGAAGAGAGGAAAAAGGCAAGAAGGCACAAAATGGAATTATTAATTCCTCTCTCTCTCTCTCTCTCTCTTTCTTTTTTGGAGGGTATTGGTATTGAACTCATGGCTACTGCATATTAACTAGGTAGGCAGGTGCTGACCCACCGTGCCATATCCCTGCATCTTTGGTCTTGGTGCTGCCCAGATTTGCTTTTGTTCTCTAGCTGCACAATCTGGAACTTAAATTTTTTTATTTTAATTTTTTAAAATATTTATTTTATTCTCAAGTGTATGTGTGTGTGTATGCGTGTGCACACATATGAGTGCCAGTTTCTATGGAGGCCAAAGGAGGGTATCCAATCTCTTGAAGATAGAGTCACGGGTGGTTGTGAGCCTCCTGTCATGGGTGCTGAAGACTGAAACAGGGTCTTCTGCAAGAGTAGGAAGCTTTCTTAACAACTGAGCCATCTCTCTAGTCCCATAGTTATTTTATTTTACTTTTAAAATTTTTTAAAAGTAACATTTATTTATTTATTTATTTATTTATTTATTTATTTATTTATAATGTGTATTGATATTTGGCCTGCATATATGTCTGTGTAAGGTTGTTAGATCCACTGAAACTGGAGTTACAGTTGTGACCTGCCATGTGGGTGCTGGGAATTGAACCCAGGTCCTCTGGAAGAGCAGCCAGTGCTCTTAACTGCTGAGCCACCTCACCAGCCCCAAGTTGTTTTATTTAAAAAAATTAAACATAAATAGATTGAGGGGCTGGGGAGATGGCTCAAACATTAAAGAGCTTGCCCTAGCAGCCTGAGGACCAATGTTCAGAGCCCCAGAACCCATGTAAATGCCAGGTGAGTATGGTGGCCCCAGAGTAAGCTGGCTAGCAAGAAAGACTAGCCGTATGGGTGAGCTCTGGGTTTGAGCCAGAGGCTCTGTCCCAAGGAACAAGGTGGAAGAGCCGCTAAGGGTAACCGTAACCTTGGGCCTCTGAAGGCGCAAGCACACATGTCCCCCATACACACAGATGAAAAGGAAAAAACTGAAACAAAACAAGACAAAATTGTAGGGAGAAGTCCCTTCACATCTTAAGGGTAGACAGCTTAAATCTAAAATATGATAAACCTGTCTCTCAGGTGCTCCCAGCCTGCTACCTATGACTGCGAGCCCCCTGGAGAGTGTAATCAACTTCAAGGAGTGTCTGAAGTTTCCATTAAAAATACGTGGCTCTAATTCAACAAAGGTGGTTTAGGCCAGGGATGCACGTAGCGGACCATGTTGGTAACTCACTGATTTCCCTGGAAGACACATTTACAAACTAAGAATTAAAATGTGACCTGGAAGAGAAGCCTGGAGAGATGGCTCAGAGCTTAAGAGTACTTTCTGTTCCTCCAGAAGACCTGGGCTGGTGCCCAGCACCCACATGGTGGCTTACAACTATTTGAAACTCCAGGTCCAGGGGATCCAGTGCCCTCTTCTAGACTGCCAGCACGAGACACAGACATACATTCTGGTAAAGCACTCATACACATAAAATAATTGTTAAAAAAAATAATAATTTAGGGGGCTAGAGAGATGGCTCAGCGGTTAAGAGCACTGGCTGCTCTTCCAGAGGTTCTGAGTTCAATTCCCAGCACCCACATGGTGGCTCACAACTATCTATAATGAGATCTGGTGCCCTCTTCTGGCCTGCAGGCATACATGCAGGCAGAACACTGTGTACATAATAAATAAATCTTTAAAAAAAATAAAAATTTAAAAAACTTTTAAAAAACTGTGATCCGGGTCCTGTGCTCATTGCATGAGTCGACTGTTTGAAACCTGGGGCCTATGCAGGATCGCTTGGCTCGGCCTGGGAGGAGGGGACTGGACCTACCTGGACTGAGTCTACCAGGTTGATCTCAGTCCTCGGGGGAGGCTTTGCCCTGGAGGAGGTGGGAATGGGGGGTGGGCTGGGGGGAAGGTGAGAGGGGCCGGAGGGGGGGAGAACAAGGGAATCCGTGGCTGATATGTAGAACTGAATTGTATTGCAAAATAAAAATAAAAAATTAAAAAAAAAAACTGTGATCTGGGTATTTCCAGTAATAATCAATTTATGGCAAGTCCTGCCAGAAGGTCCTATACAATGCAAACCCAGCTTTGAGTAAAGAAAAAAGACTGAGCTGGGTGGTGATGGAGCACACCTGTGATCCCAGCACTTGGGAAGCAGAGGCAGGTGGATCTCTGTGAGTTCGAGGCCAGCCTGGTCTATAAAACTGTCACTCTGTCTAGGAGAGAGAGAGAGAGAGAGAGAGAGAGAGAGAGAGAGAGAGAGAGAGAGAGAGAGAGAGAGAGAGAGAGAGAGAGAGAAGAGAGAAGAGAGAAGAGAGAAGAGAGAAGAGAGAGAGAGAGAAGAGAGAAGAGAGAAGAGAGAAGAGAGAGAAGGGAGAGGAGAGAGAGAGAGAAGGGAGAGGGGAGAGGGAGTGAGGAGACTGGCACACTATGAGACTCACAATGCTGATTACATAAATGCTTCTGTTACTACGAAATATAATTGCACGTGTAACTACGAAAACCATGAACTTAAAACAGGGAGCACGGGAGCACTGCTTATGCAAACACATGCCATTGCACTCCTCAGAGGCTCCAGGAGGAACCTTCAAAGCCAAAGGGGATCCATTCAAGATGACTCCATAGGGATTAAAGTCTTAAGAGACTAAAGAAAATGAGAGGCAAGAAGGAAAAGGTTTCCATTTCCTTTTCTGTTGTTCTAGGAAACCCAGGAGTGGATTCGTTAACAATAGTTGATGTCTATTTATGAAGAGCCTGGAGCAGTACCAGGCGTCTCTGCCGGTGTCCCTGAGATGCTCCTGGTGAGGCCTGACTGGGCTGCAATGGTGACATGCAGCAGCAGCTCGGCTCGGTTCATCAGGCTCTTCACCAGCGTCTTCGTTTTGGCCAGGGGGTGAGAGGGCTTCTGAGTGAGGGAATTCACTTCTTGGAGGAACTTCTCCCTAGAGAGAGAGACTGAGGTGGGTTTAGTTGTTCTCCAGCTCAGCCCACTCAGCGTTCAGGACGAGGACAGCTAAGCAGTCACCTAGTGAATGAACACTGCTCATCTGCCCTTCTTCGTCCAACGGTTTTCAAATGCCTGTGCTACCTCCTGAGTGTTCAACCAGAGCTGTGGACTTACCAGTAAGTAACTCTGAGTATCTGATGAACACACAACACTGAAAAACTTGCAGTATCCTGAGCACCAAGGTAAGGAGCCAGCTTGAGAGTGAGTAACGTCACTAACCTCAGGGAGAGGACCATGTTTTCAAGATCATTTCCATCAAAGGAGACTTCCTTCATTGAACACAAAAGTTCTAGTTCTTTCATTTTGTTCTAAAGAAGGAAAAATCAAGAAAGGATGGTATGCATGACCTGCAAGAACCAAGCTTACTATACATTTGTTATCAGAGACAGCAATTGGGACCAACCACCACCTTCGGTTTGTGCGCTCTGCTCCTGTACAAGTGAGCCCTGCTTTTGTTTTTGTTCGGTTTTCGAGACAGGGGTCCTCTGTGTAGTTTTGGAGCCTATCCTGGATCTTGCTCTGTAGCCCAGGCTGGCCTCGAACTCACAGAGATCCTCCTGAGTGCTGGGATTAAAGGCGTGCGCCACCACCGCCCAGCTGATTGTTTGCACTTTCCACACTGCAGGAATGAAACCAGAGCCGAGCAAGTGCTCTATCGTGAGGGGCTAGAGCCTTGGACCTAACTCTTCAGATACAGTGTCTCGATTTGTAGTGCAGACTGACACTAAACTCACAATCTTCCTACCTTGACTTCTTGAATGTTGAAATTATATAGTTTTATTTGATAGGATAAAGTTTAAAATTTGCGTGGTCTATTTTCTGGGGATTTCCAACTCAAACTGTATTTTTTAATTTTTCTTTTGATTTTTAAAGTTTGAAAGCAAAATTTGATAATAATGGTAGTAACTTTTCCCTCTATTTACTTATTTGATTATTTATTACTGTATGTGTGTGTGTATGTGTGTGTGTGTGTGTGTGTGTGTGTGTGCATGCATGCGTGTGCGCACACATGTGCCACCGTGCCTGTGTGGAGGTTAGAGGACAAGTCCTCCTATCACACTGTTCTCAGGGCTGGAACTCAGGTTACTTACTAGGCTTGGTGATAAGCACCTCAACCCACTGAGAATCTCACCAGCCTAATAATGGTAATTTCTTTAGCCTTCTGACAAAGCTATCAACCAGCTTAAAATCAAGTACTTGTATGCTAACATGTCCTCCTAGCTACTTTCATTTAACCATTTAGAGAATGGGTGTGTCACACAGTATACAAGGTTCTGGAAGGAACACTACTTTCTCTGCATGCATGAGCGCATGAGCACATAGGGCACCTTTGCTCTCTAAACAGCGTACCCCAGTGGGGACTCTCACACTGCACTCACCTCGTTAAAATGGTAGTCATAGAAGAAAGGCATGTTGTTCTCCAGCTTGCCCTGCACGGCATCCTCAACCTCACTTTGCCACTTCTGTTCCAGTTCGGCCACGCTCTAGGAGGGTAGAAAACAACGACACATAGATGCGAGACAAAAGCAGGGACAATCTATAAGCTTGGAATTTGGGCTAACAGCTCTGAAAAGTTCTTTCACTTGCCATGAAAGAAACTGTTTTCAACAGTTGATACACACCACCCTTTTCACTTACCTGCAGCTGTCTCTCCATGGCATTGAGTTTTTTAAAGGTCTCTCCCATAATTTTACACAATAAATCATATTCCTCAGCATGTTCTTCCTGATACTGGAAATTGATCAGGGACTGCAGTGCATCAACCAAGTTCAAGTGTTTAATAACGCAGGACACCACCATTTCCTCCATGACATCGGGCTGAATCACTTCTCTGTCGTGACAATGGGAACCAGTCAGATATATGGTACACTTAATTTAGCAGCACCATAAGCAACAGGCTAGAAATCATAGGCTTTGACTCAAACACTGGTCACCACAGTCCTTGTGTTACACAAGAGGAAGAGATGGTTGCCCAGCAGACGCTGTGTGCTAGCAATCAGCTTAGTGTAGTAGCTGATAAAACCGACACTGGCTGATGAAGCTGAAAATCAAAATTAAAGGTATCTCCCTTAGTAAGACTTGTATATTTTGAGCTAGAGTCATAGTACAGCTGGAATAGGTCTAAAGCTCTTGACCAGACATTCTGGAAGCTGAGGAGCTGGTCACTGGATTAGATACATGAGTGCCAGTTCTTGGCAGACCCATAAAAGTCAGATGAGAGCTGGGCAGTGATGATACACGCTTTTAATTTCAGCACTTGGGAGGCAGAGGCAGGCGGATCTCTGAGTTCAAGGCCAGCCTGGTCTACAGAGTGAGTTCCAGGACAGCCAGGGCTACACAGAGAAACCCTGTCTCAAAAAGAAAGAAAAAACAAAACCCAAAGCCAGGCGAGGCAGCACACGGCTGCAGTCTCAGTGCTGGGTGGAGAGACAGGCAGGTCCTGATGCGCTGCCAGCAATGCCAACCGCTGAGCTTCCTTCCGTAAGAGCATGCGGCTGGGAGTCATAGAGCAGGGTGTGTCCCTTCTCTGGCCTCTGTGTACTCAACCATGGTGCATGCACTCCCACATACACAAAAAATAGAGCCATGGCACGATTCCTCTTCTGATATGACTTCATATAGTACCGAGGCTATGGTGTACAGTGCATGTGTATACCAGGTTGTACAGAATACTGTTTATGGATGATCTGAGAGGGCTCAGTGGGAAAGGGACTTGTTGCCACATCTAAGAACCTGAGTTTGGTCCCCAGGACATGCACGGTGGAAGGAGAGAAGCAGCTCCTGCAAGCTGTCCTCTGACCTCCACCCATGTGCCATCGTGTGCTCGTGAAGATGACTTCAGCACAAGCACGTCTGTGACTCTCAGACTTGGAGTCTGTCTCTTTGCTGGGAAGCACAAGGAAAGTGTTCCCAGATTGCACGGAAATCAAAAGTAGAGGCTGAGGTCAGGTGGAAGGTCAAACTGTCAGAGGAAAAGCTAGAGCTCGCCAAGTTTTACAGGCATTGGAATTCCATGGGAAACTCGTTAAGACCCAGCTAAGAGCCCCACTATTAGGACCCTCAGTTTCAACACGTGGGAAGAGGGGCTGCATGCCAACATTGCCAGGGCTGCTTGGCTGTGGCTGGAGGGCCACACGAGAACTGCCATGGCTCAATGCTACCTGGTTGGCTCACTAAATATTCTGCTCATGTCCACTGACTAAACATAGGTTTTTGTACAATTGAACTAATTTTTTATGGTGCTGGGGCTCAAACCCAGAGGTTATACACGATAGGAAAGCACTCTTTCACTGCGTAAACTTAAAAGTTCAAGGGTCACTAGCTAGACATGAAATGAAACATGGCCTCCCCACTGTCTGAACATACTTTATACTTGGTCTAAACTGAGGTCGTGCACGCCCAGAAATTTCCCTGAGCTTTATCATGATCCCTGGAGGCAGTCTGATCCGAGGCAGGTCAAAGTAGTTCCCAACAGGAGGTACCAGGACGTCCGAGGGGTAGGTAAATTCTCTGTCTTCTTCTATGGTCAGAGGCAGTGGAGAGGGACTTGGAGTGAGCGCAGGGGAGATGACACCGTTGGCCTCCACCTGCCATTGGCACCTGGGGAGAGAGGAACGAGCTCTTCACTGCTCTTCTAAGGTCACTGGAAAGCTAGCTGAGTGGCTGCAGCTACGTCAGACACAAGACAGCTAGCTCACATGATGTGTGCAGTGTGGACTCAGCAAACCTTCTCCAAAGGCTAACCCGAGCACTCTGTGGAAGTGCTCTTGTTTTCTTGGGAATCAACATCCCTTCTAACACGTCCTTAGGAAACCCTGGGGCCCCACAGTAAAAGCTGAAAGCATCACATGGTTACACCCCCACCGTGTCTGATTTGCTCATCACACATCTACCCTCCCTTTGGGGCATCCTTCAACGGTACAGTGTTTGAACTGGAGAAAACTTATGCAGTTCCAAGGAAAATTAGAGTAAGGCTGAGAAGCGGGAGGTATCATTTTCGTCCCATTCCTCAAATACTAAGACACCATGCAGCTTCCCACATGAAGTCTATTTCTGTTTGTGGGCAAAAGTCTCTCCAAGTCATGCAGACTTTGTTACCTTTGTAAAAGTTTGGACCGCAATAGCTCCTGACAGGCTTCCTCTTCTTTGGTAATCTCTGGTCCGTTGTACAGGATTCTTAACATGGAACAAGCTAACACAGACAGACCTAAGGCCAGGTCTACCAGGAAGGGCAAGCCTCCCGAGACATCCTCCGAGGACTCCTACAATGCAGACGGGGCAAAGCACACACACAGGTCAGTGGGCACTGGCAGAGCACTGCAAGCTGCACTGCACCACACTGCACCACACTGGACCATCCCCACTGGGTTTCACAGAGCAGCACCAGGTGCAGTACCCAACACCAGGAACAAGGGTGGTGCTGGTGTGACCACTGAATGAGGTCTCAGCATGGTTTTGGGAAGTGAACAGCTAGTCGGACTTCTCATTAGAAACACCACAAACCACGCGCAGGAAGCTAGGCTGCTTGCTCTCGGTTACGCCTCCATAGTGCAGACTGTTATTCTTTCAGTGAGTGCACTGAAGTTACAGGGAAATCCTGCCTGCCTCCTGGGTAGCAGCCCTTCTGCTTGATAAACAGAGGACAGAAAGCCCTGCCTCACAGGGGGCACATGCTAGCTGGCAGCTCCTCGGCCTGAGAGGCTCTGTGCTGGGTCAAGCTCTAGTAACCTCCAAGTCTATAGTCTAACCTGAGGGGAAGTCCCACTCCTAACCCAGAATCCAAATGCTTATGTCAACTGAGTGTTCCAGCTGCCTTTGCCCTGCGGGAACATGCTAGAGCCAGGTCACCTCTCCAGGCTTCCAAGAGTCCTAGCCACGGGTTTCTGTGCTGCTGAACTGACTTTAGGTCCAGCTCCTTTCATTCCATTCCACTCACTCTTGCTAGGTTTCCATTTGTTAGTGAAGAGACAGATGAAAGGGTGCCTCATATTCTGCCGTTTCCAGGGCAAATATGATCTATGTCACCAAGGCACACAGGACAGAGTTAGGGTCAGTACCTGAGCGCGAACTGTGCAAGCAAAGCCCCACATGGCTTTGTCAGGAGTGTTGTGCTCACGGCCACTTCTCATCTCAAAGGAGAAGGTGACTGTATCGCCTTCAACCTTAAGATTTAAGGGGGAAAATTAACTTTAAGAAAGACAAACAATTTCCAAGAGAGCAATGTATTTCAGAGATTGACTTTCTTTTTTCTTTTTGAGATAAGGTCTCACTTTGAATTCATGATCCTCCTGTCTCAGTTTCTAGAGACCTGGATCACAGGAGTTTACCACCAAATCTCTGGCTTAGAGATTTACTTTATTTATTTATTTATTTTTAAATTTTGAGATAGGGTCTCTCTATGCAGCCCTGGCTATCCTGGAACTCACTATGTAAACCAGGCTGGCCTCGAACTCACAGAGATCTGCCTGTGCTCTGTTCTCTCTCCTTGTCTCTTTCCAGCCTCGCTTGTGTCAATGAGGAGGGCAAAGAGCAGCAGATCAAGATTTAGCTCACCCAGACATCCGGGCGGATTGCACTAATTAAAGTGTGCAACAGGTTAACTGTGTGTGCAACATACAAGCTCAGGAAATATGCTAAGTATATTTGGGGTTAGTGGGCTTCTGATCCCTGTTTGTGCTCTGGGCACACAGTAGTGAGTAGCTCAAAGGCCCAGATTATAAAGCATGACCCTAGTCATATCAGTTTGAGAACTGATTGTTCTTTTTCTTCAAAGGCCAAATTCATTTGAAAACATTAACTCAAAACTTTTAAATAGCCACATCCTACTGTCCACACCCAGAGCAGGACTCTGGGAGGACTGGCATCCCAGACCCCAAGGGAAGAACTAGCTATGACAACTGCTGGCCACAAAGAACCCTGTGGATGGATTCAAGCTCTAGCATGGACAAGGGTCTGATGTCCTACAGGCAAAAGGAGGGTAATTCTGAATACAAGTGGGAAGGTAGTAGGCCTAGCAATCTGGACCCACCCTAACTAACTAGAGTCCTCACGGCAAATGCTCTCTGGGGTTACAGTTAGTCCTTGGCCCATGAAGAACCTATGGTCACCTTTCTTTTCTAGAAAGAGGTTGTGACTTGATACCATACCTTCACCAAGTCCTTCGGCCAACCAGTTCCTAAGACACTACGGCTGCCATATCCCAGAGTGTTGCCTCCATACTCAGCAACCTTCCTACTGTTTGTGTTAGGCCCCGCGTATATCACCAACTTCAAAACAGAAAATAGACTGTTAGACTGTAAAAGAAAAACAAAAACAACATCTACAAATAAAGAGGCTGCAAAAATATTTGTAAAAAAACACATTTATAACCAGACACTGGTATCATTATAATATAACTAATAGATCCTCATATTTAAGGTCTAACTGATACAAGTTTGGAGGCAATCAGCTGTTGGTATTTACAAGACAGCCAAAGAAAAATAATGACTAAAATTGCCAGGCATATTTCTTATATTTTCAAATCTCTATTATCACTGAGACATGAAGGCTTCAATAGTTACACTTGGCTATTGTGCATGTGCATTTCTCAAATAGCTATTTTCATCATAGTTATCTGAACTCATCAACAAAAGGTGCAGTCTGGCCCCTTAATTCCTCCCCACAATTAACAAAGTGAGCTAATATAGTCAGGTTCTAATACCTAATACAAAATAAAAGCACCAAAAAAAAAAATCAATAAATAAATAACTATTAAAAAATGCAACAAAGTGAAAACAAGCCACACATTCTTAGAATGCTGCTTAATGGCATAAAAAGAAATGACACAATTATGGGCCAGGAAGGTGGCTGCTGCTTGTAGAGACAATTTTCATTTGTTAATACTATTTTCCTATTGCCCATTTATATCCAATTGGCTGATGCTTTTTATTATTAAAGTGTGTCCGCATGATATGTGTGCATGCGGCATGTGTGCCACAGCTCACATGGGAAGGTCAGAGGACAACTCCGTGAAATTAGTGCCCTGCTCCCACCAGTGCGTGGGTTTGGGGGTCTATGCAAAGTCATTAGGCTTCTGCTGCACCAGCCTCATCTACTGAGCCCTCTGGCCCTCACTGATTGCTTTTCTAACATAAAAGGAAGAGAGAGACAGCTCACTTGGCATTCAAGTACATCCAGAGGAAACAGAGCTCTGGCTTCCATAAGTACCAAGCCTGAGGGCTACAGTCCACTCTACCATAGCTGGCAGCTCAGCTCGGCTGTGAAAGCTGTGTCTTTAACCTGGTTGTTGGTCAGCTAGTGAGCTCATACTCTTTAGACCTCCTGCTGACAGCAGCCAGGGACCATGAGAAGAGTAAATACGTTTGTCTACGCAGTAGACTTCCTTATGAACGTAGTTCTATGTATAGGGTAGGCACTAGTCAGTACACACTAGAAGATGCAATCGATCATTTGTAAAGGAGAAACGAATGATACCAACGAATGTGGTAACTTCTGTTTGCGCATGAGCACTGCAGACACAACACCTGAACGGAGGAGACAGGCGAGCTAGAGTCAGGCTCCACAGAGCATCTTAGCTGCAGGCAGAGGTGAGTTTTGAGGACACATTTTCAACTCCTCCATACATCTGGGACTCTTGACTCTCCTAACATCTAACTAGGAGGAGGGTTTCACATCTCTTGGTCATGTGTCTCACCATCTCAAGGCAGATGTGGCTAAGTTCTTTCTTTACCTTTACCCTAAAAGTCTCCCAAGATGGAATAAGACCATTTGCCCTTCCTCTGTTCACAAAGGGCAGAGGTGACAAGTAGCTGACCAGTGATATGAAGACAGAATGTGCAGTCTACTCTGTGTGTTCCTTCATTAGCCTTTCCTCACGAGTTCAACAGCAACAGAAGAAAATCCTGCCTTTTCAAAATGGCCATTAAGCCACCAGCTCCTCAAAATCTGCAGGTGCCTGAGTTAATGACAAAGAAGAAAACACAAGCCAGACTCAGGCGCATCTGAACTTCTAAAAGCCACCTTCTTCCAGAGGACACGTGAGAAGCACTGGGCATTGAGACCTTTTCAGATGAACAGCCATCACACATTTACATGACTCTCAAGA
Organism: Peromyscus californicus insignis; assembly: GCF_007827085.1. Lineage (NCBI taxonomy): Eukaryota > Metazoa > Chordata > Mammalia > Rodentia > Cricetidae > Peromyscus > Peromyscus californicus. Next base: position 11,734,633 of record NW_026294540.1, on the reverse strand, counting down.
GGGAAGGCGGAGGCGGCAGAGTCACAGGAAGTCCTCTGTCCAAGCTCATGGGCACGTACAGAGACAGTGTCTACATGCCCTAATAGTCCTGCTCTCAGACACAGAGCTGTGGCTCTTCAACTCCCTCAGTTACTACCCTCCAAAGCACTATCTGAGGGGAGTCTCCTGCAAGGGACCTACAGGCAGAAATCAGTCAAGAACGGCAGCCAGCACAAAGGAAAAGAAGAAGCAGCTAAGTTGAGGCAGCAGAGACAACCCATTCCTGCTTACTTTGTCATAGTCGTATTGCGACGAGCATCTGCTATCAAATCGTAGATACAGGCAGCGAGCTCCTGGGATATGAACAGTCTCTTTAAACTTATAGTTGTCTCTGACAGGGTGTACTGTTTCCACGGTCTTCCCAGCAGCCCACGGGGCAGGGATCTTTAAGCCAGTGAGAAAGCCTGGCTCTTCCTTTTCTTCTAGCATTCTAAAACCCAAGAAAGAGAAAGTGGTGCAGCTTAACACGGAGAACAAAATGAAAACAAAAACAGGCATGACCTGCAGACCACAGCTGAAGAAACGGTTCGAGGTTCCCACAGCACACAGTATGCCAGCACCCTACCACGTAAGTACTGAGTAGCAATGGAAAGTATTGAAAATGCTCTATGCTCAAGTATTTTGTCTTCTGACGAAGGCACTCCATTACTTCTCACACAAGCTTAGAGCACTGCGCATGCATTCACACTCGAATTTCAAGGAGACCTTCACAACTCTCCTTAGAAGTTCCTGGGGGTGGGTTGAAGATGGGCACTTTTCCCAACCCCACAGCCTCAGTGCCTGTGAAACTGCAGCAACTCCACAAGTCTCCAGCCTTGTGGAGCAGGAAGCACCTTCCCTTGCTTCAGTCAGCTTCGCTGCAGAGCTGTGCTGACAGCAGCCACTCAGCGCTCAGTAAAAAGTCAGGCCCAGCACCGAGGAGGCACATACTGCAGGGTCAGGCGTTCAAGGACAGCCTGAACTACACAGGGAATTTTTAGGCAGCCTGGGACACAGGAGAATGTCTCAAAAGACAGAGGGGGTTGGGAGGGAGAGAAGGAAGGAAAATAGCCAACCACACAGGGAAGTTTCTCCCATAAAAGGCTGGGATGGGAGGATCACTTGAACCCTTGCCCCCTTAAAAACAAGCTGGGTGTGGCGACACACACCTTCAAATCTAGCGCTCAGGAGGCAGAGGAAGGCAGACATCTGTGAGTTTGAAACCAATCTTGTCTGCACAGTGAGAGTCAGGCCATCTAAGACTATATAGTAAGACCCTGTCTAAAAACAAAACAATAACAAAAACTAACACACACACACACACACACACACACACACACACACACACACACACACACACACACACACGAAATAATAATAGTAATAATAATAAATCTACCAAATTCAATGTTTCTTGTATGTCTACTACTATGAGAGTTTTGAATCAATTCTGAATGTTCCTCTTCTCTTATAGGGAATGCAGTTTCATTTGTCTCTGTAAATTTAAAGCATCTATAGCTGCCTGTGAAACTCTGGCCCTGAAGTATCTTATTTCCCAATTAGCTAATCCTAGCTAAAAGGGACTGTTGTAAACGGAGTACAGGCTTTCACCAGAAGAAAGAAAGGGAGACTCGGGCATATGTTACCTCTCATCAGGGAATAGCCTGCACTTCGGGTCTGAGGCGCCACACGGGGAACAGCCCACCTCGGCAAAAACCGGACACTGGGTTTTAAGCAGCAAGGCTGTCTGAAACACAAAACCATTTGAGTGTCTTAACTGGGGTGGCTTCCAACATGGACTTAGAAGTCACACTTGCAGCCTTACAGTCCTGGCTGTCCTCTTTCTCTCGGACACGCCCACTAGTGAGGCCCCCCCTCCCTCCCACACACACACAGAGTGCTTTACTCCAGCTGGCGAGGGGACTCAGGACACTAGATGTGAAGCAGGCTGTCCAATGCTGCATATTAGCACTTTTACAGTAGGTCAGCAATCAACACTTGCTGGGCCCCAGCCACTCATTATGTCACACAAACATATAAAATCTGTCCCCTAGCATGCGTGGTTGTTGTTGAGGACTTGGAAGTTTTCTAGGTTAGCATGCCCTCTGTGGCAAAGGGAGCTGTGCAGAAATTATGTCAGGGGTGAGGCCCACCTGGCTGGTATAGAGCACCAGTTGCACCAGCTGAGGCATCAGGGCGTCGGCCATGGTCAAGGTCTGCAGATTGGGGTGCATCAGGGAGGTCAGCAACACTGGGAGAAGGTGACCAAGCATAGTGGCCTTGGTCACTTGTTCCAAGCCTTTTAACCTACAAGTTCAGGAAAGCACACAGCCTAAGCAAGTTCATGCCTGGAGAAGAGCAACCATCACACCCCATGCCCAAGAATTCCCTCAAACACATCTCTTTAAACCAGTCAATTCCATTAAACTTCCCAAACGCCCATCTCTGAGGGAGAAGGGAAGAAGAATGCTTTTCAGCCCAGGTCATACATCTCTGGGCCCTCATAGCACTTCATAAACAGGTCCTGAAATGCTGTGACTTCTGTAAGTACTCAGGGACCTTCCAGGCCTCTGGCCTCCGGTCTGCTGGCTCTGTACTGTGCCGAGACTCTGAAAGGAGGGATGAAGGGCTACAAAGTGGATTTGCCAGCTGCCAGTCCAAGACCTCCACTCCTGGAATAGCAACTGAGGCTCATGTGCAGTTCAGAAGCAGGCAGATTTGTTTTAATAACTTTAATGCTGGCAAAATACACCTAAAATACAATTTATTATCCTAACCATTTTGAAGCATACATTTCAGGGTTAGAATAATGTACAAACATTATCACTGTCAATCTCTGTAACTCTATTTATCCCACAAATAAATAAAAAAAAATCTTAAAAAAAAAAAAAAAGAGAAAGAAAAGAAAAGGAAGCCAGGCCAGCTGGAGGATAATGGCAGTGTCAGAGGCAGCCAGGCTGTGCAACAGAACCTGCTAATACTAGCTCACAGGGCAAGCACAGGCTCAGGCTCACCTAAAAGCATGTTAAAGAGTATGACTACCCTTGCCACTACAGCATCATTTCAGCCCTTCTCACAAGCACGCTTGTGCACGAGCTGGTCCTTTCTGAAAGTCCCATCTGATAAGCTGCAGCTGCCAATGCCCACGCTCACCTTTGCTCTCGGTCAGCTATGTCACTGTTTATGAGGGCAGTGGTGACCTGCTGCAGCATCTCCAGTACTTCATCACATCCAGTCAGGATCTGGGTGGCAAGAGCCAAAATACTGGCCTTTAACTCCTAGGCAAAAGAGACCATAAGGTTAGTTGCCAGCCTAGTGACGAACAATGCACGCTCACAATGACAACATGACACGATGTGATTATTTAACAACACATTTCCAGATGAAATGACGTGGCCAGAAGAAGCCCAATGCAGTGAGCTCCTCTTGGGTGGCAGGTAGGAATTTGGCTTGGGAGGCCAGAGTCTGGAGTGCAGCTAGAAATATGCAGTATTTCACAGGGATGGCACTGTGTGTCTAGCAGCAAGGCCTAGCTCCCGTCCCATCCAGCACAAGAGCGCTCCTGGAGGCCCAGACACTGTCCGGGTGGAGGACTGCCTTGGGTGGTATGAGCACAGCTAAAGAGAAAACACAACATTAAAAAGCACATGTACAGGCAGTGAGTAAAATGCGACAAACCAGAGCATGCTGAAACAGGACAAGTGGCCTTGTCCTAATGTCTAAGCCCAGCACACTTAAAATGCAGCAAGTTGAAAAGCCCAGTTAAAGCAGCAGCAGCTATGGGCTACTGAACATGACAGAACAGGACAGACTGTCTGGGAATGCAAACTGTTAGGAAACACAAGGCAATGGTACAGAACAGTTCAGTTCACAGCTATTTTCTGACAAAAATACCAGTGAACTAACTCTCTACATGGTATCTGCGTCTTGTTTCTACTTGGAGATGCTATACCACATAGCCCATCCTGCCCTTGCCAAGAGTCTTTCTACGTCTCTATAGTGTTTAATTAAGAATCTATAAAATTCTTAATACTTTCCAGTAGAAAGTATCCTGGCCCTTCTTGGGTTTGTTGTACAGAATTAAGGCATCATTAAAAGACAGGAATTCCTAGCTGGAACTGTGATATGAGAGCGCATCACTGACCACACACCACACGACAGCACAGTATGGGGACCACAGCCCTGTCAACAACACTGCCGTCATCGCACAGGGAAACGGCATCACCACTGTACTAATAAGGAAACAGAGACCAGGCAAGTTAAATAAACAAGACTGGCAATTAAAACAACTCAAGCATGCCTGTCTGTCTACAACCTGGTCATGGAATAAGATTGATTCATTAACACCAGCTAGCAGATGCCTGAATTCCAAGGCTCAGGTACATAAAGGAGGGAGAACGGAGGGCACACCATCATTCTATGGCTTCCTTAGTGAAATTTTCAGGGTGGTCAAGTCATAGAGTTCATACCACTTTCTCTGATGACTTTTCACTGTATTTTGTGTGATACAGGGTCTTGTGTAACCCAGACTAGCTCTGAACTCGTTGCGTACCAGATGGTGAACTCTAGCTCCACTGCTCCTGCTTCCACCTCTGGAGTACTGGGATTACAGGCATCTATGACCACACCAGGCTTTGGATATTTTAATTAAAAAAATTTTGTTTTTTGTTTTGTTTTCAATAAGGGTCTTACCATGTAGTCCTGGTGGGTCTGGAACTCACTATGTAGACCAAGCTGGCCTCAAACTCAAAGAATTACAACAACCAATGCTATAAAAACATCTGTGCAGTGCCATATTGTCATAAGCAAACAAAAGAATGCGTTTACACAGATGCTCGTTTAGAAATAGTAACAAAATGAAATGAACTATATGGTTAGAAATTATTCAAAGATCAAAACTTATCTTAAGTTGTTTAAATAAAAGGACTCTAAAGGCATACAAACATTGGAAGTGGTTAGAATGCAATCCTCTCAAGTTGACCTTAAAGTGCAGTGAGATCATTGTGGGTGCCAAACGGTACCATTCTCACCAAACAGAAAGGAGCAAAGGCACGAAGAGACCACCAGGAGCACATGATAACACATTATGAGAGTGTCACAAACATGGTGTGTGAGCACTGGCAATGACAAAGACCTATGACATGAGTGGCCTCAACCCTCTGACCACAGAATATGAACAACGCCGTCAACTCTGACGTCATATACACAGAAATTCAGCAACTGTGGAGGAAGCGTCGTTGAAATAGAGCTTGTGTTTACCTGTACCTTCAATGTCTCTCCCTGCAAGGAGCTGTCACTGTCATCATTCTCATCAGGCTTAATCAAAATAGTGTTACTGAGAAGGTGATTCTGAACTGCCATCAGATAGCGCAGGCAGGAAGATGCAGCCTTTAACACAAATAAGGACATTAAGTGACCTCCCTGCAGCTGAAAGGGCTCGTGTACCCTCACGTTTTTATAAGATCTCCACAAGAGAAACAAAAAGAGGAAGCACAGAGATGAGAGCACACACTTTTCTCAAAGGAGCTGTGGGCACGTGGCTTTCGGTGCAGGTGCTGACACTAGCCTTCTTGCCTTCCACCATGTAGCCCTCACTGGCCACTCTGAAGACTGGCTCAACTCTCACCCCTTAACACTCTCCCCTGCCTCTCACTCACATCTCTACAGCAGACTCCACCCAAACCCTTCAGGACTTATCGGTTCCTAGCAGCCTCTAAAACACACTGAGTTAGGAAACAGGCTAAATTAAGAGAGGAAACTCTCCTACATAAAACAAAACTCCAAATGCAGCCAGCCATAAGGCGTCTCAGGGAAGAGTGCCTCTGTCTGTCTTATTTCCCCTTCTTAGGAAAGTGCTCCAAGTGGACTTGCCCGTGAGCACATTTCCAGGGTAAGCTCAGTCACCCACAGACTCTCCTAAGAGGAGACAACACTGCCTCAGTAAAGGCCTCACTTACAGGCACAGTTGAAAGGAGCTTCTGGAAATCATCCTTGGAAACGGTTTGGCACTTGGTGATTAGGATACAGGATTCTCGCACAACAATCTTCAGGATGTAGTGTAAGAGTTCGTCATTGAGTCTTTAAAACAAGGGAACATAAAGAGTATACTTGCTAAGGGACAATGGAGATATTAACTCACTACTGCCATCAAGTCATTAAACCAATGGGACACACCACAAAGCAAACTGATTTCCACAAAATGGTGCCCTACTTTCTAATTCAAGTATTTTAGAAGGAACTATAACAGAAAAACAAAGGTATAACCTCCTAGCTCCAACATGCAGCTTCTTTCACAGAGGGCAAGCATAGGGTTCCCCTCACTCATCACTTCTGCTAAGGACTTTCCCAAGCCTGAAACACTTCCCTGAAAAGGCAGACCATACTGAAGTGTGCTATTGCAACTCTTAGGACAACTGCGTAATTTATTATCTTACAGTGGGCCCACAATTTAGGATCAATTTAGCTACAACAGGGAGGTTAATGATCAAACACATTTAAATGTAAATCATCACTTATAAAAAAAGGCTAGCAGTGACCAACATAGTGGATGTGTTGTGGTCTGAATGAAAATGCCGACCCCCCCACCCCACAAGGCTATGACATTTGAACAAATGGTCCTGAGCTGGTGCTCTTCGGAGAGGTCTTAGGGGGTGCAGCCTTGCTAGAGGAAGTGTGTAACTGGGAGCAGGCTTCGGGAATTTAAAGCCTTGTGCCACTTCTAATTCACACTCTCTGCTTCCTGCTTCTGCCACGATACCAGCTGCTTGCAGCCATGCCTACTCATCATGATGCACCCTTATCCTTCTTCTAAAATCGCAAAACCCAAATAAAGCCTTTCTTCCATAAGTTGCCCACAGGTGTGGTAGTTAATCACAGCAACAGAGAAGTAGCAGGTGTCACCTGTAGTGATCATCCTCGTCACTGCCAAATCGGTTGTTCTGAAGCTGCTCAGCTAGGTTGGTTAGGATCACATCTCGCAGCTGGGAGAGTCCGCTGTTCCTCTCTCCTGATACAGGACAAAACTCCATGAATGACCCTGGTAACAACACTTAGAAAACCCATCTACGTTGGGCTGTGGTTTCAGTATCTGGGAGGATGGGGCAGGAGGACTGCTCAAGTTTAAGAAGGTTGGGACAATATCTTCACAAACTGGATCTCCCACCCAAAGAAAACTGATGTTATTTTGAAAAAAAGGTTCCAAAGAAGTAGACTGAGGACAACACTGAGCACAGCGTTTAGACTCAAGCAAACAGTAGCAAAACAGCATCACAACCAGGGCACGGCTAGAGGCAGGACATCCAATTAAGTGTGATCTGTCTTCCTGGTAGATTATAAAGAGTGGTTTTGCTACTTCCTTAGGTGAATGCTGCTTTTAAATGCTGAGTGTCTTTATCATGTCATCTGCTGCTGCTGCTGCTGTTTAGTCTAAATTAAAACATACAATCAAATGTATGAAAAACAAACAAACAAAAACCCTGGGTTAGAAATCATCAAGAGAAGTCGGGCGGTTGGTGGTGCATGCCTTTAATCCCAGCACTCGGGAGGCAGAGGCAGGTGGATCTCTGAGTTCAAAGCCAGCCTGGTCTACAGAGCAAGTTCCAGGACAGCCAGGGCTTAAAAAAACAAATGAGAGAGAGAGAGAGAGAGAGAGAGAGAGAGAGGAGGAGGAGGAGGAGGAGGAGGAGGAGGAGGAGGAGGAGGAGGAGGAGGAGGAGGAGGAGGAGAGAAGAAGAAGAAGAAGAAGAAGAAGAAGAAGAAGAAGAAGAAGAAGAAGAAGAAGAAGAAGAAGAAGAAGAAATTGGTTTTGTTTTTGATTCTCATTTGTTTGAGACAGGGTCTCCCATATCTCAGGACGGCCCTGAACTCTCTATAAGGCTGAGGATGACACTGAATTCCTCACCATCCTGCTTCTACCGCCCACATGCTGGAATTGCAGGTGTACCACCATGCTAGAATAGGAAGTCATTTATTTTTAGATGTGTCAAACATCTAGAGTCAGGACAAAGGAAGAGGTATAAAGCTTGATCCTTGAATTGTGGCTTCTGCTTTCAACCTGCAGTGCTAGTGTCTGTGCAAACACATCGTGTTGTCTGTCTTGGGTACTAGGAGGAAACCAGGGACTCTTGCATGGTAAGCCAACATTCCACCCATGAATGTGTTTTGCCTAGATACATGTGTACTGTGTACAAGCCTGGTGCTGGCACAGGTTAGAATTGGGCATCAGATCTCCTGGAGCTGGAGTGGTTGATGTCTGTGTGCCACCATGTAGGTGATGGTCCAGGTCCTCTGAAGAAACAAGCCAGTGCTCTTAACCACTGACCCATCTCTCCAGCCCCAAATACACATTTTCTCAAGTATGCTGACTAATAGGAAGAAAACGAGAACCCACTGTATCAGTGCCCAGCTGTTTCCTTGGGAACAACAAGAAAGATTAGCATATTCCAGCTATTCAGGAGGCTGAAGGAGGAGAACTGAAAGTTCAAGGCCATCCTTGGAAAATTAGTGATATACACTTTCTTTTTTTTTGGTTTTTCGAGACAGGGTTTCTCTGTGTAGCTTTGTGCCTGTCCTGGAACTAACTTCGTAGCCCAGGCTGGCCTTGAACTCACAGAGATCCACCTGGCTCTGCCTCCCGAGTGCTGGGATTAAAGGCATGCGCCACCACCGCCCGGCCACTTTCTTTTTTAAAGATTTATTTATGTATTATGTGTACTGTTCTACCTGCACATATACCCGCAGGCCATAAGAGGGCACCAGATCTCATTATAGATGGTTGTGAGCCACCATGTGGATTCTGGGAATTGAACTCAGGACCTCTGGGAGAGCAGCCCAGTGACACTCTCTCTTAAAAAGTAAAAAGAGAGGAACAGGAGAAAGATATGGGTCAGTGGTTCCCAGCACCTACATGGCATCTCAACACCATCTGTTACTGGAGTTTCAGGGCATCTGACATGTGCTGGCATTCCATGGGACTGTAGGTATATAGTGTCCAAACATGCATGCAGATAAACAATCAAAATACAGAATATAAATAAATAAATAATTTTTCCCAAGTGAAAACGCGGCTTTGGGATATAACCAATGGTAGAATGCATGCTTAACAAATTCAAAGCCCTAGGTTCAGTTGTTAGTAACATACACAGACAGACAGATACACATACACACACACGGTTGTTCAAAGATAATTCCAGGATAATTCTCACCTTCTGTTAAGACCAGCTTAAGTAAGTTATTGATTTCAGTTTCACCTGGGTATAAGATATTTAAGCCAGAGCTGAAATGACAGGAAAGTCAAAAAGTTTTTTAAAACATTTCATAAAATACAAACTCTAACTATTTACATTTTTGTTAGAGATGTCAGTCTGGCCAGATATGTGACAAAGAGAATTCCTGATCTCTCTTTTTTTTTTTTTTTTTTTTTTTGGTTTTTCGAGACAGGGTTTCTCTGTGTAGCTTTGCGCCTTTCCTGGAACTCACTTGGTAGTCCAGGCTGGCCTCGAACTCACAGAGATCCGCCTGGCTCTGCCTCCCAAGTGCTGGGACTAAAGGCGTGCGCCACCATCAACACCACCCGGCTCTGATCTCTTTTTGAGAAGGGTGGAAGATCAGGGTGAAAAATGGCATCAGAGGGTTTTGTTGGGTTGTTGGGTTGGGGTGTTTTTGGCTTTTCCTTTCTGTTGAGCTGCGGCACACAGTCAAGTGTGCAGCAGGCTCAGCACACAGCCTGAGTGGAACCTACGCCTCAAGTATTTGAAGCCTCACAGAGACAGGACAGTGTCTACCCCTCCCCCAGGAGTTTCTGCCTGGAACCACATTTGATCTGTTGAGGAAGCAACTCAACACATTAACATAGTGAAAAGAAACAGAACAAAACAAACCTGCCCTCTATGCTCACTCCTGCCAGAAGACCCTTATAGACCAACCAACCAAGTCTCCAACGGCCTCTAAACTACATTTGATCATGTTACAACTCTACTTCTATGAAAGTTACTTGAAATAAAATAAACTAACATATTAAAAAAAATATTGAGGCCATCTGAGGTACAGAATGAATTTGAGGCCAGCCTGGTCTATCCAGCGAGTTCCAGGCCGGCCAGGGCAACTTAGTGAGATCCTGTCTCAAAAACTAATGAAGTAATTCACAATAATTACTAGCTAGGCGTGAAGGCCCTTGCCTCTAACTCCAGAAATTGAGAGACTGAGATAGGAGAATCTAAAGTTCAAGGGCAGCCTGGGCTATATCAAAACCCCAGTCTCAAAAAGAGAAAAAAACAGAAGAAAAATGTCAAAAAATATATAAACAAAGCAACAAAACAAAATTCTCACCTGACTATGGCCTATCAATTCAGTAGTGAGAAGGCTGAGAAGATGGCCTGTTAGGTAAAGAGCTATCAAAGTATAAGGAACTGAATTCCATCTCAAGCACCCATGTAGAAAAGCTAGGCACAGGAGCACACACCTGATTCCAGTGCTCGGAGGCAGAGAGGAGGACTCCTGGGGCTTGCTGGCCAGCGAACCTAGCCAACTAGTAAGGTCCTGGTTCCATGAGAGGGACCCATTCTTTTCTTGACAGGGTTTCACTATGTAGTGCGGTTGGTTTGGAACTCACTATGTAGACCAAGCTGGCCTTGAACTCACAGAGATCCACCTGCCTCTGCCTCTAGAGGACTGGGATTAAAGGTATGTGTTGCTATGCCCAGCTCAACAAGATTTTCAAAAACTCATTACTACTATTATTATTTGTCTATACATATGTTCATGTGTGTGTGATGTGAAGGCAGGCATGTGCATGCCACAGTGTACATCTGGAGGTCAGAGGACAACCTTGAGGAGTTGGTTCTTTCCTTCTGTGGTGAGTTCTGGGGATTAGACTCAGGTCATCATTCATGGGTGGCAATGAGTCAAAATCTTCCACTAGGATTTTGAGCAGGTGGACGAGGACTAACACAACTAAGTCCTGCACTATATCAGCTTACCGCTCATGCCAACCTCATGAACCTACATGGTCGGTGTCCTTTTTAACTCCATCTCACATCTGAGGAAACAGAAGCATCAAACTATGGCCACAGTCAATGTGAGTGGCAGAGCAGACTGCCAGAGCATGCTCCAAAGCACCCTCCACACTCACACTTGAGAACACGCTAGTTACCTGCACTGTCCACTCACAGCCCTTACAAGAGTTTTGCTCTTTTCACAATGGAAATGGTCTTCAGTTGGTGAGGTCCAGATTCCTTCCTGGTAGGCTAAGCTATCTAGGCTACAGCCTGCACAGAGCGTTCTGGTGCATTGCTTACTTTGCAGGGAGCACTAATAAAACCCATTTGCTTTTTACCTGATGGCAAGACAGACCTCCTTCTGAATTTCAGGGCAGATCTGATCTTTTGGTGCCATCAACAACTGCCAAAGAAGCAATCCTGACCGCCGAATGATGTCTCGGTTCCTTTCAGTTTGTGGGCTGAAGAAAAATTTAAACACCACCTACAGAAACATAAGAGGCAGAGCTAAGTATGCTCATTCCATCCAGGATAAAATTAGCCCTCTAGAAGAAAGCACAGGGTAGCTGTCCTTGTGAAAAGATAACCAGGTGCATTTTCCACTCCATTCTCTTCCAGTGCACAATGGGATAGAGTAAATATCTTATACACATTCACAGCAATGAGACAGCCTTCATCCCACTAATCCAAGTGCAATGCACACGATGCTGACAACCCTGGTCACAGAACTACAAGGAGGCAAGATGCAAAACAGAGGTTGCTGAAAGTGTTTCTTCTGGGAGGAGTCTGTGTCATCTTGCTAAGCCCACACAGAATATGTACCTGAAAGACAACAAGGATGCAGCGTACGATACAGGTGTCTCCATTAACCATGGCCTTCTCCATGATGTCACAAATGCTGCTCAGATGGCGTGCCTCAATGGGGTGCTGTTTGCCCAGGACGCTAGTGATGGGAAGGTTGGGGTTTGTGGCCAGAAGATTGAGCTGGTGAATGCACATGGCGCCAACATGGTGCAGTAACTGGTTTATGACCTCATTTGTGCTGATTGCTTCTTCTGGAAGATGCAAAGGAAGCATGGTGAGGAAAGACATGACAGGTGTCCCAGAGGAGCAACTCTACAGTGTACACAAGCTATACACACACAAGGACAGACTCCTGGTGCCCATCGATACCACTGTTGCTCTAGCACCCTTCCTGCCACAGTATGGGATGTAACACAGGTAGCCACGCTTACTGAACTAGCTATGTATGCTTAGCAATGGGATAAAGTCTGACATGCACAGTTACAAATTTAAATTCTTTTAGTCCTATTTTATAGACCAGTGAACAAAGAGTGAGAGAGGTTAAGCTACCCTAAATCACACAACTGCGAAGTGATAGAGCTAGGGTTTGAATTCAGGCACCTCAGTCCATGCTGGCAACCATTCGAGAAGACTTAGAGTCATCTTCCATGGCTGCCCTGTGGAAGAAAGAAGTCCTGTCCACGAGTCCCCCCTCCCCCTTCCCACAGAACTCAGCATTTCTATCCCATTTGGATAGATGTTTATCAATTAAACCTGAGGATTAACAAGCATTTTCTTATATAATTACTTCACGGTTCATGGATGGTTTCAGGCATTCAAAGGATGGAGGAGGAGAATAGTCTACATAGGCAAAGTACAAGAAAGACAGCTTTGGGAGCTGGAGAGACAGCTCAGTGGTTAAAAGCAATGGTTGTTCTTCCAAAGGACATGGGTTTGAGTCTCAGCACCTACAAGGCAGCTTACAAGACCATAAAAGGATGCAAGCATGGGCAGTTATGAAGACAAGACTTCTGGAAACTCCGTGGTTAAAAAGAAACCCCATGCTTACCTGTTACCCCAAGGGTCCTACTAGATCCCACTATTCCTGCCTTGGGAGTCTTAAGTCTTAGCAGCAGGATTTGGGCAAAGACTGTTCATCTTTTGGATATAACTAAGCTATTGTCAGTATAAAACATTATAATAGCATAGGATTCCAGTCCAAGAACCAATAATCAATGTTGTGTTTTGGGTTTTGTTTTGAGGTAGGATCTTGGGCCCAGCTTGAACCAGAACTCACATTCTGTAGCCCAGGCTAGCATAGAATGAATAGCAGTCCTTCTACTGAGCCTCCTATGTGCTGGGATTACATGGGATCCTCCGCAGCACCAATAATCAAATTTTATATCTACATTTAGATTTTGGGAGGGACATAGGAGTTTTCCTTTTAAAAGTCTGCAAGTTCTTCAAAGCCTCCCCATTTATATGCTTTTTGATTTACATGCTTTCTCCTTCCCCATACCCAGCCTTTCCCGCCATGGACAACAGTGGGTTTTAGTTTGTAAGTTCCAAGAAGGAAGCTGAAAATACACTCTGTTGCTGGTCTACATTCCCACCTACTGCTGCCACTCTAGTCTGTCATATTTGGGAGCTGAGAGTGCTGCTCACCTTTGGGCTCGGTGATGATATGGCTGACCCCCAGTCTCTGGCACACGTAATGGAAGGCCTGGTTCCCAGGATTGCACCACTGATCGATGTAGTCATTTGAGCAGGTCCATAGCATGTTGTTCACAGTATCGTAACAGGCACCTGCAAAGAACACAGTTCATTCAGCTACTGTACCACCACACACCCGTACACATATTCCCCACAGAACTGCCAAAGAACAAAGAGTGAGCGAGAACTTCCGCCAGTGCTGACAGCCGTACCTCTACTCCCAATGAACTATGTGACAACACACTAAATTGGAACTGAACAAAAAGCTTAAATTTAATTTGCAATTTTGCTCAGCTCCTATGTCAGATGGAACACGTCACAAAATACGTGGTTCGCAGCAACTAGTTCATATGAACTACTTCCAAAAAGGATTCAGATGGCTTTCATGAAAAATCCAGGACACCAGGAACAGGTAACATCAATGGAAGATAAAAAGTTCTAGGGAGTCCCAAACTTCTATATGTGCTCCACAGTAGTCTGGACAAAGAGCAAGCACTACGTATGACATTGGGTCCATTTCCTAACGTGTGTTCTTCAGAGGAATAAACCTTTGTATGGCATGAAACTTTGAGAATGTAACAGGCATCGTCTTACAATGTAATGTGAGTGTCTTCAACGGCAGTTCATCTGAGAATCTTACATATGGCAGCTTCCACACTGAGTCCCTAAACTAAAGGATATTAACATTTCTCTCTTTTAAGGAAACTGAAATGCCACAGAAAATTGGCAAGATTTTCAAGAGCAATCACTCAAGCTGAATCTTCCAAGGAAACAGGTGTATTTGTGTCTTACCCAATCCTGGCACAAGAGCACCACGCCCCAGTGAGCTTCCAGCAGCATCTATGAGATCCGCACGACTTGTGAACTGACCGTCTGAAATGTTATACACCAAGCTGGAGGCCAGGACTGTGGAAACAGACATCTATTTAATGATCCTGAAGACTACTCTTCAAAGTTTCCATTTTAGGCTCCTAACCAGACTTCTTTTGAAAATTCTGTTTTGGTTGTTATCTGTTGGTTACTACAACTAAGAGAAAACAAACACAGAAGATCCCTGAAAGCAATGCTGACCAAATGTCTTCCTAAGCTTGATACTGAACTCTATTTCTGTTTGGGTTTTGTTTTGTTTTGTTTTTTGTTTTTTGTTTTGTTTGTTTGTTTTTCAAGACAGGGTTTCTCTGTGTAGCTTTGCGCCTTTCCTGGATCTTGCTCTGTAGACCAGGCTGACCTCGAGCTGGCCTCAAACTCACAGAGAGCCACCTGGCTCTGCCTCCCGAGTGCTGGGATTAAAGGCGTGCGCCACCACCACCCGGCTTGAACTCTATTTCTGAAAATGAATTTAAAACAGCACTGTTGATATGAAGGTGGTTTTCTACTTTAAAAGGTCAAAAAGAAACTGTAAAGAGGGCAGGAAGACTGGCATCACAGGACGGCAGCGTGTTAGGAAACGTCTCAGCTGGCCCTTGTGAGCATTGGTATGAGGTTGTTCTCCTTCCCAGTTCTCAATGTGACTCACAGACACTTGGACTTTTCCCTCCACACCGGAGAGTGGAACAGTGGAGAGGAGGGGCTTTGGGTATCTAGGTTTGAATTCGGCTCTACCACATCTGGATGGCATGGGAAAGTCCTTAGCCTCTCAGGTTCCTCACCTGTAAAGCCGAGATAGGTGCTGTGCTGGATAGCGTTACGTTAGCTTGACACACACTCTGTGGGTGCGGCCGTCCCTGGGTTGCTGGCCCTGGGTTCTATAACAAAGCGGCTGAGCAAGGCAGGAGGAGCAAGCCAGTGAACAGCATGTCTCCATGGCCTCTGCATCAGCTCCTGCCTCCAGGATCCTGCTCTGCTTAAGTTCCTGCCCTGACTTCCTTCAGTGATGGGCTAAGATGTGGAAATGTAAGCTAAATAAACCCTTTCCTCCCCAGATCGCTTTTGGTCATGGTGTTTCATCACAGCAACAGCCCTGACTAGGACAGGCACCTACCTCATAGCTGCCATGCAGCTGAAGTGAGTTTAAAATGTCAGGCATGTATATGTTAGTTGCTACTGCTGACATCACACCCACACCCACACCCACAGAATTTCACCATGATGTCCAGGCTAGCCTCAAACTCCTGATTTTCCTGCTTCAACTTCCCATGTGCTGGGATTAGAGGTGTGCAGCACCCTGCCTAGATTTACCTACTCAGCTTCTTTTTTGTTTTTTTTTTTTTGTTTATTTGTGGTGTTTTTTCCTTCAGAGTCTGGCCTTAAACTCACTATGTAGCCCATTCTCTTGATCCTCCCAAATAATAGAACAGTGGTTCTCAAGCTGTGGGTTGTGACCCCTCTGGGTTCTCATATCAGGTATATTGCATATCAAATATTTACCTTGTGATCCATAACAGTAGCAAAATTACAGTTATGAAATAGCAATGAAATAACTTTATGGTTGGGGTCACCACAGCATGAGGTACTGTATTGAAGGGTTGTAGTGTTAGAAGGTTGAGGACACTGTTCCAAGGTCTTATGGGTGTGCTCCACCATTCCTGGCCCCTTTCCTCCTTCTCCACACGGTCTCAGTACTGTAGCTCTTACATTCCTCTTCTTACTCCACCATCATTGTAGTGGGAACCACACTATTTCTAGACTAAACTACTGTCTATGTCTCCCCTGGCCCTGAGGAAGAACCCCAGGGCCTTGAACATACTAGATAAAAACTCTCCTGGCTATACTGCCCAGCCCTCCTTCTTTCATGTTTCCTACTGTTCCACCCCACAAAATGGTCTCACCCACCATCTTCTCGGTGTACTTCCTATCATAGAGCCCTTACTCTGCTTGTACACACAGATGAATAACACCCATTTCTCACACTGGGTGTGTGGTGATATTTGATTTGTGCACCCCAATAAAGCTTATCTGAAGATCAAAGGAAAAAGCCAGCCACTACTTTAACACAGAAGTCAGGCGATGGTAGCATACACCTTTAATCCTAGCATTCCCCGGGAGATAGAGATTCATCCGATCTCTGTGAGTTCAAGGCCACACTGGGAACAGAGCCAGGAGTGGTGGCACACGCCTTTAATCCCAGCACTAACCACAGAGGTCTGGAGAGACAGATAGGAAGTGACGTAGATGAGGGGAGAGAGGAAGTGAGATGGCAGAGCAGACAAGGCATGCTGTGGGATGTTCTGTATGTCAAATGTGTTGCTGATTAGTCAATAATTAAAACACTGATTGGCCATTGGCTAGGCAGGAAGTGTAGGCGGGACAAGGAGGAGAATAAAGCTGGGAAGTGGAAGGCTGAGTCAGAGAGACACTGCCAGCTGCCACGATGAGAAACAGCATGTGAAGATACCGGTAAGCCACGAGCCACGTGGCAAGGTATAGATTAATAGAAATGGGTTAATTTAAGCTGTAAGAACAGTTAGCAAGAAGCCTGCCACGGCCATACAGTTTGTAAGCAAAATAAGCCTCTGTGTTTACTTGGTTGGGTTTGAAAGGCTGTGGGACTGGCGGGTGAGAGAGATTTGCCCTGACTGTGGGCCAGGCAGGAAAACTCTAGCTACAAATGGCGTCCAACGTGGGGCAAGAGTTTCCACCTAAAACCTGAGAAAAGATTCTAAAACGGAGCTAAAAACAGTTCCTAATTGTCTCTCTCAAATGAGCGGCAGCTGCTGGTTTGAGCTACTGGTGGGTTCCTAGCATGCGTGCTCGACCTGCCTATGGCGGGAATGAGGCCTTTGCAAGTGGCACTTTGAGCTGCATGGTGGATTTAGCCTTTGCTGGTACAAAACAAAAAAAGAGGTTTCTGGGCTACACACTGCTTGGCTAAAAGCATAGAGACCCACGATAGCTCCCAGAGCTGGTGGAAAACGCCATGTTGGGAAGCTAAGGTGGGTGGAGCCAGCAGCTACAGCTGCTGCAGTTTAAGGCAATAGATTCACAATAAGACAGATTCAGATGTAATAGTTTACAATGTGTGTAAAAGATACATAGGCTTGAAAGAGACAAAAAAGATGATATATAGAGTTATAGAAACAAATACACAGTTTTAAAAAATAAAGTCTTTAAAGAGACAGTAAAGGTAGTATAAAAAATAAGCCACGTAAAAATGGATATTACACAGAGAATCTGCATTGTGTTGTCTTTGGGACTTTTAACTGCAGAAAAACATTTGTTGTAAAAGCTGTTGAGTTATGCCAAAATGTATATTTTAAAGGTACCTTGACTTCAAAATTTGGATATAAGGATATGTTACTTTGGAAAGGAGACTCTGCTTTTGTTTCCACAGAAAGCCAGAGGCTATGGATTTGTTCCAGATTAAGACACATCAGGTTTGACCAGCCAAGACCCCCTGAAAAGTCTCCGATGACACCATGGCCCAGATGATCCAACATCCAGAATGGTTTGAAGGCAACTGGCTCAGACGATACACCCTCATGGACTTTTCCATAATCCTAAAATTTCCTTTGTATCCCCATAAGATACAGCGCCCCCCTCCAGCAGGAAGTAGTAAGAGAAGCTACGCCCAAATTCCCAAATTATATGTAATTTTACTTTGTTAAGGTTAAAACCTTCCTTTTTTTTAAAAAAAAAAAAAGGGGGGGAAGTGCTGTGGGATGTTCTGTATGTCAAATGTGTTGCTGATTAGTCAATAATTAAAACACTGATTGGCCATTGGCTAGGCAGGAAGTGTAGGCGGGACAAGGAGGAGAATAAAGCTGGGAAGTGGAAGGCTGAGTCAGAGAGACACTGCCAGCTGCCACGATGAGAAACAGCATGTGAAGATACCGGTAAGCCACGAGCCACGTGGCAAGGTATAGATTAATAGAAATGGGTTAATTTAAGCTGTAAGAACAGTTAGCAAGAAGCCTGCCACGGCCATACAGTTTGTAAGCAAAATAAGCCTCTGTGTTTACTTGGTTGGGTTTGAAAGGCTGTGGGACTGGCAGGTGAGAGAGATTTGTCCTGACTGTGGGCCAGGCAGGAAAACTCTAGCTACAAAGGCATATAAGTGTGAGTATACAGGAAGAGCCTTCTCCTTGGGCTGAGATTTTCTAGTGGTAAGAACGTGGCTGGTTTCTTTCTGCTTTCCTGATCTCTCAGTTTTGACCCCAATATCTGGCTCCAGGTTTTTTATTAATAAGACCGTTAAGCAATTCGTCTTACATGGGTGTGGTGGCCCAGCACTCAGGAGGTAAAGGCAGGAGGATCTCTGAGTTTGATGCCAGCCTGGTCTACAGAATGAGTTCCTGGACAGTCAGGGCTACATAAATGCTGTCTCAAAAAACCAAAAACCAAAACCAAAACAAAATAAAAAATACCCATTTCTTACCATTCCAAATTGAGACTCCAAGAAGTCTCTCCTTTCTAGCCCACTCCACAATGACTTGTACCCCCACATTCTGAAACATGTACACCTGGCTCCTCTTTCCAACAATGACCATTTCTCATTGTCACAAACATTATCACTCCTCAGAGCTCCTAAAGGTCAGCTCAGCCCAACTACCTAGCAGCCCCTATGGTCTAAAGGCAAGAACTGGTGTCTCCTTGTGCTGAGACCCATGGTGACCAATGTGGAACAGGCCATAGAAGGAAGCATTTCCTGGGCTAATATGGAACCACGACGGCATCAACTGTGTCCTCGTGGGAAATGGTCCATTAAGAACCATTCTAGCCGGGCGGTGGTGGCACATGCCTTTAATCCCAGCACTCGGGAGGCAGAGCCAGACAGATCTCTGTGAGTTCGAGGCCAGCCTAGTCTGGTCTACAGAGTGAGATCCAGGACAGGCACCAAAACTACACAGAGAAATCCTGTCTCGAAAAACCAAAAAAAAGAACCATTCTAATCAAATGGGTCTAAATTTCAGTAAGTGAAAAAGACCCAAAACTCAAGAGACCTTTAATCCCTGAACTCAAGAGGCAGAGACAGGTGGATTGCTATAGTTCTAGACCAGATAAGGCTACATGGTAAGACTCTGCATGAAAAAATGAAACAAGTTTAGCCAGGTGGTAGTGGCACAAGCCTTTAATCCCAATACTCAGGAGGCAGGGACAGGTGGATCTCTGTGAGTTCCAGGCCAGTCTGGGCTACAGAGCTAATTCCCAGGACAGCTAGGGTTGTTACACAGAGAAACTCTGTCTCAAAAACCAAAATAAATAAATAAAATAAAATAAATAAAACAAGTTCAAAAAGTTCTATTTTGAGGGCTGGGATGTAGCTCAGGGGTAAGAACATACACAGGCCCTGGGTGCTGTCCTCAGCCCCAGATCAACTAATTCTCAGGCTGTAACTCCTTGACCATTATTAGTTTGTGTTATCAGAAAACAAACTCTAACAGAGTAAATTTCAAACGATAAATAACAATGCTCCACATTTCAGAGTTAGCGACTGCAGTGGTTTGGATGAGAAGTGTTCCGTATTGGCTCAGGACTCCGACCACTCAGTCTTGAGCTGGTGATGCTGCTTGGAGAAGTTATGGGGAGGTGCAGCCTTCGGGGGGAAATATGTCAGTGGAGACAGGCTTTGAGATTTTAAAGCCTCACACTTTCCAGATCACTCTCTCTCCTTCAACCTTGTGCTGAAAGATGTGATTTCTAACTGGGTGTGGTGATGCACAACTTTAATCCTAGCATTCAGAGGGAGAGACAGGCAGACTCTGTGAGTTCAAAGACAGCCTGGTCTACAACATGAGTTCCAGGACAGCCAGGGCTGTATAGAGAGACTGTCTCAGCTTCATGCTCTGCTGTCATCCCTCCCTTCTATGACAGACCCTTATTCCTCTGGAACAGTATCAAAATAAACTCTTAAGTTGCCTTTGGTCATGGTGTGTTATCAGAGCAACAAAAAAGTAACTAATACTAAGATACATCAGGAAGAGCATTACAAATAAAATCTACTTACTTTTTAAAGAAGACAGACCACTTGTTCCACCAAAAAGAGAGCGGGTGGCAGAGCTGCCTGAGCCCCCTGGAGGTGGGACCAGCATCACCAAGTATGTGCCACAAGTGTACATGGGTGTCTTCCGCAGCATTTTCAGAGGAAGGCCACAGCTAGTATTTGCTGGAGAGGAGAATGAAAGTACTTAGTAAAAGTAGTTTGCATTCTGATGAATCTGATTAACAAAACAGACTTAGATATAATGAGGGAGTCTGCACTGAAACCAAGACAGGCCACGAATAGAAAGGGAGGGAGTTGGAGAGTTGGCTCAGTGATGATGAGCACGGGCTGCTTTTCCAGGGGACCCAGGTTCAATTCCCAGTCCCTATGGAGCAGCTCACAACTGTCTGTAAGTCTAGTTCCAGGGAATCTGAATCTCTCATGTCTGAGGGTACTCGGCATACAAGCGGTGGTGCACAGACATACACGTAGGCAAAACACCCATCATATTAAATAAAAGAAAATAAAAAGATTAAGCAGGAAGAGCAAGAATTATTTGCTGACTCCAAGATGCCTATGGGGTGGTCTGACTGTCCTGAAGGTGTTCCCAATGGCCAGTAAGCCTTAGGACTCTAAAAATCCTTCCAAAAGAATGAAAGCTTACATGGAATAAATCTCAAAACAGAATTCCTATTGTCATTTAACTGGGAGTTGATAATTAAGCTATTAAGCTGTTTCTTTTTTCTTTCTTCCTTTTTTTTTTTTTTTTTTTTTTTTTTTTGGTTTTTCAAGACAGGGTTTCTCTGTGTAACAGTCCTGGCTGTCCTTACTTTGCAGACCAGGCTGGCCTCGAACTCACAGAGATCCACCTGCCTCTGCCTCCCGGGTACTGCGATTAAACATGCTTAAAAGACACACCGGCTCTTGCTGTTTTTCATTTTATAGAAAACAATTTTTGAAACAATGTATCATTGGACAGCCTGGAACTCACAGATAACCACATGACTCTGGTGCCTGAGTGCCCACAGCTTAAAGCAGGACATTTCTGACACAGTAATTTTAAACCTGCATGGCTTACAATATCTATTATATATACATTTCTTTCTATTTTGAGGGTCTGTGACATAAGCTATCATCAACAGAATAATTATTGTTTCTAGTCAGGAGGTATGGAATGCACATCATCTCCCCTGTGTCCAGGCACTGAAGAGTGGACTTAAGATTTGTAGGTGAGCTCAGTGAGGACCAATGACGTTAGCAGAAAGCACACCAGAGCTTTGGGAAGCTGTCAGGTTATAAAACACAACGAATTATTCACAGTCTCAACAGAGAGAAAAATCATTCTTGGGGTTTAGATTAGGAAAGTGGAATCTATTCTTTTCTTCTTTCCTTCCTTCCTTCCGTCCTTCTTTCCTTCCTCCCTCCCTCCCTTCCTTTCTTTCTAACGCTTATATTTTAATTTGCCCACAGAGATCAGAAGAGGACATTGGATCCCCTGGAGATGGAGTGACAGGTGGCTGTAAGCCACAGTGTGGGTGCTAGGAACCTAACCCCAGGCTTCTGCAAAAGCAGCAAAGATTTCTTTCTGATGTTTTGAATACTTCTGCTTCAAACAGCTCCATTTTTAAAAAACTTAAGCCCTCAACAAATATATTCTTTATCCAGAACATCAATTCCTGTAGTAATGAAAATCTATAAAGTAATGAATGGAAAACTTCAGCAACTCTGCAGCCTAATATGTTCATCAAGGTGTTTTCACAGACACGTATTGACAGGAAATATGTTTTAGCTTGTCACAGAACAAAACTCCACATTTTAAAAATGATTTTTATTATTTATGATTGGGTTAGTATGCGTGCGTGTGTGCGTGTGTGCGTGTGTGTGTGTGTGTGTGTGTGTGTGTGTGTGTAGGTCTGAAGTCAACTTCAGTAACATTACTACGGAGCTGTCAACTTTACTTTTGCTGTTTCTATTTTCAGGCAAGGTCTCACTGCAGCCCTGGCTGGCCTGGAACTCACAGAGACCCGCACTCCCCAAGTCCTGGGAATACAACAGTGCACCACTATAACCAGCTTTTTTCCTCAAATGTTGGGAGCAAATTCAGGTCCTCATGCCTACTTTGCATGTGTTACAACTACACTATCTCTCTAGCTCATTTTGTGAATGTTCAACTAATTTTCACAGATCCATGTGGACTAGAACTGCTGGAATTTCAGTGGAGTAGCATCATGTTAAATGAACACAAAAATTCATATAAAGGACAACGAAAATCACATTTTGAATAAAGATAACAGTTTTCACAAAAACTCTAAATGTGTATTGTTGGGGGTTTTGTGTGTGTGATTCAGACAGGGTCTCTCAGTAGCTGAGGCTGCCTCACCTTCCCAAGTGCTAGGTTTACAGGGATGAGCCGTCACACCCTACCACAAATTCTAACTACAATATTGCCTCCTGAGGTCTAGATGGTTCTGCAGTTAGGAGCCATTGTTGCTTTCCCAGAAGACCCAGGTTTAATTCCAGCGCCATGGCGGGTTACAACCATCTGTAACATCTGTAACTCCAGTTCCTGGAGATTCAACACTCTCTTCTGGTCCATGAGAAGACACAAGTGTAGTACACAGTACACATGCAAACAAAACATACATACACATAAAAATAAAACACACACACACATAGCACTAGCAGCTATGGAGCCTACTTAGGTGGTAAAGACTGGGGATCAGGATCTGGAGGCCATCCTTGGCTGCATGAGATCATGGTGGGAGAGTATCTGTGGAGCTGGGAGGTAGGTTGTTGTTTTCTTTCGTTATTTAACAAAGAAAACAAAGCTGGGCAGCGGTGGTGCCAGTGGTGCACTCTTAATCCCAGCACTCGGGAGGCAGAGCCAGGCGGATCTCTGTGAGTTCGAGGCCAGCCTGGTCTACAGAGCGAGATCCAGGACAGGCACCAAAACTACACAGAGAAACCCTGTCTCAGGAAAAGAAAGAAAGAAAGAGAGAGAGAGAGAGAGAGGGAGGGAGGGAGGGAGGGAGGGAGGGAGGGAGGGAGGGAGGGAGGGAGGAAGGAAGGAAGGAAGGAAGGAAGGAAGGAAGGAAGGAAGGAAGGAAGGAAGGAAGGAAACAGATGTACTAAGTATACTGAAAAGGATTTGTTGGCCTGGAGCCTGGAGGTATAAACACAGATCATTATTTTAGTCTGGCATGAAAAGTGCCTACTTTTGGATGTCTTCTTTACATTTGTTTAGTTACTGTGTGTGTGTATCTGTGTACATATGGTGGTCAGAATACAGTTCTGTGGAGTTGGTTCTCTGCTTTCACTTTTTACTTTCATGTAAAAGTACATGGGATCCAGGGACCAAACTCAGGTCGTCAGCTTTGACCACAAATACCTTTACCCAATGAGCCATCTTGCCAACCCCCAAAACATTTACTTAGCTAAAAAGAACTGTTCTGGGGGCTGGAGAGATGGCTCAGAGGTTAAGAGCACTGGCTGTTGTTCCAAAGGTCCTGAGTTCAATTCCCAGCAACCACATGGTGGCTCACAACCACCTGTAATGAGATCTGGTGCCCTCTTCTGGCCTGCAGGGATGCGTGCAGACAGAACACTGTATATATAATAAATAAATGAATAAATGAATAAATAAATAAATAATTAAATAAGAACTGTTCTGTACAAAGTATCTCCTTTGACTCAAATGGCCTAACCACGATAAAGCAAGCATTAACGAAGTACTCACAGTGATACCACAGAGGCCTGTGGCAACAAGGGATTGTCCTTACACTCTAATATAACAATAAGTATTTACTAGACAGCCTCATATGAATACACCACAAGAGCTTTTCTTCCTAGTATTTCAAACAGTGAAAGGATTAAAGCAGAGATCAAATCCATTTTAGCTCAGACTCAGATACTCTTTTTTTTTTTCCAGGAGGGTTTTAGCCCAGGCTGGCCTCCCACTCACAATCCCCCTGCCTCAGCTGCCAAAGTGCTAGGACTACATTCCATGTCTTCCCTGACAGGATGGTGCAGAGACAGGTACAGGTAAGGCAGAACTGTTCCAGGGCTCACACTCTGCCCGTAGCTTGGACCTGCTAGTCACTTTGGGGTTGGTGCAGGGAAGGTGGGCTGTGTGTGCTGCACTGAGGAGGTGTAGGCAGGTGGTCAGGAAGAGGCAAACCCACCTGCTTGATCCTCCTTCAGGGTGTTGGAGATGGTAGAGCCAGTCAGGGCCGCCAGTGTCGCCGATGGGGAGGCTCTGTACCGAGACAGTCTGCTCAGGAGCATCTCATTAATGCTTTTGGCAGATTCACCCTCTTTTCGCATTAGAATTGTGCGTTCCTGAAGTGGGCTGGCTACAAATACCCCATTTTCCACCTAATATTTAAAGAAGAAAAGAGGTCCTGATGATGCTTCCATCCAATTAGCAGATATCTTTGTACATTATTTCTGTGACCAGGATGCTTACAAAGCATTTTCCAGCCACCTGAGCAAACGCATCTTTCCATGCAAACCACATCCATGCTCCAAAGGAGCCGCTTCAGACAGAGAAGGCTAAGCTCACTCTCAGAGCTGTCGTTTTTCATAGCAGCCCATATTCAAAGTGAAATCAGTCAACATTAATACATTCTGCAAAACGTTGTTGATGAGAACCCTTATACTGAATCCCAGAGGCAGTTGCTCACTAATTATGAGCCTTCTCACAGGTACAAGGAAGAGAGAGGAAAACCCATCAACCAGGCCTTGATTTGCTGCTGAGGACAACTGTGAGGTTAACGTGTTTTGGAAATGTAACTAGTTGCGAAGACCTAACTGCTCTTCCCACAGTAGCGGGCACTAGCGCCAGCTGACTGGGCATGGCAGAGCAATCCTGGAGCAACCCAGCCTGGCTGAAACACACAGCAAACTTCAAGTGGACCTTGACTGACCTGCCAGTTCTCTCACTCAGCCTGGACTACTCCCCAGCAAAGTCCCTCAACAATACGGATCTGACTCAAACAAACCACCTACCGACTTTCCTTCTCTCTGTCTTTCTTTCCTTCCCTCTGTCTTTCTTTCCTTCCCTCTGTCTTTCTTTCCTTCCCTGTAGCAGGCTTTCTTTTGGGCCACCAACCAGCTCCCAAATAAAGACATGGGGACTTAATCACAGTCATGAATGCTCAGCTTTAGCTTAGCTTGTTTCTGGCTAGCTTTTCAAACTTAACCTGTTTCTCTTCATCTGCGTTTTGCCTTGGGCTTTTTCCTTCTCCTTCATTCTTATGTCCTACTCTGTTTCGGAATATTACTTTAACTATGTAAAGGTTTGTTTATGCTATATTTGTTTAACAATGTAAAGATATGTTGCTTTGCCTGCTTAAGGCCCCTGACTGGTCTAATAGAAAGCTGAACAGCCAATAGCTAGGCAGTAGAGGGATAGGCATGGCTGGCAGAAAGGGAGAATAAATAGGAGGAGGAATGACTCTAGACTCTGAGAACAAGAACAGAGAGAGAATGAGGGAGAAAGAGAGGAAGATGCCCCGAGCCTGCCAGCCAGGCAGCAGCCAGACAGACAGACAGACATGGAGTAGGACATACATGATAAAAGAAAGGTAAAAAGCCTGGAGGCAAAACATAGATGAGAGAAATAGGTTAAATTAAGTTATAAGAGTTAGTGGGGGATCTCTGTGAGTTTGAGGTCAGCCTGGTCTTCAGAGTGAGATCCAGGACTGCCAGGGCTACACAGACAAACCTTGTTGGGCCAAGCAGTCATAATTAATAATAAGTCTCCATGTCATGATTTGGGGGGCTGGAGGTCCAAGAAAGCCTATTACACTTCCCTCCATCTTTCTTTCTCTTCCTTTTTTTGAGACAGGGTCTCATGTAGCCCAGGCTGACCTCAAGTTCACATATAGTCAAAGCTGGCCTTGGCCTCCCAGTGTTGGGATTACAGATCTGCCAATCATGTCTCTGCCTTCTTTCTTTTTTTCAAAAACTTCCCTGCTTTTCTCATTGCTGAAGACTCAGATCACTTCCCAGAAGCTTCTCTTCCTCATTTCCTCTCCAATTCAAGGCCCTGTGTTCTCCCCTTGCCAACTTCCCAAGAAGAAGCATCTCTCTCAAGCCATTTGAGATTGCTCTCAAGTCCTGGCTTCTCTCACCCCTCCTCCTTGCCTCTTTTTCCTGACTGCCTTCTCTGTTTTCAAACATAGAACATTCCACTTGGATTCACTGTCAAATGACTCAGATCTGGGCCAGTGGGTTTTTTTGTTTTTTGGGGTTTTTTGTTTGTTAGTTTGTTTTTGTTTTTGTTTGTTTTTCCGAGACAGGGTTTCTCTGTGTAGTTTTGGTGCCTGTCCTGGATCTCACTCTGTAGACCAGGCTGGCCTCGAACTCACAGAGATGTGCCTTCCAAGTATTGGGATTAAAGGTTTGTGCCACCACCCCCCAGTTTGAAAGAATGTGTTTTTTTTTTTTTTTTTTTGTTTTGTTTTTTTTTTTGGTTTTTTCGAGACAGGGTTTCTCTGTGTAGCTTTGCACCTCTCCTGGAACTCACTTGGTAGCCCAGGCTGGCCTCGAACTCACAGAGATCCGCCTGGCTCTGCCTCCCGAGTGCTGGGATTAAAGGCGTGCGCCACCACCGCCCGGCTAAGAATGTGTTTTTAAAACAAAGACTTTGATCCATCTCAGGAGGCCTGTGCTAACCAATGCCCCTGGCAAACCCAGCCTCCTAGACATGGAAGGCCTCAGAGACCCACCCCACCAGGGAAGCCAGCAAGCCTGGCCTGCTGCTGCAACCCCTGAAGACAAGAACAAGGGTGCCACGGGCCAGGCCTTTAGAAGCCCACCGAAAGCAAAGCCGGGTCTAGAGCGAAAGGCTGGCAGCAAAGGGCAAGAGAAAGCATACAACTGAGAAGTGCAGTCAGAAGATCCCAGGGCAGCTGCACACGTGTTCTCAGAGGAGAAGGGCAGGGCTTTCTGAGGAGCCCCAGACTGCTGCTCTGCTCCCATACCCTCTGTTTCTCACTCCTCCTAGGTTTGGCCTCTTAACTCTGTACCTTCTCACGAGCATCACCCCGGACAGCACACTGTAACCCACCTTCCCCTTAACTCCCTTGCGGGTGGCCATGGCCACAGACCTTTGGAGTTTCTGCTTCTGTGGTCTCCGTGGCATAGCCCTTCCCTGGTTTATTACTGTAAGCACTTACTTTGTCTACGTAGGTAGAGCCAACAGGGACCCTGCTGGCTCCTCTCCTGCCTCCTAGCTCCACATTTCCACTTACGGAAGCCATTGATTTGGTGTCCAAGAACTCAGCTGGAACACTGTACCCAGAACTTCCCAGGGCTGGCTCAATCCCATTATTCAGATCTCAGAAAGTCACCAACTCACAGGTGACTTCCTGTCACCAGCAGCCTTCCCTGCTTGCCCATCAGTCCCCCACCATCCACAAATGAGCATGTCCCACTGTTTGCTCCTCTCTAAAATGACCACACAGTAACTCATTCACAGCCTGTCCTTGAATGCCAGCTGCCTGAGGGGTGCGTGCCTGCAGCCTTGGT
The DNA here is from genome assembly GCF_007827085.1 of Peromyscus californicus insignis. Classification (NCBI taxonomy): domain Eukaryota; kingdom Metazoa; phylum Chordata; class Mammalia; order Rodentia; family Cricetidae; genus Peromyscus; species Peromyscus californicus. The sequence goes on along the minus strand of NW_026294540.1, from coordinate 11,706,733 downwards.
CGCCAGAACACCGCCAGCCCTGGGGAGGCATTTCCCATAGGCCCTCCCTCACATGCAGCTCCAGCCTCTGTGATAACACCCCATTTCTCTACTGCTTCTGCTTTAAGCCGTGTCCTCCTTACCTCACTGCTCCCACCCCTGCCTCTGGCATTTCTACTTAAATGGCCTTTTGTCCCCTAAAATTTAATACATCTACTTCTTACTGCATTATTTTACCCACACCCTCATGCTCTATTTATGTTACACAACTCTAAATATAACCCTGTAAAAGCATCCAAGACAAAAATCGATCTTATTAAGCTTGGCATTCAAAAGCATTACCATTTGGCCCTATGAGGAAATCAATAGCTAATGTAAAACAGTCTCTTACTACACTCAGTGCTCTGCAAACTGAGAGGACAGAGCACCAGTGAGCAGCAGGAGGAACAGGTTAGGGCACGAGGACTAAATGTGTACAATCTCAGTGTTGGGGTGACTGTACTCTGAGCCAAGCAACCACCATCTTGAGTTCGGCTGTACCCCCTTGCAAAATAGGTTATCCCTTGGGTATGTTAACTGTTAAAAATCCCTCGTGGAGGAGTGGGGAGGGTCAGAGACCCTCACTTGAATATCCAGCCACTTCCTACCACCTGTTGTAAGCATCTCTGCCTTAACGATACATGGCCCTTGGGAAGGGCTATAGTATACATAAACCAGGGAAGACATGGAAAGAGGTCTCCCTTTCTGCAGCTACAAGGAAGTCCTGGTGGGTAAAGGCTTTTCAGGTGCCCCCTGTTGGGGGACGAGCTCCCACATTCCCATAAATTCACCTCTCATCTATAGTCTGTAAGGAAGCCTAGTAAACTCATTAGTTTCCTGGAGTGAACTTGGGCAGTTTTAGCAACACTCAGCCATGCAGCTCAGAGAGTACATGGCTACTGAGCTCAAAAGGAGGGTGAGGGGTGAGAAGCAGTATAGTTAGCAGCGACAAGGGCATCTCTCCCAGTGCAGGCCACTGGCCTGCTCTAGCCAGCCTTCTCCTTAGTGAATTAGCCACACACCACCCAACAATCACTGTAAAACATAAATAAGTCCTGGGACTGCAGAGATGCCTCAGTAGTTACGAGCACTTGGTTCCCATCATCTACTTAGGGTGGCTCACAACTGTAACTTGAGCTCCAGGGATCTGATGTCCCTGGCCTCTGTGGGCACTGGCACTCACATACACAGACACATAATTAAAAATAAAATATTTGTTAAAGTACCATAAATCCACATCCTGTCCTGTTTAAGCCCTTTGCTGACTTCCCAGTTACACGAAACCCATGACACTGGGCTGGTGAAATGGCTCAGTCGGGAAGGACGTTTGCTGTCAAGCCTGAGGAACCCAAAAGTTGTCCTCTGACCTCTTTACGCATGGCAAGTGCATCCCCTCCCATGCAAACAAATGAATGCATTTTAAACAATCTACTGCTCTGAAGGCCGTGAGGGCTGGCATCTGCTAACTGACTCAGTCTCAGCTGCTTCAGCCTGGTCCTCTGGCACCATGTTCTCAGTGACCATGGCCTGTCCCCTCCTGGATACCACACTGGCCTTCTACTGCAGGCCTTGTTAGTTGCTGTCCCCTCTTTCCAGACTGTCTACTCTCTGCAATTTGCCAGGATTGTTCTAATTTTAGCATCGAGGTGCCATGTCACAAGAAATCCTTTAGTCCCAAGCAAACTGCTCACCCTGCCTGTTAGGAAGGGCCCCACCAGCCACCTAAGACACAGGAGACCCTGTCCTCTCCCACTGCCCTACTTTCTTTCCTCCCAGCATTTAGCACCAGCTGTATTTATGTTTTTCTTCCCCTTTCTTAATTAACTCCTATGCTCCTACCCAAGTCCATGAAGACAAAAGTTCACCAACCAGCTACCCAGACAAAGCAGTATAGCAGTTACTCATTTAAACTAAATAAACATCCAGGCATGCTGGCAAATGCTTTTAAGCCAGTATTCTAGGAGCAGAGGCCGGCCTGATCTACATAGAAGGATCCTGCCTCAAAAAGGAAAACAACAACAACAACAAAAGGCTTGGGTGAATGAAGGAGAGGAGCTTACTTATCTAGGTCATAGTTTGTGGGAATCAACTCTTAGGGAGAAGGGGGAGAGACCCAGGACTTGAGAAGAGAGCACAAGAGGTAAGGTGCCACTGAGTCCCACCATGTGAAGCAGTGTTTATAGGAGCAGGGGACCTTCCAGGCAAAACAAGCAGGACCTAAGAAGAGTGCTCTGAGAGGTACAGAGTGTCAGGAGTCCCCAGCACAGGGTCCAGGCAGGTTGCTATACAGACAGTTCTAGAGCCTCCAAGGTTGGAATTCTGAGAGTCTGGAGTTTCAGGAGGCCTGTACCCCCAAACAGAATGACCTAGCCTGTATTCCTGCACTGTTGAGTTCCCCCAACTCTAAACTTGACCATGTTGCTTTTGCACATAAGCATGAGGCTCAAAGAAGCATGATGAGTGCTCTGCTCCCTATAAAAAACTCCTTCCTGTAAGCCAGCCGCATAAGGCCCTGCTTCAGCCTGGACTACTGTGGGTAATGGGGGCAGGGGCCCGTGGCCACCGTCCAGGTCCCAGTCCAGTCTGAAGGTGTTATGGCTGCTGTGCCCACAGGCAGCACAAGAGATGCACATGGCCACTGCTAGAGTGACTTGTTTGATGTCCTCCACACTCTCTCCCCCTTCTCTCCACTTGCTGTGGGCTGCAGGAATATATCATAAGAACTCGGCTGGTTATGGCAAAGTCACTACCTGGAGGGATCAAGGATTTCCTCCAGAGGAAGCCAAATCCCAAGGAGTTTTTGGTGTTACTTAGCTTGTTATATATCAGCCGTCTTCTGTTATGAAAATCATGTGTGCCTTCATAGTTTTCCCCAATTGACTTTTCCCTAAGAAGGGCTAACAGTGTGGACTGATCACTCTCTGGACATACACATTCCAGGTATTTGGAGAACAGCCTCAGGAAAGGCTTTCTCTGGAATCAGATATCTCCCTTGGCCACTTTCAAGGACTAGCAGTAATAACAGTCCACAGTGGATTTAAGACAAATTCCACAAGGAGACACTGCCTAGGTCAGGTGGATGTTCAGTAATAGCTTTACACAATTTAGCTCGGACCCTCCTTTCTTACAGCCTTACTAACTTTATAGACCTCTAACTCCTTACCTAACCACTTCTAGGAATATTTGGATAACCTTCTGCACTGACAGCTATGCTCAGCCAGAACCCCAGTTCAAGCCTCCCTGTAATTATCATCATTGGCAGCATCCGGCCAGGTCCATCCCCACATGGAGGAAAGTACTTTATCAGAGATGCCTCTGTACTCTCTAAGAACAGACTTAAGCATCCAGGCTACCTGTTTGAGAAGGCCTGGCGGATGTGCCAATTAAGCTTTACTTCCTCCTTTCCCAAACCTTACCTCTAGTTCCAGATCTCCCTTTAACTATCACCAGAGGCATCTAGCTGTAAAGGTTGTCTAGCGACCAAGCACACTTTCCCCCACCCTGCAGAAAAATGACAGATAGCTTGGACAGATATGAATCACAGGAAAAAAGACAGTTTTATTTTCTCCCATTGACCTAGCAACTTATAGATTCTTAACATTTTCTACCATTCACGTTTAAGATTATAGTTGAGCACATAAGAGCCCTCTTCTTAGATATTACCCAAATTTAGCCTTTAGTTAATTCATTTCCCCATTGGTCACTTCCCTTTGGGGTTGCAAATGATAATTAACGGTTATTGCCTCCCTATGTGATTCTTATCACCCCTCTGTTTGACCCTGGAAGCCTGGCTTTGCACTGCTAAGGGAATACTGCTTGTAAGTGTATACATACCAGGATTTCAGGGCACTGGAGGACAGAGAAGGGAAAAGAGAATGGAAGAACTAGATGGGTAAGAACTTGAGAGGAACAAACTGAGATGGGGAAGAACTAGATTGAAGGGCTAGAAGAGAGGACTAGAGGAATGAGATGGAAGATGAGGAAGAGCCAGATGGGGAAGAACAAGATGAGGAAGAACGAGATGAGGAGAGAGAAGGAGATGGGAGAGGAGATGATATGGGAAGGAACAAGATAGATGAGAACCTAGAAGGGGCAGAGATAGATGAAGGAATTAAGATAGAACCCAGAGGGGACCGCGGACAGGTGTAGAGAGAAATCAGGCTAGAAATGAGCTAAATACGAGAGCAGAATATAAGCTTGTAACTGACTCAGAAGAATAAAGTGTATGGACTAAGGAGTTTCGTGTACATAGATTCATTTCTTCTCATCAAAGATTAATTGTCAGCTGGTTGTAGATTCTTCCCGGACCCTGGGAGGGGACTACCGAGGGGCTGGACCCCCATAGTCCCTGATACCCATTCACTCCTTCTCTTAGTTCTTTCTTTCCTTTCTTTCTGCATGTGCTGGTTAGTTTTTTGTCAACCTGACACAAGCTAGGTCATCTTGAAGAAAGCACCTCAAACTAAGAAAATGCCACCATTAAGATTGGCCTGTAGGCATTTTCTTTCTTTTTCTTCTTTTTTGTTTGTTTTGTGTTTCTGGTTTTTGTTTGTTTGCTTTTTGTTTTTGAGATAGGGTCTCACTATATAGCCCTGGCTATCTTGGAACTCAGTATTAGACCAGGCTGGCCTTGAATTCACAGAGATTGCCGGGGTGGCGGCGGCAGTGCACGCCTTTAATACTAGCACTCGGGAGGCAGAGCCAGGTGTATCTCTGTGAGTTTGAGGCCAGCCTGGTCTACAGAGCGAGATCCAGGACAGGCACCAAAACTACACAGAGAAACCCTGTCTCGAAAAACCAAAAAACCAAAAAAAAAAAAAAAAAAAAAAGAATTCACAGAGATCACCTGCCTTTGCCTCCTGGAGTGCTGAGATTAAAGGTAAGTGCAACCATGCCCTGGCTCAAATTTTCTGGATTAGTGATTGGTGGGGGTGGGTCCAGCCCACAATGGGTGGTGCCACTCCTGGGCAGGGGGTCCTGGGCTGTATAGGAAAGCAGGCTGAGCAAGCCATAGAGAGCAAGCCAATAAGCAGAGCTCATGAGCTCTGCTTCAGTTCCTGCCTCCAGGTTCCTGCCTTAAATTCCTGTCCTGACTTCCCTGCATGATGGACTATAAGCTGTAAACTAAAATAAAGCCTCTCCTCCTCAGGTTGTTTCTGGTCACAGTGTTTGATCACAGCTTTGAACTAACTAATACAATGTGTATGTGTACGTGTAGGTGTGTGTGTGTGTGTCATGACAGGTGCTGGGAGGTCAGAGCACAGCCTGTGGGAGTCATTCTTTCCTTCTACCATATGGGTCCTGGAATTGAATTCAAGTGCTCAGGCTAGATAGCAGGTTCCCTTACTTACTGAGCCAAATCACTGGCCCCTACATCCCATCTCTTACATCGTACACCTAAGTGTCTTCCTATAATGGTTACTTAATCGTTGTAAAAGGCATTTCATGACAAGTCGTTTTGAAAGACGAGCCATTTAGTTAAATCCTATGACAGCTTATTCATTTGAGTTCTGCACCTCCAGTCCAGGGACAGGTTCTGTCGAAGGCGGCCTAAGCACCTGCAGTAGAAAGCCATATGCCAAATGAGGAAGAAGAGCAGCTAGAGCGGACGGAAGGGGTCTTGGAAACAAGTTGTGGATCATGATTGCTAGGAGGATGGGCACACAAGGCTTTTCCACAGGACGGTGAGTAGTTTCTGTAACCGTGTACAGATCAATTACATCGCACACAGCTACATGCTCAAGAAAAAAGGCGGCTGGTTGACCACTTAACAACAAAAAGTAAACCACAGCTGGACTGGGAAGAGCTGTGTGGTGGTGTGATGTACGTACCTCAAGAAGGTTCTAGAGAGGATGAAAGGCCAGACATGGTGGCACACACCTTTAGTGTTAGCACTCAGGAGGCAGAGGCAAGCAGATCTATGTAAGTCTGAGGACAGCCTGGACAACATAGTGAGACAACTCACTATGACTAAAGACAAAAAAGAAAGGAGAGAAAGAGGAGAGGAGCAAGCCAAATATGGTGGCTCAGCTCCTGATCCCCGCACTCAAAAGTCAGGAAGATCAAGAGTCTTAGGACAGGACCTGTGAGGTGTAAGTGTTGGTATAAGTGAAGTATACACCTCAGCAGGTACAGGTGTTGCCCATCCAAGTCCTGGGGAAGGAGACCTGGAGACACAAAGCATACGCCTGATCTGTTTCAGTCGGACCTCCCCCAGTGATTCAAAGGTCTCCTTCCAACCTAAAGCATGCTCCTCCCCAGCCTTTGCTTTCCGCTGCAGCAAGGCTGTTCATCACCTCCAGCAGGTGTGGCCTTTGACTGCAAAACCAGAGACCTACACACAGCTTTGTGCTGTCTTCACAGCTGGTTCATACTTTGGGAATCAGTATACCATGGGTGTGAAAATACATCTCTATTTTTGCATCGAGAAACCTACTGACTAGCCTAGTCTTTTCCTAATTCCTCATCATTTGGTATATGTGTGTGTGTTATGTCTAGAAAGTTTAGAATTCTCACTGTATTCTAAATAATCTAAAATTTTACAATAATGTACCATTTTCCATTCTTGTGTCAGATATCTATTAAAGCCTGGTATTATTTATTCTGAAATATCTGAGTTCCTTGGTCATATAGCTTACAGATTTAATCACAGGTTTCAGTGTCCTCTCTGAAAAAACAAAGTTGTGAAAGGAAATTAAATGACCCTATTATGTGTAAAGAAAACTGAAAAAAGGACTGGTTATCTAGACCACTTGAGTAAGATTTTGTAGAGAATACGGAGGAGAATTTGCTACACTGTAACCACAAACTGCTGTCAGCCAGTACAAAGGCACTGGGCTGAAATACACTTGGCTTGCTTTAAAGTTTGTTAACCAATAACGAAAGACTCATTGCCTTGGGATGAAGATGTCATGGTGGGAAAAATAATACAAAGGAAAAAGTTTAAGTACATGTGAGCTTCTAAGAAAATATGTAACTTGTGATCATAATGTGATTTCCTCTTGTGTAAAGATTTTAATTTGTTTTTGGAAAATATGTAATTTGTGGTTTTGAAGTAATCTTTTTTTGTGTGTAGAAATTTCTGTCTGAGGTATAAAAAGGTAAGAGTAAAAGAAAGAAAGGAAGTAAGTTTTGCTCCTCAGATAAATCTCCTGTGTGTTCAGTCACCGCCTCCACATCTCTCCAGTTTCTCTGACCTGCTGGTGCTGGACTCCGGCAGTAAACCAAATTCTAACACCCTGGAAGAACAGCCAGTGTTCTTAACCACCGAGTCACCTCTCCAGGCCTCTCTTCTTTCTTCCTTTTTTAGACATGGCCTTGCTATGTAGTACAAGTCATTCTTAAGCTCATTATGTAGCACAGGCTGGCCTCAAGAATATGATCCTCCTTGCCCCAGCCTTCCCAGCCTTCTGGGTCATCATCATATTTGGCTTTCCCAAGTTCTTTATCTGGCAAACTAGACTGGTTCTCTCACTGCCTAAAATCATTACTTATTTTCTTAGTTGTTTATGAGTAATCTTTCATTTATTCACTACCATCACCACAATCGACTCAACTGCCCTGCAGCCAGACAGAACTCAAGCTCCTCTTGATCGGCTAGGGCCTTGACCATGCTCCCACCCACAGGGTAGAATACTATTTATTGGCTCACAGTGAGTATTCAGCTGACATCCAATACCTTCTCATAGCTCCAACTGTGACATCCCAGGTGCTCATTTCTGCCCATGGGGATGTTCTTGCTACTTCAGTTATGCCCACAAGCATTTCTGCTAAGACCCTCCTACAATGCATACAGTAATGTCATCTCCTCTCTTTGCCAGATTACTCTTCAGAAAGACAGGATCCACTGACCCCACACAGCCCTAAATCAGAGTCTCCAAGGGCATGCAAGAGGAAAGCCAGTACCAAGGAAACTGGGCACACTGGGCACTTGTAAGGATTGCAGGCTCCTTATAGCTGGGCCTGAAATGAAAGCAAAAAATATTTTTCTGAAATGATACAAAATGAGAGTTAAACTCACCATAAGTTCAAAAATGTCCATGAAGACAGAATGTCCCTTTGGGGTTTTCTCATTCAGACTCGCAGGAGACCAGATCCAGTAGAAGTAAGTGCCATCAGAGGAAAGGTGCACGGTGCTCATGGTACTGCCTGCGGGGAGGGGACTGGCTGGCATGGGCACTGTCTGGCACACCTGGACAGGAAAGAGGGCCCTTCATTAGCGGGATGCAGAGATTTTTTTCTGTTTGTTTTTTAGATTTATTGATTGATTGATTGATTGATTGATTGATTATGGATACAGTGTTCTGCCTGCATGTGTGCCTGCACACCAGAAGAGGGCACCAGATCTCATTATAGATGGTTGTGACTGAACTGGCGAGGGGTGTGGGGTGTGGGGGGTGGGGGTGTCTAGAAGAGCAGTCAGTGCTCTTAGCCTCTGAGCCATCTCTCCAGCACTTGTTTTGTTTTGAAAACAAGGTCTCACTATGTAGCAATGGCTGTCTGGGAACTAATTCTATAGACCAGGCTGGCTTTTGAAATCACAAGAAATCTGCCTGCCTCTGCCTCTTGAGTGTTGGGATTAAAGGCATGAGCCACCATGCCTGACATAGGATGAAGAAATTCTAATTTGATGTGACAGCTCATTGGCACTTTGAAATCCAAAAGGAAAATTCATTAGGTTTCTCATCAGAATAAAACTGTTATTTATATACACAAATAACACATAAAAATTATATAGTAAGAGCATAAAAGTTCATAAAATGGACTATAAAATAAATATGAGGGGCTGGAGAGATGGCTCAGAGGTTAAGAGTACTGACTGATCTTCCAAAGGTCCTGAGTTCAATTCCCAGCACCTACATGGTGGCTCACAACCATCTGTAATAAGATCTGGCGCCCTCTTCTGGCCTGCAGGCATATATGCAGGCAGAACACTGTATACATAATAAATAAATAAAATCTTTAAAAAATAAATAAATAAATATGAACAGCCAAGCAATAAATGCAAATAGACTTTAATTCCAGTTACATTTTGATAGAAAAACATTTACTAAATCCTTTGAATCAGCTATGCATGTATGTTCTAACATTGAAAACAAAATTTAAAAAGTAAGCATGGAGTACATGCTGTAATCCCAGCACCAAGGAGCTAAAGGTAAGATCAGGAATTTAAGGTCTTCTGTGGCTACATAGTGAAGGCCAGCTTGAGTTACATGAGATTGTATGGTGATATATTATGTACCCTAATAAAACTGCCTGAAGATCAGTCAACAGAGCCAGCCAGGCAGTGGTGGCACACGCCTTTAATCCCAGCACTTGAGATCTCATGCCTTTGCTTGAGAAGCACACATGCTTTTTTTTTTCTTTTTTTAATCCCAGGAAGTAATATGGCAGGGCAGAGAAAGGTATATAAGGCGTGAGGAAACAGGAACTCACTCTCTTTAGGCTAAGGATTCTGTAGAGGTAAGAACTAGTGGCTGGCTGTTCTGCTTCTCTGATCTTTTAGCCTTCACCCTAATATCTGGCTCTGGTTTTTTTATTAAAAGACCGTCTAAGATGCGAACAAGATTGTTTTGGGAAGAAAAAAAAGTCTTTAAGCCACATGTGATGGCACACTCCTATTAACCCAGCAACTCAGAGGCCTACCCATGAAACACATATATGCACATACACACATAAACAAACGCACATATATACATGTATACACATGGGGATGTTGTGGGGGTGGGTCAACATGAAGTTCTAGAGAAGTAATATCTTCAGAAAT